>NC_062579.1:32194256-32886756 GCF_022837055.1 Prionailurus viverrinus
GAGAGAGACGGGGGGCGGGGGGGGGGGAGAGCGCATTAGCAGGGGAGGGACAGAGAGAGAGAGAGGAGAGAGAGAGAATCCAAGCAGGCTCTGGGCTGTCACAGAGCCCAGCGTGGGGCTCAATCTCACGAACCACCAGATCATGACCTGAGCCAAGGTCAAGAGTCAGATGCTCAACCGACTGAACCACCCAGGCGCCCCTATTCCATTGTCTTTCTATTGTTTTGTTTGTTTGCTTGTTTAAATAGGCCCCACCTGCTTCTACATGACTACTAATAATTAGCTGTGGTGCCAGCTGCTGAGCTAAGCACTTCCTGCAGGTGATCTCACCTATCCGCTCAACTACCCTGGGAGGCACATACTATTTTTATCACCACTGCACCGAGACTGTGTGAAGGGAGGCCACTTGGCCAAGGTCCCTGGATGGTGCATTAGTTTCCTGGGGCCGCTGTAACAGAGGGCCACACACCGGGTGGCTTCCGACCACGGAAACAGACCGTCTCTCAGTTCCGGAGGGCAGCAGCCTGAAATCGAGGTGTCGGCCAGCGCTGCCGCTCCCTCGGGAGCTCCTAGGGGAGGGTCGTTCCGTGTGTCTTCCAGGTTCTGGTGGCCCCAGGTGCCTTGGCTTGTGGCTGCCTCTCTCCAATCTCTGCCTCTGCCTTCGCGTGGTCTTTTCTCTCCCTGCGTCTCTTACAAAGACACTTGTCATTGGATCCAGGGGCCACACTGGGCTCATCGGGATGATCTCTCGAGATTCTTACCTTCATTACATCTGCAAACACACTATTTCCAAATAAGCTCAGATTCCCAGGTTCCAGGGGTTAGGATGTAGACATAGCTTTTTGGAGGCCACCATTCAACCTGCTACAGGTGGGAAGACGGGGACCAGGGTCTGAACCTAAGTAAAAGGCTCTGTTGTCCGTGGAATGTGATGCAATCTCTCCGGGAAGAGCTGGACTGGTAGGAACCTCTTTGTGCTCGTCTCACAATGTGCCACAAGTTCGTTGACCCTCCTCCCTTTGAAGGTGGCGTCACCGCCTCTCCTCTCAAATCTGGGTACGCTTGTGACTCGTCTGTCACGAAAAGAATGTGGCGAAGTGGTGCTGTGTGATTTCCAGTGGCGATCAGAGAAAGGGGATGCAACATGGGGAGCTCCGCGCTGAGCTCCGCGCTGGCCCGTGAGCCGTCCGACTGGCCCTGAGGCCGCCATCCTGGAAGGAAGCCCAGGCAGGTGGAGAGGTCCCCATGAGCCGTTCTGATCAACAGCTGTAGCTCCAGATAACTCTAGCCCCAGCCATCAGTCACCCCCAGCCATGGAGTCTTCCAGCTGAGGCACCAGAACTAATGGAGCAGAGACAAACTGTCCCTGCTGTCCCCTGTGAATTCCTGACTCATAGAATCTGAGGATAATAAGGGGCACCTGGGTGGCTCAGTCAGTTAAGTGTCCAACTCTTGGTTTTGGCCCCGATCACGATTTCATGGTTTGTGGGATCGAGCCAGCATCAGGCTCTGTGCTGACGACACAGAGCCTGCTTGGGATTCATTCTCTCCCTCTCCCTGCCCCTCCCCCCTCCTGCTAGTTTGTGCATGCATGAGTTCTCCCTTTCAAGATGATAGATAGATAGATAGATAGAGGAATCTGAGGATAATAAAATGGCTGTTTCATGCCTCTACATTTTGGGGAGTTTTGTCACACAGCAATAGTAATCAGGACACCCCTCCTTGTCTAGAGAAAAGCCCCAAGTCGGGGCGGGGGGGAGGGTTAGCCGTTCCTGAGAAATAGGTCTGATTGAGAGAGAGGCAAAGAAAACATATTCTGTCTGAACAAGCACCCCTTACCCAATTCCCAGGGGTTCTGTGATGAGAGGTGAGGAGAGGTGGGGTCAGCGGGGGGCCGGTGGAACCAGCTTCTCTGGCATGAGAAGCCATCCCAGCCACCGGTCTCTCAGCCCAGCCCGGACAGGGCTCCTGGACGTGGGGGGCCCAGCTGCCATTACAACTTCCCAGGCCACTTCCGTCCCCAGGTCCTGGCCACCTGACTGACCAGCCCCCGGGGGGCCCAGCCTACCCTACGCTGGGGGACTGGCTCCCACTCCGGTCCCGGCTCCACCAGGGCCCCGGGGGCTGTCTGCAGTCCCGGCTGCTGCTCACAGCGCCGGCCCCTTCATTTGCTGGATTGGATCTTTGGATTTTGTCATTTGCTATGTGGAGGTTTTCTTTCTGACTAATTTGCTTACCAGGTTTAATTCTTCAATCATGTTTTCATTTTCAGAGATTTCAGGGTAATTATGAACTTTGAATAAATCCATCTGAGGCACCGAAGTGCTCTTAGCTCAACTCTGCTAGGGCCTGCCATTCCCCTACCCTTGAGATTCGGTGTGGATAGGACCGCTCTTGCCCACGCACCCCCCCCCCCCCCCCCCCCCAGCTCCTGCAATTGAAAACAGCTGGGCCTCTAGGAGCCAAGGTCAGATTCGAGAAAAAACCACAACTGAAAACCACAACTGGGGTGGGGAGAGATGGAATCGGGCCCGGTGCTTGAGCGAGGCTCCAGAACCTTCGAGGATGCTTCCACTCTCCACCCACCTCACCCAGGCTGCTCCCCGGGGCCCCAGGTGGGGCCGCCCCCAGCACTGCCGGCTGAACATTTGTCTGGGTGGGGTGCAGGAGTACCTAGGAGAGGCCCAGACACAGAGGCCAGAGGCTGGGGCTCCGGTTCCAGCCCCGCGGCCCCGGAGCGGTGGGGCCATGGGCAAAGTTTCGGAGCCCTCTGGAGTCAACTAGAAATACATTGAGGATGACAAGGACAGCGTCCGTTCCGTCCACTTTGCAAGCTTGTCACAGAGGAGCTGATGTGTGTGTGTGGTGGGGAGGTATTTTCCAAGCTGTATCATATGCCACAGTTGAGAGGTGGGTAGTGTTGTGAAACAGTCTCTTGGTCATATCAGTAGGGCCGCGCTGGCAGCCTGGGGCGATGGGACACCAGAGCAACTGATATAGGGGCAGGAAATGCCACCAGGCTCCTAGATGTCTTGACTCCGTTTCTCAACCAGTGCGTCCTGGCTCCTGGGTGTAATTTGCATATCCGTATCAAACCTACAGCCAGCCCCGGGGTGGGTGGGTGGGTGGGTGGTGGCAGTGTGCCCACTAATCGGAACCAGGGTCAGTGGATGAGGCTTAGCTAATTTACATGCAGCCAATCCCAGCCAAGGTGGGAACAGCAAAGCTGCTGGGGGGAACCTGCCACAGGAAGGGAATTCTCCACCGTGGAGTGTAACCCCTGAGCATCGGGAACTTGGTGGCACTCCCTCCGTGTTTGGGGGCCCTAGACTTGCCCCGACAAGAATCCCGTGCTGGGTCCCATCTACTTGTGTCAGTCCTTAACTAGGGGCTACTCCCAGGGAAGGGCATTAATTCCCACCCCCCCCCCCCCCCCCCACCCCCCCCACCCCCCCCCACCCCCCCCCCCCCCCCCCCCGCCTGCCACAGGGGCCGGCAAAGCAGCTTTGGCGACCGGTAGAAGCCCCCGGGGTGAAGAAATTCATGGATTGCCATTTGAAAGTTGGGCCTAGGGGCTCCTGGGTGGTTCAGTTGGTTGAGCTTCGGACTCTTGGTGTCAGCTCAGGTCACGATCAAAAGGTTTCGTGAGTTTGAGTCCTGCATCGGACTCTGTGCTGATGGCATGGAGGCTGCTTGGGAGTCTCTCTCCCCTGCCCCCACCCCCCACCCCACTCTCTCTCTCTGCCCCTCCCCTACTCACGCTGTCTCTGTCTTTCTCAAAATAAACTTTAAATACATAAATAAATATAAAGAGCGCGGGATCTGGGGTGGTAAGTACGGTTGTTTCTGCTGCACACGCTTATGAGACCGATACCGGACTATCTTGGATACCTGCCTAGAGGCCAAGGAATCATGGCCTCTGACCTCTACCCCCAAGGAATGTGCGTGTGTGTTGTGTGTGCACCAACAGGAAGGTTTAATCTAGATAGAATACATACTTTTATGTTGGATAACCCTGGGTAATGATGTATGACCCTATAATGAATGTAATTTGCAAAGGTTACCTCTGGTTAGTTTCTATGCCAAGCCAGTGGGGTGAACTGGATGTATAACATAGTTCACCGTGGTCCTGGACCCCTGTAGCTTTGGTGGCCTCCCTAATGGGGCCTGGAGGACTTCAGTGCCTCTTGCTAATTTTAGACTCATATTCTGGGCACGGCTAGGATGAGGGTGTTTTGAGTCAGGCTTCTTGGTTTCACTGTATCACTGAAACCAGTGATAGCCAACTTCAATAGGAAAGTATTTCTGGAAGGCACGAGATCGTTTAGACTTGTGGGAAGGTAGCAGGACTCCTATCTAAGAACACTCTGGGTGGTGGTCGGGGGAGGGGATCTGACTTGTTAGCGCGTCCCTTCCCCCAGCCTCTGTAGGACACTTTCACTGCTGACCCTTGATGTTGCCACCATGGTGTCGTTGGCCCTGGCTCTTTATGATGTTCCCTTGAGATTCAAAGTCTTGGGGCCCCTTGGCTGCTGCGGTTGGGGGAGCTTTCAGGGAGAGGAGCTCAGCTATGAGCTTCTGTAAATGGGAGGCAAGCCATGTGTTTCCCCAGTATTACCCAAACCGGGGGACGCCTCCCAAATGGGAGAGATGCTTGTCCTTGGTACGAGGTTAGGTAAAAATTCCAGCAGGGGGGTGGAGAGGGAGATGGGATTTATTCTTATGAGTCCTGACGTGTTTGCTAAGCATTGGGCCAGGCTAATGGAGACACTGGGTAGACTGGATGTCAGGCTGGATGTGGGGTAGGTGCCCTTGACCAGGGATCCCTGAGGGCACCAAGAGGAACCAGGGGGACAGAAGCAGGAAGACTGAAGGACGCTGGGTGTTCTGCTTACCTGTTACCACATAATAAACCACTCCAGAACAGTGGTGTAAAAGCCAAAACGATCAATTACACTGTTCACAAATCAGGGGCTTGACTGGGCTCGGCCAGGCAGTTCTCGATTAGGGGTCTCTTAGGTTGCAGTGACATGGTGGCCAGGGCTAGAGTGATCAAAGACTTCTTCACTCACAGGTCTGATTCTTGGGCTGGAAAGACCCCCACAGCTTGGGATGGGCCCACTGGGGTTCTTTGGACCTCCTTCTCTAGTTCTTCGGCATCAACTCAGGGCTTCCAAGAAAGAGAACCAGACAGAAACTGTATTGCCTTTTATGGCCCAGTCTCGGAGATCATGTAGTATCACTTTCGCCATATTCTATTCATTCCATGGGAGTCTGGAAGGCCAGCCCATATTCCAGAGGAAGGGGTTAGATCCCTCCACATTTTGATAGGAGGACAGTCAAAGAATTTGGGGACATACTTTAAGGCCACCACAGTGGGCTAGGAGATGGCAAGCAGGCGCTTGGCTTGATTATATATATATATATATTTTTTAAATTTTTTTTCAATGTTTATTTATTTTTGGGACAGAGAGAGACAGGGCATGAACGGGGGAGGGGCAGAGAGAGAGGGAGACACAGAATCGGAAACAGGCTCCAGGCTCTGAGCCATCAGCCCAGAGCCCGACGCGGGGCTCGAACTCACGGACCGCGAGATCGTGACCTGGCTGAAGTCGGACGCTTAACCGACTGCGCCACCCAGGCGCCCCTTGGCTTGATTATTTGATTGGACCAGCACATTTTTCTTTCTCCATTTTCTAACTTGGCTGCTTGTGTCCCATGATGCAGAAGGACCCTGGCTCAAATTCCCGGCAGCATGTTGGTAACTAACAGGATTGCACCTCGTGGGCTGGACCCACGACTCTAGTTAATCCTGCTTCATCATTATGCCAAGAGAGCTCATTCCAACAGAAATTTGACTATTGGTTTTTAATTTTGGTGCCATTTTTCATGCTGATGGCTCTTCGGGCTGACAGTGAATTACCCTGGGTGCAAATTAAATACAATAGAATTGCTAATCAGGCCATTAGAATACGCTGACAGGAGGAAATCTACAAGTTGTCAGACCTGGGTGGGCTCTCCCCTTGCCTCTGGGGCAGAATTCACTTGACTTCGAATGGACCTGTACAGAGGACTCATTCCAATCTTGGAAACGGACACCTGCAGTCCCCTGGAGGGACTGAGTAGGGCCTCCGATCCTACTCTGGTTCAGCTGGTTCCCTCCGCAGGAAAAAATCTCATCCTGGAAGCACACAGGGTCCCTAGGGATGGCTATCTAACGTTCCGTCCACTCTTCCCAGGCGAAGAAGTGTCGCGATCCAATTCTCCGCCTCCAGGCCCACAAGGAAGGCACCAGATATCTGGCGTAATGAACAATGTTGTCAGATTTCTAAATTTAGACAGAAGGTGAGAACACACTAGCAGTTTTCCTCTTGTGTCTAATTCTGCACAAAGACAGAAAGACTTACCTGTTGAAGACTTTGGGTCGCCCATTCAGTCAGTTTCTCCGTATTTTTTTTTTTTTTTTTGAATCCCTACAAACGTGACTGAGAGGAAATAGATTCAGAAGCCACTTCCTATGGGTGCCACGAGTGATGTCAAATAGTGTGGTTCTGTAAATCAGGAGGCGTTAGGCCTTCAGAGAAGACAGAATGCGGTCTTCAAGGGCGAAGATGTAAGCCCGGACGCTGTGCAGTGATCTCAGACGGGGAGGGGAGGAGCACTGGGGATGATTTACAAGCGACAGCAGAAGCCCACTGAATCAATAATAGCTAAAGCTTACTGAAAGCTGCTGGCCACTCGAAATGCTCGCAACATTTCCTGTTCACCCCAGTCTTCTGTGCTATGGATTGTTATCGCCACCCCCATTTAATGGATAGTAACCTTTAAGTTATGTCACTTTCCCACGGTCACCCAACAAGTGAGCCACAGGGCCAGTGTTATTAGATTGGGTTCAGTTGCCAGAGGAAGGGGGGGAAATATTGGCTTCGGTAAGATAGATTTTCTCTTCCTTCCTTCCTTCCTTCCTTCCCTCCCTCCTTCACTTCACACCCAGCTCAGAGCGCAACGTGGGGCTTGAACTCACAACCCTGAGATCCCTGAGATCAAGACATGAGCTGAGATCAAGAGTCAGATGCTTAATCAACTGAGCCACCCAGGGCACGCCTCTTTCTTTCTTTCTTTCTTTCTTTCTTTTAACTATCCAGAACCAAGCTTTACCCAATGACATATTTCCTTCCTTCCTTCTTTCCTTCTTTCCTTTCTTTCTTTCTTTCTTTCTTTCATAAACTCTATGCCCAACTTGGGGCTTGAACTCACAAACCCGAGATCAAGAGTCACAGGCTCCACCAACTGAGCCAGCCAGACGCCCTCAAGATAGATGTTCTTTCTTACACAAAGTTTGGAGGTAAGCAGTCTAACTCTGGTACGGCAGCTTCATTAGCAACAGCCACCCAAGTTCTTTCTCTCTTGTCATTCTGCCTTCTGCAACATATGGTCTCTGCCTTGGGTTGCCAGATAAAATACAGGATAAATTAAAATACAGGCTAAATTGTAATTTCAGATAAGCAGTGAATAATTTCATAGTACAAGGATGTCCTGTGCCATATTAAAGCATTAAATAAAACAGTAAAGTAAAAGTAGTGAAACACTTTAATTGAATAAAAATTAATTAAAATGAAAATATTTTATTTTTTGATGTTTACTTATTTTTGAGAGAGAGAGAGTGGGGAAGTGGCAGGGAGAGAGGGAGAGACAGAATCCCAAGCAGGCTCCCAGGCTCTGCACTGTCAGCGTGGAGCCCCGTGTGGGGCTTGAACCTACGAACCGCAAGATCATGACCTGCACTGAAGTCGGACGCTTAAGCGACTGAGCCACCCAGGTGCCCCCAAAATATAATATTTTCTTTTTTTTTTTTTTCAACGTTTATTTATTTTTGGGACAGAGAGAGACAGAGCATGAACGGGGGAGGGGCAGAGAGAGAGGGAGACACAGAATCGGAAACAGGCTCCAGGCTCTGAGCCATCAGCCCAGAACCTGACGCGGGGCTCGAACTCCCGGACCGCGAGATCGTGACCTGGCTGAAGTCGGACGCTTAACCGACTGCGCCACCCAGGCGCCCCAGCAAAATATAATATTTTCATTTGCTCAATCTGAAAACTCTATCTCCACCTCATGGTTCAAGATGGCTGCTTGTGTGTCAGCTTTCAGGACTACGCTTCAGGCAGCAGAAGGAAGGAGGGTTGGGGCGCCTTGGCTGGCTCAGTCGATAGAACTATGCGACTCCATGAGTTTGAGCCCCACACTGGACATAGAGCCTACTCACAAAAAAAAAAAAAAAAAAAAAAAAAAAAGGAAGGAGGATCAAAGAAGGACTTCCCTCCCTTTAAAGACACTTCATGAAAGTCATACACCAAATTACTGTCCACCTCACATTGGCCACACAAGGCTTTTATTCTGGGCAGCCAAGGGCCCAGCTGACAATCAGAACTTCTGCATGAAGAGTGGATATTAGGGGTCAACTCAGCATCCGCCACAGCTAGGATTTAAACCCGAGTCAGGGGGCGCCTGCGTGGCTCAGTCCTTTGCCAGCATCCCACTCTTGACTTCAGCTCAGGTCACGATCTCAGGGTCTGTGGGCTTGAGCTCCGCTTGGGGCTCTGCACTGCCAGTGCTGAATCTGCTTGGGATTCTCTCTATCCTCTCTCTCAAAATAAGTAAATAAACTTTAAACAATGGAAAACCCCCAAGGAGGAATGGCTCCCGAGTCTTGGGGCTTAATCACCCCGCTGTGTTGACTCTTCTGCATTTCATGAAAGGGTGGGGCCGACATCGTGTGTCTTCCCCCACACCCCTTTGGGATCCTTTTTACCATTGCTAGGTGCCTCTTCTCTGACTTCTGTGCTTTTGCTGCTAACAGCCGGCACGTGACATAACACCCTTCAGAGGCCAGCCCTTGGACCACTGGAGCCGCTCTGCCCACACCTGCCATTTGGATGGCACATAGCCAATGACCTGCTGTGCCGGGAGTCTGCCAGCCTAGCCCCCTCGCCTGGAAGTGGGGCCAACACCAACATGTAATTTACATGCCAGAGCCCCAGGCAGGGTCAGGCCTGTCCGAGTGTGCGCCCTGCCCTTGCCCGGCTGCTTCCGTTTTTGTGTCCTGCTTTTTCTCCGGCTCCCTTAACTGGTCTCTCCCGGAAGCGCCGCCTTCATAAATCACTTGCACACAAACCCTTGTCGCAGTGTCTTCGTGGCCTAAGATAAGGGTTTGCCCTGAAAATATAAATAGGAGGTGGGACGGCACTTTGGAAGACAACGCAGTTCTCTTGTCACATGCCCCTTCGTGACGAAGAGGCCAAAGTGACTCGCAAAGCCCTTGAGTTTGAATTAGGTCACACCCAGCCTCACTGGCAAATCCCCAGCTGTGACAACGTGCACGAAGTGGGGCATTTAATAAGTATTCCAGTCTTCCTCCAAGCTGTAGGTTTTAAAAGAGAATGCGTGCTTGTCAGGGTTTGGCCAGGACAGCAGACAGCACTCTGTGTTTCAAATGGGCACGGATTTCATTCTGGAGATCGGGCGCTCATAAAACAGTGGGAAGAGCTGGAAGGGCCAAGGTTTCGGAAAGCCGACACCAGCTCTCAGATTTCCTCCAAACTTCAGAGCATCAGAAAGTACAGTGGGTTGCACACGGGCCTGTAAGACCAAGGTAGGTGATTCTCAGGGAAGTGTCTGGGGGTTGCCACGAAGCTTTCCCCTTGCTGTACCCTTCCTGTCTGCCTGCTGGTTTTGGAGAAGGGATAATAATGATGGCTTCTGGCCTCCCTCTGGCCTTCCAGGTCTCGTGTGTTTGTAAATTTGCTCACTTGCTAAAATGTGTTCCTGATCCCCAAATCAAGAAGCACGGTATGTCAGGGGCGCCTGGGTGGCGCAGTCGGTTAAGCGTCCGACTTCAGCTCAGGTCAAGATCTCGCGGTCTGCGAGTTCGAGCCCCGCGTCGGGCTCTGGGCTGATGGCTCGGAGCCTGGAGCCTGCTTCCGGTTCTGTGTCTCCCTCTCTCTCTGCCCCTCCCCCGTTCATGCTGTGTCTCTCTCTGTCTCAAAAATAAATAAACGTTAAAAAAAAAATTAAAAAAAAAAAAGGAAGCACGGTATGTTCACAGTTATTCACGGACTTGTACAGACCGGTGAAAAAAAACTTGGGTCTCCTGCTGCACCTTTTCCTAGCTGAGGTTGAACAAGGTGATGCTCTGCCTTCTCGTTTCAGCTCTCATACTGTAAACAAGTGTCTTTTTGGTGTTTTTAGAGCCATGGTTTTCACAGTTTTGTGCTTTCTGTTGGTGGCATTGGTGTATATAACGGCCCCCAAGTGTAGTGCTGAAGAGGTTGTGATGTGCCTTATGGAGAAGATACGTGTGTTGGGTAAGCTTCATTCAGGCTGGATTTATAGGGGTGCTGGCCATTAGGGAATCAATGGTATATATTAAACAAGGTGTCTTTAAACAGAAACATACATTGGGGTGCCTGTGTGGCTCAGTCGGTTGAGCTCGGTCAGTTGGGATTCTTTCTCGCCTCTCTCTGACCCTCCCCCACTCACACTTTCTCTCTCTCTCAACATAAATAAATAAACTTAAAAAAAACCACACACACACCCAGAAACATACATAAAACAAGGCCGTGCATTGATCAGTTCTCAAAAATGTCTTGTTCAAAGGCTCCCCAGAACCTAAACGTGTGTTTCCACTGAGAGCAATGGGTCAGTATCCACTAACTCAGCGTTCACGGCGACTTGATAGAACATAGCTACCATGAGTCATGATAGATTATTGGCAGAATCTAACTGGTAACCCGTTTGGCATGGAAGGATGGAAAATGTAATTCCCACGCCTCCCGACGCTACCATACTTGGGAGAGCCTAGAAGGGGGAAGAGGGGTTGCCTACAGACGATCCAGGACGGCATGTTAAACCATTTAATGCTTAAAAAAAAATTTTTTTGGGGGGGCGCCTGGGTGGCGCAGTCGGTTAAGCGTCCGACTTCAGCCAGGTCACGATCTCGAGGTCCGTGAGTTCGAGCCCCGCGTCGGGCTCTGGGCTGATGGCTCAGAGCCTGGAGCCTGTTTCCGATTCTGTGTCTCCCTCTCTCTCTGCCCCTCCCCTGTTCATGCTCTGTCTCTCTCTGTCCCCCAAAAAATAAATAAACGTTGAAAAAAAAATTAAAAAAAAAATTTTTTTTAACAGTTGCCTCAGGGTTTACAGTAATTAATTAGTGTCTACCTTCAAATAACCATTATACCATTTCACGTGTAAAGGCTTTATTCAGAGCTTACTACCGATTCCTCAGCCCCCTCGTACGTTTTATTTTTATATGTGCCGTAAACGCACAATGCATTGCTGTGATCAGCATAGAAGACTGACTCTAGACAGTTATCTTTCAGAGCAACCCCCCCCCATTAAATGAATTTTTATTCACCTTCATTAGTTCCATTTCTAGCCCTCTTCATTTATTTGTGCAGATCCAAATGTCTGTCTGATACCATATTCCTTCAGCCTATAGCATTTCTTATGGCGCTTTTCTGCTGGCAATAGTTCTCACTTTCTCCTTTGAGAATGTATTTCTGTGTATGTAGGGGTGTGTGCACTTATTAATTTTTTTATTTTTTTTAAATGTATGTATTTCTTTTTTTTTTAATTTTTTTTTTAATGTTTATTTATTTTTGAGACAGAGAGAGACAGAGCATGAACAGGGGAGGGTCAGAGAGAGAGAGGGAGACACAGAATCTGAAACAGGCTCCGGGCTCCGTGCTGTCAGCACAGAGCCCGATGCGGGGCTCGAACTCACGGACCGCAAGATCATGACCTGAGCCGAAGTCGGCCGCCCAACCGACTGAGCCACCCAGGTGCCCCAAAATGTATGTATTTCAATTCAATGTATGTGTATATTTAAGTGGCAGTATATTATTTGCATTTCTTTTGCTCCCAGCTTTGTTGAGGTCTTCTTGATAAATAAAATAGTAAGATGGGGCACCTGGGTGGCTCAGACGGTTAAGCGTCTGACTCATGATCTCAGCTCAGGTCTTAATCCCATGGCTGTGAGTTCAAGCCCCACGTTGGGCTCCACACTGGGCATGAAGCCTACTTAAAAAAAAAGAAAAGAAAGAAAAGAAAAGAACATAGTAAGATGAAGTGTAACATAATGAGGGGGCACCTGGGTGGCTCGGTCCCTTAAGCGACTGACTCTTGATTTCGGATCAGGTCGGGATCTCATGGTTCATGAGTTCGAGCCCTGAACTGGGCTCTGTCTTGACAGCATGGAGCCTGCTTGGGATTCTCTCTCCTTCTCTCTCTGCCCCTGCACAGCTCACTCTCTCTCTTTCTCTCTCTCTCTCAAAAATAAATAAATAAACATTTAAAAGTGTACAACATGATGAATTGAATATACATATACATTATGAAAGGATTCCTCCCATCAAGTTTATTAACACATTCATCACCTCACATATTCACCTTTATTGCATTTCTTTTTTAAAAAATGTTTTTAATGTTTATTTATTTTTGAGGGAGGGAGGGGGAGAGAGAGAGAGAGAGAGAGAGAGAGAGAGAATGTGAGCAGGGGAGGGGCAGAGAGGGGGAGACAGGGAATCCCAAGCAGGCTCCAGGCTCTAAGCTGTCAGCACAGAGCCCAATGTGGGGCTCAAACTCACAAACCATGAGATCATGACCTGAGCCGAAGTCAGACAATTCACTGATGGAGCCACTCAGGTGCCCCACCTTTACTGTGTTTCTTAAAAATCAAAATACCAAATCTGAAACAAGTAATTTTTAAAAATCCTTTTGTTAATTATCTCTCTTTTATTAAAAAAAACAACAACATTTTTTTAAGTAATCTCTACACCCAGTGTGGCGCTTGAACTCACAACTCCAAGCTCAAGAGTCAGATGCTCTACCAACTGAGGCAGCCTGGTACCCCACCTTTAAAATGTATTTTTGCTGGGTATAGAATTTTGGGCAAACGTGTTCTTTTTTTTTTTTTTTTTTTTTTGTCTTAAACCACTTTAAAGATGGCATTTTGTCTTTTGCCTTGCATGGTTTCTGATGAGAAGTCAGCCATAATTCCTATCTTTGTTGCAAGGCACATCATGTGTCTTTTTTCTCCGGCTGCCTTTATAATTTTCTCTTTGACTTAGGTTTCCAGCAGCTTAAATATGCTATGCCTAGTGTTTTTTGTTTGTTTGTTTGTCTGTTTGTTTGTTTGTGTTTTAATCTTGCTTAGTATTTTCTGAACTTCTTGGGTCTGTGGTTTGGTTTGTGGCATTCATTTTGGAAAGTTCTCAGCCATTATTTCTTCAAATATTTCTCCTGCCCTATTCTCTCTCTTCTCCTGGGTGTCCTATTACATATATGTTAGACTTGGGGGCACCTGGGTGGCTCAGTCAGTTGGGAGTCAGACTTTGGCTCAGTCAGACTTTATGATCTCGTGGCTCGTGAGTTCGAGCCCCAGGTTGGGCTCTGTGCCGACAGCTCAGAGCCTGGAACCTGCTTCAGATTCTGTGTCTCCCTCTCTCTCTGCCCCTCCCCACTCATGCTCTGTCTCTCTCTCCCTCAAATATAAATAAACACATATGTTAGGCTGATATTATGTCTTTGATGTTCTGTTCTGGTTTTCTTCCCACTTTTGTTTTCTCTTAGTGCTTGAGTAATTTCCACTGACCTATCTTCAAATTTGCTGACTCTTTCTTCAGCTGTGTCATGTCTCCTGATGAGCCATCAGAGGCACATTAGTGTTTTTCTTTCTTTCTTTTTTTTTTAAGTATACTTATTGATTTTGAGAGAGAAAGAAAATGCATGCACATATGCACACATGTGCAGGAGCAAGAGAGGGGCAGAGAGAGAGGGAGAGAGAGAATCCCAAAGTATAAGAATCAATATGTTCAATTCCTGGTTTCTTTCAAGTCTCTGAAATGTGCATATATAACCAAACCAAGGTACTGGTCATTACTTGGAACTCAAGAGGGAACTCTCAGTCTCCATAAGACTAGCTGAGAAGCAGTGGTAAGTCGTGTAAGTAATTGATCAAACTTAATGTATTGCCTCTTGTTATCAACTGAATGGTGCCCTCCCAAAATTCATATGTGGAAACCCTAGCCCCCAAGGTGACTGTATTTGGAGATAGGGCGTTTCAAGGGGTAATTCATTTTAAATGAGTCAAAAGGAGGGAGACTTAAGCCAATCAGACTGGTGTTCTTAGAAGAGGATGAGACACAAAGGAAGTGTGAACGCAGACGTAAGGACTGAGGTCACCAGTTACACCGGCTGGGTGTCCTACAATCCAACTCAATTGTGACAGTCCCTGGAGACAGTGAGATCAGATCTCACAGGTTCAGGGCTCCACAGAACTGCTCCCTCCCCCATCTTCAGATGCCACTAACAAGGCCCGGGGTGTTACTTGTGCTTCTGGTCTACCGCCTATAGATTAGAGGTTTCAATCACTCCCTCTTTGGGTTCAATTAATTTGTTAGAGCTGCTCCCAGAGCACAGAGAGATGTTTTACGTACTAGTTTGTCAGTTAAAGTATACAAATCAACAGCCATTTGAAGGGAGACATAAGGTGAGATCCCAGACAAAGGCGCTTCTGTCCTTGTGGAGTTTGGGGTCCCAAACAGTGGCATGTGGGGCGCCTGGGTGGCTCAGCCGGTTACGCATCTGACTCCTGATCTCGGCTCGGGTCATAATCTCACAATTCCAGAGACTGAGCCCCGCATGGGGCTCTGCAGTGACAGCCCATAACCCTCTTTCCCCCTCTCTCTGCCCTTCCCCGGCTCGTGCTCTCTTTCTCCACATAAATAAATCTAAAAAGATAAGACAAAAACACTGGCATGTGATGTGTTCTCATTCACCAACCCGGAAGCTCTTGAAACCTGCTCAGCCAGTTAAACCCCTGACTCTTGGTTCTGGCTCAGGTCATGATCTCACAGTTTGTGACATCGAGCCCCGTGTCAGGCTCCGTGCTGACAGCTCAGAGCCTGGAGCCTGCTTCGGATTCTGTGTCTCCCTCTCTCTCTGCCCCTTCCCCTCCCACCACTTTCAAAATAAATAAAGTTGAAAAGAAGTGGTTTACCCTCCAGCCGCTCTCCCCTCCCACAGGTTGGGGCTGAAGGGGAATGGAAAGTTCCAAGCCTCCAGTTACATCACTGGGTGTCCTGGCAACCAGCCCCCCTCCTTAAGTTGTGCTTAAAAGTCACCTCTTTGGGGCGCCTGGGTGGCGCAGTCGGTTAAGCGTCCGACTTCAGCCAGGTCACGATCTCGCGGTCCGGGAGTTCGAGCCCCGCGTCAGGCTCTGGGCCGATGGCTCAGAGCCTGGAGCCTGTTTCTTATTCTGTGTCTCCCTCTCTCTCTGCCCCTCCCCCGTTCATGCTCTGTCTCTCTCTGTCCCAAAAATAAATAAACGTTGAAAAAAAAATTAAAAAAAAAAGTCACCTCTTTGACATAAAAAAGGACTCCTGTATGGCTCTCATGACTTAGGAAGCTCCAACAATTTGGGGAGCTCTGTGCCAGAAATGGGGATGGAAATCAAACATTAGTTCTTAGTATAGATCCAAGTGCCACGAGAGGAAGGCTGAGTGTGGACACAGTGAGAGGGTGGCCACCTGCGAGCCAAGGACAGAGGCCTCAGGATAAACCCGCCCCCCTTGCCCCCCCCCCCCCCCCCCAGCCAGCAGTTGATTTTGGACTTCGCTCCAGAATTGTGAGAAAGCACACTGGGCCCCGGGGGGGGGGGGGGGGGTGGCAGGTGTGGCAGTTTCTTTTTTTTCCCCCCTCCAGCAAGCTTGGGGGGGGGGGGAGGGGAAAAAACAAGAAAGCCACAGAGGTAGAGATGAAATGTACTAGAAACCGTTGTTTGCAGTTTTCGTTGAAGAGAATCAACCCGAGAGTCAATGCTCCCCGTAAGTAAAAAGCAGAGGAGAAGTAACCTGATTGTCTGTGGTCTGGTGCCCGTGCGCGTCTCTTCTCATTTCATACATCTGGAAGGGAAAGGTAGTGAGGAAAGGAAGGGCGAGCAAGGGCTGCAGGAGTGCGGCGGCGCCGGTCAGTAGAAGCACACGGTGTGCAGGAAGGGTCTGCCGCTCTTCTCCTCGAACTCCTGCAACAGCTCGTCCAATTCGTCCTCCATGTCCTCGGTGTGCTGAATGCACTGGCACAGCTTGCAGATGAGGATCGCGCCCACGGTGGCCTCTTCGTCGTTGTCCTCGATGTCCACGTTGATCACGTGCACCGGCTGGCAGGTCACTTGCTCTCTGGAATTCATATCTTCCACCACCTGGTCGTACACACTCTCTTCGCAGGTGACAATCAGATCAAACACGTCCTGGCAGTTCTGGAACCTCTCCGGCCGGGGCTTGATCCTTTTGTTACGCTCCAACATATGTAACATGCCATTTTGCGTGTAGAGGTCTCTGTCCTTGCGGACGAGATCGTTGTACATCTGGTCATAGGTGGTTTGGAAATCGTAAACGTTGGGCTGGTCGGGTGCGGGGCCCGGGAGCTTCACGTGAGTTCCCGTTCCAAAGGACCGGACGCTGAATCCCCGTTTGCTGAGAAAGTAGTGGGCCTCCATGCTCCGGTTCTGGTTACTGGCACACACCACTGCCACCCGCAGCGGCACGGTAGACATAGCGGCGGCTCCCCTGGCTGCGGCTGCGACGCCCCCGTGCGGCCACTCCCACGCAGCCACGGCCCTTGTGCGCCAGCGAGATGGCCACGGCGACACGTGGAATGCGAGGCGCTGAGGTCACAACCTCTTTGACGTGCCACTGCGTCGTGACCCGCGCACGGCGGGGCCGTGCGCAAGGCGTGGGGGTGTGCCGGGCGTCCCCTCCGCCTCCCGCCCTGGCAGGTGTCCTAGCTTCTCAGAGATGATTCCCAGGGACTCGTGTCGCCCCGTGCTCACACCCCTTTGCAAAGTGACTTTGCAGCGGTCCTGCCCTCAGGAGGTAGAATTATTTCTCTTGGCTGTAAGTCTGAGCTGGCCTTGACACTTTAGATAAGTAGAATGTGACTGCAGTGATGTGGGCGTGGGGGGAGGGGTCTAAGCCTAGGGCTGCAGAAGCTTTGTGTCTTCCGTGTTTGCTTAGGGGGATTTCAGGCACCGTGTGAGGAAGCCCAGGCTGTCTTGCGGAAGAGAGAGAGACCACTTGGAGGGGAACCAATGAGGAGAACCATGAGGAGACAGAGGTCTGAACATCCTACTGGCCCCCATAGTTGAGCCACCCCACCTGAGGCTTCAGTCGTGTAGGCACTTGGGTTCTCTAGCCTCAGCCAACACCGTGGGGAGCAGGGTGATTCATAACACCCACCTCCCCTTGCCCCAAATTCCTGCCCCATAGAGTTGTGAGAAGTAAACGGATGGTTGTTTTAGGCTCCTGGGCTCGGGGATGGTTTGTTATGCGGCGATAGCTAACTCCAACGGCAGAGACTTCCAGCTGCTCCACGGTGTCCCTTCTCCTCTCTGTCCTCGTTCGATGGCTCACGTTTCAGCTAGATACCTGGCCACCTGAGATGAAAATTACATTTGTCAACTTGCCCGGCAGCCAGATACAGCAACCACAACGGTGTGCTTCAGGCAAGGCGTGAGGGTCCAAATGTTTGAGGTAAACTACGGAATCACGATGTACCCCTGAAACGAATATGTCAATTTCACCCCAATAACATTAAATACTTTTTAACGGTACAGGGCAATCGTGGAAAGACTGCCTTTAACCTCCTGGAAACCTACCGTTTTGAGCGCCTAGGAAAATACGTTGTGGTGAATCTTCTCATTGAAATGTGATTCAAATCAAGACTTTGGGCCTTTTGACGTTGGGCATGGAATGCTCTCAGGTACTAACGCAGGCCTGCTACTTGGATCTCCACTGCCCGCTCCAGAGTTTATGGTCGTGATCTCCCTATAGTAGAAATTACAAAGATCTCCCTGCCGCATCCTGGCTCCAGATAAACAGTCCTTCCAAGTACGGTGGAAAGTTGAGAGGTATGATTAAAAGTCTGGGTGAGAATGACGAGTAGAGATGCCTGCCTAGAGCGCCTTGGGACACCTGGGTGGCTCAGTCGGTTAAGCGTCCAACTTCGGTTCATGTCACGATCTCACGGTTTGGGGGTTTGAGCCCCGCGTCGGGCTCTGTGCTGACAGCTCAGAGCCTGGAGCCTGCTTCGGATTCTGTGTGTCCCTTCTCTCTCTGCCCTCCGCCGCTCATGCTGTCTCTTTCTCTCAACAAAAAAATAAACATTAAGGAAAACAAATCAGGAGCTCCTTATCCTGTTAGCCACTAGGCTTGTGCACTTGTCATTCCTTGATTCTGTTGCTTTCTCTCTCCCCATGGCTACTTCTCTGTGTTCAGCCTTTGTAATTTGTCGCCAGGGCTCCCCAAGCCTGCCTGCAGTCTGGTCCTCTCAAATCCATTGTCTTCTCTGCAGCCACAGTGATTTCTCTAGAGTGTATATCAGATTCATGACCCTGTGGTGCTTAAAATCCTAGCAATCAAATGGTGGCAAGTGTAGGAGTCGTTTGGTAGTAAGTGGCAAGCCTCATTCAGGCTCTGTGTGGTCAAGCACCACTCGTCTTTTCTGTATTTTTAAAAAAATTTTATTTTTATTTTTTTTTTATTTTTGGGACAGAGAGAGACAGAGCATGAACAGGGGAGGGGCAGAGAGAGAGGGAGACACAGAATCAGAAACAGGCTCCAGGCTCTGAGCCATCATCAGCCCAGAGCCCGACGCGGGGCTCGAACTCCCGGACCGCGAGATCGTGACCTGGCTGAAGCCGGACGCTTAACCGACTGCGCCACCCAGGCGCCCCAAGGGTCAGTTTTTATTGAATCTCGTGGGGCGCCTGGGTGGCGCAGTCGGTTAAGCGTCCGGGAGTTCGAGCCCCGCGTCGGGCTCTGGGCTGATGATGGCTCAGAGCCTGGAGCCTGTTTCTGATTCTGTGTCTCCCTCTCTCTCTGCCCCTCCCCTGTTCATGCTCTGTCTCTGTCCCAAAAATAAATAAACGTTGAAAAAAAAATTTTTAAAAAAAAATTTTTTTTACATAATTTATCGACAAGTTAGCTAACGTACAGAGTATACTTACTACCAAACGACTCCCACACTTGCTCTTTCCCGGCCCCTTCTTCTAGGCCAACACTTTGCTGCCTTTGAAGACTCAGCTTACTCACAAGGCTACCTCCTTCGTTGTGTTCAACGCATGCCCCTGTCGGTTACACTTGTCAGGCTGTCTTCTGATGGTTTGTCTTCCCCACAGGCCAGTAAAGTGCTTGATGTAAGCGTAGCACCTGCAGCCAGGGCCCCGCCCCCAGGTCCTCCCTGCACTTTGCATTTCCCTGCCACTTCCAGATTCCTCAAGAAAGCCGCTCCAGGAGCCCGAGGGCAGGCCCTCTAGAAAACAGACAGGTGTCGGGGACCCGGATGGCTCAGTCGGTGAAACGTCCGACTGTTGATTTTGGCTCAGGTCGTGATCTCACGGTTCGGGAGTTCGAGCTTTGCATCGGTCTCTGCGCTGACAGTGCCGAGCTTGCTTGCGGTTCTCTCTCTCCTATTCTCTCTCTACCCTTCCCCTGCTCACTCGCACTCTCTCTCTCAAAAATACACACACGCACACAAAAACCAGACAGGTGCTGGTAATTGGCAGCAAAACTCACTGAGGCCAGAGGTAGCTCAAAAACAGCAACAGTGTTTCTTAGTAAAAAAACAGGAAGTCTCCCTGACCTCCTTGCCCCTTCCAGAGCATGATGGATGGTCCTCTTCCACGCCTCTCTCCGTTCTTCTAATCATCTTGGCTCTTGCTGTGAGTTCCATGGGGACAGGACACTGGGCAACATGGTACCCCAGCAATCCCACAAGGCCCTGTGCCTACCCTGCCTGGACCCCTCTTGTCAAAGGGATGGATGATAGAATGTTTCGTCCAGTAAGAGCAGAAGTCGCAAAGGCTGGGGCCGAGGTTGAAACAGTTCTCTGGGGACGAGGCAGAGGTCAGGGCAAGGACTAGTGCCTTAGCTGCCTCTCGAATGATTGCTTCAAACCTGGAGTCAGTTTGCTGCCCCTCCGTTAGCCGCCAACTGGTTCCCTTAATGACTGATACCTTCTGAGGATGTCAAGTGTCTGTAGCTGTTATTAACGTTTTGTGGGGTGGCTTAGGGAAGAAAGGTGCTTCTCAGCTTCTCCCAGGAGAGCCCAGATAGTTCTGAACTTGGAGGAGAGTGAGATCAAAGAGAAGCTGATCAGAGCACCTGGGTGGCTCAGTCGGTTGAGCGTCCGACTTCAGCTCAGGTCGTGATCTCGCGGTCCGTGAGTTCGAGCCCTGCATCGGGCTCTCTGCTGTCAGCTCAGAGCCTGGATCCTGCTTCGGATTCTGTGTCTCCCTCTCTCTGCCCCTTGGCCCCTCACAATCTGCCTCTCTCTCTCTCTCTCAAAAATAAATAAACATTAAAAAAAGAAAGAGAGAGAGAGAGAGAGAGAGAGAGAGAGAGAGAGAGAGAGAAGCTGATCATCTGGGCCAGAGGGATGGGGTGTTTAAGGTTAGGGGAGAAGTCTCCAGTACAGAGGTGACTGGACTTTGAAAGTAGCCAGATGAGGACTGTAGGGGGCTCACTCATGTCCACTGTGGCACCTGTTTGAGCACTTGATATCTTTTTAAATCTTTCGTAGCTTCTTCTTCTTCTTCTTTTTTTTTTTTTTTTACATCTGACTGTTACTCTCCTTCTGAAGCAAGAGGGCTCTCTGAGGACTGACTCACAGTAATTAAAATCACATGAGATTGGTCTAAAAAACCTGGAAAGTCATTATTAATTTACAGTGGGAAATCCAGTCATTTATTCGTTTATTTATTCCATGAATATTTATTGCGTGCTGACCTAAGCCAGGTTGGTCATGCATAACCCTAAAGTTCTTTCTGGAAAGTAGCATATCGTCTTCAGGCAGGAGACAAAAACCACACCGGTTATTTTAACAATTTTTTAATGTATTTATTTGGGGGGGGGTTGCCGAGAGAGAGGGAGAGAGGTAGAATACCAGGCAGGCTCTGTGCCATCTGGGCAGAGCCCGATGCGGGGCTTGAACTCACAGTGAGATCATGACTTGAGCAGAAAAGTCTGACGGTTAACTGACTGAGCCACCCAGGCGCCCCCTAACAGACTTTAATATAGAGAACATTTAGCTAGGTATGATCGCCAAATGTTTAGCTGGGTATAGTCACCAAAGAACCAAAACAACCGAGACGGGAACTCCAAGGCATCATAGAGGTAGCAATCTCAGCAGCGACCACTGGTGGGGGAACAAAGGGGAAACATGGAATTCTTGAAACCTACAAGCTGGGAGCGGGGAGGCACATGGGGCTGAAAACCCGATGCCCCAGGACAGCCCACCTGCTGGCCGGTGCGGGTGTCTGAGCTCCGAGGACGGGCCTCCCTGAGGTGGGACCCAGGTCCCTGAGGACGGATGCCGGCGGCTTCTGTGGGAGTCAGCAAAACCGGAAACTCGATTCAGTTGCTGCTGCAGGAAGGAAATGCTGTGAAGAAACATGCAGGATGCCATTCACAGGATCCGGAAACTAACGGGAAGCCGACAGGAAGCCAGCAGACCCCGAAGGAAGAATTGAGTCCCTACTTCTTCCTCTAGCCGTCGGTCTTCCTCTCACACCTCCTGTGGGCCGAGCAGCTGGCTGAGCAGAAATGTGGTTTGTAGCGCCCCAGCCCCAGCATCGCAAAGACAGGTGGAGCTGAGACACCAGTATCTTCATAACGGACACATCACCCAGGAAGTTTGAGGTGAGTGAGGGTGAGGTAACCCCCTCCCCCACATCCTCACTACCAGGTCCCCCAAAGGCCAGTCTCTGACCAAATTCTGTCACACGCAGGGGACGTTTATGAAAGAAGCATTCATTAGCAACCAGGCGCAAAAAAACGTCTCTGCAACCCGATCTGTAGACTCGAAGTCCCAGCTCTCAGCCTAGCGCTTGCATAAAAGGCCCACTCAAGGCCGATGCAACATTCTAGAAGTATCGGGGAACCAGCAGTTCTCCAAAACGAAGAGGTTGCGCCACCTCTAAGGTGCAGGCGGCGTCCTCTGATAACCTCTTCAGGTATGGGTAGAGAGCGTCCCGAACCTATTTAAGTCAATCCATAGATCCCGAAGACCTCGAATTTCACAAACAAGAGCCTATTTCTGACACTTGTCGTGCCAATTAACAAGCCACCAACTTCATCAACGAAAGCCCATTTCTGACTTTCGTTTTGCTCATTAGCAAGACCTGGTCTTGGAGTTGGATGTGGCCTTTGTGAGGCAAAGCCAGCCGCCCAGCTGGAGAGGGTTTTTGATGAGGGACAAGTGACCGCCCCTGGAACTGCAGCTTTTAACACTGACATGATATCACAACGTTCAGAGACATGTTTCAAAAATAAAACACAGACATCATATTAAGTTTGGGTTTAAAACAATTATTTTTTCAAGGTTTGTTTTTGAAAGAGAGAGAGACAGAGACAGAGCGTGAGTGGGGGAGGGGCAGAGAGAGGCGGAGACACAGGATCCCAAGCAGGCTCGGGGTTGGGGAGGAGGGAGTCTGAGTTGTCAGCACAGAGCCCGATGCGGGGCTGGAACTCACGAACCGTGAGATCATGACCTGAGCCAAGGTCGGACGCTTAACTGACTGAGCCACCCAGGCGCCCCTGTTTTGTTTTGTTTTGTTTTTAATGTTATTGATTGGTTGATTATTATTTTTTGAAGTAGGCTCCACACCCAACGTGGGGCTTGAACTCACAACCCCGAGATCAAGAGTCACACACTCTACCGACTGAGCCAGCCAGGTGCCCCATTCGTTCGGTTTGTACCAGGCACCGCCAGGGTTTGGTGGCGGACCAGGCTCAGTCCTCGCTCTGAAGAAGCTCGCAGCCCGGAGGCGAACGATAAATAGGTGATTGCAGTGTGAGCAAAGAGCTCACTCAGCTGTCAGCAGACCTCCCCCGTCGATTGAGTTTGCAGAGAAAATACAGGACGCCTAGTTCGGTTTGCATCTCAGATCAACAATGAATCGTTTTTCAGTATAAATAGTCCTATTTTGTTTGTCAAATCCGGCAGCCTTACTTCTAGGCAAAGGCAGAAGGAAAGCCAAACAGGGCAGACTTTGGCTTGGTGAGTGCGGGTCAGTCAAGGCGGGAGGGTGAGGTCGTTTTAGGTTCTGTGCTGGAATTATCCATTTCCGTCTACCTCGCTGGACAAGCGCAAGTGTTCTGGAGGTCAGGCAGGTTGCTGCCCCCGAGCAGCGCTGATCCCAAGCCACGAGTGGTCTCTCTGAGCTTCCTTTTTACCGCAGAGTAAAACCCTTCTGCCAGTGCATTCATTCTCAAACAACCCCCCAAGAAGCTGGTTATGTTTAGATTCCCATAATGGCAACACCATTTTGCTTCTCTCTTCTAAATAGGTCCCCTGGGGGACACCTGGCTGGCTCAGTCAGTAGGGCGTTCGGCTCTTAATCTCTGCTCAGGTCAGGATCTCAGGGTTCGTGGGTTCAAGCCCCGCGTTGGGCTCTGCGTGGACAGCATGGGACCTGCTTGGGATTCTCTCTCTCACCTCTCTCTCTCTCTGCCCCACTCCACCTTGCATTCTCTCTCTCTCTTTCCAAATAAATAATGTTAAAAAAGGAGGTCACTGAAGGCCAGAAGTGTTAAGCAGCTGGACCAAAGCAACGCATCTAATTCATAGGGCTGTCTTGGGGATAATATGAGTTAATACATAAAACACCTAGAAGGCGGTCTCATTTTCTTCTTAACACCCAGAGAGGTTAAGAAAGTTGCCCAAGGCTAGCCAGCTGGAACTTAATCTCGCCTCGGGCTTCAAGGCCTGTGCCCTTCCTACTGCTCCGTGATGGTCTGTGTCCCCGAAATTGTGTTCCCCATCACAGGGAAGCAGCTGTTGGCTAGAATGGAGGACATTGGGCTTGGAGTCAGAGGACTTGGGCCTTGTGCAGAAATGGGAACATCAGAGACAAGGTCAGGAGCATGGGGAGGGCTTCGATGTTCAAGAGCTACGTGTGTTTGGCAACTCATGCAGGTTGATCTGACAGAACCTCTCGATAAACCTGAACTCTGGGCGTGCAGAATGACCCAAAGCGAAGCCCTGTTAGTGATGCCCCAGCCCCAGGTGGCACCGCGATTAAAGGAGCAGATTTGGGATCGAAAGCAAGAGACCCTGCAGGTAGGAGCTCAGGACAGGTGGAGTTCCTCCCACTTGACCTTTGCAGAACCAGCCCCGTTGTTCTAGCGCTGTGGTCTGGCGATGCCGGTGGCCACATCTGGAAGAGTCAAGGGAATGGAGGGCAGGTTCGTGATCCAACTGAGACATCACAATCTTCAAATCTTCCGAGCTGGGGCCGGAAACTGATGCCAGGGCAGCGGCGGTGGTTAAACAAGCGGAGGCTTTATGGCCAGCCAGGTGGGAACCTGAAACTTTCCTTTACTACCTGTGTTCTGGGGTGACCAGATAATGTCTCTGAGTAGCAGTTTTCCCATGGCCCAGAGCCTGACGCGGGGCTCGAACTCACAAACCGCGAGATCGTGACCTGAGCCGAAGTTGGACGCTTAACCAACTGAGCCACCCAGGCGCCCCGTATCTATTCCTTTTAATTTGCATACCCCACTCCTGTTGTTTGCCCCTGTCTATGGTCAATATTCTTTTCAGTTTAACGTGTATATTTAGGGGCACCCGAGTGGCTCAGTTGGTCAAGCATCTGACTCTTGATTTGGGCTCAGGTCATCATCTCACGGTTCATGAGTTTGAGCCCTATGTCCAGCTCTGTACTAAGCCTGCTTGGGATTCTCTCTCTCTCTCTCTCTCTCTCTCTCTCAAAATAAATAAATAAAATTTCAATGTGTATACTTAATTTGTATTTTCTCTTAAAAAATGCATTTTGGGGACACCTGGGTGGCTCAGTCGGTTAAGCGTCCGACTTCGGCTCAGGTCATGATCTCGCCGTCTGTGAGTTCGAGCCCCGTGTCAGGCTCTGTGCTGACGGCTCAGAGCCTGGAGCCTGCTTCGGATTCTGGGTCTCCCTCTCTCTCTGCCCCTCCCCCGCTCATGCTCTGTCTCTCTCTCTCTCTGCCAAAAACAAACATTAAAAAAATTTTTTTAAATGCATTTTGCTTTTATGTATGTATATGTTTCTTTTGCCTTTAAAACCAACGTTATTGAGGTATAGCTTACATGCGAAAATGTTCCTATTTTAAGTGTACATTCCGCTGAGTTTTGACAAATGTATATACCCATGTCACCACACTGTAATCAACATATTGATCACTTTCATCACCATGGAAAGTTCCCTTGTATCCATTTGCGGTCAGCCCCCCTCCCTCAACCCCAGCCCAAACCTACACGAATCTGCTTTTTCTAGCTAGATATTAGTTTTGCCTGTTCTAGAATTTCATAGACAAAGAAAAATATAGTGCATACTCTCCTGTGTCTGGCTTTTGTTCAATATAATATTTTTGAGATTCATGCATGTTACTGCACATATCAATAATTCATTTCTGTTTATTGCTGAGTAGTATTCTATGAATATACCACAATTTGTGTATTCTCCCATTGATGTATTTTAAATTTATGTGTATTATTTTACATATCTCATTTAGTTTCTTAGCTCAGGTGTCATTGTAAGCTCTACCTTCCAGCTTTTACAGTTTCTCCAAATTGGGGTAGAAAGGACTTGTTTGGGCCCTTTAATGTTAGGGGACCAGCAAGGTGTCCCTTTGGTCCAACCAACCTTAGGTAGTATTGTACTGTGTTAAAAAACTTTGCTTTATTTATACTAGATTTATTTACCGAATCTATTTATTTATGCTAAAAACCCAAAAAACAAAAAACCCAGGTCACCCATTTCTTAATAACCATCTGAAGATTTCCACCTGCTGGGACGAGTCCTGTGACTCTCCCCTTCCTGTTTCCTTTTTGTTTCGCACCTATCAATATTCCCTGCATTCACCTTATATGCTTTAGTAACTGTTTGAAACTTTCCACCTCGTTGGGAAGCATCTCTGGTCTGTCTCCGGCCTCTCCCCATTGGCTTGTTAATTAACCTAAGGTTTCTATTAGCATCTGTAAGACCCTGAGGTGAAGCGGAGACTGCTAACTCGAGGAGGCTTCCAGAGCTGTTTTTTTTTGGTTTTGTAACAATGAGGTTACGTGGGGCGCCCAGTTGAAAGGGGCCCCCTCAACCCTGGCATTTACCGTGACCTGGGTAACGGGCATATTCGGCGGGTTAACATCTGGGTCGTCATAAAGCCGGTCCCACACGCCAGGAAGCCTCGCAGCTGCTTCATCCGGGGTTTTCCACTAGGCATTTATCGGGGTTAAGGACAGAGCTCTCTCTAAGGATTAGAAAGCCTTCGGGTGGCTTTTGCCCAGTCCACCAGGCTGGCTGTTCCCTCGGGAGTGTCTGGATCACGTACAGCCGCCTGTGGCTGTGGCACAGCGAGCCGTGGGTCCCGCACCAGCCCAAACATGCCCTTCCCCCCAGCAGCTTTCAGACCGAAGACACCGCCCCCAATCAGTTTCTCTCCCCAATCCAGCTCGGCGAGGCTTCCTCAGGAAGCTGAGGATACCGATCTACAAGACGAAAACAACTCTTTTCACACGTCACCTTCTTGGTTCTGTCCTCCCCCAACGCTGGCTACATTCTTGGTCATCAGAGGTCTTCTTTAGAAGTACTTTCTGTTGTCCTTACAGAAATTTTCTCTTGGGGTGGAAGCTTGGAAGCTAGTGGCTGAAGCTCAGCCTCCCGCAAATCTGAGTCTGGGCTAGTGTCACAGCCTGACCCAGTCTTCTTTTTTACTTTAGGGATGATAGGAAACAATGACTAAGGTATTGAAGGTTTTGCCTTGTTCTTAGCCTGCGTTTCCTTCTGCATCCCCGTGAAGCAGCTCCCCCGAAGTTGGATCTTTCTCTAAATTCCACTGGTAACTTTCACCTTTAGTAAGTGGGCAAAGCTCCAGACCGTGGGTGAGCATGTGGCCACCCGGGAATCAAAGGTTCTTCATCCTCCGCCCTTTCCTCCTTTCTCTTTCCAAACCACGTGTTTCTGTGAACCAGGGCCATTCTAGCAAGTTCCGCATCACTGACACCGACTAAAAAAGACCTGAGCTTTCCACTGTGTGGGGAAGAACCCAGCTCTTCCCTATTGTGTGTTTCTTCCCCATGCATCTCCTTTACTAGACACACAGAACACTTCTAGTCACACCGACACTTCTAGTCACCAAATGTGTGGAGGGTTTCCCCACATCAAGCAATTCTCTGTGACATTCCTGGTGGTGGGTATCCTACAATTCAACTCAATTCTGACACGATCTACCTGGAGGCAGCGGCAGATCCCACAGGGTAAGGGATCAGTCCCATAAGACTGTCCCCACTCCCCAACTTCAGACACCAGTCAAGTCCAGGCTGTCAGCGGTGCTTCTGACCTATTGGCTACAGATTGGACGTTCCCATGACTTGCTCCTCGGGTTTGATTAGTTCATCAGAGCGGCCCACAGAACTCAGAGAAACATTGTACTCACTACATTAGCTGTTATATTACAAAAAGCTAGAACTCAGGAAGAGCCAGATGGAAGAGATACGTACGGTGGGGTCCGGGGAAAGGACAAGGACCTTCCGTGCCCTGTGCAGGCACGCCACTCTGCCCACATCTCCACGTGTGCACCAACCCGAAAGCTCCCTGAACCCCATCTTTTTTTGTTTTTCGTTTTTTGTTTTTAGGGGGGCTTCATTACATAGGCGCAATTGATTAAATCATTGGTCATTGGTGATTGAACTCAACCTCCAGTCCTCCTCCCGCCACCAGAAATCAGGGGGTGGGACTGAAAGTCCCAACCATCTAATCTTGGTTGGTTCCCCTGGCAACCAGCCCCCACCCTGGGGATACCTAAGGTCTTTTCAACAGTCACGTCATTAACATAACTAAAGATACCTTTATGGCTCTCAACGCAGGAAATTCCAAGGCTTTTAGGCAGGGTGAACCGGGAACGATGCAGGAAGACCAAATACATACGGGAAATATTTTGGTCATCTGAATAACCAAATACATATTTCTTGTAAATCACAATATCTCCGGTTCTTAATCTAGAGGGTCCTCACTTATAGGTAGTGTTAGATTGGAACCCAGTTTTTTGTGGTTTTGTTGTTGTTGTTGTTGTTAAGGTTTTTATCTTTAAGTAATCTCTACACTCAACGTGGGGCTTACAAACCCAGCGATCGAGTCGCATGCTAGACCATCTGAGCCAGCCGGGCGCCCCAGATTGGGACCCAGTTTTATTTTTTCACATGTGGCATACCATTTCCCCCCCCTCAACTCCATACAGTTGATCTCCAAAGCCTTGGCTGTAACATGAGTACAGGTAGTTCGAAAAAAGAAATCTCTTCATTAGAATTTGTTTGAACTTTTAATTGAAGTATGGCATACATATCTCAAAGTTCTCAAATCAGAAATGATTTGATGAATTTCACAAAGTGAAAACAACAGTGAACAGGACCTTGGCTGTACCTCAGAAGCCCTCCTCCTGTCTCTTTCCATTCACTGCCCATCATGGATGAATTTGGCTTGTGTGTGTGTGTGTGAGTGCTTCATATAAATGGAATCATACTTTTTTCAATATTATTATCTTTTTTATAAAATGTTTTAATGTTTATTTTTGAGAGAGAGAGCATGCATGTGAGCAGGGGAGGGGCAGAGAGAGAGAGAGAGAGAGGATCTGGAGCAGGCTCTGTGCTGACAGCAGAGAGCCCAATGAGGGGCTCGAACTCACGAACCATGAGATCATGACCTGAGCCAAAGTCAGAGGCTCCACCAACTGAGCCACCCAGGCACCCCATAATGGGATCATACTTTATGTACTCTCTTGTGTCTCCCATTTTTCACTATCATGTTTCTCAGATTTATCCCTATTGTTGTGTCTAGTTGTAGTTTGCTCATTCTCACTGCTGTATGTATTCCATTGCATAATTATACTACAATTTTTAAATTTTAACTCCAGTTAGTTAACATGCAGTGTAATATTAGCTTCAGGTGTACAATATAACGATTCAACACTTCCATACATCACCGGGCACTCATCATGACAAGTGCACCCCTTAATCCCCATCACCTATTTAACCCATCATGAGCTTGGGAACCATCAGTTACCCCTTGGTGACCATCAGTCTGTTCACTACAATTAGGCGTCTCCTTCTTGCTTTGTCTCTCTCTCTCTCTATTTTTCCCTTGTTGTTTGTTTCTTAAATTCCACGTATATATGTATATTGCAACAACATGGAAGAAGCTATATACATATATATATATATATATACACATACACATACACTATATGGGGGCTCGTCCGGGATTCGAGAGACCCCCAGGACCCCACCCGGAGGGTCCCACATCTGGTGAGTGCGTTCAACTTCTACCTTTCGCGCGTATATGTTCTGAGAGCTCTATACTGTATCTCTACCTGTAGGAATTCCAAACTGTCTTTGGATCGGCATTGGCTTAAGCGGACGCGCTGGCGAGCCGCCGACCGGGGGTCTTGGGAGACGTCCCTTGCCCCCACCAAGAGGACGAAGTCCTCATCCGTGAGGAGGGCCGGCTGCCATTACGGACAGCCAGCCTTTCGTTTTACTTTCTGTTTTGTCTCCGCGGCCGCGCTGGAACGTTTGTCCGTGTTGTTGTGTCCTTGTTAATCGTCATAACTGTTTGTGTCCTGGTGTGGATTGAAATGGGGCGGACCCAAACCACCCCCCCCTGTCTCTTATGCTCTCCCACTTCTCGGACGTTAAGGAAAGGGCTCATCATTTGAGCACAGACATAAGAAAAGGGAAATTTCAGACTGACTGCATGCCAGAATGGTCAACCTTTGACGTGGGATGGCCCCGAGAAGGAACTTTCCACCTACCTGTTATTTTGCAGGTCAAGGCCGTAATCTCCAAGGACAAACCGGACGGCCACCCTGACCAGGTGCCCTACATCCTGGTCTGGCAGGACATGATCGAAAACCCCCCTTCTTGGCTAACACCATTCTTACCCCCCAAAGCAGGACCTACCAAGATTCTAGCCCTGCGGGAAGCCGAGAAGGAGACTGACACAAAGACCAAAACGCCCCTTTATCCGTTCTTGCAGGATTCCTCCCCGGAGGACCTGATTCATCTGCCACCCTACCAGGCTCCCCCTCCCCCTTCCGCCCCTCCATTGGAAGCACCAGGGGCTGCAGGAGGGGCACCACCCCCTGACGAGGGAATTCCTGTGCAGGGGGGAGCAAGCAGCAGGGACACGTGGACGGACCCACCGGGCGGCCCCACCCTCAAGTATGGGGCCGGCGACTCCACCGCCCTTCCCCTCCGCGCCGTGGGGCCTCCCGACGAGTCTGGAGAACAACCAATGTCATATTGGCCGTTCTCCGCCAGTGATTTATATAATCGGAGAACTCAAAATGCAAAGTTCTCCGATAACCCAAAAGATTTAACTGGGCTTTTAGATACTGTTCTCTACCCACCAACCTACTTGGGATGACTGTCCACAGCTCTTGCAGGTTCTCTTCACCACCGAAGAGAGAGAACGAATACAGGTGGAAGCTCGGAAGTCTGTCCTGGGAGAGGACAGACAGCCGACTCAAAACCCAGACCTCATAAACGCTGCCTTCCCCTTATCCCGCCCTACCTGGGACTACAACTCGGCTGAAGGTAAGGAGAGACTCCGGGTCTACCGCCAGACTCTAATGGCAGGTCTCAAGGCTGCCGCGCGCAAGCCTACTCATCTGGCCAAGGTATATGATGTAAGACAAGGTAAGGATGAGAGTCCAGCAGCCTTCTTAGAGAGAATCACAGAGGCTTTTAGGCAGTACACCCCGATGAACCCAGAAGCCCCAGAAACAAAAGCCGCAATTATCATGGCTTTTGTTAATCAGGCCGCTCCAGACATCAAAAGGAAATTACAAAGAGCGGAGAGGCTAGGAGAGAAGGGCCTGCAGGACTTAATAACAGTAGCGGAGAGAGTTTACAATAATAGAGAAAGCCCGGAGGAGCAACAGACTAAACTATGCGACCGGCACACCCGAAATCTGGCTAAGATCCTTCTGGCTACAACCATGGATGTCCCACAGGAAAAACGGAGGCACCTCAAGAAGCTGACTTCAGGGACAGGTAAGGAGGATGGCCCTGGTCCCCGACGGGAGCGCCCTAAACTAAACAAAAACCAATGTGCTTATTGCATGGAAGAGGGCCACTGGGTGAAAGACTGCCCTAACAAAAGGTGTAAGGCCCCTGCGAAGATATTGGAGATGGAGGACCTGGACGACTAGGGGAGTCGGGGTTCGGTACCCCTCCCCGAGCCCAGGGTAACTCTCAGAGTGGAGGGGCAACCAGTTGAATTTCTAGTGGACACTGGGGCACAACATTCGGTCTTATTACAACCCCAGGGAAATTGGCAAGCAAGTCCTCAGGGGTGCAAGGGGCCACGGGGACCAAACAGTACTCATGGACTACCCGAAGAACTGTGGACCTCGTCATGGGCCGGGTATCCCACTCCTTCATGGTCATCCCTGAATGTCCCTACCCGTTGTTAGGTCGGGACTTGCTCACCAAGATGGGGGCACGAATTTGCTTCCGCCCCGGAGGGGCAAAAACCCTAGACAAAGAAGGGCAACCGATTCAGGTGCTTGTCCTGAGTTTGGAAGACGAATATCGTCTCCACCAGACGCCCCCAGCCCCAATGACTGACACTGACCGTTGGCTACAGGAATTTCCTCAGGCATGGGCAGAAACTGGGGGAATTGGGCTGGCCCGACACCGACCGGCTATATGCATAGAACTAAAACCAGGGGCAGACCCTGTCAGGGTCCGCCAATACCCCATGCCTCTTGCAGTGTGAACGGGAATCACGCCCCACATTCGGCGACTACTAGACTCAGGCATATTAAGGCTCTGCCAATCGTCATGGAACAGTCCCTCACTGACAGTGCAAAAACCGCACTCTAACAATCACAGGCCAGTCCAGGACTTAAGGGAAGTCAAGCGGCGAGTAATGGATGTGCACCCCACGGTCCCAAACCCATACCCCCTCCTCTCCACCTTGCCTCCAGACAAAAATTGGTATACGGTATTAGCTTTAAAAGATGTCTTTTTCAGCCTGCCTTTAGCACCCAAGAGTCAAGACCTTTTTGCCTTTGAATGGACGGACCCCGAGAAAGGCGTCAACGGCCAACTCACCCGGACTCGACTACCACAAGGATTCAAAAACTCACCAACCATCTTCGACGAGGCCTTACACGAAGACTTGGGTGAGTTCCCTTCTGAGCACCCTCATTTGACCTTATTGCAATATGTAGATGATAGCCTGCTGGCGGCGGAGGACCAGGACGCTTGCCTGCGAGGCACCAAGGACTTACTCCAGACTGTAGCAGCTCTAGGATACCGGGCCTCAGCCAAAAAGGCCCAAATCTGCAGAGCAGAGGTGAGCTACCCGGGGTACAAATTAAAGGACGGACAAAGATGGTTGACGGATGCGCGGAAGGAAACCATCCCAAGGATCCCACAGCCGCCAACCGTCCGTCAGGCACGTGAATTCCTGGGGTCGGCGGGGTTCTGTCGATTATGGATTCCGGGTTTTGCCGAGATGGCCAGACCCCTCTGTGAGGCCACCAGGCACCAACAAAATTGTGAATGGACAGAGGCCATGAACAAGGCCTTTTAATGACCTTAAACAGGCCTTGCTGTCTGCCTCGGCTCTCGGGTTGCCTGTATGTAGACGAGAAAGACGGGGTGGCAAAAGGGGTCCTTGTCCAGTACATAGGCCCCTGGAAAAGACCCATAGCTTATCTCTCTAAAAAGCTGGACACGGTGGCCGCTGGATGGGCCCCCACGCTTAAAAATTATTGCCGCGGTGGCCACTATGGTCAAGGACGCAGACAAGCTAGCCATGGGGCAAGAGCTATATGTTACCACCCCACATGCTATTGAAGGGGTACTCAAACAGCCCCCAGACCGCTGGATCAGCAATGCTCGTCTGACCCATTATCAGAGCCTACTGATAAACCCCACCGGAATTTTATTCAAGCCACCTACAACCCTGAATCCGGCAACTCTACTCCCTAACCCAGACTGGGACCCCCCCCCCCCCCCCCTGCATAACTGTCAAGAGATTTTGGCACAGGTGCACGGAATCAGGGCTGATCTCTGGGACCGGCCGCTGCCGAACGCACGGCATACGTATACCGGTATACGGACGTATACCGGTATACGGACGGCAGCAGTTTTGTCCGAGAAGGAATCAGATACGCGGGGGCAGCCGTAACCACAGAGACGGAGATCATCTGGGCAGAGCCATTGGCAGCCGGAACATCGGCTCAACGGGCAGAACTGATCGCCCTGGCCGAGGCACTAACCATGGGAAGAAGGTAAACGGGTAAACATTTACACCGACGGCAGGCACGCCTTTGCCACCGCTCAAATCCACGGAGCCCTTTACAGAGAGAGAGGGCTTCTGACAGCAGAGGGAAAGACTATTATAAAAACAAAACAGAGATTCTTGAACTCCTAAGGGCCCTCTGGCTGCCCGAGGCGCTAGCTATCATCCATTGTCCAGGCCGCCAAAAAGCAGACACACCAGTAGCCAGGGGAAACCGGCTAGCCGACTCAAAAGCGAAGGAGGCGGCCCTTTCGGTGACCCAGGTTTTAACAACCACGCTACCCGATCCGGGGGCACCGGCCCTGCCGGACACCCCCAACTATACTGGCACCGACTTACAATGGATTAAACGCTCGCCTATGACCCAATGCTTGCGTGGCCGTTGGAGGGCCGCAGACTCCAGCATCATCCTGCCAGAGGAACTAGGACGACGCGTCCTATCCCAAATGCATCGGAGGACTCACGGGAACAAGAAAGACGGAAGACCGCATGCGACATGCTAAGGTCATTATTAAGGACTCTCGAGCAAAGATCGAGCAGATCGTGGCAAGCGGTCACGCATGCCAGCTAACCAACGCCACCACCCATGGGTCTAACCCCGGAACCCGACTCAGGGGAGACCGCCCAGGAGCATGCTGGGAAGTAGATTTCACCGAGGTAAGGCCTGGAAAATATGGGTACAAGCACTTGCTAGTTTTCGTAGATACCTTTTCAGGGTGGACGGAGGCATTCCCCACCAAGCACGAAACAGCGCAAATCGTGACCAAAAAGCTGCTGGAGGACATTCTGCCAAGGTATGGGTTTCCTGCCAGGATCGGATCCGACAATGGACCGGGGTTCATTTCTAAGGTAACACGGGGAGTAGCACAAATACTGGGGGCAGATTGGAAATTACATTGTGCTCACAGACCCCAGAGCTCAGGTCAGGTAGAGGGGATGAATAGGACATTAAAAGAGACCTTAACTGAATTAGCCTTGGAGACTGGCGGGGACTGGGTCACTCTCCTCCCCTTTGCCCTATATAGGGTGAGAAACTCACCATCTAAGATGGGACTGACTCCCTACGAAATCATGTTTGGTATACCCCCACCTATCGTTCCTGCCTTGAAACCCGAAGTGCTTGCTGAGTTCGATGACCCACAGCTTCTTTTCTCCCTCCGAATGTTACAAAGAGCCCATGAGCAGGTGTGGCCTAAGCTGAAGGCCCTCTACGGTACGAGACCGGGCCGCCCCCTGACCTCCATCGGTATCGGCCAGGCGATTGGGTGTACATGCAGAGGCACCAAGAGCAGACACTCCTATGTCCCTGGAAAGGACCCTACAAGGTGATCCTGACCACGCCCACCGCTCTCAAGGTCGACGGAATAACTCCCTGGGTCCACTACACCCACGTCCGGCCAGCTGATCCACACGCCGTCCTCAAGGACTTTGTTCCGGAAAGGAAGAGTCAGCCCGACAAAGACAATCCCTTAAAGCTAAGGCTGCGTCGCTCCCACTTACCCTGCTAATATTACTTACGCTGTATCCCCTCGCGGCTAAACCCAACCCCAACTCCCACCGACCACTTAATCTAACCTGGCAAATCATCACCCCAAGCTCTAACCCATGATTGGGTCCTGCATAGGATCCTCTGGAAAAGGGGGGAATGTGGGACCCAAGGAATTTAACAAAAATCCCCTACCCCTGGACAAGCAGGCAAGACTAACTCCATTTTGTGCTACACCCACCATCTCATGTATAACCCCCACATGACCTACTTATTGCTTAAGACACTCCCTCACCCTAGTCAAGCCGCTGAGCACACCCTTACTGGAAACCGGCTCATATAGGAATGTGGAACCCCTAACCACCAAAGAATGTAAACCCCGCCTTTTGCCCGCCAAACTTGCATGGCAATTCTGACCAGAGTGATAGGCTAGTTCAAACGGTTACTATAGGGTAAATTGTAATTCAATTGGCCACTGCGTGTGGACTGACATGACTATGCAACTTTCTGTGTATGTCACAATCTCATTGGCCACTGGCCCCTATAAAACTGCTACGCCTCTTAACCTAGGGGTCCAAGTCCCTGCTCCACTGTGTCGGGTATAATTGGGCCCAAGCTCGAGCTTGCAAATAAACCCTCGTGCGTTTACATCCGTACCGGCTCCCTGGTCGTCTCTCGGATTCAAAATCGGGGGCATTACACTATATACGTTATATATACACGCACCTTTATCCATGCATCTACAGATAGAGACAGAGACAGACGTAGAGATAGAGATAGAGATATATGCCACATCTTCTTTATCCATGCATCTGTCAGTGGACACTGGGGTTGCTTCCACAGTTTGGCTATTGTAAATAATGCTGCTATAAACACAGGGGTGCATGTATCCCTTTGAATTAGTGTTCTTGTATTGTTTGGGTAAATACCCAGTAGTGCGATTGCTGGATCATAAGGTACTTTTATAATTTTTTTTAATGTTTATTTCTTTTTGAGAGAGAGAGAGAGAGGGAGCAAGGGAGGGGCAGAGAGAAAGGGGGCCAGAGAATCCCAAACCACTCCGTGCTGACAGCAGAGAGCCCGATGCAGGGCTCAAACTCATGAACCGTGAGATCGTGACCTAAGCTGAAATTCAGAGTCGGACGCTTACCCGACTGAGCCACCCAGGTACCCCAAGTAGTTCTGGGGTAGTAGTTCGAGGAACCTCCATACTGTTTCCTACAGTGGTTGCACCAGTCTGCATTCCCACCAACAGTGCAAGAGGGTTTCCATTCTCTGCGTTCTCACCAACACCTGTTGTTTCTCGTGTTGTCGATTTTAGCCGTTCTGACAGGTGTGAGGTGATATCTCATTGTGGTTTTGCTTTGCATTTCCCTGACGATCAGGGATGATGAGCATCTTTTCATGTGTCTGTTGGCCATCTGGATGTCTTCTTCAGAGAAATGTCTGTTCAGGTGCTCTGCCCATTGTTCATTGGATTATTTGGTTTTTTTCGGTGTTGAGTTGTATGGGTTCTTTATATATTTTGGATACTAATTCTTTGTTGGATATGTCATTTGCAAGTATCTTCTCCCATTTAGCCTTTTAGCTTGGTTGACTTTTTCCTTAACTGTGCAGAAACTTTTCGTTTTGATGTAGTCCCAATAGTTTATTTTTGCTTTTGTTTCCCTTGCCTCAGGAAACATATCTAGAAAGGAGTTGCTATGGCTGATGTCAAAGAAGTTACTGCCTGTATTCTCTTCTAGGGATTCTTATGGTTTCAGGTCTCACATGTAGGTCTTTAATCCATTTTGAATTTATTTGTGTGTATGGTGTAAGAAAGTGTTTCTTTTGCATGTAGCTGTCCAGTTTTCCCAGCATCAATTCTTGAAGAGACTGCCTTTTTCTCATTGGATATTCTTTCCTGCTGTGTTGAAGATTAATTGACCATATAATTGGGGGTTTGTTTCTGGATTTTCTATTCTGTTCCACTGACCTATGTGTCTATTTTTGTGCCAGTACCATACTGTTTTGATTATTACAGCTTTGGAATATAACTTGAAGGCCAGAATTGTGATGCCTCCATAATTATACCACAATTTAATCGTTGCACTATTGATGGGCATTTGGATCGTTTCCAGGGTTAAACTTAAAAATAAAATTCTCAGTTATTTCACCAGCAAAAAGCGAGTTTCTTTCAGGAATAGCAGAGACAATTCTGGACATGCAGGTTATGGCGAAACCACAGGCAAATCCAGAGAACAAAGGAGGAAGTGCTCTTTTGTAGAGGAAAGGGGGCAGGTGGGAGGGGCCGTTATAAACAAAAACTCCATTAGAGTAAACTGGGAGTTCAAAGTGTAGTGGCTTATTGGCTGAGCTGTGACCGTCTCCCATTGGCTGGGCAAAGAGAAAATCATTCTTCCTCCAGCTCAGGTAGTAAAGTACACTTGATCTGGAACAACACAGATTTGAACTGTGCAGGTTCACTTACACACAGATTTTTTTTTTTATTTTGATAAATATGGTGCAGTACTGTAAATGTATTTTCTCTTCCTTATGATTTTCTTAATAGCATTTTCTTTTCTCTAGCTTACTTTATTGTAAGAATACAGTATAGAATACATATGACATACAAAACATGTGTTAATCAACTGTTTATGTTGCCAGTAAGGCTTCTGGTCAACAGTAGCCTATTAGTAGTTAAGTTTCCGGGGAGTCAAAAGTTATATGGGGATTTCGACCCCCCTGTTCAGGATTCAATTGTGTAGGCTTCTTCTTGCTGTGAAAGACAGCGTGAGCAGGGGAGGGGCAGAGAGAGAGAGGGAGACACAGAATGAGAAGCAGGCTCCAGGCTCTGAGCTGTCAACACAGAGCCCGACACGGGGCCTGAATGCATGGACCACAAGATCATGATCTGAGCCGAAGTCAGACGTTCAACCCACTGAACCACTCAGGGGCCCCTGTATAAGCTTCTTCTTGTGAATTCCAAGAATATCTCTTGCTGTTGGGGTCTGCAATTGATGGTGAGTGGTAGGGCATGAGAGCCCCCACCCTTCCTGACTCCATTTTAAATTCTTTTTTTTTTTTTAATGTTTTTGTTTATTTTTGAGGCAGAGAGAGTACAGTTAGGTGGGGGAGGGACAGAGAGAGAGGGACAGAAGATCTAAAGCGGGCTCCTCGCTGATAGCCGTGAACCCGATGTGGGGCTTGAACTCATGAACCACGAGACCGTGACCTGAACCAAAGTCAGACATTGAACGCTCAACCAACTGAGCTACCCAGGTGCCCTGAGCATCTGATTCTTGATTTCAGCTCCAGTCATGATCCCAGGGTCATGGGATTGAGCCCTGGATCAGGCTCTGTGCTGGGCAAGGAGCCTGCTTAAGATTTTCTCCCTCTCCCTCTGCCCCTCTCCCCTGCTCATGTGCTCACTGTCTCTAAAATAAAACTTTAAATGTTTATTTATTTTTGAGAGAGACAGAGAGACAGAGCACGAGTGGTGGAGGGGCAGAGAGAGAGAGAGAGAGAGAGAGGGAGACACACAATCTGAAACAGGCTCTAAGCTGGGAGCCATCAGCCCAGAGCCTGACGCGGGGCTGGAACTCACTAACTGTGAGATCATGATCTGAGCCGAAGTCGGACGCTTAACCGACTGAGCTGCACAGGCACCCCTCTCTAAAATAAAATTTAAAAAAATATATATTAAACATAAAATTAAAACCTTAGTATTTTCCATTGCTTTTTCATTTTAGCCATTCTGATGGGGTGTAGTGGTATCTTGTGCTTTTAATTAGCATTTCCTTATTGCCTAATGAAATTGAGCACCTTTTCAGATATTTACTTGCCACTTGAATATGTTTTTTCAAGTGTCTTTTCCAAACTTTTGCCTGTTTTTCTTTTGGGTTGTCTGTCTTTTTCTTATTAATTTGTGACCGTTCTTTCTATAGCCTGGATATGAATCTTTCTTCTGGGATATGTACTGAGAATATTCTCTTCAATTCTGTAGGTTGTGTTTCAGTCTTTTGATTTCAAGTAGTCTGATAGTGCAATGATGCTTGTTGTATTCTGGTAAAGACATCTTCAAAGACATCTTTGCCCACACCAAACCATGAAGATGTTTTCCTCTAAGAGCTTTATTATTTTATCTTTCATATTTAGATCTACAATTCTTCTGAATCTGGCTTATATGTATGGTGTGAGGTAGGGATCCAAATTTATTTTCCCTCCAATTAGATACAAAATTAACCCAATACCATTTATTTAAAAGAGTCTCTTTTTTCCCCCCATGGCACACAAGTGTCATGCTGTTAGGTGGCCTGGAATGTATGTTGGCTTCTGGATTTTCGGTTCTTTTCCATTGGTCAGTTCATCCATTCTTGTGCTAGGACTTCACTGTGTTCCCCAGATAGGCCTTGGATATTCTTGATTAAGTTACTTGTTAGACACCTTATAGCCTTATAGTTATTATAAATGATAATTTATATAATTTATTGTTTTTATTACATTTTTATAATTTCTGGTTATTTTGGGGGATAAAGAACTGTTGCCGATTTTTCTAGGTTGATTTTATAGCTTGAAACCTTATATACCTCTCCTATTAGCGTTAAGACCTTGTTGATTGTATTTTTATTTCTTGACAGATCACCTGCAAATAGCAGTTTCACCTTTTTTCTTCCTGTAATAATACTTTTGTGAGGGTTACTTTTATGTGTCAACTTGACTGGGCTATGGTGCCCAGTTGTTTGGTCAAACACCAATCTAGATATTGCTGTGAAGATAGTTTTTAATGTGATTAATGTTAATATTTAAATCAGTATAAGGCACCTGGCTGGCTCAGTGAGTAGAGCATGTGACTCTTGATCTAGGGGTCATGAGTTCGAGCCCCACGTTAAGCGTACGGATGACTTTAAAAAAAAAAAAAGAAAACTCTTAAAAAAAAAAGAGGAAAGAAATTGCTCCAGGTATTTTAAGCAGAAAGGTATTTAATACAGGGTGTAGAGTTTATATTTAAAAAAAAATGAGGGCACCTGGGTGTCTCAGTGGGTTAAGTGTCCAACTTCGATCTCACTGTTTGTGAGTTCGAGTCCTACGTCAGGGCTCTGTGCTGACAGCTTGGAGCCTAGAGCTTGCTTCGGATTCTGTGTCTCCCTCTCTCTCTGCCCCTCTCCCGCTCATGCTCTGTCTCTCTGTCTGTCAATAATAAATAAAAGTTAAAAAAAATTTTTTTTTAATTTACATCAGTAGACCTTGAATAAAGCAGATTACCCTCCATAATATGGGTGAGCCTTGTCTAATCACTTGAAGGCCTTAAGAGAAAAAAGACTGACATCTTCCAAGGAAGGGCAATTCTGCCTCCAGATGGCCTTTGTACTTGAACTGCAACATAAGCTGTTCCCTGGTCTCTAGCCTGCCAACTTTGCCCCACAGATTTCAGACTTGTCAGCCCCTGCAATTGCATGAGCCAATTTCTTAAAATCAACCTCTATTCCCATCTCTCTAACCATCCACATCCTATTTCTCCTGTTTCTCTGGAGAACCTTGACTAATATAACGGCTTAATTATTTTCATTTCCTACCATTTCCCGTGACTTTGATGCCATATTAAATAGTAGCAGTGATGAGGACATCCTTGTCTTATTTACAATGTTAAAGGGGATGTGTCAAAAGTTTGTCCATTAACTATATTTGTTATATGTTTTGATACATAACCTTTATCAAGTTAAGGAAGTTTCTTATATTCCTAATTTTCTAGGTTTACCGATATTAAGCCATTATTGAATTCCTGGGATAAAAACTTCATCATGATAGATTTAAAAAAAAAAACTCTGTTGAATTCAGTTCCTAATATTTTGCTTGGGATTTGTACATCTGTGTTCATAGATGAAAAGGCCTGATAAATATATATCTATTTTTAAATTCATCATTAACCAGTTTTTGAATTAAGATTAGATTGGTCTCAAAAAAACGAGCTGGACAGCTTTCACTCCGTTTCCAATCCCTGAAACAATTTGTGTAAAAAAGGAAGTAAGCATTTCTTGAAAATTTCATAGAAGTCACCTGTAAAACCACCAGTGCCTGAAATTTGGGGGGAGGAGGCATCTTTGACGACCGTTTCAAACTCTTCAGACTTGGTGGCCTAGAATTAGTCATCTTCTTTATCAAATTTTGACATTTTAGATATTTCTAGGACTTATTTCATTTTTGCTTTTTTATTTTTATTATTTTTTTTAATGTTTATTTTTGAGACACAGAACAGGACAGAGCACGAGTGGGGGAGGGGCAGAGAGAGGAGACACTGAATCCAAAGCAGGCTCCAGGCTCCGAGCTGTCAGCACAGAGCCCGACGTGGGGCTCAAACTCACCAACCGTGAGATCATGACCCGAGCCGAAGTCAGATGCTCAACCAACTGAGCCACCCAGTGCCTCTTTTTTCATTTCTTTTTTATGTTTACTTATTTTGAGAGAGAGAGAGTCAGAGCACGAGTGGGGGAGGGACAGAGAGAGAGGGAGACACAGAATCCGAATCAGGCTCCAGGCTCTGAGCTGTCAGCACAGAGCCCGATGTGGGGCTCGAACTCACAAACCAGGAGATCATGACCTGAGCCGAAGTCGGATGCTCAACCGGCTGAGCCACCCAGGCGCCCCCGCTTTTTCGTCTTTTTTAATCATTACTTTTGCATCTATAGTTATTTCTCCCTTATCGTTCTGTATTTTATGTATTCACATCGTCTCTCTTTTATTCTGGATAATGCTTGCCAGGGGTCTGTTTTTAAGAAATCCTTCACAGAACCAGCTTTTGACTTCTAAAATGATGGCCATGGTTTTTGTTGCTGCTGTCTATTTTACCGAGTTCTGCCCAGATCGAGCCAAGTATTTGCAGTTTTCAATAAGAGCTGAATGTGCCAGCTGAAGGTCAACCCAAGTTTTAATGTGGCAATAATTGGTAACTGACATCTGTTCCAGTGTTGCAAAGTTGCAATTAGTCAAATTGTTGCCTTGGCCACAGTACCTTTATCAGGGAAACATGAGAATAGGGTTTAGTATTGAAATGACACCGATATTGTTGACACATGCCAGGACTTACCAGGACTTGCAGTCTATTCAACAAACGCACCTCCTTTTCCTTGAGAAGGGCCGTGAAATCCTGGCCAAGAATGTTGCAGGACCAATCCAGAGACAGGACTTTCTTTCTTTCTTTCTTTTTAAGTTTATTTCTTTATGTATTTACTATTATTATTTTTTTTAATGTTTATTTTTGAGAGACAGAGAGACAGGCAGACAGAGCATGAGGTGGGGAGGGGCAGAATCCAAAGCAGGCTCCAGGCTCCGAGCTGTCAGCACAGAGTCCGTCGCGGGGCTCGAACTCATGAACCTGGAGATCATGACCTGAGTTGAAGTCGGATGCTTAATTGAGCCATCCAGGAGCCCCTATTGATTTATTTTTCGAGAGAGAGAGAGCGCAGGGAAGGGGCAGAGAGAGAGAGAGAGAGAGAATCCTAAGCAGGCTCTGCACTATCAACACAGAGCCCGATGCAGGGCTCGAACTCACAAACTGGGAAATCATGATGTGAGCCGAAGCTGGGCACTTAACCGACTCTGCCACCCAGGCTTCTCACAGTCACTTGATAAGCTCGTTGTTGCAGCTCGTATCGAGTTGCCTCAGTTGAGTACCGCGGATTTACCGACAGGAACCTTATCCCACTGTCGCCATCCTCCCCCACGTCCCCAGATCAGTGGGCGGAGGAGAAAACTGCTAAAGTGTGCTAAGGATGCTCCGTAGATCCCAGGCAAGTTGAGCTGTAAAACGCGCCAGATTTCTAACTGCCCAAAATGTCACACACCATTCAACTTTTGCAGCCGATCCTGCTGAATGACCAGGGGGAACATCCATCAAGAATAGTCTCAGCTGTCTCCATACAGATAAATAACTATGATGTCTGAATGCCATTCTGTCTGTAACCGTATTTCACTTATTTTTACCCTATGAGTTAGCCTTTGCTAAGCGTGTGGGGTTAGGTCAAGGCTGGAGTCTGTTGCTAGAATAATTAATGCCAGGACCCTCTGAGGGCAGGTGGGTCAGGGGGGCACCGTCCAATTGACCGGTGGTAAAGTCTCCCTCTTGGAATACCTTGAGGAAGACAGATCGCTAACGGGCACCTGGGTGGCTCAGTCGGTTAAGCTTCGGCTGAGTTCATGATCTTGTAGTTCGTGAGTTCCAGCCCCACACTGGGCTCTGTGCTGACAGTATGGAGCCTGCTTGGGATTCTCTGTGTCCCTCTCTCTCCACCCATCCCCCATTTGTGTGCTTGTGTGCTCTCTCTCTCTTTTTGTCTCTCAAAATAAATAAATAAACTTAAAGAAAACAAAAAGCTAGACCAATAAAAATGTCTTCTTCAGACTACCATAAAGGGGTGGTCACGGGCCGGGTTTCCTGGGGTAAGAATATGTTTCCTTTTTTATTTTTATTAAAAAAAATTTTTTTTAATGCTTATTTTTGAGAGAGAGAGAGACGGAGCATGAGTGGGCGAGGGATAAAGAGAGAGGGAGACACAGAATCTGAACCAGGCTCCAGGCTCCTAGCTGTCAGCACAGAGCCCGATGCGGGGCTCGAACTCACGGACTGCGAGATCACGACCTGAGCCGAAGTCAGGTGGTCACCGACTGAGCCACTTGTTCTTTTGTTTGCGTTTCCCTGATGGCGTGTGATGTGAAGCACCCTTTCATAGGCTTACCTGCCATGTGTTTATCTTCTTTGGTGAGGTGTCTTTTAAGAGCTTTGGTCCCTTTTTTCAATCTTGTTTGTTTTCTCATTATTGAGTTTAAAGTGTTCTTTGTAGGGGTGTCTGGGTGGCTCTGTTGGTTAAGCCTCTGACTCTGGGTTTCGGCTCAGGTCATGATCCCGTGGTTCGTGGGTCCGAGCCTTGAGTTGGGCTCTACGCTGACAGCTGCCCTTCCCCCCTCACGCTCTTGCCCTCTCTCTCAAAATAAATCAACAACAAAAAAAGGTGTTCTTTGTATATTTTGGATAACAGCCTTTTTTTATTAAAGTGGTTTTTTGTTTTGGTTTGTTTTTTTAGACAGAGAGAGAGAGTGAGAGAGAGCAAGCCTCCTGCTGTTAGTGAGGAGCCAGACACGAGGCTTGAACTCACGAACCGTGAGATCATGACCTGTGCCGAAACCAAGAGTCAGACGCTTAACTGACCGAGCCACCCAGACGCCCCTATTTTGGATAACAGTCTTTTGCAAACATTTCCCCCAGTCCGTGGCTTGCCTGCTATCCCCTACGTTGTCTTTTGCAGAGCAGAGGTTTTCAACTGTAATGAAATCCAGCTTATCAAGTATTTCTCCCATGAGGCACCTGGGTGGCTCAGTCGGTTGGGCATCCGACTCTTGATCTCAGCTCGGGTCATGATCTCACAGTTCCTGACATCAAGCCCCTCTGCACTGTGTGCAGAGCCCGCTTGGGACTCTCTCTCTCTCCCTCTCTCTCTCCCCCTCCTCCCCCCACCTCTCAAAATAAATAAATAAACTGAAAAAAATTATTTCGTTCATGGATTGTGCCTTTGGTGTTGTATCTAAAAAGTTATTGCCACACCTGAAGTCCCCTGAAGTCAGCAGCAAGGATAGACAACCCTTTTGAGTATTTTGCTCCTACCGGAAGCAGAGGAACGGGGCGAAAGCTGCGAGAGAAAGCGCTCATGTTTGGGCGCTAATGAGACTGATGGAGTCATGAGGGGCCGATAAGAGCCCCCTCCTCGTGTGGATGAAAGGGCCTGCTGTTGGCTTGAAGTGGGAGCAGGGGACAGTCCGTCCGAAACAGCCGGGCGGACACTGCAGGGACCGTCCCCGGCCAGCTGTGGTGGCGGAGGCTCCAGAAGTCCTCTTCGGCTGGCTCGACGAGCCAGGAGGCAAGGCCATCGGCCTCGAGCGAGGACGGAGCAGGTGTTGGAGGAATGAGGACATCACAGGAGGTGGGCAGTTGGCACCGAGGAAAGTGGAGGGGCGAACGGACTGGGCAAACGTGGGATGATGAGTGGGGCAGCATTTAGGGTGCAAATGAAATTCACGGTCGTTACTTTAAAGTGGGCCCAGTCCACGTGCTTGGCGGCTTCCCTGCACATGCGTGCAGGCCAGAGTAGATGCTGAACTGGGCGTGAGCAGGGCTGTTCTGTGCGATGAGCACAGTGACGTGGAGAGAGGTAACTGGGTGGAGGGGTCTGCCCCAGAGTGGCAGCCATCCTGAGTCATGGCGTTTGAGCAGCCTAAGGTGGAAACAGAGGCCGTCAGGTGGCAAAGGGACGGTGGAAAGGAGGAGGGACAGTGGAAAGGCAGGGGGCCAGTGACACTGGAAATACGGTGCAGTGGGAGTCTTTGGGGCACGAGCTGGAGAGTCAGGAGGCCGTAGTCAGCAAGAGGGACGTGCGACACTGAGTTGGAGGAGAAGGTGCAGTTTTCTGGTATAGGCCTAAGGTCTTGCTGTAAGGGGCTGAAGGGGGCTGAAGGAGGCCGGGGACCAGAGCAGTGGAGGAGTGGAGGTCACAGAACGGAGACGCCAGGCTGGCGGGAGATTCACCTACCCATAGATGGACCTGGCTCCCTTTTATCTTATTTTTATTTATTTATTTTTTTAAATGTTTGTTTATTTTTTGACAGAGAGAGAGAGACAGAGCATGAGCGGGGAAGGGGCAGAGAGATGGAGACACAGAATCCGAAGCAGGCCCCAGGCTCTGAGCTGTCAGCACAGAGCCGGACGCGGGGCTCGAACCCACAGACCGCGAGATCATGACCTGAGCCGAAGTCGGACGCTCAACTGACTAGGCCATCTGCGCCCCAGGCTGGCTCCCTTTTAGATTAACACCTGCTTCCCCGATTTCCTTAATGCCATCAGTAAAGGTCAAAGGGGCGCTTGGCTGGCACAGTCAGCTACGCATTGGACTCTTGATTTTGGTTCGGGTCATGATCTCACAATTTGTGACCTCGAGCCCCGAATCGGACTCTGCACTGCCAGATTCTCTCTCTCCTCTCTCTTTCTGTCCCTCCCCTGCTCGAGTATGTGCTCTCTCTCTCTCTCTCAAAATAAATAACCATAAAAAAAATAAAGGTCGGTGTGCTGTTTCGAAGGGGCACATGCACCCCAACATTGATAGCAGCACTATCGACAACAGCCAAAGGATGGAAAGAGCCCAAATGTCCATCGACAGATGAATGGATAAAGATGTGGTGTATATATATATATATATATACACACACACACACACACACACAAACACACACAATGGAGTATTACTCGGCAATCAAAAAGAACGAAATCTTGCCATTTGCAACTACGTGGAGGGAACTAGAGGGTATTATGCTAAGTGAAATTAGTCAGAGAAAGACAAATATTATATGACTTCACTCATATGTGGAATTTAGGATACAAAACGGATGAACATAAGGGAAGGGAGGCAAAAATAATCCAAAAACAGCGAGGGGGACAAAACAGAAGAGACTCTTAAATACAGAGAACAAACTGAGGGTTGCGGGAGGGGCTGTGGGTGGGGGGATGGGCTAAATGGGCAAGGGACATTGAGGAGGACACTTGTTGGGATGAGCACTGGGTGGTTTTTTTTTTTTTTCTTTTAATTTTTTTTCAACGTTTTTTATTTATTTTTGGGACAGAGAGAGACAGAGCATGAACAGGGGAGGGGCAGAGAGAGAGGGAGACACAGAATCAGAAACAGGCTCCAGGCTCCGAGCCATCAGCCCAGAGCCCGACGCGGGGCTCGAACTCACGGACCGCGAGATCGTGACCTGGCTGAAGCCGGACGCCCAACCGACTGCGCCACCCAGGCGCCCCGAGCACTGGGTGTTCTATGTAAGTGACGAATCACTAAATTCTACTCCTGAAATCATTATTACACTATATGCTAAGTAACTGGGATGTAAATTAAAAAAATAATAATAAAGAAATAAACAATAAAGGTCAAGGGGAAGACCTGTGTACTTTGCCCCTCCCCCAGCAGGAGTTCAGAGGGGGGCTGTGGGCCTGAGACAAAGGTCACCAGTCCCCCAGCCTTCTACTGCACTCTTTTCATCAGGGATCAAGAGGGGCCATCAAGGGTGAGCAACAAACAGTTTACTTACTGTGTGCCCAGCAGGGTGCTGAGTAGCTCACATGTCTCTCCTTTAACCCTCTCGATACCTGTGAGGAAAGTACTGTTAATCGGTCCATTTTACAACTGAGAAAATGCAGCCTCAGAAGATTGAAACCCTCCAGAAGCTGAAAGCCTCAAAGGGGCTGCCTCCCCTCGTGGGTCATCTGGAGTTGAACCAGATCCAGGCCCTGGCTTCGGGCATGTAAACAAGTAATTGCAGAATTTACACTTTCATTCTTTCTCTCCGGTTCCCTCAGGCCTCCTCTTCCCGGAGGGTAGGCCCAGACCCCACCCTGTCCCTTCCCCCCAGCAGCTGGGGAACTGGAGTCCAGGAGCACCAGGCCCGAGGGTTTTCTGGGCCTCTGGACTTAACTGCTACACTCAGAATGATCTGGGTTCTGCCCAGCCGGTGGCGTCTCCCCAGCTGTGACTCTAGCTGCCCCCCGTTTTTTCTCCTTTCTCCTCCGGTGGTTTTGCTCATTTCATGCATGGCTTTTGTTTGACCTCCCTTGTCTCCTTGGGGGCCATGAGCACTTGTGGAGCACCCTAGGGGAGCCCAGCGTCAGGGCTGGGGAAGATGAGAGGCTGCCGTGAAGGTTATGAATTGGGCATTTTTTGAGCAGGAACCATAAATGCCCTCTGGGTGCCCATACTCGACCAGAACCTCACCCCAAAACAGACACGTCATTATATCAACAGGCTAGAACATTTCTGGGCTTTGGGCTAACAACCTGGGGAGGAAGAAAAGGGCAATCCCTCAGGTAGGTTCCGCATTCAGTTCATTCATTCATTCACTCGTCAAATACCTGTTGAGCATCTATGTGCCTGGTTCCATTCTGGGCAGCAATGAACAAACGAGACCGAATCCCTGGCTTGCGTTCCTTGGTCTCCTAAAAGCATTTGTCTCCCTGTTTCCTTGGATTTTTTGATTTTGTTTTTCTTTCTAAGGTCGTGCTGACAGTCCTCCATAAACTTCAGTCCCCAACACCCAGCATGGGATCTGCTATGTGGAAGGTATGTGATAAACTTGAAATGAAGGGCTGCTTGAATGAATGCATGCATAGATGAGTGATCTCGGGTTCTGACATTAAAACCTTTAGTTCCATCCTGAGAGGTCTGCTAACTTTGATAAGGTCTCCACGTGTTGAAGGCAGGTGTGCCCAAGAGGGGCGGATAGTAGCCAACTGTGCCTACTGCGTGGGTGACAGCTGTCGGACGCTGCGGGTCTGTGAGGGGGTAGGGTGCGATGTCAAAGCCAAGGGGACTTCAGGGAAGCCTAGGGGAGCCGGGCTTGCACGTGGCACCAGAGAATCCGAAGGCACTGAGCGGCTGGAGGGGGACGAGAGACCATGGAGGAAGGTGAGCACTGTTAAAGAAAAAAGTACGATACTTGTTAAAGATGGGAAGGCAGACTTTCGGGGCTCCTGGGTGGCTCAGTCGGTTGGGCGGCCGACTCTTGATTTTGGTTCAGGTCATGATGTCACAGTTCTGAATTCGAGCCCTGCATCGGGCTCTGCGCTCACAGCGGGGAGCCTGCTTCGGATCCTCTGTCTCCCTCTCTCTGCCCCTCCCCACTTGTGCATGCGCCCTCTCTCAAAAATAAATAAACGTTAAAAAGATGGTAGGGCAGACTTTATTCCGGACCATCCCGATGTGCACAGGGTCCCCTGCGATGGGGTTTTGCCCTGGGGGAGAGAAATCACCTCGATTTCAAATACAACAGGACAGGTAGGGATTTATGGCCAAGGAGCAAGGCGGGAGTCACTGGACGGGAAATTATCAAGAGGAAATGTCAGGGGTGAAGGAGATCCTGGCCAAACACCAACTTGATGGGATTTTTGCTGAAGGCAGGCCAGGGTGATAGGGTAGTGAGGGTGGTGGGACGGGATGAGAAATTTGATCAGATATCAAAGGTGGAGGGTTTGGGGGTTTTGGCTAGACCATGAGCTCCGGGGTTGACAGAATGGTTTTGTATCCAGCACCATCACTGGCTATGTGAACGTGGAACGTGGGGGAGTCATTCAGCTGCCCCGAGCCTCACTTTCCCCATTTGGGGGATGAGGGGGGCTGCTGCTGACCTCAGAGTATTTTTTTTAATGTTTATTTATTTTTGAGAGAGAGAGTGCAAGCAGGGGAGGGGCAGAGAGAGAGGGAGACACAGAATCCGAAGCGGGCTCCAAGCTCCGGGCTCCGGGCTGTCGGCACAGAGCCGGAAGCGGGGCTTGAACTCACGAATGCCAGACCGTGACGCTTAACCGACTGAGCCACCCAGCGCCCCGCTCGGAGTGTTGTTCTAAGGATCATCTAGGGCGGTGGTTTCTCAGACAGGTCGCCAGACCATCAGCATTACCTGGGAACCGGTTAGAAATGCAAATTCGCCGCGTACCCCAGACCTGCGAAATCAGAAACCCGGCCGCTTTAACAAGCCTCTGGGGGATTCCGATGCACTCAAGTTCCAGAAACACCGCTCGCTAGGTCAGGCCAGCCCGGAAACAAACCCCTTGTAGGTGAGAAGTTCTTTTTCTCCGCCCTGATCACAGAACCAGGGGAGCGGATTTCAGGCCTGCCCTCTGGGTGCACAGCCCAATCGCCTGGCCTCTTCCCAGACCAATTACTTCAAGACTCCCCAGAGGTGGGAGATGCAGAGGCGGCAGCAACTTTGAAAGCTTCCCAGGTGATTCCACGCGCCGCCAGCTAGCAGGTATCCGGTATCCGAACCCTCTGGGGGGCTTGTTAAAGCACAGACAGACAACGCCACCCCCAGAGCCCCCGATTCCCTAGGTCTGGGCTGGGGCCTGAGAATTTGCATTTCTAACAAGCTGCCAGGTGCTGCTGGTGCTTCTGTAGGAGCAACACACGTTGAGAGCCGCAGCCCAGGGGGTTCGATCGGGATGGAGACGCGCGGGAGACGTGTGGAAGGCTTGGGGAGAAATCCCAGCTTCCTCCCTGCCCCGCCCCCGCCCCCCATGCTGAATTAAGCATGAACTTTGCTTGCACATTCATTGTTTTCTTTACACTCCGTCTGCACCGGAGGGATGAGGTAGGTTGACATTTGTGGAGAAGCTGAGCTGTGGCGTGGGCCTCCCTCAGAGAGAGCAGGAATTATCTCCACCATCTCAGCAGATCCCCAGGAAAATCAATTGGGGGGGGAGCCTCTGGGACTAGGGTCCGACGGGTGGTGCGTGGGACCTTCCAGATCCCCCACCGCTGCCCCGGCCCTGGCCCCAGTCTCCCCGTCGGCATTTTCTCAGGAGCAGGTGCCTTCTTGTATTTTATTTCACAAGCTCCTGCTACCAAGCGCCCCTAGTGGGGAGGGGAATAGGGAGCCGGGAGGCAGAGATGTTTTCTGTGGGGTTTTCGGTGGCTCTAAATTCATTCATTCAACAAATATACCTGGCAGCATGAGGTGGACGGGGAACCCTGCTTTCTTCACCGCTGGAGGCCCAGTGTCCGGCATACAGTAGGTGCTCAATAAATATGTGTTCAGTGATGAGGGGCCAACTCTAGGCGCATGCCGCGACCGGGAAAGGAAGACACAGCCCCTGCCCTCAAGTGCCCAGAGCGGTGTGCCTTGGGGAGAAATGACACTAAACCAGTGACTACAAGCTGTGACGGGCGTGATAACAGCCCAGGGTCTGGGGCCATTTGGCCGAGGCCCCGTCCCCGGCTTTGGGGGTCCAGGAAAGGGCTCCCAGGGCGGGAGGTGTGTGTCAGCTGAAAACTGAAAGATGATCAAACCAGGCGAAGAAGGACAGATGAAGAGAGCGGACTGTCTCTCATACGCTGTTTGGGGCTGACGTAAGAGTAACCGCTTTGGAAGACTGGTGGAATTGTACCCTTGAGATGTGAACGTTACGGGGCACCCGGCAGGCTCAGTCGGTAGAGCGTGCGACTACTGATCTTGGGGTCATGAGTTCAAGGCCCACGTTGGGCGAAGGGCTTACGTTAAAAAGCGATGTGAATGATACACGTTAACATGGTCCAAACGGTGAATTTGACGTGATATGAATGGTACCTCGGTAAAAAAATGTTTTTTAAGTTTATTTGTTTATTTTGAGACAGAGAGAGAGAGAGAATATCCCCAGCAGGCCCCACACTGTCAGCACAGAGCCCAACGCGAGGTTCCACCTCACAGACCATGAGATGATGATCGGCCGAAATCAAGAGTCGGACACCCAACGGACTGAGCCACCCAGGTGCCCCCTATTTTTTTTTTAATGTTTATTTACTTATTTTGAGAGAGAGAGAGTGCATGAGAACATGCACTAACTGGGGTAGGGGCAGAGAGAGAGGGAGAGAGAGGACGCCAAGCAGGCTCCACAGTCCACACACAGCCTCCTGCTGGTACGTGTGTCTTGATGAATCAATGGAACTCATGCTTTAATCACAACCAGAGAAGATGGCCCCACGAACAGGGACACCTAGGCAGACAGATGGGGCCGCAGCAAAGGCAGATGAGGCCCAGGCCCGTCCTGGCCACCGTGCCTCCGATGGGAGGAGGAAGGAATGGTGGAAAAGGGCGTGAGTGGCCCCTGCCGCTCCGGGTGAGGCCGGAGCTGGTTGCCTTGCGGGGAGGAGTCGGCCGGAAGCCCACCCTCCACCTTTCACCCGAGGGGCTGGCTGCTGGCTCCCACGGGTGCGACTGTGGTAGTCGCCAGAGACTCTGAGCTGGAGCATCTCAGCGCTGACCCAGCCGCCTTGCCCTCTCCCTTGGAGAATTTCTCTCCCTCCTTCCGACTACCCCCCAGACTGGGCTTTCTGCAGTCTGTCTGTGTTCCCATCACACAAAAAGTCCTTTGCCAACAGAGAAAGTCAAAAGGCTTGGCCTGTCATTTAAGGCCTTGTCCGATTTGGCCACACCCACATTTCCCGACTCACCTTTCCCAGGCCCAGGCCTCGGGTGCCCCTGGCCCTTGCTCCAGCCACCCCCGTCCCCCACCCCCGACCCGGGTGCAAGGCCTTGCCGAGGCCTCCCTCGCACAGCAAGGGCCTTCCCAGCACACCCTCACCGGCTTGCCTCGGACGCGTTCCCTCGGTAGCTCAAAACCCCATTAGTACCCGCTGACCCCCGTGCAGCCTCCCGGCTTGACACCCGTAGGGTGTCTTACCCGCCTGTCTTCTCTCCTTGACCACCGCCCGCGTGACAATAAGCCACGCTGACCCTGTCCCTGCTGCATCCCAGTCCGGTGCCTGGCACAGAGCAGGCGCCTAGAAAATATGTAACGAACAAGCGGATTCTTCTCGTGCAACGTCCTTCCGGGGGGTGGGAGCCGTGCTTCCCATTCTATAGACGAAGAAATGGCGCTTAGAGAATTTGTTGCTCAGGTCGGGCAGCCAGCCAGGTGGAGAGCGGGGTCGCCTGAGCCCCGATAAATAACCCTGCCTCTCTGGAGACTCACAAGAAAGTACTCTGAACAATCCCACGGTAGCGTTTGCCAGTGGGTGGCCATAGCATCTGAATAACATTTGCCCATGTAACTGCGTAGTATCTGGAGGGATTTTGAAGTGTGTGTGTGTGTGTGTGTCCTCCCACGAATTTCCCTCCTTCCCCTTCACTACCTCGTGGCCTCTGAGGATCTTGGCTGAGGGTTTGTTTCTCCGAAACTTAAGGTGGCTGAAGAAATTCTCTCCACCCTGAGGGAGCTTTTAGAAAGCCAGTGCAGGGGTGAAGCACCAGGGACAGGCAGAGAGGAAAGAGAGGCTTCCCCACGCTCTGGGCTGGGAGAGCTGGGCCCTCCAGGGAGAGGAGGGAGAAGCCTGTGTGTCTCAGAGCTATGGGAGCAAGGCCTGTGCGGTCGTTAATTGTAGGTGGCAACTTGGCTGGGCCCACAGGGTGCCCAGATATGTGGTCAAATATTCTGGGCATTTCTGTGAGGGTATTTTTGGATGATATTAGCAGTTAAATGGGTGCACTTTGAGGAAGGTACGCGGTCCTCCCCAACGTGGGTGGGCCTCGTCTAATCAGTTGAAGGTCCGCGTAGCCCCAAAAGACTGGCCTTTACCAAACAAGAGAGAATTCTCCAGCAGACGGACTTTGGACTTCATCTGTACCATCAGCTCTTTTTGGTTCTATAGCAGACAACCTTCAGGCTAGAACTGCGTCACTGGCTCTTCTTAGGGCTCCGGCCCACCGACCCACATTGTAGATTTTGGACTTACCAGCCTCTATAATCGGATGAGCCAATTCCTCATAATACATTTTTTTTTTCTCCCCATATGTACACATCTTATTGGTTCTGTTTCTCTGGAGGAGCCCTGACTAATACAGCCTGCTTCCTGCCAGAGCCTAGTTTGCCTCCAGCATCCGCGCCCCCAGGGTGGGAGAGAGGCCTTGCACCCAGTGCCGCGGGAGAGAGCTTAAAACCTTGCCCCGAGCTACAGGTTTTGGGGCCTCGGAAGCCGAGCAGCCCTCCCGAACTAAGAAGCTGGTCTTCCTCCCTGAGTCCTCCCTCTTATTCTGTCACCTGCCAGCTTGGCCCTCAGACCCGAGAGCCTGGAGACGGATTAAGCCTCCTGTTCTGCTCACCCTGCTGGGCCCAGATGTCAGCAGAAGGCAGGGCTCTTCCCTGGGCCCTCGGGGCCAGCCCCTTTCTTATTGCCAGGGAGCATTTGAAGGCCTGGGAGGGCACTCTCTTTGCACATCCAGGGGCCCAGTCACCCTCGATTTTACTCGGTCTGTGCTACGAGGGCCCAATGCAGGACTAGGGTTGGGGTTAGGCCTAGGTCAAGGATACTTTTGTCCAGGAACTCAAAGTTCATGCTAATTCAAGGGGGGGAGCAAAACTCTGTGTGTGAGAGAGAGAGAAAGAGAGAGAAGGAAGGAAGGAAGGAAGGAAGGCAGGAAGGAAGGCGCGTGGCCAGGAGTACCAGAAGCCCAGGCCTCACCAGCTATCTTTGTCTGTAACCTCAGGTCGCCTCCCTCTGTGGGCCTCAATTTCCTCTTCCGCGAAAAGTGGGCCTGGATTAGATCACCCCCCAGGCCTCTTCTAGCCCTGACATTCTGTGATTTTCTAATTTCCTTCAGACTCCAGGGGCCTGCAGACCCCATGCTAATGTGTATGAATAAAACATGGGCGCCCTAAAGCTTGAAATATCGCACGTATTTGCTCTGGATTTGTTCTCACTTAACTGTGTGGTAAGCAGCGTCCAGCTGGGGCCCCATAGCCTCCTGTTTGGATTGTTCCCGCGTGGCTGGGGGTGTGGGGGAGGTCCAACCACCCCAGCGAGTGCTTCCCTGCGCCTCCCCTCCCTTGGTCCTTGATCGTCCCCACACGCTTTGTTCTCAGGCCTCAACCCCAAACCCACCTGGCCACCTGGCTCGTGTCCCTCCTTGGGCCGCACCGGGGGCATTTCCCTTGGATGCCTGCCCCGGCGCCTTCACACGGTGCACGTCCACCTGGCTCCACCGTGGGAGGCAGCCTGTCACCAGCTGCCTTCTAGAAGGGGCATATCCTGGGTCTCTTCTGTGGGAACAGGCCAGACATAACTTTTTTTTTTTCTTCTTATTCTTAAGTTTTCTTTTTTTCCTTTTTAAAAAATAGTTATTTTTGGGGCGCCTGGGTGGCGCAGTCGGTTAAGCGTCCGACTTCAGCCAGGTCCCGATCTCGCGGTCCGGGAGTTCGAGCCCCGCGTCGGGCTCTGGGCTGATGGCTCAGAGCCTGGAGCCTGTTTCCGATTCTGTGTCTCCCTCTCTCTCTGCCCCTCCCCCGTTCATGCTCTGTCTCTCTCTGTCCCAAAAAATAAATAAACGTTGAAAAAAAAAATAGTTATTTTTGAGAGAGAGAGAGCGAGCGAGCAGGGGAGGGGCAGAGAGAGAGGGGGACAGAGGATCCAAAGCGGGCTCTGTGCTGACAGGAGAGAGCCTGACACGGGGCTTGAACTCACAAACCATGACCTGAGAGCCAAGGTCAGACGCTTAACCAACGGAGCCACCCAGGCGCCCTAAAGTTTTCTTTTTAAATTATTCTTTTAGAGCAGTTTTAGGTTTACGGAAAAATTGCACAGAAACCGCAGGGGGGCGGGCACGCCCCTCCTCATCCCCTCCCCCACAGGCCCCCTGTTATTAATGTCTGGCCTTAGTGTGGCACCTTTGTTGCAAGTCATGAGCCAAGATTGGTACCTTGTCAATTTAGTAAAGTTTGGGGTTTCCATTAGCGTTCCCTGCTCGTGTCATCCGGGTCCATGGGTTTTGCCAAATGCATCCTGTCGCGTATCCACCATCACGGCACCACACGGAACAATTTCCGTGCCCTAAATGCCCCCATGCTCCACCTATGCGTCCCTCCCTCCCCTTCCTCAATCCCGGGCAACCACTGGTCTTTTTACTGTCTCCACAGGTTTGTCTTTTCCAGAACGTCGTTGTAGTTGGATCCCTACTGTTTGTAGCCTTGTCAGATTGGCCGCTTTCGCTTAGTAACATGCATTTAAGGTTCCTCCGTGTCCTTTTATGGCTTGACAGCTCATTTCTTTTTATCACTGTATGATATTTCATGGTCTGGATGGACCATTCCATAGATAACATTGGTGATTGATGGATTGGTGGAAAAGACCAGAAGTACGAGATGAACGGCAACCCTCCCAACATAAAGTGTGTAAAAAATATAGATTTCAGGACAGTTCTAGGTAATGTACAGAGCATGTCCAACAAAGAGCATCTGACATCCTGAGAGTTGAATTTACAGTATTAGCTGTGACACGAATTCCTTTTTGTTTTGGTGCCTTCTTTTTTTTTTTTTTTTTTTTTTAATGTTTATTCGTTTTTGAGAGACAGAGAGAGACAGAGTGTGAGCAGGGGAGGGGCAGAGAGGGAGGAAGACACAGAATCCGAAGCAGGCTCCAGGCTCTAGGCTGTCAGCAACAGAGCCCGACGCTGGGCCCGAACCCACGAACTGCGAGATCATGACGGGAGCCGAAGCTGGACGCTCAACCGACTGAGCCACCCAGGCGCCCCGCAAATTATTTTATTATTACAGAAGGCTTTTTTCTTAAATAATTGCATTGAAAGTAGGATTCAATGAACAATTTTTCTACAACAGTTTCGGCGTGCATTCACACTAGAACTTAGCTATAACCATAGTAGATATTGTGAAAACAGGGACACTTTGGAGAGCAAAAGGCGGGAGGGGGTGCTATTAATAATTATGCCCAGACAACAGGTGTAAGCCAGGACTATCCCAGATAATATATAGTCTTTCTATTTATAACTGGTCTCTGTCTGCTTAAAATAGCTGAGGGAACACAGGATATTTTTGTGTCTCTCTGAAAATATTAGACGGCGTATCAGCTAAGGTTACACCAAGTAGTGGACTTCAGTGTATTTTTCACTCACATAAGCTCCTAAACACACGTTGCTGATCGGCGGGCGGTGGGAGGTGGCCGGGCGTGGGGGCTCTGCTCCGTGCAGACATTCAGGGGTTCAGGCAGACGGAGCCTCGGCCATCTTCCACATGTGCCTTTCAAGGGGGGGTGGGTGGGTGACCACTCGTCTGTTTGTCTGGGAGTGGAGGGTTTCCCAGGCTGCAGACTCTGTTGAAAGTGGGGCAGTTTCTGGCAAAGCAGGACAGTTGGTCATCTATTTCCAAGGCTGCCCAGATTGACATCCAACCGCCTGGGAGGAGGAGAGAGAGACAGAAAGGGAGAGAGAGAGAGAGGAGAGAGGAGAACGGCATGGCACGCTTTTCTGGGCCAGGCCAGTCATCACTTCTGCCTACTTTCTGTTCGCTGGAACAATCACATGGCCACCTTTAGCTGCAAAGGAGACTGGGAAATGTAGTCCAGCTGTGCGCCACGGCTGGAAGGAAATGGCTTTGGTGGCGGGCTACTCCAGGGCCCTGGGATTGAGAGAGACTTTGATCTTGGCTGGCATGTGTCTGGGAGGGACTGGTGCCCCCCCCCCCCCCCCCCGCCCCGCCTTTTGTGGACCTAAGTCTCATTTGCTGAGCGGTCCGTGGTGTTCAAGTCAAGGGTGTCCATGTGGCCCAGGCCTCTGCCGGTGGACAGTCTTGAACACTCCAGGGTTCAGGGCAGGTTGGGGGCATGGCATCGTGGAGGGTCCACCGGGCAGCCACAGGAACCCGTTAAAGGGGAATCCGATGGTGAGCAGGGAGGAACCACCACAGAGGGTCTGGTTGTGCTGCAAATGGCAGTTCCTCTGTCTCCCTGTAGCCCCCCTGTCCTTCTCTGTCCATTCCCACGCCCACGTTGAATAGGTAGCAATATAATTAGTCTTCAACATGACTGCTTTTCCCGGGGCCAGAATTGTCGCTGGGTCGTTGGGTGCAGCTGAGCACCTTCCGTGGCTGCGTTCTGTCCAAACCGTAGCCGTCATGGCGTCCCTGGGAAGTGGGTTAGGGCTGTGAGCCCCAGGCCGGGGGGAGCTGCCGTCGGCAGGGTGACGCCACGTGCTCCACTTGTGCAGCTTCTGTCGTCCCCTGGGTCCCCTTGATGTGGCCAGGGATGAGGTGTGGAACTCGTTCAGGTGCCCGACTCCTCTCCCTCGCTTCCCTGTCTGGATGCCTCCTGTGCGGTGGCCAGGGACGGGAGCCTGGGTGGCTCAGTCGGCTGGGCGTCCAACTTCGGCTCAGGTCGTGAGCTCATGGTTTGTGAGTTCGAGCCCCGCGTCGGGCTTGCTGCTGTCAGCGCAGACCCCGCTGAGGATCCTCTGTCTCCTCTCTCTCTCTCTGCCCCTTCCCTGCTCACGCTCTCTCTTTCAAAAATAAATAAAACATTAAAAAAACAAAAAACAAAAAAAAAACGACCACCCAGGGCAATACCAGCTAGAGGGACCTTGGTTTCTGCAGCCCCCACTCAAGGGACCAAGGGTTCTCTTTTCAGAGTGTCAGGGCTTGGAACCCAGACCTTTCCTTTCTTAACTCTCTCTTTGAGGGTCACAGGCTCCGTCGGCCACTGTATTGGTTTCCTGTGGCTGCCATGACAAATGACCTCAAACTTGGTAGCTCACAGTTCAGAAGTCCCCAGGCAGAATCACTGGGCTGAAATCCAGGTGTCTGTCTCTGGAGGTTCCAGGAGGGACTCTGTTTCTTGTCTCTTCCAGCTCCTGGTGGCTGTGGCCTTCCTTCACTCCAGTCTCTGCCTTTGTAATCTCCCTCTGCCTCCCCCCCTTCTTCTTCTTCTTCTTCTTAATGTTTATTTATTTTTGAGAGACAGAGAGAGAGGGAGCACGAGCAGGGGAGGGGCCGAGAGACAGGAAGACACAGAATCCAGAGCAGGCTCCAGGCTCCCAGCTGTCAGCACAGAGCCCGACGCGGGGCTCGAACCCAAGAATTGTGAGTCATGGCCTGAGTCGAAGTCAGACGCTTAACAGACTGAGCCGCCCAGGCGCCCCTGCCTCCCTCTTCTTATAGGGACGCTTGTTTTAAGGATGCATTTTCTCGGTCCGTCCAAGTAACCCGGGATAATCTCCCCATCTCCAAATCCTTCACTTAATAATTTCCGCAAAGGACTTTTTGGCCATATAAGGTAAGATTCCAGGGACTAGGACATTGATATCTTCTTTTTTTTTTTTTTTTTTTTTTGAGGGGTGGCATTATTCAGCCTCCCACAGCTGCTTTGGCACAAAATCCTTCACATGCTGTTGGTGACTTTCTCGATCTATATCGTGGTGGGAGGGGGTGGGAAGGAGGGTGCCTCCTCCATGCCTCCTGCTCCTGATCTCGTTTAATTCTCCCAGAGCCCTCTGAGAGGGTATTATTACTTCCACTGGACAGTGTGAGACCCAGAGACATTAAGCGACTTACCTATGTGACACGGTGGGTACGTGATGAAAGCGGACTTTCTCCGTTTTTCCATGGAAACACAGGAAATTCTGTGACGGCTGGACTCAGTTGGAATGCAGATGACCAAGCACGGTGATCTCCCCCCCCCCCCCCCCCCGCCGCCGCCCCTGCCGTAAGAGAGTCTGCTCTTTTTGCCTGTGCGATACTGTGATTTATAATAAGAAATATGTATTTGGTCTTCTTCCCAGTGTCAGGTTCAGAGCTCCTAAAACCCTTGGGATTTCGAGAGTCTTTTGTTATGCTCCTGAGGTGACTTTTGGACCCCTACCTGAGGATGGAGGCTGGTTGCCAGGGGAACCGGCCTTGAATGGGCGGTTGGAAATTTCTGTCCCAGCCCCTGACCTTTGCAGGAGGGGAGGGCAGTGGAGATTGAGTTCTAGCACCAATGGCCAAAGAGTTCATCAAGTCGCGCCTCTGTGATGCAGCCTCCCTAAACCCCCGAAAGGACGGAGTTCGGAGAGCTTCTGGGTTGGTGAGCACGTGGAAATGTGGGGAGAGTGGCGGGCCTGGGGAGGGCGCCCAAGCTCCCCTCGTCTTCCCCTACCCTGGCCATCTCCTTCCATCGGGCTGCCCCTCGGTTCTACACCTTCGTAATAAACCGGTGATCTTGTGCGGAAAACGTTTCCCTGAGTTTTGCGAGCCACTCAGGAGGAGGAAGTCATGGGAGCTTCCAATCTGTAGCCAGTCGGTAAGAAGACTTGGAACTGTCATCTGAAGCAGGAGGGGAGCAGTCTGGTAGGACGGACCCTTACCCCGTGGAACCTGATTGTGTCTCCGGGGAGACAGTGTCACTCTCCACGGACTGAGCCACCCAGGCACCCCCCGGGGTAGACACTGCCAGAAGTGAGTTGGATTACAGGACACCCAGCTGGCGTCCCGGGAAGCCCCCCTCCCACACACACATTTTGGAAACTGGGTCCAGGAGCCCAACAAAGCCTGGCTCCGGGATCACCCTTTGGTGACAACTAAGGTTGTCTCCGTGTTTTTTTTTTTTTTCTTTTCTTTCTTTTTTTTTTTTTAAGGTTTTTGAGAGAGAGAGAGAGAGAAACACAGAAAGTGAGCAGGAGAGGGGCAGAGAGAGGAGACACAGAATCGGAAGCAGGCTCCAGGCTCTGAGCTCTCGATCCAGAGCCCGACGTGGGTCCTGAACTCACGAAACGTGAGTCGAAGTTGGACCCTCAACCAACTGAGCCACCCAGGTGCACCCTCTTTTCTTTTCTTTTCTTTTTTTTTATGCTTATTTATTTTTGAAAGAGAGAGGGTGTGCTTGTGCACACAAGCAGGGGAGGGGCAGAGAGAAGGGAGGGGTGGACAGAGGATCCGAAGCAGGCTCCACGCTGACAGCACAGAGGCCCGTGTAGGGCTTGAACTCACGGACCGAGAGATCATGACCTGAGCTGAAGTTGGATGCTTGACCAGACGAGCCACCCAGGCGCCCCTGTCTCTTGGTTTTCACAGATACTTCTCTAGCCTTCGTCCCCTCATTTCTGGCTCCTTCCTTCATCTCCAGCCTGGATCAAACCACTGTTTCTTTTCATCCCTAGTGTTCTGGAAAGGTCCTTCTCTCTTTACCACTGTGTATTTGGTAACTTTTTCATCTACGGGAAAATTGGCAAAAGGCCATAACAGTCAATATAAATAAGCGAGTAGATGCTTGTGTAGGGACGTGCTTCGTCACATGAGGAGACACATTTTTGAAGCATATTTAGTAGGCTGGTGCTTCAGATGTGAGGCTGATAGGAGTGAGGGATGAGTTTTACTTTCTGGTTTCCTGCTGGACTTTCTTTACACTGAATCAATTCTTACTGGGTTTTTTTTTGTTTGGTTTTGGTTTTGGTTTTTTTAATTTAATTTTCTTTTTATTTTTAGAGAGAGAGAGAACGTGAGCCAGAGAGAGGGACAGAGAGAGAGAGAAAGAATCTGAAGCAGACTCCGTGCTCAGCGTGGAGCCCACTGCAGGGCTCGATCTTGTGACCCTGGGATCATGACCTGAGCCGAAATCAAGAGTCGGGCGCTCAACCGACTGATGGAGCCAGGCGCTGCCCCTTTTTAGAGCAGTGAATACAGAAATCTAAACCATCTATCGCTCTTCTCTTTTGATGAGGGCTGAGAATGGAGACGCAAGCTAACTTTTGCATTTTAGCATTTGTGGCCTTTTGGGCAAATAGATTAGCAGTTGCTAGAACATACGGGTGACAAAGAGCTATGTGTAAGCACACAGGCGCACGCGTCGCACACCTGCACACGCCCATACACTTCCGCTGGCGGAAAGATCCTGTGTGGTAGAAATCGTAAAGTCGTTCAGGCTCCTCCCGTGTTTAGACCTGAAAGGGTAGGGTAGGCGAGGCTCAGGGACAGATCGACCCTCGGCATCTCGGCGGCTGAGCACAATAGCTGACCTCTGGCTCCAAGTCCGACGCATAATAAATAATAGTTATTTCTTTGTTCTCTCACCCCCACAACCTCGCTCTCTGCATTTAATGGGAGGCCCCTTAAAGCGTCTGGGAATTTGTGGAAAGGCCACACCGTTAGTCTGCTCTTTACTTTTCAAAACAATTTTTTTAAAGTTTATGTATTTATTTTGAGAGAGAGAGAGAGAGAGAGAGAGAGAGCGCGCGCAAGTCGGGGAGGGGCACAGAGAAAAAGGGAGAGAGAGTACAGACCCTGATGTGGGGCTCAGACTCGCGAATCGTGAGATCGTGACCTGAGCTGACGCTTAACCGACTGAGCCACCCAGGTGCCCCTGATCTTTACTTTGAGTCATTTTGTGACTCAGAGGTCTTCCCATTCCCATCTCTTTCTATGTGCAACAGAAAATTTGACTATTTTGTCCTGCATAACATGCATCACAGTCTTATCAACTGCTGCTATCACATTCCTCACTTCCTTCTGTCTGACCTTATAGTTTAGGTTTTTATTTCAGCAAACCCTTACTTCTGATACCAATTTCTATATCGGTCAGCATAGGGTAGACTATGCTGCAGAAACGAATTAGCCCCCAAATCTCAGTGGCTTGAGCAAACAGAGGTTTATATGTTGCAAAACCCAGCATGAGTTAGGCAGAGCAGTATCTAGGATCCCAGACGCTTCTATCTTACCATCTTGGGATGCAGCCTCTCTGGTTGTTGCTGAAAGTGAAGACTGCACAAGATGTTTTTAATGGCAAAGCCTGGGAGGAGTGCTTTGCGTTATTTCTGCTTACATCTCCTTGGCCAGAATCCTATCACATGACCTCAGTCTAACTTCAAGGGAGGCTGGGAAATGTTGCCTTTCTGTGACTCCAGAAAGAAGAAAATGAAACAGGGGTTGGTGAATATATAAGATTATTTCTTCTAGATCCGATCCATGAATTCAGCAAAGTCGCAGGATATAAAATCAATGCATAGAAATCAGTTGCATTTCTATGCACCAATAATGAAGCAACAGAAAGAGAAATCAAGGAATCAATCCCATTTACAATTTGTAAGTTACAAATGCATCAAAACCCATAAAATGCCTTGAAATAAACCTAACCAAAGCAGCGAAAAATCTATACACTGAAAACTATAGAAAGCTCATGAAAGAAATTGAAGAAGACACAAAAAATGGAAAAAGATTCCATGCCCATGGATAGGAAGAAAAAATATTGTCAAAATGTCAATACTACCCAAAGCAATCTATATATTCAATGCAATCCCTATCAAAATAGCACCAGCATTCTTCACAGAGCTAGAATAAACGATCCTAAAATTTGTTTGGAACCAGAAAAGACCCCAAATAGCTAAAGCAATTCTGACAAAAAAAAAAAAAAAAAAAAAAAAACAAACCCAAAGTTGGAGGCATCACAATCCCAGACTTCAAGCTATACTACAAAGCTATAATCATCAAGACAGTATGGTACTGGCACAAGAACAGACACTCAGATCAATGGAACAGAATAGAGAACCCAGAAATGGACCCACAAACGTATGGCCAACTAATCTTTGACAAAGCAGGAAAGAATATCCAGTGGAATAAAGACAGTCTCTTCAGCAAGCGGTGCTGGGAAAACTGGACAGCAACATGCAGAAGCATGAACCTGGACCACTTTCTTACACCAGACACAAAAATAAACTCAAAATGGATGAAAGACCTAAATGTTAAGACAGGAAGCCATCAAAATCCTCGAGGAGAAAGCAGGTAAATACCTCTTTGACCTCGGCCGCAGCAACTTCTTACTCAACACGTCTCCAGAGGCAAGGGAAACAAAAGCAAAAGTGAATTGTTGGGACCTCATCAAGATAAAAAGCTTCTGCACAGCAAAGGAAACAATTAGCAAAACTAAAAGGCAACCGACAGAATGGGAGAAGATGTTTGTAAATGACAGATCAGATAAAGGGTTAGTATCCAAAATCTATAAAGAACTCATCAAACTCAGCACCCAAAAAAACAAAGAATCCAGTGAAGAAATGGGCAAAAGACATGAACAGACACTTCTCCAAAGAAGACATCCAGATGGCCAACTGACACATGACAAAATGCTCAACATCACTCATCATCAGGGAAATACAAATCAAAGCCCCATGAGATACCACCTCACACCTGTCAGAATGGCTAACACGAACAACTCAGGGAACAACAGATGTTGGCGAGGATGCGGAGAAGGAGGATCTCTTCTGTTCTGCACTGCTGGTGGGAATGCAAACGGGTGCAGTCGCTCTGGAAAACAGTAGGGAGGTTCCTCAAAAAAATTAAAAATGGAACTACTCTGCAACCCATCAGTCGCACTACCAGGTACTTCTCCAAGGGATACAAGTGCTATTTTGAAGGGGCACGTGCACCCCGAGGTGGATAACAGCACTATCAACAAAGTATGGAAAGAGCCCAAATGTCCATCGACAGATGAATGGATAAAGAAGATATATATGTATAATGGAACACTACTTGGCAATCAAAAAGAATGAACTCTTGCCATTTGCAACAACGTGCCTGGAACCAGAGGGTGTTATGCTAAGTGAAATTAGTCAGAGAAAGACAAATGTCATATGGCTTCACTCATATGTGGAATTCAAGAGACAAAACAGATGAACATAAGGGAAGGGAAGCAAAAATAATATAAAAACAGGGAGGAGGACAAACCATAAGAGCCTCTTTAATATAGAGGGCCATCTGAGGGTTGCTGGAGGGGCTGTGGGTGGGGGAATGGGCCAAATGGGCAAGGGGCACGAAGGAAGACACTTGTTGGGATGAGCACCGGGTGTTATACATAGGGGATGAATCACGGGGTTCTACTCCTGAAGTCATCATTGCACCACATGCTAACTAACCGGGATGTAAATTAAAACATAAAAAAAAATATCTTTTCAAGGCTCTCCATTCTTGTTTATCTGTCCCTGTCAAGTGTCTAACGCTCTCTCATTTATCCCCTATGTCACACGCCTCTCCAGATTTCATTCGCGGTAAGGAATGTAAATGGCTGATAACAGCCTAAAACATGACCCCTCTTATAGGTAGTTACGTGTGAAAGCAAATTTTAAGCTTTTGTCTGGAGGGTTAATGCCGTGATGTGGGAATTTCAGGCACGAGTAGGCGAGTGGGAGAAATATTTTTAGGGTTTCTGAAATGATAGACCAGGCAGGTCTTCTGTACCTTTTCTGTGTGTGTGTGTGTGTGTGTGCCATTTTGTAATGTCGGGGGAACATTAGTGTGAGATATTTTGGAGTCAAGAGCCATCGGGCTAACAGTATGAGTGGCCATGTTGTTAGATGTGACCAGACCATTAAAGCATGCTTTTCATCTGGCTGTCTAGAGGTATTGATGTGAAGTAGGGAGAAATTATTGTCCACTCCAGCGGAGATGGAATCAGCTTTCAAATCACCCATCTGCCATCTCTCCCCCGCTCCCTCCCCTCTACAGAATGAAAGAGGCTCCATCCACGGTGGGCCTGTCATGAGTCTCAAGAGGGAACAGGGGCCAGGGGTTTCCCTGAGGTTCTGGGGAGTCTGGGGTCTCTTGTGTTCTCACTGTCAGACTCCGGCCCACCCACGGCCATCTTCGCTCCTCCTCGCTCCAGCCCGGAGGAGAAGGAGAAAAACAAAAACACACAAAAAAACCCAAAACTCCTTCTGAGCACCTCCTTCATTGGCTACACCCCTCCCCCTCCCCCCCCCCCCCCCCCACTCCAGCCCTTTGGTTGTTGCTGATCTGCTGGCTCCCCTCTTGGGCCTTAGGGTACGTGCCAGGCCCATGGCTGCTTCGGCCTTTTCTGGATCATCTCCTTCAACTTCTCCAGGTCCTGGGGCAGGTGCTTCTGCCGTCGTGGCTGAGGGTGCCAGCTTTTCCCGCAGATGACCCAGACCTTAGAGGTTAGGGGCGGTGAAGGGTGGACTCTAACTGGCCTGGAGGATTCTGGCTTGTCTCTGCACTTGCCCACACGGGCCTCCAAGATGCCCGCGGTGAGTCTTGCCTTCCGGTATTCATATCCCCGAGTCCTTTCTTCTAGATTGCACGGAGTTCATCTGTGTGGCCAGGGTGAGAAGGATAATAACAATGGGATGCCGCTTATGAATTAGGTTTTATTTATTTATTTATTTATTTAATTTTATTTTTTTAAAATTTTTTCTTAACGTTTATTTATTTTTGAGACAGAGAGAGAGACAGAGCATGAACGGGGGAGGGGCAGAGAGAGAGGGAGACACAGAATCGGAAACAGGCTCCAGGCTCTGAGCGGTCAGCACAGAGCCCGACGTGGGGCTCGAACTCCCGGACCACGAGATCACGACCTGAGCGGAAGTCGGACGCTTAACCGACTGAGCCACCCAGGTGCCCCAATTTATTTTATTTTTGAGAGAGCATGTGCACAAGCAAGCAGAGGAGGGGCAGAGAGGGAGGGAGAAAGAATCCTTTTTTTTTTTTTTCTGGTTTTATTTCATATATTTTTTAAAGTTTATTTATTTATTTTGGGGAGAGAGAGAGAGAGAGAGCGAGCAGGGGAGGGGCAGAGAGAGAGGGAGACAGAGGATCCGAAGCAGGCTCCAGGCTCCAAACTGTCAGCTCAGAGCCCGACTCAGGATTCGAACCCACGAACCATGAGATCATGACCTGAGCCCAAGTTGGACGCTTCACTGACTGAGTCACTCAAGAGCTTCGAGGGAGAAAGAATCTCAAGCAGGCTCCACACTTAACGCCGAGACCCACGCGGGGCTCAATCTCACCACCTGAGATCATGACCTAAGCCGACATCAAGAGTCAGACTCTTAACTGACTGAGCCAGCCAGGCGCCCCTGAATTAGGTTCTAAAGGACGCTGCACTTTCCATCTTAGACTCTCTTCCTCTCTTTTTCTGAGGTCACTGGATCCGAAGAAAGCCAGCTGCCATGTCCAGAGGATTGCTCTAGAGAGGCCCGTGCGGTAAGAAATGGAGGCCTCCCAGCAGCAGGTATGTGAGTGAGCCATCTCGGAAGCAGAGTTTCCAGCCCCGTTCACGCTTTCAGATGACCACAGGCTGAGACCTTAACTGCAACCTCATGACAGACCCTGAACCAGAGCCTCTCAGCTTAGCCACTCCAGTCCTGACCCTCGGAAACTGTGAGACAACAAATCGTCTTTCAAGTTTTGTCATGATTTGTTACACAGCAATGGAGAACTGCTACAATGTGCATTGTTTTCATCTATTCCAATGCTGAGAGTCTGGGTCAGGCAACTCAATTTCGCTTTAACTCCCCGAGTAACCCTAACGGTACCCAGCCCCTCTCTGGGCCTCAGTTTCCTCATCTGTGAAGGGGAGGGCAGTGTCAGATGAGCTCCAGACCCTTTGTCTTGGGTTGAGTTGCCTGGAAACAGGCTCCGAGATGGAAATTTGTGTGCAGATGGTTTCGGGGGGGGGGGGGGGGGGGGGGGGGGGGCTGCCTTTAGGGTCAACATCTGTAAGAGTGGTTGGGAAGCGGAATTGAACAGAGGGGCTGAGCTGTGATGTTCCCATGATCCCCTGGGAGCCTTGGAACTGGTATGGCCCTTCCGGAGTTGAGGGGAGGGGAAGATAGGATTCAGGAGGCAGAGAGAGAAAGATTAGGGCCTGAGGTCCCTGCGTGGGAGAAAACACCTATTTTGGAACAACGCTGGGAGTGTGTGCCCACAGCAAACCCCCTCAGGCTTAAGGTTCCTCTTAGGAATGTCACAGACCCCGCCTACTCCCCCTCAGGTTCCCCTCGGAATTTGACAAAAGACCTAAGTGTGGCCACAGGCCACCCCTTGTACAACGGAAACGAGCCAATCAGGAATGGACAACCCAGCGTCCATAGCTATCAAGCCAATAAGGGCGGGACCTGAGAAGGACCAAGGGGAAGGGAGGGAGGGCGGGCTGATCAGAACCTTATAAAACGAGGACCCTTGCCTATAGTCCTCGGGCATTCACTTTCGAATGTCCCCTCTCTGTCAAGAGAGCTTTCCTACTATTCTTCCTTTCTCATCTTATAGTCTAAGACACTTTTGCCTGCTGCTCACTTTGTGTGCACCTGTTCATTCTTCGAAGCGGCGAGACAATGAATCCCGGGTATTTGTACCCCAATTGGCCAGTCGTTGAGTGTGGTCTGTGCCGGGGAGAAGAGTGAGACTTTGAGTGAGGCAGGTCTCTTTGGCGCTTTCTGGAGAAGGAATCAGCTGAGAGCTGGCAACAGCTGACACCCCAGTAGCTGGAGGAATGGGGCCCTCGGTCTTGAGGAGGCAGGGTCGGCGGGGCGGTTGGGGGGGGGGGCGGAAACGGGATCTGAACCATGCGCCCCACTGAGTGCTGCTCCCTTCCAGCTCAGAGAGTCCATTATCATAGCCCTAGTCCCAGGGTGCCCTGTGAAGAAAGGGGTGGATTTCTTACTCCCTTTAGCTAAGCATGACATCAGACACCTCAGGAGAGTAGCTGGAAAGTTCCAGGAGACCACAAGCTTGATTAAAGCACAACCACTCTCCGTCAAACCTTCCTCACCATTAGCAGAGGGCGAGCCAGAGGGAGGTGTAACGTCAACTTACACCTTCCGAAGAAGCACGGCCCCAGGGAAAAATGAAAAGCCGCTCCTGGAGGAAGGAGTGGCTTCCAGAAGGAAAGCCTCCCAGGTATCACCCTCAACTCCCAGGAGCATGGAAGACAACAGAGCTGCAAGGGACTGCAGTCGCCATGGCAATGGCATCTTGGATTCCAACTGAAGGAAGCTACCGGCTGGCCCGTCAATCACACAGCGGCTGCGTTTTCAATGGGGACTAGTCTCAGGCCAGCTGTAGGGGGAGGAGAGACGGCTCTCGTGTGTGCACACAGAGGCTTGTGGGGAGTGTTGATGTTCAGGTGTGTGTTTTTGCATGTATGCTTATAAGGGCGTCCGTGCACATGTTTGCAGACAGAGCATGGGAAACCGAGTCCAGTGGTGTGGACATGTGTGTTGATGCCGGGCGTAGGGTCTGCACGCTAGACCCACTGCCCATTAACCTGAGGCAGAGCAGATTACTCCACTTAAGAGGCATGAGTTTCGGGCTGCTTCTCTCTTCTTGAAGATATCAAAAACTGTCATTGTCCACTCATCATTAGAAAGCCATTTCTTTGAAGAAATGTACTACCTTCCACAGCCTTTGTTTTTTTGTTTTTTGTTTTTTAAGTAGGCTCCATGCCCAATCTGGGGCTTGAACTCACGACCCTCAGATCGAGAGTCCCATGCTCTACCGACTGAGCCAGCCAGGCACCCCTCCGTTGCCTCTTTTAAAATGCAAAGAATTGGGGGGGGGCTGGGTGGCTCGGTCGGCCGGGCATCCGACTTGGGCTCAGGTCATGATCTCACGTTTCATGGGTTTAAGCCCCGCGTTGGGCTCTGTGCTGACAGCTCAGAGCCTGGAGCCTGCCTCGGATTCTGTCTCCCTCTCTCTATGCCCTTCCCCTGATTGTGGTCTGTCTCTCTCTCTCAAAAATAAATAAATATTAAAAAATAAAATCAATAAAATAAATAAGCGTTTAAAAATAAATAAAATGCAAAAAATTACAAATTAAAAAAAAATAAATAAAATGCAAAGAATTATCCACTATCAACAATAGCCAAATTACGGAAAGAGCCCAAGTGTCCATCAACGGATGAATGGATAAAGAAGACGTGGTATATGTATACAATGGAGTATTACTCGGCAATCAAAAAGAATGAAATCTTGCCATTTGCACCAACGTGGATGGAACTAGAATGTATTATGCTAAGTGAAGTAAGTCAGAGAAAGACAAGTGTCATATGATTCCACTCATATGTGGAATTTAAGAAACACGACAGATGACCATAGGGGAAGGGACAAAAAAAATAAGATGAAAACAGAGAGAGAGGCAAACCAAAAGAGACTCTAAACTATAGAGAACAAACAGAGGGTTGGTGGAGGGAGGCGGGTGGGGGATGGGCTAGACGGGCGATGGGCCCTTAAGGAGGACACTGGGCACTGGGGCGAGCACTGGGGTGTCGTACGTAAGCGACGCATCGCTAAATTCTACTCCTGAGACGAACACCACGCTATATGTTAACTGACTTGGATTTAAATTAAAAAAAAATAATAGTAATAAAGTAAAATAAAAATTGCTTTAAACGCAAAGAATTCTCAACGACTGACGGACGGAAGAATGGGAGGCGAAGGTAGTAGAGAGGAGAAGCTGGAACTTGCTTCGCGCCTCTCGCGTGGTAGGCGCCCGGCACGTTGGTGCGCATTTATGAATGCAGGAGCGCGTGAATGGGAAGAGCGCTTTGGTAGGGGAAGAGCAACCAGGAGACAGAATGGTCTCACGGGCAAGTGGAAGGATTCCTGATATTGGCCTCGGGTCCATTCAAGTTCATCAATGAGCACCTTTTTTGTGCCAGGCATTGGGCCGGGGGTGGGGGGCGTATGGTGGGTGGGGCGCATTGGGACCCTGCCCTCCCTCCACAAGCTCGGAGTCCATGAGGGATGGGGGCTGCCTCCCGGGTGTCCTTGGTGCTGGGCCGAGACAGCCACCCTTCAGCGAGGCTGGAACCCCGGCCTCTTTCCTCGGCCTTCCCGGGCTGCCAGGCCTGGCTGCGCGCTGGTCCCCTGTCATAATCACACTCTTGTGTGAGCCTGTCAGGGCTCCAGTCGCCTTCATCTGCTAACCCTGGGTCTCAGTTCGGCCACCCCCGGCAGCGGATCTCGGGACAAGGATGTGAATGCGGGTCGCGCGTTTGTGGGTGGTCCCAGGAGGCGCCTCTAGGGCACTGAAGAAGCGAGACAGGGAAGAGAGGGAAGCCAACATCCACGGGGATGCCTGGGAGACAGCGGACAGCATACGTCTCAGAACTGGCCCCACGGAGGGGTGGGGATGCTGGGGTAATCCTCCAGCAACCCCTGTTTGTCCTTGACGGACAGCTGCTCCCGGGAGACTGTACTCCCCATGTTTCCAGCCTGCCTCCCTCACCGGCCAGGGAAAGCCCTTGGCGGAGGGCAAGCGGCAGGTGCTTTTGGGTCCGCGGTGGTCGGCACCTACGAGAGCGAGTAGTGTTGTTGGGATAAGGGTGGGGCACCACCAGTGTCTGGGACACCCCGTGTGGCCCTTCCAGCGGTGTGACCAGGGCAGCTGGTCCTGCTGGCCACGGCTTAGCAGGCCCCATGGTGACAGACCTCGGTCCTCAGACCTGAGCTGGGTCAGGGCCAGAGAGGCTTCTCGTCTTTTTTTTTTTTTTTTTTTTAAGTCTATTTATTTATTTATTTTTTTATTATTATTTTTTTTTTTGAGAGAGAGAGAGAGAGAGAGAGAAAGGGAGAGAGAGCGTGAGCCAGGGAGGGTCAGAGAGAGAGAGGGAGACACAGAATCCGAAGCAGGCTCCAGGCTCTGAGCCGTCAGCACAGAGCCTGACGCGGGGCTCGAACTCATGAACAGTGAGATAAGAGGGACATCCAGCGGAGCCTGTGACACTCGCCTCGGGGGCCACCTCGGTACTCAGCATCTCCATTCCTGGTGGGATTCTTTTTTCTGGGTTTGACCTGTCTGGGCCGCAGCTCAAAGGACCTTTATGACCACGGCGCCGGGGTGGCTCAGTTGAATGAGTGTCCGACTTTGGCTCAGGCCATAATCTCACAGTGCATGGGTTCGAACTGCACATCGGGCTCGCTGCTGCCAGCCTGAAAGCGCAGAGCCCGCCCCGGATCCTCTGCCCGCACCACCCCCCCCCCCCCGCCCCCCCTCCCCTCCCCTGCTTGCACTCTCTCGCACTCTCAAAAAATAAATAAAGCGTTAAACAAACAAACAAACAAACAAACAAAAAGAGCCCTATGACCTGGGCACATAGTGGGTTTCTGAACACCGGAATGGGGGCCCCTGCCCAGATGAACGGCTAAACCTGTGGCAGCCTTGAACCAGCCTGACGTGGAGCCTCCGTCAGCGAGGAATGTCTATAGGGCCTTGTGAACATTGCACTGCTCACCCAGGCGGGGAGGGGAGTGCACCGTCTCCGCCAAGGTCGACGGGACACTTCTGGCTGTTTCACAGTCTTCAGGCCCCGGTGGGTTGAGATGAAAGGAGTGGACTGTCTTCTATCCCTGCTGCGCGGGCTCCTGCGGGTCCTGCCACTGAACCCAACAGAAGAGCTTCGCCCGCGAGTCAACAGTCCAGAAAGGACTCCCCCACCCCACCCCCAGCCTTTGCCGATTGGGAAGTAGAAGCTCCTCTGACCTCCTTGCCACAAAGGTTCGGCCAGTATAGCACTGAGGGCCGATAACGATGCACCGTAAAGGCTCACGGGGACTCGTGAAGCCTCCCGTGCACTCTCCTTACCTTCCCACCAAGGCCCGGACCTGTGAGATGAAGATGTATGCAGCCAGAGAACGCAGAATCTTTCGGAAGCGTTGTGGAAGCGGGAAAATCTTGATGATTCTTTGACACAATCTCCCTTCCCCAACCACCCGCCCCCTCCCCCGCCATGCCTTTTCCTGGGGCCCAGCAACAAATGTCTTACATTTTTGTAACTCTGTCTAGTTTCCTCAGTACTTTCACAAACACCAACACGTTTACCTGCCCATTATCGGGAGGTCTGTGCGGTGAGCATTCGATTCCCATTATACAGACGAAGTTACGCGCTGAGGCTCAGAAAGCCCCAGAATAGGCACCTGCTTCAGTCATGATTAGATACAGCGACTCAAAATAGCTGTGACTTAAACAAAATGAAAGTTTACTTTTCTTTCCCATGAGAGTCGGGGGATAGGCAGCTCTGTTCCACAAAGTCACAGGGACCAGAGATCCACCCGTTGCTTCGCCAAACCTGAGATGTAGTCCTTCACCTTCATGTTCCAATATGGCTGCCGGAGCGCCATCCATCACATTTACATCCCAGGCAGCGGCAGGGAAGAATGGATGAAGAATAAGAAGGGGGGAAGAAAGCATGCCGTTTCCCTTTAAGGACGCTTCCCGAAAGTTGCCCTCACCACTTCTGCTTTCACTCTAGAATTTAGTCATCTAACTGCAAAGAAGGCTGGGAAACGTAGCCTTTGCTCCAGATGATCACATTGTCCGACGAGGAAGCTCCTACTCTTCTTTTCGATGCTTGAAAAACACCGTCCTGATCCCCCCGATTCCTCTCTCCTCCGAGCTACATGTTCCATGTTCCACTAACCCGTCCTTGGCTGGCCTGCTGTTGATGTCCTTCTCCTTTCTGGACATCCTCCTGTCGAGGGCTGCTCCTCTTAGAGTATGGCTGCCGCACTAGGACACGCTTCCCAAAGAGGAGGCGAATGTCCCTGAAGACTGGAGCTACAGGGCACGCAGCTCGGGACCGCTTCAGCAAGAGGGGCTCGTAGGGTAAATGCAGGGCCCACTGGAGGCCCCTGCTTGTGCTCTACGTTGTCTGCAAAATGCATGGTGGGCAGAGGGCCAGAATCGAAGGACCCCACTACTTTGACAGCCGGGATGCGCGTTCAGAGTGTCTTTCGTCTCTGGGATCTTAAGCATTATGGACTGAATGTCTATGTCTACCCGACCCCGGATTCTTTAGCGTTTATTTATTTTTGAGAGAGAGAGAGAGAGAGAGAGCAAGCAGGGGAGGGGCAGAGAGAGAGGGAGACACAGAATCCGAAGCAGGTTCCAGGCTCTGAGCTGTCAGCACGGTTCGAACCCACGAACCTCGAGATCATGACCTGAGCCGGAGTGGGATGCTTAACTGACTGAGCCACCCCGGTGCCCCTTACCCCAGATTCTTATGATGAAACCCTAGTCCCCAGTGTGATGGCATCTGGAGATGGGACCTTTGGGAAGTGATTGCTCGTGAGACGGAGCCCTCATGATAGGGTTAGCACCCTTAAAAGAGACACCAGAGTGCTCTCTCGCTTGCTTGTGTGCTTGTGTTCTCTCTCTGTCTCTCTCGCCTGCAAAATAAAAGAATTAGATTCAACAGCTTCTCAAGTCCTTTCCAGCTGAGATCGCGTGGACGTGAAACTAACGGAAAAAACACGCCAAGGGCTTTGTCGACAATCGTAATGTCTGGAGTTCGAATCGCGGCTCTGCCATAACAAGCTGTGTGACCTTGAATAAGTCGCTTGCCATCCCTGAGCCCAACTTGCTTGATGTGTAACGTGGGGGATGAGTCGCTTCTCGAGAGCGACATGAGGGCCAGACTCTTGGGGTCATGGTCCCGGCACAGAGATGGGCGTATCCGGCGCTGCCCGGTGTGTTTTGGCTTTCTGGGGGGAGTCAGGGTCCTGCTCTAGCTTTCCCTGGGGTCAGGAGCTGCCTCCTCTCTCCGTCTCACTCGTCATAGTCACTCCTGGTGACCAGTAATGCTCCAGATCATACCGGAGCCCCTAAGGTAGCCAACTGATCAGTCCTGGCAGAGGTAACGGGGACCACCCAGGTAGGCGGCTCAGCACGGAGAGAGGCCACCAGAGTGGATATTAAACATTCACCGAACAGCACAGTGGAAATACTGGCAACACTTTAATCAGAGTGGGGCCTCTCAGGGCAGGACCGGCCAGATGTCCTTTCTGGGGTGGGAGCCCCGTGCGCAGTGCTTTAAAGTTTCTCAAAATAAGGGCGCCTGGGTGGCTCAGTCGGTTAAGCGTCCGACTTCGGCGCAGGTCACCATCTCAGGGGTCGTGAGTTCGAGCCCCGCATCGGCCGTCTGCTGTCACTGTCAGTGCAGAGCCCGCTTCGGATCCTCTGTCTCCCCCTCTCTCTGCCTTCCCCCCACGCGCACATGCACGCGCATGCTCTGTCTCTGAAAAGTAAATACGCATTAAAAAAAAAACACGTAAAGTTTCTCAAAATAAAGCTGAAAGGACTCCTGCTGCCAGTACAAAGTCGCTGAGGGCTTTTCCCTCTCCTGCCATGGTTCTGGCTCCCCTTGATAGGACTACTTGGCATTAACTCGGAAGGTGACTGTAGAGGTGATTAGGTTAACATGAGGTCACACGGGGGTGGGGGGGGACCCTAATCCGGCCTGACTGGCGTCCCCTCTAAGAAGAGGAGGTTCGGACATGGGCACACCCAGAGGGAGGAGCATGTGGGGACACGGGGACACCGTGGGAGGGCAGCCGTCTGCAAGCCGCACAGGGAGACCTCAGGGGAAGCCAGCCTGGAGGCCCCTTGATCTCGGACTTCCGGCCTCCAGAAGTCCGAGACCATCAAGCTCGGTCGTTAAAGCCACTCAGCGTGTGGTACTGTCTTATGGCGTCCCGAGGACACCGAGACAGCCCCTACGACCCCCTTCTGAGCTTTCATCCTGAGAAAAGAAAAAAGCAGTGGATTGGCATTTATCGTCCATTTTCTCACGCCTGTAAACTGCCAAATGCACGGGCCCTGTGATTACAAGGACGTTTTAATAATAAGAGCCAACAGGAGCTGATTGTGGCTAATAGCAGGGTCTGAAGATGAAATATTTTGGGGGGACTCTCGTATAAACCAAGAACGCAAAACCTAGTATGAACGTGAATGTTTACGTGTGAAAAGAAACAACAAATTACAGCATTTGGGAGCTCACGAAGGCCTCAAACTTCACAACAGCCAGGGGGAAAACAATAATATATTTACTAATTAACTGTCTGAAACACTTCTGTGATTCTTTTTTTCTCCTCTTTTGGGCTGCACGGCTTTGATCGCTTCTCATACGGTAGTGATGCTTTAATATCGTTTTCTATGGAGACAATAGAAAGATCACGCCGCTTTCCCTGCAGTGTGCTTGATCTCCTTTTTATAAAATTATTGATAGGGCTGTGAAGTTTCTTTCGGGTTCACAGGTTGTCACTGGCAGTGAATTTCCGTTGCGATGTAATCCCAGAGTGACATTCTGAAGCATCCGTACGTCTCCTTTGTTTGTTTTTTGGTCTCACTACCGAGGTACTTCGATCTTCCTGTCCTTTTTGAGTTTTGGTGCAATTAGTCATTCTAAACACACACACACACACACACACACACACACACAATTAATGTGACATTAAGGTGTACATATTAAGCCGCATAATTGCGGGGCGCCCGGGTGGCTCGCTCGGTCAAGTGTCCGACTTCGGCGCAGGCCATGATCTCACGGTTTGTGAGTTCGAGCCCCGCGTCGGGCTTTGCGCTGACAGCTGGGAGCCTGGAGCCTGCTTCTGATTCGGTGTTTCCCTCTCTCTTGGCGCCTCCCTGCTCGTGCTCTGTCTCTCTGTCTCTGTCTCTGTCTCGAAAATACATAAACATTACAAAACATTAAGCTGTAGAATTGCGTAATGAAATAAAATGACTCTTCAACTACCTGCGTCGACGTGCTGATGAACACACGAGTTTTGTCACCAGAGCACTTGTTTCTTTAGGCTGTTTCGCTGCATCCATAGCAATTTCGTGTGCTGCTTTTTCTGGATCCCCCAGACTTCATCAGGACAGGATGCGTCAGATACGCTAAAATGCAATCGGAAAAACTGGGCTGCTTCCTGCTCTTGTGGCAGACGGGCTTGTGTTTCTAGGACTGCTTTAGTTCTGTGCCCTACAAACACATGGATTCCGATAAATCCTATTTTGCGCAATTCCCATCAGAAAGGAAATAAAACTAAATGGCGCGTTATTAATTGCAGACACTGCATTATTGAGTATATTCCTGACAGCAGCGAATTTCCGTTCCGAGTAGGCATCAATGAGAATGGGATTCGTCACTTACAATTTCCACATCCGATGCCTGGAAGATTTCCCACAGACCAGCTTCTGGCACCATACATTTCCGGCTTTGTTTCTCTCCACTACCTCCCTCCTTGGGGGGACCGGGGGGGGGGGACTGCAGGGCGGTGGGAGCCATAGGACCCTGTGACAGATCGTATTTTTCAAATTGGTCACAAGGTCTGCCATCCACACGCTCTTCTCGCCACGGGATATTGGCCTTCCTTTCACTGAGGCGTGGGGTCTCTCCTTCCTCCTGAATCTGGGCGGGTCTGTGACTGCAGCAGAAGTGACAGTTTGTGACTTCCAAGCTTAAGTCACAGAAAGTGATACCGCTTCTCCCTGGCCCTCTCGGGACACTCGCCCTGGGAACTCAGTCGCCAGGCCATGAGGAAGCCCAGGCCACACTCAGAGAGGCCACGGCCAGCCGACATCTCAGCCGACAGCCGGCGTCAACCACCAGATTTGGGAGTGAGGAACCTCCAGACGATTCCGGCCCCCAGCCTCCAAGCCACCCCAGCCGACGCCGTGTGAAGCGGAGACGGGCTGTCCCACTGAGGCCCGCCCACTGCAGATCTGTGAGCAAAACAAATGATTACTGTTGTTTGAAGCCACTGACTTCTGGGGTGACTTAGTAGGTTGTAACAGATACCGAGAACAGACATATGTATTGTGAGACGACCTCTTGCACGCACCCTCCACTCCCAGGGCTGGACAGTCAGCGCGGAGCCCAGGAAGAATGTTCCCAAATTTGTGTCAGGTGTGTTGGCTAACACCGGCTTTGCAAAAACGAATTGTATCCTCGCTCCGACTTTCCCACAGCCAAATCCCAAATATGCCCGTGGCTACTCCTATACCACCAGACTCACCGGGAGGTATGACTAAGCGGCAGTCAAATTGGAAACAAACGATGGTCTGTACAAAACGGAAGCACCCTGCTCCCCCCGAGCCCAGCCTGGAAGGGCCCCGTGTGTGGGAATGAGGTGCCTCGGTGCTTTACTGGGTTCACAGTAAATCTCCTTCTGTAGCCGATATTTATTGAATGCTTATAAATGCTAGGTCCCGGGCTAAGCCTTTGATATGAATGGTCCCATTTGAGCTTCAGTTATGACCCTGCAGGGGGATACTATTCTCCTCCCCACGTTACAATTGAGAAAACGGAAGTCCAATATAATTCAAAGATGTTCAGTATGTACTTACTGAGCTTTTGCAGCCAATAGCCATTGGCTGCAAGGGTCTTCGGTTGTCCAAAGGATCCGCAGATCTATCGCGGGTGTTATAACAACCCTCCAGGCATCATTCTCATGTCCATTTTATAGATATGTGCACCGAGGTGAGGCACTGAACCGGGATTGTGGTAAATACCAGGAATTCCAAGGTGCATGCTTTACTTTTAAGAATACGGGTTCTGGGGCGCCTGGGTGGCTCAGTCGGTTAAGCGGCCGCCTTCGGCTCAGGTCATGATCTCGCGGTCCGTGGGTTCGAGCCCCACGTCGGGCTCTGGGCTGATGGCCCAGAGCCTGGAGCCTGCTTCCGATTCTGTGTCTCCCTTTCTCTCTGCTCCTCCCCCGTTCGTGCTCTGTCTCTCTCTGTCTCAAAAATAAATAAACGTTAAAAAAAAAAAAAAAAGAATACGGGTTCTGGGGCGCCTGGGTGGCTCAGTCGGTTAAGCGGCCGCCTTCGGCTCAGGTCATGATCTCGCGGTCCGTGAGTTCGAGCCCCGCATCGGGCTCTGGGCTGACGGCTCAGAGCCTGGAGCCTGTTTCAGATTCTGTGTCTCCCTCTCTCTCTGCCCCTCCCCCGTTCACGCTCTGTCTCTCCCTGTCTCAAAAATAAATAAATGTTAAAAAAAAATTAAAAAAAAAAAAAAGAACACGGGTTCTTCGAAAGGGCTAAGAAACGCTTTTTTCAAAAAAAAATTTATAGAGAGAGAGAGTGAGAGAGAGTGAGAGAGCACTTGCGTGAGTCCGAGAGGGAAAAGGGCAGAGGGAGAGAGAGGTAGATCCCAATCCGCTCTCAGCACGGAGCCTGACGCAGGGTTCGGTCCCACAACCGTGAGATCATGACCTGAACCAAAATCAAGTCAGACACTCAACCGACTGGAAACACAGATGCCCCAAGATATGCTTTTAAGATGGAGAAAGTAAGCAAAGGTGCTGGGGATGTTAACATAACGCGAAGGAGAAGTTATGAAATGCTATGGATAGTGGGCGTGGGCCTTGAGATGGGGCCGAAGAAGTGTTGTCCCCCTCCGGTGAACTTTGAGTTATCACCCTAACGCTTCACCTACCAAGGATAGATTTCTCCTTCTGGTGGACCGGTGCACCCTTTTGGGGTGAAGGCATAGATAGTTAGCAGACTGGTACTGAGGACCTTTTGCGCATAAGACCCTGAGCCGGATTCTAGCCTTGCCTTTGAAGAGCTTCGGGTCCCGCTGGGAAGAAAAATCAAAAAATGGTAGTAACACGGACAACCACTCGGATTCTTTGAGAATCCGTCACCACGTGAGGCACTTTCCCCCCTCCATTATAGTGTTCAAGCGTCAAAGCCGTCTTGTAGAGATGAGCATTACTAGTGTCCTTTTTAAGGAGACAATCAGGGGGGGTTTTAATTTGCCCGCGTCCGCAGCAATGAGGTAGCGGGATTGGGATTTGAAGCAAAGACTTGCTGTCTCCATGCCCCCTGTTTTTCCGCTCTGGTTAATGCTATAGAGTTCTAATCTACAAAGGGTCCAAAGGGGTGTCCTGAAAGCCGGAGAGAAGGTGGAGCCTTAAACGCAGAGGGTGGGGTCCCTTTATCCTGGCAGAGAGATTCAGGGCGAACCCTGGGGGTGCAGTATGAACAGAGGCAGAGGCCGATAGGACACTGGGGGTGTTGCAAAGGAAGGCTCAAGCAGAGGGTATGTCAACATGACAGGAGATGATTTATTCCTACGTATTCGATGTTTTGTAAATGCTATTATAAAATGGTTTGACTTTGACTTTTCCAATGTTTATTTATTTTTGAGAGAGAGAGAGAGTCAGAGCGTGGGTGGGGTAGGGCAGAGAGAGCAGGGGACACAGAATCCAAAGCAGGCTCCAGGCTCTGAGCCGTCAGCACAGAGCCCGACGCGGGGCCCAAACTCATTAGTCGTGAGGTCGTGACCTGAGGCAAAGTTAGACATTTAACCAGCTGAGCCACCCAGGTGCCCCCAAATGTTTTTTTAATTAGTGGATTAATTAATTAATTGTAATGTTAAAGTTTATTTTTGAGAGCAAGCAAGACAAAGCGTGAGTGGGGGCGGGGCAGAGAGAGAGGGAGACACAGAATCCGAAGCAGGCTCCAGGCTCCGAGCTGTCAGCACAGAGCCCAATGCAGGGCTCGAACTCACAAACCAGGAGATCATGACCTGAGCCGAAGTCAGATGCTTAACTGACTGAGCCGCCCAGGCGCGCCCCTGTTTTTTATTTTTCAGTTTTTTTGTTGCTAACACAGAGAAATGCAATTGATTTTTGAATATTCACCTTATATCCCATGACCTTACTAAATTCATTTATCAGTTCTAGTAGTTTGTTTATAGATTTCCTTGCATTTTCTATATACACGATTATATCAGCTGAGGACAAAGAGAGTTTTACTTCTTCCCGTCCAAGTTTTATGCTTTTTCTTGCTTTATTGCACTGGCTAGGACTCCAGTACAACATTGAATAAAAGTGGGGAGAAGGGATGTCTTTGCTTTATTCTCAATCTTAGGGGGAAAGCGATTGGTCTTCCAGAATTAAGTATGAGGTTAGCTGTAGGTTTTCTGTAGATGCCCTTTATCAAATCGAGAAAGCTCCCTTCTATTTCTAGCTTGCTGAGAGGCTTTATCGTGAACTAGGCAAGCCCTCTTAAATGTTTCTTAGACTGTGTAACCGGATTTCAGTTGTGCCATGGGGAATTAGGGAGGGTCATGACCTGTCATTCATTCATGGAGTATTTATCGATTTAGGTCCCTGTTCTCAGTGGGGAGGTAGAGGAGGCAGACTGTAACAGTTATCAGCATAATATAGCCATGTCCAGCTCAGTGGCAATCTCCCAAGGTCATCAGCAAACGGGGAGACCTGCATAGTGACTGACTAGGCAGAAAAGGCAGAGCAGAAGGACCTGGAACCTGCTTCAGATTCTGTGTCTCCCCCTCTCTCTGCCCCTCCCCTGCTCGCACTCTGTCGCTCACTCTCTTTCTCTCTCAAAAATAAACAAACAGTAAAAAAATTAAAAATGAAGTATAATAATAATTCTGTGATCACAGTCTGTGGAGACCGAGTGCAAATTTCTGTTAGAACTTCCCTGGAAAGGAGGAAACACTACTTTTTTTTTTTTTTAAGTAATTACATTTTAAAACATAGAAGAAAGTTAAAAGGCCGTTACAAGGAAACCCCTAATTACCCCCCCCCCGCCATATTAAACAATTGCTAACATTTTGCCACATTTGCTCTATTTATATTAGGCTGAACCACATGAATTTGCCTTTTGTGTTGATCAAAAATGGTTGACCCTCAGAAATTTCATATGGATACTTTATGCTGCTGTCATCTCATCTGAAAGTTCCAGATGCCAGTACACTTCACCCTTAAATACTTGTGTATGCGTCTCCTGAGAACAGGAACATCCTCCTATAAAACCACAATATCATGATCACACTAAGAAAATTAACATCCTTTCATATATGTGGTAGCCAGTCTCCAAGATGGCCCCCAGTGGTCTCCACCTCTGGTATTCACACCTTTGTGGATTCTTCTCCCGTAGTGAATAGGGCCGACCTGAGTAACCAATAGGATGTTGAGGAACTGACAGAGCATGATTTCTGAGGCTAGGTCATAAAAGACATTGTGGCTTCTTCTTTGTCTCTTGGGTTCACTCACTCTAGTAGAAGCCAGCTGCCATATTGTGAAGGCACTCAAGTAACCTACGGAGAGGCCAACATGGCAAAGAACTGAGGTCTCTTGTCAATAGTGAGAATTAACTTGCCAGCCATGTGAGTGAGCCACTTGGAAGCAGATCCTCCAGCCCCAGTCAAGCCTTCAGTTGTCTAAAGCCCCAGCCAACATCTTGACTGCAACTTCATGAGGGACCCTGAGTCAGAACCATTCGGTCAAAACGGTTCTCATTTCCTGATCCACAGACACTGTGTAAGATAATATATGTTTGTTATTATTTTCAGCCATTAAATATTGGAGGTAATTTGTTACTTAGCTCTAGAGAGCAATTAAACAGCTAATAATACATCATCCAGTATCTAATCCACATTCACACTTCCCCAGTTATCCCCAAACGTCTTTTAGACTGTAGACACGTACCCACTCGTGTTTGGGAACACGATGATTTATCCTGAGTAACAGTGGAAGATAAAGTTGAAGTAATGGCAAATGCTCATTGGGGCTTTACAGTGGGGCTAAATAATTTGCCCCAGGTCACACATTAGTAATTGATGGAGCTGAATTGGGATTTGAACCCAAGCGGGCTGGTTCCACAGCCCATACCATTAGCCACTACACTGTCATGTGTAAACCATAGAAGCCTTTGCTGCAGTTTTTTGAGGCAGGTCTGGAAAGATTCAGGGAAGAGAGAGAAAACATAAATGCTATGAGAACCACTAGACTATACTTTATAACGTGGAGGAAAATTGGGGGGTGGGGGTAGCCAACCATTTCAATGTGTGTATAGAGCAAAGAAGGCTGGTTGGTGTTTCCTCATCTTGACGGGAACCGGATGTGTCGGAGAAAACCTCATTCGTCCTCATGTAGAGTCTGTCTGGAATGGGGACGGAAGAGGCAGACATCGCTGGAGAAGGAAAGCCGTCCGGGTGGGATGGTTTAAGTCCTCTTCTCTGGGCAGTAGATTGCCGAGCTCCAGGACCTCCTAGGGTTCTGCTGAGCCCAAGGATTTCATGAGCTTTCGTGCCCACTTGTGACTTGTTTCTCCTTTCTGTCTGCCTCTAGTGGACACCATTGGTACCCTGCCCACTGGTACCCCCTCAGTGCCCATCCCTGCACTCAACACAGTGTTGTGCAAGATAACTTTCGGTGATAATAGAAATGCTCCCTATCTGCACTGTCCGACGGGTGCCCACTAGCCACATGTGGCTATTGAGCACTTGGACTGTGACCAGTGTGACTTCGAAACGGAATTTTGCGTTTCATTTTAATGGATTTAGATTTAAAGGGCTAGTGGCTACCTACTGGCCAGCACAGAGCTTCTGCTGGTTGTTTACTGAGAACACCTGCAACTCTCTGCCTGAGGTCTTTTATTTCTGGTCAAAGGAGTTCTGCTGCCCACTCCGCCCCCGCCCCCCAACTCCTACCCCACCCCCACCCTGCCCCCTGGCCCTGCTCTGGTGAGCAGGTGGTAAGCCAAAGATCCCCCTCCCAGCCGCTTCCCTCCAACTAACAAACTGAGGGGGTGCCTCACCCCTTGTTGGGATAGCAGACGCTCCTGTCGGTCCCAGAGTTCCTCAGGGGGGCTAAGCCCCAGTTGCCCACGGTGGTAAATGAGTTGATTAATGACTTTGTATTGGCAGTAGTCCCTCCTCCGTTTCACTTCCCTCCCAAATGAAGTACTTGCACTTGAATCTGTTGCAGGGTTTGTTTTGATCCAAGCTAAGACCCACCTGCCTCAGCTAAGTTCAAATCCAAGAAACAAATGTCCAAGACGGTTTGCACTCCCACTTGTACACAGAGGGAAGAAATGATCTGACCGGTCCGTCCGCCGCCTATATGCCTCCGAACAGAACTGATGTGCACCTCTGCCCCGATGGTGACAAATGTCTCACTGTCTTCACTCTGCCGGCTGCAAGTCCTTTTGTCCTGAGGACCCCAGGCTGGCAGGAAACCCAGGATTGTCCAGGACCCAGCAGAACCCCTCTGCCTATCTCTGCTGAGCGGTCTGGTTCTGCAAGTGTGGGTGGGGCCTCAGGTTCAGGGTTGGCTGTTTATCTTCAAGGTCAGAGTCAAGCTCGCCAAGGGGGCCAGGTCTCTCCAGAGAGCAAGAGCAAAGCTCCGTGGAGTCAGTCTGTGATGAAGGGTGGTGTCAGCCTAGGGTGGCATTTTATTGTTAAACCTTTTCCTTCAACTTGGCCCTATCAAGGGATACCTCAGCTGCAAAGGGAACACATTTGAAAACTTTCAATGCAGAAAAACTCCTCTCCTTTGTCCCACTGTGCTCAGCCCCATAGCTTTCCCTTATTGATGTCTCTTCTTTAATAAAGAGCAGTGGACTCCTTATAACCACCACCCCCTGGCAAGTGGCCACATCTATCCCCACCAGCCCCCAGAATCTAAGATCAGAGATTTTTTTTTTTTAATGTTTATTTATTTTGGAGAGAGCGCGAGAACGCAGGGGAGGGGTAGAGAGAGACGGAGACAGAGGATCCAAAGCAGGCTCTGTGCTGACAGCACAGAGCTAGACGCGGGGCTTGAACCCACGAACCGTGAGATCACGACCTGAGCTGAAGTCGGACGCTTAACTGACTGAGTCACCCAGGTGCCCCTAAGATCAGAGATCTTGACAATAGGGCTTGTCCCTCCCTGACATTAAACACACATATGCGCCCTTTATGCCAGCATTGATCAGACTTAAAATGTTTATTATGTTTTTACCGTACCTCTTGTGAAGAGACTTTCTTTAAGGCTTTAACCGTGACCGACGATTCCCCCTCGCTTCCTGGTAGATTATTTCTGCTAGGCAATTCAGCCAATGGGCTGGAATTAATGCAAACTGGGTTTTTTTTCCTGAAGGGTCAGCGCAGCCTGTTGGCTGGGACTGAGCGACGGTGGACAGGCTTTCTCTGCCGCTGCGCCCAGGACAGGTGCGAGCCCCGGGCGCCCAGTGGTTTCGTGAAACTGCGGGTCCAGAGAGGGCTCCTCTGTCCGGCAGAAGGGCCCAGCCCTCTGGCTGAGGAGCCGGCCAAGCACAGAAGCCCGGCCAGGGCTGAACGGGGAACATTTGGAGCTGGTGTAATTGCTTATGTAGCTTTAATTGCTCATTCATCATGCTAACAGGCCCAGAGTACTGATCGTTTGCCACGTGCTCAGTAATTAAAAGACCAGGGGGTGAGGTAGGGTGATGAGGAGTGGCGGGGTGAAATGAGGTGAAGAAAAGCCAAAATGCACAGCACAGAAGGCAATTGGGGCTGTGGCTTGTCCCCTTTCTGACACTGAACGAGGGCTGTGCTCCACACCAGCGTTGCACAGGTGTCGGTTTGCGCTCGAGAGCAACCTTGCCCCCCTGCTCCCTGGGAGGAAACCCAGAGCCGGGACGGCCCTTTTCGGTTTGCAAGTCACTTCCGCCCACGTCATCCCTTTTATTCCTAGCTGACCCAGTGAGATCGATAGGATTTGGGCCTCCGGGGTTCAGGTGAGGAAAAAAGGCTCCATAAAGTGCTTTGCCCAAGATCACACGAGTCGAAACCCGGACCCACGTCTTGTCTTTCCAAATCTGTGGCTTTGGAGAAAGCTCGTCCCCAGCCCAACATGGGGTTTTCTCTTCGTCCCACTGACATTGTCATGATAGTGGCTTCCGGAATGAATATCCAAAGGCCTGGGGAATTTACAGTAAAATACTGATTCCTAGGTCCCACCTTCAACAAGGGCGGCAGGGTTTCGAAGGTTCAGGGTGGGAGTCCGTGGATAGGATGTGCCCCCCCGGCAGCTCTAAGGGCTTCCAGGCCCTTTCCAAAGGACACACGGTTGGCCCTTGTCCCTCTTCAAAGAAAGGCCTCGCGGCAGGTGTCTTGGTTCGGGTTCCCCCAGAAGCAGATTCCAAGTCAAGCAATTTGAGTGCAAAAAAGTTTATGGGGAAAGGTGGGGGAGATTCTGGAAGAATTGGGGGGGAATGAGACAGGGGTAATGAGACGGGCAGAAAATGGAGGGCACCTGATGAAGCAAATTGCCTCTGCAGGCAGCGTGGGCTTAATCCCACTGGGGTTGTCTAGGATGCGACGCAGGACACGTCCCACGGTTCTCTCACCTGAGAGGCGAGGGTGCTGGGGTGTTTATACTCCAGCTGTCCTGGTGGGTGTAAATTCCTTGTCACTTTCACTTTCAGCCTCAGCAGAGCAGAGCAGGCCCCAGCCCCAAGAGCAAGTCCTCGGGCAAAAGAGGTGAAGATTCTGGCATTTGTGAGTTTGGCCAGTGTGTGCTACGGTGGCAGGCCCTCAGGCATACAGGCAGGAGGAGGAGAGTGTCCCTACAGCAGGTATCTGCCATTCTGTCATCGGGGAGGTTCCTGAGTGCCCCTGCCCCCAACCGTGATGTTCATCTGCCTCCACCGGCAGCTCAGCTGCTCTCGAACAGTTTGCAAGTCGAAATAGCATTAGTGTTCCCCCGGGAGTTATTTATGCATTTATTTTCCTTCTCAGTTCTTTCTTATTCTCCCGCTCAGGCAGAAGATCTCCGACCCTGAAAGCCAAAGGAGACGTAGTGAGCGTTACCAGAAAGAAGGCAGCATGGAGAGTGAGTTAAGGAGAATCTGAAATCTGTGATGTGCTCCTTTCATTCCGACCACAATTCAAGGACGTGGTCCTTGTTCCCAGTGGAGGACATAGACGGCCAATGTCAACCCACACAACACTCCCCCCCCCCCCAGAAAGTGAACCCAGGGTTATGCCTGACCGCTGACTTGATGACTATCATTCTAGAACATTCTTTCCCTCTCAAGAAAGCACAAGGGAAGACCAGTGAGTGAGAGAGATGTTATTACAGGGATACCCTTGAATGTAGTCTGATTTCTTTAAGCAGATGATTTGACATTTGTGTATCTTATCGTTAATAACAAATTTTGTGCGAGGCCACTCACAGCTGATGGGGACACATTCATTGAGAACCGCTATTCGGTATGCCATCAAAAGGAAATGTTTGCTTTCTTTTTGCATCCAGGGCAGCAAACTTCCTGGAAATGGTCTGTGTGCATGCCTGGCTAACTTTCCATCAGTTGATCAATAATAAATCAATCAACAAATATTGATCAAGTGTCTACATTGTGCAAGGCATCGTGGAATTATTGTAAATAGAAACATGGTCCCTACCTCAAAGGAGCTCACCGCCTAATTGGGGGTAAGATCTGTAGACATGAAAAGGTAACTTATAAATGCTTAACGAGTGGTGAACATTGATTGGGTTTGGGAGAAATCAAGGAAGACTTCTTGGAGGAAGGGCGATTTGAGCTGGCCCTTGAATGATAGGTAGGAGTCCCACAAAGAGAGAACCATGGAAGGTATTACAGGCAAGAGCAGCAGTGGTAAGGAGGAAATACCCAAAGCCCGTTCGGGGACTGTGAAGGGGTCTGTCTGACTGCGGGGGCGGTGGGAGGGGGGGCAGGGAGGGGCTCACAGAGGGGACAGGCCCTGTCCCAGCTTATGGGACAGTTTGGAGCACTGTTGGGTCCCCCTCATTTAAAAAACCACCCAGTCCTCCGTGCTGGAACTTTGTTGCTGCTCCGAACTGAATTGTGTCTCTCCAAAATGTGTATGTTGAAGCCCTAACCCCCCATTGTGACTGTATTTGGAGACAGGGCCCATGACGAGGTAATTAAGGCTAAGTGAAGTCATAAGGGTGCCGTCCTAATCCGATAAGATTGGTGGCCTTATAAGAAGGGGGAAGTTTCTCTCTCCCTACCCCCACTTTCCCCTCCCCCTCCTTCCCTTCCCTACCCCCCTCCGTCCATGCAAGCACCCAGGAAAGGCAAGTGTGGACACAGCAAGAAGGCCAAGGTGAGAACCTTTACCGGATACTGACCTTGCTGGCATCTTGATCTTAGACTTCCAGCCTCCAGAGCTATGAGAAACAAATTTTTGTGGCTTAAGCCACCCAGCCTGTGACGGCCTGAGCAGACTCAGACAGTCACTTTCCCCCGAATGGAAGACAGGTGCCTCCCCGGGGTGTTGACTCATGCTCAGCAAAGCAGACAGGTTCGAGCCGGGGTCCATGGAGTTGGCAAGGGTCCCAGGGCCTCCCTGACCCAGTCTGCTCTGCTCCGCCGGGGTGGCCTGGCCTCCACTGCCCTCTCGGGAGCCCACAAGCCTTAAGCAACTACAATTCTCTTCACATCAGGGATGTGCAAGAGGTTCAGGCTGGGTTGACCTGCGCCCTTGCCCCGCACCCCTCCCCAGGGCACGTGAGAGGAGGGTTACCGGATCTAACAAAGAACAACACAGGACACGTAGTTAAATTTGAATTTCAGATGAACAGTGAACAATCTTGACAGGATAGGTATGTCCCGTGCCCTATTTGCAACATACGTAGACTGAAAAACTATTCACGGTTTACCTCAAAGTTGAATGTAACTGGGCATCCCGTATTTTATCTGTCAGCCCTCTACGGGAGGGCTTGTGGCCCATGCGTGACCCATCAGAAGACCCCATGCTCTCGGTCACAGCAGTTGGTTCAGCGCTGGGCAGCGGACCCAAGGACAGACCCCTCCCTGCCAACACACGCTTGGACTGAAAGTCCCCAAACTGTCAGGACGAAGAAAGTTCCACAGCTGTACGAGGCCTCCCCCAGGGAAGCGCCCGTCTGACAACCAAGTTTTCCCGGAAGTAGAGCCGGGGGAGACAAAAGAGCCTAAAGACGGTGCTTAGTTCAGCTTCACCCCTTGAAGTTCAACTAAAAGGGGAAGTGGTTTGAATTGGGAATCCTTCACTCGCAACTGACTCCGAGTTCCGGCAAAGTCTGTGAGGGCTGAGCTGCCTCAGAACTACAAGTCTCAAACCTGACTAAACTCAAAGGGAGGGCTGCTCCTAAGACACCCCCTTTTTAATCTCTGAGCAAACAGGGGCTCCTTGGCCCAGAGGGCAGTGAACCATCCCAGCAGGCTTCTCACGCACATCGCACATCGGGGCTCCGGGGTGTGGCTCTGAGGTGTCACCTCTGCCCCCTGCTGACAGCTGGCAGCCCAGCCCTTAGCTTCGCATCTTCCTCCTAGGTGTTTTTCTGCTCTTCCTCCCTCACATCCAGCTCCTGTTTCTCTAGAAGGCCTTGTTGCCCTCATCAGCCGTATCTTTTCTGTTCCTTCCCTTCCCTGTCTTGCCCTCCGTGCTTACTTTTAAGAATACATCCCCCAGGGGCGCCTGGGTGGCTCGGTCGGTTGAGCGTCCGACTTCGGCTCAGGTCATGATCTCGCAGTCCGTGAGTTCGAGCCCCGCATCGGGCTCTGGGCTGACGGCTCAGAGCCTGGAGCCTGTTTCGGATTCTGTGTCTCCCTCTCTCTCTGCCCCTCCCCCGTTCATGCTCTGTCTCTCTCTGTCTCAAAAATAAATAAACGTTAAAAAAAAAAAAAAAAGACTACATCCCCCAGACCCTCTAAACCACAGAGGGCCTGTAGATTTATTCCGGCCACCTTGTGGACTGGATTAGAAATATTGGAGCTGCAAGGGCATGAGGGCTGATCCAATCCAACCCCCTCACTATCCTGAGCTCACAGAAGAGGAGACCGAGGTCCAGAGTGGTTGAATCACCAAAGGCTCCACCAAGAGTTACAGGCAGATCATCGAATAAGAGGAAAGCCACATGATTTAGGGCCAAGGTCCCTGGGTTTGGATTCAGAAAGCCTGTACATTCGTTCGGATTCTGCCACAAATCACTTAACCTCCGTATGTCCATTTCTCCAGCTCGAGAATGAGCTTAAAACACCATTCACCCCATCGTGACTTCCGAGGCTGGCAGAATTACAAAATTTAATGTTGTTGGTGTTACCACTATTATTTAACGAGGCTAATCCACCAGTGAGGGATATGAGCACACATCACGAAATTAATTATAGATGGCTTTTTTTTTTTTTAAATGACTGTTTATATTGAGAGGAAGGCCTCGTATTTGCCACACAATTTCAGGATAAGTCGTGTTTTGGAAAAATATTAATATTCAGAGCTGTGTTGATTAGCTTCACCCTTGTTGCTAGGCAACAGGGTCCTTTGTAGCCTCTGCAGTGTTGGGATTTTTCTAGGGGTGGGGGTGGGGAAGGGGATGGGGGGATTAGAGGGAGGAAACTACATTACGGTAAACTGTTCCGCTGGTTCAGCCCCTTCCAAAGTTGCTTCCAAAAAAAAAAAAAAAAAAAAAATCTACGCCTTTAACAACCTACGTGATTATAGTTGTTGGATGAGGAAAACCAGAACGTGACCCAGAGCTCACCGCTCACCCATGACTTGAGTTTCAGGTTTGGCAAGACTTGTGTTTACCAGATCAGAGCCGAACCACACGTGGCCCAGGGTTTACCGCCACTGACGTCCACCGTGGCTCGGCGAGGGCGGCCTGCCAGCGCGAAGATTAGGGGGTCGTGAGGCTGTGAGGACAGGCTGCCACGAATCGAATGATCCAGTCTCCTTTAATAGCGTCTGCGGCCTTTCAGCCAAATCCTAGCATGTGTTCTGGAGCAAAATGGAGACTCATGAATGTTTGACATTCATTGAAAACCCAGGACGGGACCTTATAGGGCACCTGCTGCGTGCCAGGCGCTTTGCAGGGTCAGGTCACCACATCCCGGCGCCGGTGCTGGGAAAGATGTAGCATCGTCCCCACTTGGGGGACTAAGGTCCCGAGAGATCAGTCGACTCGGCCTGGGTCACGCCCGCTAGCACGGGGCAGAGCAAGGACTTAAACGCAAGTCCTCGTGTGTGTGAGTGCCGTGTGCCCACTTAACGACATTACCCGCTACGTTAGCCACCCCCGAACGTGTGGCACGAAACGATACCCATTTTATTAAGCTCACAGATCTGTGGGTCAAGAATGGGCGCAGGGCTCAGCCAGGCCATCCTTTCGCTCCTCGTGGTATGTACCGAGACCGCCTCGAGACAGGTCTTCGCTCACACGTCGGGAGCCGGGGCAGGGACAAGCTGTCACCTGGAGCGCTACCCCAGCATGGCGGTCTTGGGGTGGTTGGACATCTTATGTGGCAACTGGTTTTCCCCCCAGCAACTGTCCCAAGAGACCCAGGTAGAAGCCACACGGACCTTTCTGACCTAGCACAGAAGTCACACACTGTCACAGGTGCCATACCCCCCTGGTTGAAGGAGTCACCAGCCCGCTCAGACCCCAAATCTTGACGGGAGGGGTATCAAAGAATTTGGGGACTCTTCTTTTTTTTAATTTTTCTTAATGTTTATTTATTTTTGAGAGAGAGAGACAGACAGAGCGTGAGTAAAGGAGGGGCAGACAGGGGCAGAGGGAGACACAGAATCCGAAGCAGGCTCCAGGCTCTGAGCCGTCAGCACAGAACCCGATGCGGGGTTCGAACCCGAGCCATGAGATCATGACCTGAGCTGAAGTCGGTCGCTCAACCGACTGAGCCACCCAGGCGCCCCTAGGGGACTCTTTAAAACAGCTCTAGATACCAAGTTCCTCGTTCCGATGAGAAACGGATAGTCAAAACACTTTGGATGCTCTGAAAATTGTGGAAATGTATAAACAGTAGAAAGTTTGATATTCAGGGGGCGCCGGGTGGCTCAGTCGGTTAAGCGTCTGACTCCTGATCTGGGCTCAGGTTACAATCTCGCAGTTTGCGCGCTAGAGCCCTGCGTCAGGCTCTGTGCTGACAGCTGACAGCAAGGAAACTGCCGGGGATTCTCTCTCTGTCCCTCTCTCTCTGCCCCTCCTCTGCTCATGCACTCTCTCTGTAAATAAATGACTAAACTAAAAAAAAAAGTTGGATATTCAATACTGCAAATTGTACTTATTTCGGTAGATTTAGGAAGTGGCCGGTTGAATAAGAGCTTTTGTTTGTTTGTTTTGAATTTCATGTTCAGGTGTAGTCGCCAGCTGAGGAACCTATCTTGCTGACCAGCTAAGTCTCATTTATAATTAATAGTGATTTCGTTTGCATACAGTGTGCTTATGACTTTTAAAAGCCTCCATTCCGCTATGATCATATTTACAGTATTAGTTTGGTTAGGAGAGCCTTTTCTCCTTGTAGAAATCAAGTGAGATAATGATGTTGTTGAAAGACACTTTGGATATTTTAATGAACTCTGCAATCGTATGCTAGCCTATCTCTCATTCCTTGATGCTCCGCGTCAGGCATTATGCTGGGGTCATTTAGAATATTGAGATGCTGGGGCGCCTGGGTGGTTCAGTGGGTTGAGCGGCCGACTTCGGCTCAGGTCATGATCTCACGGTTCGTGGGTTTGAGCCCTGCGTCGGGCCCTGTGCTGACAGCTCAGAGCCTGGAGCCTGTTTTGGATTCTGTGTCTCCCTCTCTCTCTGCCCTGCCCCCACTCACACTCGGTCTCTATCTCTCAAAAATGAATAAACGTTAAAAAAAAAGAATATTGAGATGCACAAGACCATCTCTGGCAGAGACTATTCCCCAATATACTGCCTCTTCTTCTAACATGGTAATCAAACTCTGACTTTAAGCTAGGCACTACATTTCCCAGCCTCCTTTGCAGGTAGGTATGGCCGCATGATTAAAATTAGGCTATTGGGCTATAAGTGAAAGTATCACATGGCTGCTTCCAGGAACCCTTTTATTCTATTTTATTTTATCTTAATTTTTTGTTAATGTTTATTTTTGAGACAGAGAGAGAGAAAGAGAGAGAGAGAGAGAGAGAGAAAGGGGAAGGGGGAAAGACAGAGGGAGTCACAGAATCTGAAGCGGGCTCCAGGCTCTGAGCTGTCAGCACTGAGCCCGATGCGGGGCTCGACCTCATGAACCGCGAGGTCATGACCTGAGCCAAAGTTGGATGCTTAACTCACTGAGCCACCCAGGCACCCCTCCAGGAGCCTTTTTAAACAGATAGTTGCTATTTGACCATTTCTCTTTTTATTCTTCATCTCTTGCTGCCTGGGAGGTAGATGTAATGACCGGAGCTCTAGCCACCATTATGGGCCATGAGTACAGGGTCTCACCTTAGGAATGGTGGAATGGTAAACCGGAAGAAACCTCAGTCCCTGAGGTCTTCTTAGGACAATAGCCGTTCCCATGACGAACTGCCGACCTCTGGACCTTCACAAATGAGAAAGCAACCTCTATCACATTGAAGCTACTGCAATTTTGAGTCTCTGTTGCTTTGAGCCACATTTAATCCTAATCAATGCAGTATGTCTCTCTAAGGAGGTCACAATCTAGTGAGGAGACAAAGAAGTGTATAATTATAATCAAAGCAGGATGAAATAAGTGGCCTAACCACAGTGATCATACTTTACAAGCCAAAAATGGGGAGTGGGGCCCGAATAGAAGATTACAGGGTCACTTCCAATTATGAGAAATAATGTGAGAGATGTAGTTTCGATGCTGAAATACTGGAATTTCTAAAACGTTGACATGGTGTGTGGAGACAATGTGCCAATATTTTTGAACTTAAGACCAGCCCGGAAAACAGAGGGCAATGGTAGCTACAGAGCCACACCAGGGCTAGAAGGAAAATGCCATATGGGGCCTGGGAGCAGAGCAAGGATTTCTGATGAGGACGTCTTAATCAGATTCATGGAAGAAGAGGTAGAAATTTTAACTTGTGTGTGTGCGTGTGCTTTAATGTTCATTTATTCTGGAGGAGGAGGAGGGGCAGACAGAGAGGGAGAGACAGAATCTGAAGCAGGCTCCGCATTGTCAGTGCAGAGCCCGACACGGGGCTCGAACTCATGAGCCATGAGGCCATGACCTGAGCTGAAGTCGGACGCTTAACTGACTGAGCCACCCAGGCGCCCCTTCACTTGGTCTTGAATTTGAGCCTGGTGTTTAAAACGGAGAGACAAGCCGGAACGAAGTCCAGGCGGTTTGTGGAAATGTATGGAACGTTTATAGAAGGGTCCACGTGGCTGGGTGGAAGACCACGCTGGAGAGTCCTATTTGGTGGGGAGGACCACGGGTTTTGCCCAGCTCCCTCTGCCAGGCCTCAGGCAGCTGTGTGAGCCTGGGACTTCCGGCACTTGATGCCCGTTGAGGGTCCTGACTCTCCTACCGAGGGTTTCTTGGGCCTCGTGGAACTTTTATCACTTCGAGTTAACTTCTGTACCTGCTGGGAGGTAGGAGTCCGGCTGCCTTCTTTTGCACGCGCAGAGCTAGTTGTCTTTGCCCACGTTTTGCCCGCCGCCTGGATCAGGCATGGGGGCCCCCGATTCATGGGATGAGCCAACGCCCACATATTTCAAGCAAATGAGGAACGCGAGCAGAGGGCCAGGCCACACGCGCGGTGTTGTTGTTCACTTAGTTTGACGTGGGCAGTTTAGTTTTAAACGGTGATGATCTCACCCAGCACATTCTGATAAGGGCCCTGCTGAGAGTGGAGCCACGGGAAGGAGTTCCTGGAAGCCCGAACCTCTCTTTAAGTGCCTCGCTGCAGAAATCTTTTCTTTGGGCTTGCTGAGGTTTAGCAGGTATGTGGATTAGCGGTGAAGATTAGCACAGCCCTGCTGAGAAGATGGCCCGTTGCCCACAGCCTCAGTCCACAAAGGCTGTGTTAATAATCTGATGTGGGATGAGGGCAAGGGACATCATAATGAGATTCTTAATAAAATCCCTTTTCAAAGACTGTGATTTAAAAAAAAAATTTTTTTTTTTAAACAATGGCAATAAATAAAATGTTATTCCAGTGCTTTAAGATATGAAAGGAGTTGGTGTGCCAGGCTTGTGGAGTACTGGCTTTTCAAACCCCCTCTTTTCAGGGAAATCTAAAGGGCAAATGGTCAGGACAAGGAGTGAGTAAAGGCAAATAGACTGTGCCTTGAGATGTTGGCGTAGATGACTCAGGATTAAAGTCTTTGATCCGTTTTTAATTAATTTTTGTGTATGGTCTGAAGGAGGGATTCAACTTCATTTTTTTTTTTAACGTTTATTTATTTATTTTGAGAGAGAGAGAGAAATCGAGCAGGGCAGGGGCAGAGAGAGAGGGAGAGAGAAAGAATCCCAAGCAGGCTCCACGATCAGCACAGAGCCCGACAGGGCTCCGTGAGATCGTGACCTGAGCCAAAATCAAGAGTCAGACACTTAACTGACTGAGCCACCCAGGCGCCCCTCAACTTCATTGTGTGTGTGTGTGTGTGTGCCTATCCAGCTGTCCCAGCACCATTTGTTGAAGAGACTATTCATTTCCTATCAAGTGGCCTTGGCACCTTTGTCAAAAATCAATTGACCATGGATGCGTGGGTTTGTTTCTGGACTCCCGATTCTATTCTATTGATCCATATGTCTATCCTTATGCCTATGTTATATTGTTTTGATTACTATAGCTTTATAGTATAGCTTTATAGTAAGTTTTGAAATTGCAAAGTGTGAGTCCCCCAACTTTGTTCTCCTCTTTCTTTCTTTCTTTCTTTCTTTCTTTCTTTCTGTTTTTGAGAAAGACAACAAGAGAGAGCAAGAGAATGTGGGGACAGGGCAGAGAGAGGGAGAGAGAGAGAATCCCAAGCAGGCTCTGCACTGTCAGCACAGAGCCTGATGCAGGGCTGACTCACAAACCATGAGATCATGACCTGGGCCAAAATCAAGAGTCGGATGCTTAACCGACTGAGCCACCCAGGCAGCCCGATTTTAACAATATTAAGTCCTCCAAGCCATGAATATGGGATGCCTTTCCATTTGTTTTGTAGTATACAAATCTTGCGCCTCTTTGGTTAAATCTATTTTTTGTAATGTTTATTTATTTTGGAGAGAGAAAGAGAGTGTGAGCGGGGAGAGGCAGAGATAGAGAGGGAGACACAGACTCCGAAGCAGGCTCCAGGCTCCGAGCTGTCAGCACAGAGCCCAACCTGGGGCTTGAACTCACGAACTGCAAGATCATGACCTGAGCTGATGTTGGACACTTAACTGATTGAGCCACGCAGGTGCCCCTGGTTAAACCTATTTTTAAGTATTTTGTTCTTTTTTATACTATCATAAATGTCATTGTTTTCTTAATTTCTTTTTTGGATTGTTCATCATTTGTGTACAGAAATACAACTGATTTTCGTGTGTTGATCTTACATCGTGCAGTTTTCCTGAATTTGCCTCAGTTAAAGGACTTGGAAATTATATAAAAACTCATTCAAACTGGCTTGAACCGTAAGAGAGATTGATTGGTTCACATAATTTAAAAGTCTACTGGGGCGCCTGGGTGGCTCAGTCGGTTGGGCGTCTGACTTCGGCTCGGGTCATGATCTCACAGTCCGTGGGTTCGAGCCCCGCGTCGGGCTCTGTGCTGACACCTCGGAGCCTGGACCCTGTTTCGGATTCTGTGTCTCCCTCTCTCTCTGCCCCTACCCACTCATGCTCTGTCTCTCCATCTCTCAACAATGAATAAACATGAAAAAAAAATCTTTAATAAAAAAAATTTTTTTAAAAGCCTTCTGGGTTTCAGACATGATTCTCTTGAGGTTCTGGCTCATTTCTCTGTACCTCTCTCAGTTTTGCCCTTCTCGAAGAATTGGTTCTATGCTCAGGTTGACCTCCCTTAGATGGTTGCTGACAGGAACTAGGGCTGCATGCTTCCTAGTCACATCCAGGGAAAGACAAAAAAGCATTTCCTTCCCTCAAGAGTCTGGAGTCTCTTTGATATTATCATCACCGGCTAATGACAAGAGAGATGGAATTGCTGTGATTGGCTTAAACCCTTGAGGCGGGGATGAGTTCAAACCCACCCCAACTGCAGGGTTGCTATACAATGGGGTGTGGGCAGGGAGGTGGTTATTACTAAGAAATGGTTCTTGGAGGAAGAACGGCTACCCCTTCAGCCTCTGGAAATCCCTACTGAGATCCCACATATTCAGGATTAGCAGGGTGGGCCTTGTGAGTTCGGGGTGTGGCTCTGAAGTTCCCATATGCTCATGTGCTCCCCGGGCCTGATGCCTGACCTTCTGCCATTAGGAATTCACTCCTGCAGTTAGTTGAAAAGGCTTTTACGCCTTTAAGACCAACACTCCCCCTCCCCCTGCCATCAACTGGGACTTTTGTTTGCGATCGGGCATCCTAACGGATGGAATGGGGAGTCCACCTTTTGCATGGTCAAACCACAGTAATGCTGATGCATTTGGAGGAGTAGATTCAGTGAGAAAGAATCACCTACACCAGAGAAACAGAGTCAAGGATAGGGGTCCCAGGAGCATCAGGAATTATGAGAACTTACTTCTCATCATAGATGTATAGTTTGAGCTTAGTTTCATCAATTCTAGACTCAGCCCTTCTCTGACTAATACCAAACTCCGTTGCAGCAGGAGGTATTTTTCAAAGATAGCCACAAAAATACCTCCCGTCCTATGTGCTTTTCTAGATCCTTGCCACTCTTGTGTCGATAGGTGAAGCCTGTGACCCTCAACCTTGAACCAGGGTGGGCTTTTGTTACTGCCTTGACCAACAGAGTGTGGCAGAAGTGATGCTCTAGGACTTCTGAGGCTAGGTCGTAAACATGTAAGGGACCCTTGCCTTCTTTCTTGGGACATTTGCTCTGGGAACGCAGCTATCGTGCTGTGAAGAAATTCAAGCACCTTACCGAGAGGAACCAAGGCTCCCAGACCACGGCCCCAGCTGAGCTGCTAGCCAACACCCAGTGCCGCCTTGCCCGTCACGTGACAGAGCCATCTTGAAAGTCAATCCTTGTAATGTACCCTCTCAAAGCTCCAGAAGATAGAAGTCCAAGATCAAGGTGTTGGCAGAGTTGATTTCCTCTGAAGCCTTTCTCCTTGGCTTGCAGATGGCTGCCTTCCCACTGTGTCCTCAAGGGGTCCTCCCTCTGTACCCGTCTGTGTCCAAATTTCCTCCTCTTCTAAGGACACTAGTCATATTGGATTGGGGCCAACGCCAAGGGCGTCATCTGAACTTCATCAGCCCTTTAAAGGCCCCTAGCTCCAAATATAGTCGCATTCAGAGGTCCTCAAAGAACTGATTTTTCAAAAGACAAAATGTATCCTTCTCCCTTCTTCTTTTTTTTTTTAATTAAAAAAAATTTTTTTAAACGTTTATTTTATTTTTGACAGAGAGAGAGAGAGAGAGAGAGAGAGACAGAGCATGAGCGAGGGAGGAGCAGAGGGGGAGACACAGAATCCAAAGCAGGCTCCAGGCTCCGAGCCGTCAGCAGAGAGTCCGACGCGGGGCTCGAACTCACGGACTGCAAGATCATGACCTGAGCTGAAATTGGACACTTAACCTACTGAACCACCCAGGTGCCCCTTCTTCTTCTTCTTCTTCTTTTTTTTTTTTAATATTTATTTATTTTGGGGAGCGTGCCAGCGGGGGAGGGGCAGAGAGAGGGGGACAGAGGATCTGAAGCGGGCTCTGCGCTGACAGGCTGACAGCAGCGAGCCCGATGAGGGGCTCGAACTCATGAACAGCAAGATCATGACCCGAGCCGAAGTCAGAGGCTCAACCTACCGAGAGCCACCCAGGCGCCCCTGTCCTTCTCTCTTCTTGCTGAAGCATTTTATTATGGGACAATTTTTCATGGTCTTCCCAAAGCTTTTAAAAATCCCTTTTAAACTCACTTCTGCCTTTAAAAAAGCAATGCCCCCCCTCCTAGTGATTCCTTCCCCCTCCAGAAGCTCATGGTGATTGCAGGGCCTGTACCAAAGACTCAAGGAGACCCGGGCCCCTGGTGAACGCAGGCCTGTGGCAGACCCAGGCCCACAGGGGTCACAGAACTTAGAGCAGACACAGGCCTTCGGCAGTCACTGGGCCCAGGGTCCAGACAACCACCAACTCCAGGGGCAAAACACAGGGCCCCGATCCTAGTTCGGTGGCTTCAGTGAGGCCAGGGGAGCTAATTCATGGCCTCCACTTAAGCACTTCCCAAGGATTAATGACTACAGGAAAAGCTGACGGCCCGGGGCAAAGCAGAAAGCGGGTCCCCTCAGCTCAGCATTAATTCCATCGTTATCATTATCGGGCCAGCAGAGCTCTCCTGCTGGGGGCGAGGGGCGGGCGCTAAAAACCATGAGGGCGCTAATCAACACAGACTTTTCCCGAGCCGAAGGCTTCTCCAGCAACCCTGCGAAGACCTTCCCTTCTCCCCACAAACCCCAGCCTTGTCCCTGAACGACTTGAAGTCTCCTCCAGGTAAACAGGCTCTGCCGGAGGTTATAGTAGGTTTCCTTTTTGGGGGTTGTTTTCTTTTGTTTGGTTTTGGTTTTGGTTTTGGTCGCAGCAGCTGGGGTAAAGAAAGGAGGGACTCCCGGCGGCTTCTCCATGTTCCGGGGTGAGGGGCAAGCGTTCGGGGCGCAGGAAGGCAACCTTCCTCCGTAGGATTCTTGGCCTGCTTTCCCGGCTAGTTTTGCTAGCCCGGTCTCGGGGAACACACCGTGCCAAGGAAAACAAAAACCAAGGCCCCAGGAGAAAAGCCGCTGTGTACGGAACAGGGCAGGGATCCTGTAATTGCACTGAATCGTAGGTCTATTGAAGACGTGGCCTTCACGGGAGACTCTCAGAGCCCCCTGTGGTGGCAAGGCTGAATTTTCCGCAGGGGGTCGCCCGAGTCCCCCCAGGGTGCAGGGGCCGAGCGGCCAGAACAGAAGGCCCGGTCCCGAGGAGGGCCGGACGGCTGGGTTGCAGACAGGCCCGTGTGTCTCAGCCCCGTCCTTGGCCAAGGCCGGAAGATCCTGATTAACATGAAAACGAAAGACAATTGGGCGTCCTCGGCGGGCGGCCGGCTTCTGTGCGGCTGAGGGGGGAAGGTAATCATTCTATCACTGTCTTTCGTGGCCAATTAGATGATTCAGCATATTCCCGGCCTCTCTCTCCGCTGAGGTGATTTATAGTGAGCCAGCGCCAGATGGGGTTGTGTGCGAGACATGAAAACATTGGCGGGGCCTCTCCCAGCCACCCCGGCTGCTGACAGCTTCTATTGGAGAAATTCTCCTCTCAGGCGAAAATAGCTACTTGCGGGGATCTCCTCACGGGTGGAATGAGGCGGGGGGGGCAGGAGGGTAGAGGTTAGCCCACTCGGCTGTTGTGGGAGAAGAGCTTCGGGAAAACAGCCGAGAAGGCGGTGGCTCGGAAGGAGGCAAGAGGGGCAGGGCTGCTTTGCCTCTGATGCCTGAGCTCCCGTGTCTGGGGCCTGCAGCGGCAAGTGGGCCTGATGCCTGGGCCGCAGGGGTGAGCGGCCATGATGGGAACGTGTGCGTGCACTTGGGATGGGCCCCAGACGGGCCTCGGCATCCGCATTCTCGTAGGTGTTTTGACGGGCTGCTCTGGGTAATCGCTTTGATGGGTGGCTCTGTCCATCCTGGGCAGTGGGTAGGTCGCATAGCTCCTGAGCCGGGAGGGTGAAGGAAGCTGTGCTGTGTCCTCAGGGGTAAGGAAGCCCCAACATAATCTTCCTGAAGGAGTCAACGGTGGGCCCCGACGGCTCTGTGTTGTTCGGACGCTAGGAGTTGTTTCCATCCATCTGTCTTTCCAAGAAAGAGAGCCTCCAGCTTCTGTAATGAACTCTGGATGTCACCCATAGAACACTGACCATTCCCGGCCACTCCCTAAATCACTTATTGGAAGGCTGAGAGGCCTGGCCTGACATCGAGTACCACCCTCATCACCGCCGTCATCAGTGCCGATCCACGTCATTTTCCCTCACGCTTGTGAAATACCTATCATATGCCAGCAATTATTCCAGATGCCTTACATGCCTCATTTATTTCCCAAGACGATCCTTTGGCTATTAGCATTCTGTGATGGTTAATTGAATGTGGCAACCTGACTGGGCCGTGGGGCGCCCAGACATTATTCTGTGTGTGCCTGGGAGGATGTTTCTGGATGAGACTAACAATTGAATTGGTAGACTGAGTAAGCAAATTGCCCGCCCCGGTGTGGGTGGGCCTCATCCAATCAGGTGAAGGTATGAATAAACCCAAAAGTCTGAGTTCGAAGAAACTTTGGCCTGCCTGCTTGTTGAACTGGGACATTGGTTTCCTGCCCTCAGAGTGAAACTTACAGCATCAGCTCTCCTCGCTCTCGGGCCTTCAGACTTAGACTAGGACTGCACCACGGGCTCTCCTGGCTCCGCAGCTTGCTGACTGCAGATCTCGGAACTTCTCAGCCTCCATAATCATGTGAGCCAATTCCTTTTTTTTTTTTTTTAAGTTTATTTATTTATTTTGAGAGAGAGAGAGCACGAGTGGGGTAGGGGCAGAGAGAGGGGGAGAGAGAATTCCCAGCAGGCTCTGCACTGTGTCAGTGCAGTCCGACTTGGGACTCTACGTCATGAATCATGAGATTATGACCTGAGCTGAAATCACGAGTCTGATGCTTAACTGACTGAGCCACCCAGGCACCTCCCAATTCCTTATAATAATATTTCTCTCTCTCTCTCTCTCTCTCCATACACACACACACACACACACACACACACATATACATATATACACTTCTTTAAAAATTTTTTTTAATATTTATTTATTTTTGAAAGAGAAAGAAAGGGAGGGAGGGGCAGAGAGAGAGGGAGACACAGAATCCGAAGCAGGCTCCAGGCTCTGAGCTGTCAGTGCAGAGACTGATGCAGAGCTCGAACCCACAAACCGTGAGATCATGACCTGAGTCGAGCTTAACCAACTGAGCCACCCAGACGGTTCTGTGTATACATACTTCTTCATCAGCATAGTCGTAGATGTTTTGATGGGCTGCTCTAGGTAATTGCTCTAATGTGTGTCAGTTATATATATATATATATATGTCCACATCCACATACATGTATCAATATATGTACTAATAGGAATTATACACTCACGAGTATGTATTACACACACACCAATAGGATATCTGTATCATATAAGATATATCCTGTTTCTCTGGAGAACTCTAATACATATCCCCATTTCACGGATAGGGAAACTGAGGCACGGAGAAGCGAATTCATTGCACAAGGTCTTAATTAGGAAGTTGGGGTTCGCACCCAGGCAGTATGACTCCAACGCCCTCCTGCCTCAACGACGAGTTGTCCTGCCCTCTGACTCCTTAGCTTCTGCATATTCAAAGACTTCCTCGGCTGATTCAGTGTGGGAGAATGCGCCCAGAAGGCGTAGGTCCTGGGCCATGCCACTAACTCGTGCTTCCCATCCAAACCATCCAGGCCCCATCGTGGAAGGATTACTGAGAATTCTCCAGGGCTGCCTTGCCGCGTGCTGGGCTCTCAAACCCCAGTGGCCTGAGACCGCTGGTGATGTCGTGGAAGCTGGAAGGTGAGCAAACTGGCTTCAGGGTCCACCTGGCTGTTGGCAGGCCGTGTGGCCATCCCTCTGCACTTGGGTTTTGTCAGCCGTTGAGAGGGAGGTAGAGCCTCGAGCATGTCTGTTGCCCGGGAGTCCTGTGATTCCGCAGGGCTTTCCGGATGGCTCACGAAACAGCCCGAAGTAACCACCTCGGCCGTTTCACAGCCCGAGTGCTTCATGATAAGCGTATCCAGCCACAGAGGGAGGACCCTGGAGGGTGGCAGTTCAGGTTTGTAGCCGAAGTCTGCCCTTTCCTGAGACTTTGGGCAGGTTCCTTAACCTCTCCTGGCCCGTTTCTGTGAAATGGGGCTAACGACACCAACTCCCGGGATTGCCGAGATTGTTAGAGGTAAGGCCAGCACTGTGTTAATATAGTGGCCACCCGAGCTGTGGTATTTCCTTCCCCTCCTGACTCAGTTTGCGTCACCGTGGCTCACCGTCCCAGCCTGAGGACTAAAAGTGTCACCCATTTCTCCCCCCTTCCCTTTCAGGAGTCTGAGAAAGCCTCTCAAGAACCCTATGGGATCCAGCTGCCTCTCTTACAGGGTCATGCTTATTTTCTCTCACCGTTTTTCCCCCTTCTTTCTTGTTTCCTGGCTCTTTTCCCCCGATGCCTTTCTTTTTTCCAACAAGCAGTTGCTAAGGAGCTCTCTATCTGTGCATTTGCGTTGTTTCTTTCGAGGTCACGTTTCCACCAGCTTTCGGAATGTGAGGCAAGCAGCCTTCCTTCTTCGCAGCCTGGCATCACGTGACCGCTCAAGGTGGGGAGGAGGGCGGAGGCTGCCTGTGCGGGGCCGTGTGTGCACTCCTGGATGCCCACAGATGTGCCCATGCGTGCACGTGAGGACACCCGTGTATACACCAAAACACGATTCTCTAACAGATGCACAAATGGGTCTCGCCAGATGGTGCTCTTTTCATCTTGAAGGCCAACATGTTGAGATGTGCCTTCACCCAGAGGGGAGAGAAAATTCTTAAATCCATCAAACAAACTAAGCAAGGTGGGGAAGAGACATACCACGTTCATGGATCAGAAGACTCCACATGGCGAGGACGCCAGTCTCCTCCCAAGTCGATCGATATGGTTAGCACAATTCTAACGGACACGGCAGCAGGATTTCTTGTAGGTATAGGCAAGCCGATTCTAAACTGTACGTGGAAAAGCAAAGGAACGAGGATAGCCAGAACAGTTTTGAAAAAGAAGGAAATTGGAAGAATTACACTACTTGATTTTAAGACTTACTACAGTATGACAGTGTGATATCGGTGGAGGGATAGGCCTATACATCGATGGAATAGAATACAGAGTCCACACATAGACCCATCAAAATGTGGCCAATCGTTTTTTTTTTTTTTTAATTTTTTTTTTAACATTTATTTATTTTGGGGACAGAGAGAGACAGAGCATGAGCGGGGTAGGGCAGAGAGAGAGGGAGACACAGAATCGGAAGCAGGCTCCAGGCTCCGAGCCATCAGCCCAGAGCCCGGCGCGGGGCTCGAACTCACGGACCGCGAGATCGTGACCCGGGCCGAAGTCGGACGCTTAACCGACTGTGCCACCCAGGCGCCCCCAATCGTTTTTTTTTTTTTTTTTTTTTTTTTTGATGAAGGTACAGGGCAATTCAAATGGTGTTGGAGTAATTGGACGTCTGAAGCAAAAAAAAACCCCCATAAATCTCAACCTAAACCTCACACCTTATACAAAAACTAACTCAGAATGGATCACACGTCTAAGTGCACAGTGTAAAACATAGAAATTCTTTATGCCCTCGGGTTCGGCAGAGTTCTTAGACGTGAGACCAAAAGTATAACCTATGAAAGAAAAAGCGTTGACATGCACTTGACCCAAATGGAAAACTTTTGTTCTGTGAAAACAGCAACCTACAGACTGGAGAAAATGTTTGCAAATCGTGTATCCAACCAAAGACTTGTCCATAAAATGGGTAAAGAGTTCTCAAAACCCAACAGTGAGAAAACTAGCAGCCCAATGAAAGATGGTCAAAAGACGTGGGCACGCCACCAGAGAGGATAATAGATGGCACATAAGCCAAAAGCGATGTTCAACATCATTAGCCATGAGGGAAACGATGAGATACACACTGCACACCTATCAGAATGGCTAAAATAAAAAAACACTCACCGTATCAAGTGCTGGCGAGGACGCGGGGCACGTGGAACCCTGACACGTCGCTAGTGGGAATGTGAAATACTACAGCTCCTCTGAGAAACGGTTCAGCAGTTTCTTACAAAGATGAACGTACTGGGGCGCCTGGGTGGCGCAGTCGGTTAAGCGTCCGACTTCAGCCAGGTCACGATCTCGCGGTCCGGGAGTTCGAGCCCCGCGTCGGGCTCTGGGCTGATGGCTCAGAGCCTGGAGCCTGTTTCCGATTCTGTGTCTCCCTCTCTCTCTGCCCCTCCCCCGTTCATGCTCTGTCTCTCTCTGTCCCAAAAATAAATAAACGTTGAAAAAAAAAAATTTACAAAGATGAACGTACAATCGCCATGTGACCCAGCAATCCCATGCCTGTTATTAAATGAAAACGTAGGTTCGTGCAAAAATCTGTCTAAGAAAGTTTATAACAGTATTATTTACAATTACCCCGAACTGGGCGCCTGGGTGGCTCAATTGGTTAAGCGTCCGACTTCGGCTCAGGTCATGATCTCGCAGTTAGTGAGTTCGAGCCCCGCGTCGGGCTCTGTGCTGACGGCTCAGAGCCTGGAGCCCGCTTCGGATTCTGTGTCTCCTTCTCTCTCTCTGTCCTTCCCCCGATCCTGCTCTGTCTCTCTGCCTCAAAAATAAATAAAACATTTAAAAAAATTACGATCACCCCAAACTTGGACACATCCATCAATGAGTGAATGAAGTTAGACAAAGGGTGGTGTACCCATCCAGGGAAAACCATTCAGCCATAAAAAGAAATAAACCATTAACATACTCAATTTGGATGACTCTCAAAAGCATGATGTTGAATGGAAGAAGCCAGTCTTGAACAACTTACGTGCTGCATGATTCCATTTGTATGAGGTTCTAGAAAAGATGACACTACAGTGATGGGGAATGGAACGGTGGTTGCCAGACATTGGGGACGAGGGAGGCAGGTAGAGCTTGACTACAAATGAGGAACCCAAAGCAGGTGTTTGGGGTGACGGAGATGTTCTGTGTCCTGATTGTGGTAGTGGTTACAAGACTCTATGCATGTGATGGGGCACCTGGGTGGCTCTGCTGAGCATTCGACTTCGTCTCGGGTCATGATCCCACGGTTCGTGGGTCCGAGCCCCGAGTCGGGCTCTGTGCTGACAACTCAGAGCCTGGAGCCTGCTTCGGATTCTGTGTCTCCCTCTTTCTCTGCCCCTCCCTCCCCCCTTCTCAAAAATAAATAAACATTAAAAAAAAAGAACTGTACACACACACACACACACACACACACACGTTTGGGGGAGGGATGTCTCTTAATGAATTAAACACCCAGTACCATTTATCTGTTTGAAGGAGTCGTGATTTCTTTCCTCTTTTCAGAAGGGAGATTGGATACATTCACTGGTGTTGGACAGACATATTCATCACCTATAGAAGTTGGAGGTTAAATATTTTGTACACAACTTCCCTGCCTCCACCACCCCCTCCCCGACACCTGGACGCCATAATTCCTTCCCGTCACACTATACCCAACCTTTACTATCACAATGTGCCCGTACGTGTGGGGACCATATTTTTTCATCCAATGTGGGCCACGTGGTCTCTGTTAGAACCAGTGTGCTTATGGACACAACGAGACAAAATGTTTGAAATTGAGACTGACCACGGGACACTCAGGGCCCATGGTGGTCCGGCCCGGACAGTGTCTCTGGCTTGCCAGTGACCCCATGAAAATGCCGCGTTTGTCTCATTTGGAACCCTTTTTCTCGAACCCCACCTCCCTCTCAGAAAAGGGGATAGCCATGGTGGAAACGTGACTCCTGATAAACAGATAAGCAGATTAGGACTGGCAGAAATTAGGCCCCTCGAAGCAATCAGACTGAAGATAAAACAGAAATTTAATGAAAATTGAAAATACAATCCATATTACGTAGCCATTAAAAATGATGTTTACCAGGAGTTTGCAATAACATGAAAAATGCTTGTATCACCACGTTGAGCAAGAAAAGAGCAAATTACCAAATTGTGTGTACAGTTGATCACAATTATATTTTAAAAGATGTAGATTAAAAAACACGGAAGCTAAATATACCATAAGGCTGGCAATGACCGACTTTCAGTGGGAAGAGGAGTCTCCCCCACCATTCGGTACTTTAATCCATATATTCCAAATATTTTCTAGATTGACTACGTTCAAGTAATTTAAATTAATCTTCAAAGTTAGGAAATAGAATGTTGGGGTTTTATTTTAAAAACACAATTTGGAGCACTGGCGCCATATGCGTAAGTGATCAAATATTTATTCAGCACCTAGCCTGTCCTGAATCCTTTGCACAATAAAACCGGCACGGCCAACCGCCCTCCCCCCGCCCCCTCCCACCGCAAAGTCTCTCCAGCACACACAATGTCATCATCTGAGCACTGCATTTGTGACTGAGTGCTTCCTCGAATAACCAAGGCAGGCCCAAGGGTCTGGCACGGACATCATTGACAAGTCAGCTTCCTTTTGACAATTTCACCAGGACAGACACCCTACAATAAGCCCATGCCTGGACCTAAAACGTCCCCAGTTAAAACCCTGGTGCCTCCTGTGAATCACAGGCTCCCAGCGACTCTGGCTCAGCCTCCCTCTAGTCCAGCCCAGCCCCCAGAGCTCATCAAACACGTCCCCTTTTGTATCTGGTGGCCCGCTCTCTCACCGCCAGCTTGCCCTGATTGACAGACTTTGCAGAGTTACCGAAGGGCCCCTCAGCCTGCCTTCCCTGACGTGGGCATTCTTCCCCCTCGGGCTAAGACCTCTCCCAGCAGCCCCCCCCATGCCCCCAAGTGATCTTCAGGCCAATCACAATGCCTGGCCGCCCTCATTAGCCCGGGGGGCCTTCTGGGCCCCTCCTCAGTGCAAGGCACCATTCACACTGATCCCCGCCCTCCAAATTCAGTGTTAGGCCACCTGACCCCTGTCGGGCAACGATTTCTGTGACACGACTCGGTGTGGGAAAGGCCAGTGACACACCTTTCTGGGCCAGGATGGCAGGTGGGGGTAGCCTCTTGGCCTGGAGTGCACACCCTCCTGGGGTCTGGTCTTCAGTTTGAGATCCCCGGAGAAGATTCCAGAAAGGGCTCTAGCATCCCTTGTTAACCACAGAAGCGGTGCAAGCCGAAACAGGAGAAGCAGACACAGGGTTCAATCTGCCATAGTGCAGGGAGGTTAAGCTGAGCCCCAAAAGAGAGGGAATGGGTAATCCCAACCTCCAGAAACCCCCAGCCTAATTGGGCAGACAATTGCAATACATTACGGTGAGTGCTACAATAGGGGTGGGCGTAGCCCAGTATGGAGTCCACAAAAGGGACTTGTCTCCCCCCAGCCTCTGGGTGTGTCAGTGTGAGCACACACGAGTGTGTGCAGTGGGAGGAGGTCAGGAAAGCATCCCACCCACCCCCGAAGAGAAGCTGGTAACTGAATCAGTCTTGGCCAATGGGTAGCAAGCAGTTGGCCAGGCAGAGGAGTAGGGAGGGGCATTCCAGGTGGAGGGAACAGAAGGTGCGAAGCCACAGCCCAGCTCCAGTGTTCTCGTTCCGTTTTGTCACAGGGGGACCTCAGGGGAGTTCACCTAGGGACTTGGTGTAAGCCCCACTTTTGTTTTCTACCTGAGGTCATTGGTGCTGGGCATGCTATCTATGTATGGGACGCCTCCCATGTGGCTTGGGTTCTCCCAGCGTTGTGGCTGGGTTCTGAGAGTAAAATGTCCCTGGAGGTGACATCCAGGCAGCGAGGGTCTCAAGAGGGAGACTTAGGTGGAAGCTTCATGGCCTTGGCTCGCCTAGCCTGGGAAGTCATTCACTGTCACTTCCACTGCATTCTGTTGGTTAGAAGTGACTTACGAGGCCATCTCAGATTCAAGGGGCAAAGGCATATAGATGCTACCTCTCCCTGGGAGAAGTGCCCCCAAATGTGACACACTGGAGCCTTTTGGATGGCAGCATTAAAAAAGAAACCCAAGGGTTCCTAACAGCACCATTGATGAGTTCATTAGGGGAAAAGCCCAGATCTAAGAGTCACGCGTTATTTGAATGACAGCTTGAACCAGGACAGCCACCAGCAGCAAATTCATTCCAGAGGAAGCTTAATGCATACATCAGCTCAAATAAATGTCTGTTCCATCTGTTGATGGGAACAGCAAATGCAGACGGTGGTATACACAGCAAAGGAAGGAACGGTTTAGAGAGGGTGAGAGAGGCATTTCACTCATTAGCAAGATGGGAGAAGTGCCCCCCCCTTTCAAGGCCCCCTTTCATCAAAGAGCCCTAGGAGGAGTCAGAAATTGTTTTGGGGGGCAGGTGCCTGGCTGGCTCAGTCAGGAGAGTGTGTGACTCTTGAGCTCGGGGTTGTGAGTTTGAGTCCCATATTGGGTATAGAGATGAAAGAAAGAAAGAGAGAGAGAGAGAGAGAGAATGAAAGAAAAAGAGACAGAGAAGGAAGGAAGGAAGGAAGGAAGGGAGGAAGGAAGGAAAGAAGGAGGGAAAATATTGTTTGGGATTCAAGGTTTGGCCAGCCACATAGCTTTAGATGGCTCACTTTGGCTTTCTGGCCTCTGCTCCCTCATCTGGAAGATGAGAGCATCAGATGAAGGTCCCTAAGATTAGCCTGAGGTTACTCCTTGATATTAACCAAAGGAATGGCATCCAGTAGGTCAGGGGGAGTTTGGCTAGTACAGGGGGACCATCCTTCAGCTCGGCAGGGCTTTGCCAAGCCTGCCAGCATGGGCCTGGGTAGGAAACCAGCCAAGCTAGCCCTGCTGTCAAAATGCCACACGTCCGAGGACATTCTCAGCCAGAGTGCACAGAGTCTCCAGGAATCGGCACTATTGTTTCAACGAGAGTGTTCCCCTCGTGAAAAATCACATCCCAGGGCACCGTTCAAGTTACTATTAAAATGAAAAAAAAAAAAAAGAAGAAAAGAATTCTTCTGCACCTTCTGTGCAATTTAGGGGGAGGAAACTTGGCAATTATTCTCAGCTGGCCAAAGAGAGCCACTTGACAGATGACTTTTTTACATCCTGAGTGGAGTTCCTTGAAACACCCCATATGGAATCCCGGTGAGAGGCTTTTTCCACGCCTGGATCAGCTCGCTCCTGAGACTCCCACACAGGATTCTGCAAGGCCAAGGGTACCACAGGACCAGGACAGCACAGGTGCCTCTTGGAGGCCTGAGCACCAGGTGGAGCCATATGTGAAAAGGTTGGCCTCATTCCCCTAGCCTCAGGCTTCTTCCAGGTCAGGACGTGGGGGAAAGGCAGAATCTTGGCTGATAATAAAGGACCTCACATAAAACAGTTGGGAGGAGGGAAAGATTTGGGTCTGGCCGAGTGGGGACCAGAAGCGTGCCTGCCTGCCGTTTCTGAAGGTCCCTCTGTAGATGCACGGGTTTCAATCATGTGGAAGATGGTATTTTCCAAAGATGGCTACCACAACAACCCCCATTCATCCCAGAAGCCCTTCTGCAATGTAAGGTGGAGTGGGATATATGTCCCCCCCACAACTTGAATCTGCTGACCTGTGACTACAGCAGAAGGAACACTGTCTGACTTCTGAGGCTTGGTCGTTAAAGGCCAGCAAATGCCCTCAGGGTTCTCTCTTGGGCCTCTCCCTCTTGGAACCCAGTAATAACGCCATGAGCGAGCCCAAGACACACGGGCAAGCCCACGTGTTCGTGTTCCACTCAGTAGACCCTACTGAGGTCCCAGCCAACAGCCAACATCAACCCCTAAACGGGTGACTGAGGGAGCTTCCAGATGGTTCCAGCCCCCAGCCTTCGAGTCTTCCCAGTTGAGGGCCCAGACATTATGGAGCAGAGACAAGCTGTCCTTATTATAACCTTTCAAATTCCTGACCCACAAAATCTGTGAGCAAAATAAAATGGTTACCGTATTAAGCCACCAAATTTGGGGCTGGTTGTTATATAACAATAGTAACTGACACCCTTCTGAATTGCTTGTAAACCAGTATTTTCTCACACTGTAGTCCTTGGATTTCCCACAACAGGGTGGGTGAGGGTGGGAGAGAGGTTTGCTAAAAACGCAGCCCTGACCCTACTCCAGATTCAAGGAACTGGAATTTCTGAGGGATAAGATCAGAAAAAAAAAATCAATATTTATTTTACTAAAAAATTTTTGTAATGTTTATTTATCTTTGAGAGGGAGAGACAGACAGAGCTTGAGTGGGGGAGGGGCAGAGAGCGAGGGAGACACAGAATCTGAAACAGGCTCCAGGCTCCAAGCTGTCAGCACAGAGTCCGACGCGGGGCTCGAACCCACAAACCGAGAGATCATGACCTGAGCCGAAGTCGGATGCTTAACCGACTGAGCCACCCAGGCGCCCCAGAAAAAAAATCAAGATTTTAAACAACCACCTCCACTTGATTCTTAGGCATTGTTGTGGGCAATTCCATTAGTGCAGGCTGAGGGAAACAATCTTGACAATGATCGTCTCAGTTGTTCTTTGGTTGCAAGTTACAAACTAAGTCTAGAAAACTGAAACCCCAAATGAGACTTTCCAAACAGAGGCACACACCTCTCACTTCTACTCTGCGGATCTCCTTCGATTTTCCTTCCCTTGCAGACCAGCCACTTCTCCTCCATGCCTCCTGGCAGCCAGGTGTGGCCTCATGACTCCACGGAGATGTAATGGGAAAAGCCATGTGACGAATTTCTAGGAGCCTTCCTTCAAATACAGCCAACATGTGTCCTTGGCCCCATTTTCTACATTCCGCTGGCCGGAATGTGGACATGAAAGCTGGCACTGCCGGAGCAGCCATCTTGGACCAAGAAGTGACCTTGGAAATGGAGACTACACACAGCTGAATGACAAGATAACAGGAACCTGGAGAGCTGAGGACAAAGTGGAACAGGGCCACCACACCAGCCCTGACTTCATTCTCCTGGACCTCTGTGTATGAAACAGATAAACTATCTTGTTCAGGCCACCGTGACTTTGGGTCATTGTTACTTGCAACTGAATGTCACCTTAACCAGCACAAATAGCAGATGCCACAAGAGAAAATCTCCAGGTGATTGGGTACCTAGGGCCAAGGGCTGACTGGGGACTGCCAGGATCCTCCTGGGACACGGGTCTAAAACAAGCTGACGTCAGAAAACCCTCCTAGGTCTAGAAACAGACCAGGAGACGCCCGCTGGCTGTTTTGAAGTTCCTTCCACAATCCACAGGGTTCTTGAAAATGTTGTGACAGATTGGGGCGCCCGGTGGCTGAGTCGGTTAAGCGTCCGACTTCGGCTCAGGTCATGATCTCACGGTTCATCAGTTCGAGCTCCGCGTCAGACTCTGTGCGGACAGCTCAGAGCGTGGAGCCTGCTTCGGATTCTGTGTCTCGCTCTCTCCCTGCCCTTCCTCCGCTTGCACTCCGTCTCTCTCTCTTTCAAAAATAATAAATAAAAACATTACAAAAAAAAAAAAAAGATGTTGTGATAGACTACCTGCACATTCATTCCAGGCTCTCATGAGGAGCTAGATAATGTCTGTCAAAGCCAGCTACGTTCTAGGTGCCCAGGGGAATCAGTTCTCCTGGTGGCAGGTGCTGAGGGGGTCTCGCTTCAAATTTAAGCTTGTGCTGAAGACCTCCTTAGGGTTTAGCTTTCATCTAATTACTCCAATATTTGTTTACAATCATGCCATTTAATGGGCACTTCCTATGTGCTGGGCAAAGTGCTAAGCACTTAGCACACATGACTTCATTTATTCTTGAAAGAACGCTATACAGAAAAGTTTCTCTTACTCACAGTGTGAGAAAACAGGCTCGGGGGGCGGGGGCGCAGGGGAGGTGACATATAACGAGCCCAAGGTCGCACAGATAGCAGCACAGGAGCTGGAACTCGGACCCAAGTCTCGGTGACTCCCAAGCTCAGGGACTAACATTTCGGTGACCTCCTAGAAAACCAACTCTCTCCCCTTCCATCTGACTGGAGCCGGCTCTCCAGGCTGGCACTCTTCCTCTCCCCAGGGGGCAGAAACCCGGGACACTCCCAAGGATCTGGCAACTTCTGCCTTCACAGTGTTCTTTAGCAAGGCTGTAGATGAAACGGAACATGCCGGAACAGGCTTGGGCAAGTGGGCAATGCCTCCGAAAGGGGTTTGTAAAGTATCATTGGTCCAGGACTCAGTGGGGGTTGGAGACAAAGGGCTATTGGCTGGAAGCCACAGGAGCCACCTGTGAAAGAGAGCTGGGTGTGTGTTTGCGTCAAGCATAATAGGAGTGGATCCGGTCACGGATGACTGCTCAGGGGAATGTTTCCACCTTGAAAGGCACCCCTGCTTTCCAGTGAATGATTACTAATTGCTCATTCTAGAAAACGAGCAGCCCCTCTCTCCTCTCACCTTTCCCTTTAGCTCTCTCTCTCCACCTAAACTTCTTGACTTGCAAACCACCAATTAGGAGGCAACAGAAACTACTAGCTGCTAATTAATACTAATTAACAGGGCTACTTAGGGTAAATGCTGTTGAAAAAGCCCAAAGTGCTTACCTATTACTGAGTTGAATTGGAAAGGTCGTGCCAAGGTGACGCGGCTGCCTGGCTGGCTGTCCTTCCATTCATCACCTTTCTCCCCAGAACCTTTCTTCCCCTCTGGCCACGGCCCGTGTCACTCCAGAAGACAGAGACTGTCTTTTTTGATAACCGTCAGCCACCGTCTCCACTGTGCCTGGGATAAATGCTTTGGTGGAGGCGGAAGGCACAGAAGGAAGTCTGCAGGGACGTTTGTGGTGTTCCGAGAACCTCGGAGGGTCTTCTGAACGTGGTCTCAGGGGTCCGGGCCTTACAGCCCAGCGTGGACTCCCTCATCGCCAAACCCTTCTGTGCCCTTGAGGTTTTGAGCACACGGGCAAAGGCGCTCTGGAAGTCAAATCAGAGATGTCCCCTAGATGTTTCTGGCTGCCCGCCTTCCAGGCACGTGGGGGAACTGCACTTCCTGGCCCGCTGAGGCTGACTGGGGCCGTGTGACTGATTGGTTGTAACCAGGAGGTGAAGTTGTTTTCCCTCTGTCACAATAGATGATAGACGGCAATGTTCTAAATAGCGGCCCATCGGGGCGCCTGGGTGGCTCAGTCGGTTAAGTGTCAGATTCTTTTTTTTTTTTTTTTAATGTTTGTTTATTTTTTGAAAGAGTGAGACAGAGAAAGAGACAGAGAGTGAGCAGAGGAAGGGCAGAGAGAGAAGGAGACACAGAATCCGAAGCAGGCTTCAGGCTCTGAGCTGCCTGCACAGAGCCCGACGTGGGACTCGAGCTCATGCACCGTGAGATCATGACCTGAGCTGAAGTCAGACGCTTTGTGGACTGAGCCACCCAGGCGCCCCCGAGCGTCAGATTCTTGATTTCAGCTCAGGTCATGATCTCACGGTTCATGAGCTCGGGCCCCACGTTGGGCTCCGCGCTGACAGCACAGAGCCTGCTTGGGAATCTCTCTCCTCCTTTCTCTGCCTCTCCCTCTCTCTCTCAAAATACATAAATAAACTTTAAAAAGCTTTTTAAAAATCCCAAAAGTAAATAAACAGACAGATAATAATAAATAGAGGCAAATAATAAAGAGAAACAAGCAAATAAGTAAATAGAGGCACCCGCCCCAGTGATTCTTAACCTCTTGGTGTTTCGGGTCCGTTTTCCAATTGGGGAATCTGTGGTAACATCCTTGAAGGGATTAGAAATCGCCTACGACAGGAAACAAGCCCACAGTGGGCACAAAGTAGTTCCCTACACCAGTCGCCGGGGGTCTTCAAGGCCCCTCCGGCTACCGCTCTTCAACCCTCGGCACGTTTTGCATCGGTAAGCGCTGCCCCATCGCGGAGAATCGTGGTTTCCGGAGAACGGGCTCGATGCACACCCCACCTCCCTCCCAAGCCTCTAACCTCCGTGCCTGCCCTGCTCAGAACAACGTTCCATCTGACACGGAGCCGGGACCGTTTCACGCGGCCGTCGTTACTCAGTTGCCGGGTGGGAACTCACCTCCAGGCAGCCGTGGCCCCCAAGGACACTTCCAAGCAAGCCAGCCCCAGATCACAGGGAAGAGAGGCTCACGAACCAAGATAAAGAGCTTGAATCAGGCGGTGTGGCAAAGCAACCAGAAACACACACAGTGAGGAGCAAACAGAGAGAGAGAGAGAGAGAGAGAGATGGGGTAGGTTCACATACTGAGGACAGGGTCCAAGCGGACAGAAGGACCGCACTGCTTGAGTGCAGGCAATGCTCTGTCTCTCTCTGCCGCCCCCGTCAGCCTTCCCCACTGGTTGCGTGGGTACGAGACCACGGTGGAGGTCTGAGGCGCACAGAAGTCTGGAAGGTGCCTGGGGCCAACCGCGCACGCATGCTCTATCAGAGAGGCGCAGAAACAGCGTGTCTGGCCACGGCTGTGCGTCTTCAATTAGCCTGAGGAGCAGCCGGGGAGGCTATTTGCATTTCTTGGGCACGGGACACATGGGGCCAGAACGAGAGCTACCAATGGGTGGCTGAATATTGAGTGCCTCATATGCCTCATGTATATTTAGTTTATTATGAATATTTAGTGCCTCAGGTGCCTGAAATATATTTAGTGCCTCATGAATATTCCATGCCTCTTGTATATTTAGTGCCTCATGAATATTAGGAATCTCTCGTTCCTTCCACCTCTCTCTCTCTGTGTTCGCCCATATGCTCTACCTTATCTGCCTGACGTTTTTCCCGGCTTGCAAACTTCCTTATCAATGGCAAAGTTCACCCGTCCCACTGCTTTCTTGTCTTCTGTGGCACACTGTGTCGGTTGTGGCAAAAAGCAAATCACCTTGGTCAGGATTTTATCGCACGTCTGCGGGGGCGCACAGGACACGGGGGGTGGGAGGGCAGCACACTGTCCTGCTCTAGGCCTGGCACTGGCCAGGCCTATCTCACGTGATCTGCCCCAGACCCCCGAAAGGTAGGACTTGCCATATGAGGAGGCTGAAACACAGAGAGGTTTAGAAACTTGCCACGGGTCACACAGCTGGTAAGAAGCACATCCAGAACTTGACCCTAGATCTGTTTATATCACCTCCATTAGCTCAGGCTTTTGGGCTTTTGCCTCCACTGGGAAGGAGGGGGGCCGCTTCTAAATCAGCTTGAGGCCTCCCGTCTCTCACCTGCACAGCTTTCTCTCTGGTCCCAGCTGCTAGCACATCCCCACTTATACTCTCCAATGGCTTCCTATTGTTTTCCGAGTAGAGATCCAAACCCTCACCCCAACTTACTTAGTACAAGGCCAGCATGGTCTGGCCCCTGCTGACCACCCCGGCCCCTCTCTCACCCTGTCCCCCTCTCTGCCTGTCCTCCAGTCACACACCAATCTTTTATCAGTTCTCAAGTACGCCATATTACCTGCCGGCGCAGGACATTTGCACATGCTGCTCCTTCCGTCTGCAATGCTTTTCCCTTCCCCTCTTCATCTAGTTCGTGCCCATTTGTCCTTATATCTCAGCTTATGTGTCCCCCTACCTCCAAGAAATTCTCCTGAGCCCTCTAGTCTAGGTCAGTTTCTTAGTTTACAGATTCCTTCCCTGCAGAGTACTGGTGTCCACTTGTAATTATATTTGCATTGGCGGCATTACTTACTAGCCTCTTCATCGGCCTGTAAAGGCTCTGAAATCAGGGACACTGGGCTTTTGCTCCCCACTGTATCTCTAGTGCCTTCTCTGTAGGTATTTGTTGTTGTCAATATAGATTCTTATCCTGAGGCAGGTGCCGGGCCCCCTGCACCAGAGACACCCTCAGCTAGTAGTTTCTTCCACAAGAGGGAGAGAAAAGCTACCTTGCCTGGAATCAAACCTGAGGACCACCTCAAGTGGTCTCAAAAGGAATCTCCGTCCCATTAGCTTGCTGGAAAATTCCATGACAAAATGCCTTTGGAATGGGGTTTTCTGTGAAGGTGCAAATTGCTCGGGAAGAACTTTCACTTGAGGCCACAGCTCAGTTGCAATCAGATTCCAGGGGCGTGTGGCTGGCTCAGTCGGTAGAGTGTGCAAATCTTGATCTCAGGGTTGTGAGTTTGAGCCCCATGTTGGGTGTGGAGATTACTTAAAAATAAAAAAAAATTTTTTTTAAAGAATCAGATTCCAGTTACATTTATGGAGCACCTACTGTATGCCAAGGAGTGTGCTAGGCACTTATCACCCCTATAACGTGTTAGTTATCTATTGCTGCATAACAAATTACCTCCACAAATTAGAGGCTGAAAACAACCCATGTGTATTATTAAAAAAATTTTTTTTAATGTTTATTAATTTTTTGAGAGAGAGAGAGAGTGAACAGGGGAGGAGCAGAGAGATAGGGAGACAGAATCAGAAGCAGGCTCCAGGCTCTGAGCTGTCAGCACAGAGCCTGATGCAGGGCTGGAACCCACAAGCTGTGAGATCATGACCTGAGCTGAAGTCAGACGCTTAACCGACTGAGCCACGCAGGCACCCCTATTTTTTTTTTTAATGTTTGTTTATTTTTGAGAGAGAGACAGAGTGTAAGCAGGGGAGGGGCAGAGAGGGAGACACAGAATCCGAAACAGGCTCCAGGCTCCGAGCTGTCAGCACAGAGCCCGACGCTGGGCTCGAACTCACAGACCTCGAGATCATGACCTGAGCCAAAATCGGATGCTTAACCGACTGAGCCACCCAGGTGCCCCAGACAACACAGGTTTATTATGTCATAGTCTCTGCAGGTCAGGAATCCAGGTGTAGCTTACCTGGGCACCTCTAGTTAGGGTCTCCAGTGAGGCTGTGGTCAAGACGTTGACCAGAGTCACAGGCTTTACTGGGAGTGGGTGGGTGGGGGAATTCTAAGCTCACTCACGTGGCGGTTAGTGGCCTCAGGTCCTCACCGGCCGTTGGCTCGAGACATTTCCTCACCACATAGGCCTCCCCAGAAGCAGCTCGTGACATGGCAGCTGGCTTCCCTCAGAGCGATTGAGCAAGAAAGCAAGAGAGGGTGGGCAAGATGGAAACCAAGTCTTTCCATAGCCTAATTCTGTATTCTATTTCTGTTCACTAAACGTGAGTCAACAGGTTCGACCTACACTCAAGGGGAGGGGATTACACAGGAGCATGGATTCTGATGAGGGATTCTGCCTCAAGACTGTAACATAGAAATCCTATCTGAGCGTCCACCCTGCTGGCCCATCCTATCGATTTCAATGTCAAGACTACAACGTGAACTCCTGTCTGAGTTTCCAGTTTGTTGGCCTGCCCTGTGAATTTCAAACTGCAGGCTGTGACATCAACTCTTGCCTGAGTTTGTGGCCCTACAAGTTTCAGACTTGCCAGCCTCCAGAATTGTATGTGTCAATTCCTTAAAATAAATGTCTTCATGTGTGCGTATGTATTATACATATGTGTATACACACACACACACACATATATATAATATGTATATATATATGTGTGTATATATACACACACATATATGTATATATATACATATGTATATATGTGTGTATATATATACATACATACACATATATATGTATATATGTATGTATATATATACATATGTATATATATACACATACATATATATTTGTATCCTGTTCGTTTGATTTCTCTGAAGAACCTACTGATACAGTAAGTTTTCCAAATCATGTAATTGGTAAAGTAACGAAGCAGGGAGGTGGAGAAAGAAGTTGAGAGCATAAAGTGGCCATTAATCAACAAATATTTACTCAGTGCTGTGGCAGATTCTGTTTTCCAAATATGGCCACCACAAGACATCCTAACCTAAGCTCTTCTTACGATGTGATTTTGAGACTTCTCCCATCAAGGGTGGGGGGGGGTTGTCTCTGTTCTCTCCCCCATTTTTTTTTAACTTTTATATATATTTATTTTCAGAGAGAGAGAGCACACACGAGAGAGAGACGGGGAGGGGCAGAGAGAGAGGGAGAGAGAATCCCAAGCAGGCTCCAAGGTGACGGCAGGGCTCGATCCCACAAACAGTGAGATCATGACCTGAGCTGAAATCAGAAGTCCAACGCTTGAGTCAACTGAGCCACCAGGCACCCCCTGTGCTCTCTCCTTGAATCCCGGTGGGTGTGTAACTATAGCAGAAGTAACACTATTTGATTTCAAAGCCCACATCGTGAAAGGTGACACCATTTTATTCTACCGTCTTGGGATGTTCCCACTTTGAACTCAGCAGCCATGCTGTGAGGCAGCCCAAGCTAGTTCATGTGGAGAGAGCCCCTGGGGAAGCCGCATCGTAGGTGTTCAGGCTGACAGTACAACTGGGTCTCAGGGAAGTGCACAGACCTTTGGCCGATTTCACCACCAGCCTTTGGAGTCTTCCCAAAAGAGATCCCAGCCATTCTAGAAGGGTGACAAGGTGCCCCTGCTATACCTTGTCTGAATTCATGACACACAGAAACTTTGAAGCATTAAGAAAAAAGACTGTTGCTATTTTATTTTTTTATATTTATTTTTGAGAGACAGAGACAGAGTGTGAGGGGCAGAGCGAGAGGGAGACCCAGAATCTGAAGCAGGCTCCAGGCTCTGAGCTGTCAGCACAGAGCCCCGTGTGGGGCTCGAACCCACAGATGTGACCTGAGGCAAAGACACATTTGTTCCTCATGGTTCTGGAGCCCGGGAAGTCCGAGTTCAAGTTTCCAGTGAATTTGGTTCCTAGTGAGAGCTCTCTTCTTGACTTGCAGATGGCCGTCTTCTTGCTGGGCCCTCCCACGGCCAAGAGAGAGCATCTCTCTGGTGTCTCTTCTTTCAAGGGCACTAATCTCATTGTGGAGACTCCACCCTCATGACCTCAGCTAAACCCGATTACCTCCCAAGGGCTCCACCTCCAAATATCACCACACTGGGGCTTAGGGCTTCAACATAGGAATTGGCGGGACTGGGGATGGACACATGGACATTCAGCCCATAGCAAGTTTATATGCCTAATGGAGGGAGCAGTTCATAATCACATAAACACCAAAGTAGACAGCCGAGCAATGCTATGGAGAAAATGGAACAGGCGATGTGTTCCAGAGGTACCACTTGAGCCACAGGGTGGCCAGGGAAGGCCTCTCTGGAGCCATTTGAGTTGAGATGTGAATGACAGGAAGAGGCAGACTAGCAAAGAGGTGGGGGGGGGGAGGCATTCCCCGGCAGAAGGCACAACAAGTTCAAGGCTGGAACTAAGGCCAAACTTGAATGGGGGCTCGTTGAAGGGTATCAACACCCAGGAGGAGGCAGGGGCCTCCAAGGAGTCCCCACTGCCTGAGGCAGGGATAGGGAACTTCCTCTTGTTTTCTCACAGCCAGCGTGGGGTGGGGGGAGTCTGGGGTGGGGTGCAGGTCAGACCCAGCGCTCTAGGAAAGTGGATCCTGGGAGGGGTCGCTGCCTCAGAGTTGGTCCAGCCCTGCCCAAAGCCTGCTCTGTGCTGAGCTGACCTCCACCCCGGCCAGGGGGAGGGAAGGAGGGAGGGAGGGTGGGGGGGGCAGAGGGACTCCCACGCATATCAATGGGCTCTTTCTCCTTTCAATAAGCTCAGCAGAACTCTGGCCTTTGTCTGGGGCCCCTGCTCCGCAGGCAGATCTCATAAAGGGCCTGCAGGCCTGGACTAAGTACAGCGCAGTCCCGGCTGGCCTCACAATGGCAGGGTGAGGAGGTTAAAGCCGTGTCAGCTGCTCGGAATCCCGTCCCTGGGGCTTTTCCCGCTTTTGTTGTTCCTGGTCATCGGCCTGATATGCGATGGGGGCCTCTCTGCGGTTAGCTGCAGAAGAAACTCGGGTGGGGGATGGCGAGGCTGGCCTTTGCCGAGGTTACAACGGACTGGCGAGCCGTGGGGGAGGGATGTGAAGGCCCTGGTTGCACAGTCTCCAGGCTTCCAGATTCCCAGCTCCCCGGGCTCCACGGAGCTCATCGACTTGTATCTTAGATTCCCCGCTGTCCCAGGCGAGGAACCCACGGCCTCATCTTCTGGCCACTTCTCCCGCAGCAAGTGTGGTGAGGTTCCGAGGGAAGGACCCTGCCACTCTAAGACACTGCTGGGGCACTGGGGGCCTCTATGTCAGTACTCTGGCGAAGTTGTGAATGAGTCCACTAAAACCGCACATCCCCGTCAATGCAAGGACGGACAAATTGTGTAGTCACGCTATGGAATACTACGCAGCAGTATAAAAGAACAAACTGTTGAGGCCTCAGTAGCAGGAACGAATCTTACAGACATTATGAGGAGTAAAAGAAGCCAGACACAAAAGGGTAAATGCTGTTGGATTCCATTTATGAGAAGTTCATGGACAGGCAAAACTAATCGATAGCGCTAGACGTCAGAAGAGTGGTTGCTTCCGCAGGTGTTGACTAGAGAGCATGACAGAACCTTCTGGAGCTGGTGCTGTAATTGTTCTATAGCTCCATCTGGGTGATGGTCATATATATATATATATATATATATATATAAAACACACATACACACAAATTTACCGAGCTGTATGATTTTTTGCTTTTTGTTTTTGTTTAAGTTTATTTATTTATTTTGAGAGAGAGTTGGGGGAGGGACAGAGAGAGGGAGAGAAAGAATCTCAAGCAGACTCCCTACTGTCAGCACAGAGCCCAATGTGGGGGCTTGAACTCACAAACCACGAGATCGTGACCTGAGCCAAAACCAGGAGTCGGACCCTTAACCAACTGAGCCATTCAGGCACATTTAAGATCTGTGCACGCCAAGAGAAAAATGAAAAGAAAAAAAAAAAAATGAACTGCTTACCAACCCCTCCCCCCACCACACACACACACACACACACATCCTGCTGCACAAGTAGGAGGTAAGTGCTGGGTGTTTATTAGCCCAGGGAGCCGGGTTCCAGCTGTACTGAGGATTTCAAGCTGCATTCTCAAAAGGAGGCTTTCCTGGTACCTGGTCCCTTAACTCAGTCCCCTGCCCCCATCCGGGCTGCCCTTGAGCAGCCAGAAGGCCGTCGGGCCAATTACTAACCCTTCCCCTGGTGCCTCAACCCTCAACAACGGGTCAGGGTGTGGGCAGCAGCGGGAGCCAAGGCCGTGTTCACGCTCCACGACTCCACCTTTGCTGTTTCCTCCACTGCTTCCTCTGTGTAGCAAAATGTTGGCTATAGGGGGCCTGGGTGGCTCAATTGGTTAAGCTTCCGACTCGGTTTCGGCTCAGGTCGTGATCTCACGGTACGTGAGTTCGAGCCCCACATCGGGCCTAGAGCTGACAGTGTGTAACCCACTTGGAATTCTCTCTCTCCCTCTCTCTCTCTACCCATCCTCTGCTCACACACTCTGTATCTCTCTCTCTCTCTTTCTCAAAATAAATAAATTTTTCTAAAAAAGCTGGCTCTAGCTGCTTGACCACAGCCTTCCCTAGGAACTCCCAAATTTTGCTAATTTGGGTTCCTGAACACAGTGTTGTGATTCAATCTCTCTCCTTTCCCTGACCTGTCCCTCTCCCTCTCAACTTGAATTACCTCCCCCTCCATATAACCCGCCCACCACAGGCACACGCAGGTACGCCAACAAACTGCCTCTCCAGAAGGGGCGCTCCGCCAACCTGTCCGTGGGCTGCTCTGGGAGGTCCTGGATGCTTCTTTGTATCTTCAAGCCAACAGGAAGTGAAGTACTAAAAACAAAGGCGGGAGCCCCCCCCCCCCCCCCCCCCCCCCCCCCGCTGGCTCAGTCGGTAGACCATGCGACTCTTGATCTCAGGGTCTTGAGTTCAAGCCCCACGTTGGGCGTAAAGCTTAGTTTAAAAACAAAACAAAACGAAACACAAAGGAACAAAGGCGTGAGTGAATGAGTCACTCAGCAAATGACTCTCCCGGGGCCCCCGAATGCTAAGGCAGAGGTAGAAAGCAGGGAACTTTTTCCAAGCAAGGGGAAAGATGTGAGGGTGCAGGGATCCTAGAGCGGGTTGGTGGAAACTGGCAGTCCACCTCAGATGTCTCCTCAAAATTGACTATCTCACCACTGTCATCCCACCAGTTTAAGATTCGGCAGAAATCTGTAAGTATTTATTGTAGAGAGAGTACCTAAGAAATACAGGCCACGGTTTCTGCTGGAACACTCGGATCACTGGGCACACTGTCTCCCCTGTCTCCCCCCAAACCACGAAGAAAACGACAGTAAGAGGATTAAAAAAAAAAAAAAAAGATCTAAATCCACAGGGACAAAAAGAGAGAGAGAAGAAAATATAGCCGTTGAAAGAGGTTGTCAGGGCACCTGGGTGGCTCAGTTGCTCGAGCATCCGACTCTTGATCTCGGCTCAGGTCACGGGCTCACAAGTTCACGGGTTTGAGCTCTGTGTCGGGCTCTGAGCTGACGGCACGGAGCCTGCTTGGAATTCTCCCTCTCTCTCTGCCCCTCCCCAACTGGTGCTCTCTCTCTCTCAAAATAAGAAAATTTTTTTTAAAAAAAGAAAGACGTCGTCAACATCTTGGATGCCAGAAAGAAAACGGACGAAAGGTAACTGACTTAGCAGACCAGAAAATGCTGGAAGCTCAGTGCCTCTGGAGGTAGAAGCTGCAAGAATCAAGGTGATTCAGACAGCAGAACCCAAGAAAGGCTAAGGAATCAGAGGCCCCACGTACTGCAGAAGGTACAGATGGGCTGAAAACAGGACTGTTGGCGTGTCTGTTCAAGGGGTGCCTTGTGGCTCAGTCGGTTGAGCATCTGACTCTGGATGTCGGCTCAGGTCATGATCCCAGGGTCCTCCTATGGGATCAAACTCCGTGTCAGGTTCCATGCTGAGTGTGGAGTTTGCTTGAGGTTCTCTCTCTCTCTCTCTCTCTCTCTCTCTCTCTCTCTCTCTCCTTCGGCCCCTCTCCCTCATTAGCGCTCACTCTCTCTCTAAAACAAACAAACAAACAAAAGAAAGAAAGAAAAAAAGAAAGAAGCAATTAGACCCTTCCACCTCTCCCAGCCAGGTGACCTCACGCCCATCCGCCATCTCCTGCCCTGGCGGAGCCTAGGGGCTCACTCTCGGGGGAGATTGAATGCACAGGGCTCTAGACTCAGGACACCATGCTCAGCTGGCTGCAAGGGCGCCATGCCGAAAGCAGGCGGGGCTTTACTGGAAAGGGAGTTAAGTGATGATTGTCGTCTTAAGCCACGAAGTTTTGGGGTGATCTGTTATGCAGCAATAGACAGCTACCAAAGACAAAATGATGATAGACATGGAAAGCGTGGGATTCAGAAAACTGGAAATCCCACATATTGGAGAGAGGCAAGAATTCTCACCTGGATGGTGAGCGGAGATCCCAGGGGGATCGCTGGGCCACAGGCCCGGAGCGGAACCCAGGCTGACCACAGCAGCAGCGTGCAGGATTCGGGAACAGGGACTCAAAAAAAGCAAAGAAGCTAGGTGGGGGGACGGTTATCGGAATGCATCCAGAGGCTGAACAAACCGAAAGGGGGTGAGAGATAAATATTAACTGTAAGGAAAACAAAACTTTGTACAGTAAAGGACGGGTATTCTAAGCACACTACCCGACATGGCAGTGAATACATTTACATACTTATCAACACTGTATATTGATTTAACAAAAAAAAAATTGTGACATAATTTTACTAGGATAATAGAGGCAAGAGACAGTACAGGTTTGGAGAGGGGGAGTCAAATTTGACTTTCAAGTAAAAACAATCAATGATGGGTTTGTTTTCTAGGGCCTCCATCATAAGGGACCACAGACCGGGTGGTTTAAACAACAAGGATGTACTGTCTCACAGTTCTGGAAGCTAGAAGTCTGCGATGGAGGTATCGGCAGGGCCATGCTCCCTCCGAAGACACTAGGGAAGGATCTGTTCCAGGCTTCTTTCCCAGCTTCTGGTACTCCTTGGCTTGTGGCAGGCATAATTTCAATCTTCCCGTGGTGTTCTCCCTGCGTGCGTGTCTGTGTCTGGGTCTGAATTTCCCCTTTTCCTCAGGACATCCGTCACATTGGATTAGGGCCCACCCCGATGACCTCATCTTAACTCGATCACCTTGCAAAGGCCCTATTTCCAAACAAGGTCGCATTCACAGGTACGGGGAGGGAGGCGGTGGTTAGGACTTCAGCATCTTTTGGAAGGACAGAATTCGACCCATAACAGATGGATAATGTCTCGGATTAATAGATCAAGAGATAACAGCACAAGCACATTCTTTAGAAGCATGAAGGTAAATACGAGAAGAAATAAATAGATCAGAGAGTCAAAAGCGGATCCTTCCGGGTAGCAGAAATTGGGGTAGAGCCAAAGAGGCTGCTGCTTTTTCTTTATAAGCCTGAACGGACTGCCTAGCTGTTGAACCCAGGCACGTTTCTCCCCCACCTTGGTTATCGCACTCATCACGTGTCATTACAATTTGATTTACTCATCTGCGGTCCACACAGGACCATAAACTCCTGCAGGCTGATAATAATCGTAGCCATATTCACATAACGCCCACTACGTTGCCTGCCACTGTTGCAAGCAGCTCACGACAACCCCGTGAAGGAGGTGCTGTTATTATCTTCGGCAAAACTGAGGCACAGAGAAGGGAAGTAATTTGCCCAAGGTGACACAGCTAACTAGAAGAGCCTGGATTGGAGAGGCAACACTATTTCTGTTTCTGTTTCATTTGGGCCTTTCCTGTTCTGCTGAGTACAGAATGATACCCATAATAGGTGCACAATGTCTGTTAGGGGAAGGAAGGGTGGAGGGGCCCCCTTATCTACTCATCTTTGATGGGTATGTGGTTCCCTTTTATCCTGGCCAGCCAAGCTTCATTATGTCTGCACCCCCATGTTCCCCTCTTAGGGAACCTGTCCACCCTTCACGTCCTGCCCTCTGGGTAGCCATATTCTTTTCCATGTAGTCCATCCCACTCCATTCCACCGACTGCAGCCGATTGGGCGAGAAAGGGCCCCTGACCCAGGAGCAGCCAATCAGAGGCTGATCTGGGAACCATGGCCATCGTGTGGTCTGGTGAGGAAAGACGAGTTGGCCAGTCCCGTTCTCCCTACTGGGCCATGTTTCACTTAGCTACACAGAGAATCTGAGCCACTCAGGCGTGGACAGAAGGCAGTGTCAGTCTTCCCGTGGCTGGTTAAGTTGTGAACAGCAGAGAATGGCTGGTGAACAGAGAGAAGCAGAACAAGAGAGAGGTAGAGAGAGATTCCTAGGACCCCCTCAGAGCCCACCATCTATTCAATTCCAGACCTCTGCTGCCTCACAACCAAACCCCTTTTGCTTGAGACACCTGAGTCTCTTCCGATCTTGTAAACAACCCCCAGTGTCTGTGATGCCCTGCGTCTTGCATCTGGGCATTTCTCCTCTCTAGAGGTTTCCTCTGTGCCTTCCTCTGCTTCTCCTCTAGCCTCCTTACGTCCCTCTCTCCCTCTCTAGTGCTCGGGCTAACCAGACGTTACATTTTTACTGGGCATTGCTTTTCATCAAGTCATGGGCCGCCAGCGCTGTGAGGCACCTTTCAGATCAGCACTGCCCAATAGAACTTTCTGCGATGCTGGCAATGTTCCACATCTTCGCTGTCCAGTACAGTGGCCACCAGACACAGGTCGCTATTAAGCACTTGGAACGTAGCTGGCGTGACCGAGGAGCTAAATTTTGTATTTTATTTAATTTTAATCTACTAAATGCAAATAGTCACACGTGACGAGTGGTTACTGAGTTGGGACGGCACAGTCACTCGATTATCTGATCCATTACATCTTTTTACAGATGAGTCTCTGGTTGTGAGCATCAGAGCCTTGGGTTGTCTCTTTCTTATCTCAGAGGCTGTGTCCTCAGTCACTGCCCAGCTATGGGACGCAGCAGCACAGGGACTGGGGTGACCGGCCCTCGCTGGAAGTCGAGTAGCTGTGCCAGGAGCAGGCCGGGTTGACGCTCAGAGGGTCTCCATGCAAGGGCTTACGTGTAGCAGGAGTTGGGGCACAGACCGGGACTATCTTGGTGGGAAGGCCTCTGGGGAAAGAGGGTGGAAGGCGGGGGTCCTGCCAGAGACCGTCGTAACCTCAAATTCAGGGACACCTCTCTGATTTGGGGGGCCTCCTCAGAGCTCCAGCCCTGCTTCTTCCCGGTGGACCCCCACCCTCCACCTTCTTTCCCCAAGATAGTCCTGTTCTGTGCCCCAGTCCCTCAGAATCTCTCTCTGCAACAGCCGATGCTGCCTTGAGACCAATGGTTTACTGTGCTCAGTGTGTCAGGCCCTGGGTCAGAAGTGAGTTAATCGCTTCCCTAACTGGTTCTGCCTATGTTTCCCAGGTGTGGCTAGGCGACCTCGTTCTGGCCCGTGGCATGCGAACAGAAAGGGTGGATGTCACAGCCGGGTCTGGCCCATAGAAGCCTCCCATGAGTTCTTCCCCTTCCACACCTTGGTACCAACGAAGCCGTCAGAGCAACAAGATGGAAGGCACGTGGGGCCCTGAACCACTTCTCGAGAGGAGAGCCGCCCGTCCTTCGGGAATACCCACCCGTCTTTCCCTGACCGCGACACCCCCAAGGAAACACATTTCCTTCTGCACGGGTCCTTATGTTGTGGCCGGCGGGGATTGGGGTCACTCTGGCAGTGCCAGAGAGGGACACGTGGCCTTGCGAATTGTCATCTGAGATCTGCGGTCGCGAGGTGAAGGCAGTGAGCTGAGCTCAGAACTGACGGTGTCAGCATACGGGGCCTTCCTGCTCCACACAGCCTGCCCTCCCTGCGGCCGAGAGCCGACAGACTCACGTTGGCCTTGCTCTCCCAGGCCACCGAATGGAAGGTCTCTACCTGATGCCCACCAGGGAATGAATCCCTCAGGGCCGGGGGGCAAAGGCCGACAGAGCAGCCTCCTCGGTGTGGATAACACAGCGGCTACATGGGGCTCCCTTCCTTCGCGGGCCTCAGGCCGGAGCTGAGTGTGAGAGACAGGGAGCACCTTAGCTCCAAGGAGCTCCTGTAACTCGTTCTAATGTGAGCAGCAAGGAGAAAGTCAAAGGAATTGGAATCACGACTTGAGTGAGGCCCAAGGTGGGTATTTCCTGGCAAAGCGACGCGGAGCCTGGCCAAAATTCCCTGCCAAAATTTCCCGGCTCCGAGAGTCACGGATGAAGGGCACAGAAACTTTTCTGCCTCATTAACCAAACTAGGGAACACAAGAAGAGGGTCAGGCCGGGAGGGCAAGTACGGAGACCACTGCGGGGCTCACAAAGTCGGAGGGCCGGTGGGGGGGCCCACGTGCGGCTTCCAGCAGCTGGGACGGAACCGGGGGCCGAGGTGCAAACCTGCGTCTGGAGACAGGTGATGATAAAAAGCACAGCAAGGGCGGGGGGGGGGGGGGGTTGCCAAGAGAGCCAGAAAGAACGTTCAGAAGAGGCTGACGGGGCAAACAAAGTGGGGCACTCGAGGCGCCAGGAAAGCCAGACAAGGAGACAAATGAAGACCAGGAGAGGGAGGAAGAGAGAGACGCAGGGGAGAGGGGTGGCAGGGAAGCCACGTGGGGCGGAGTGTGGGGGAGGAAGGGGGCGGTCAGCCATGTGGAACAGTGAGGAGACAAGAGGGGACGGGGCACGGAGAGGCCATCGGATCCGGTGACACGAGCTCATTGGCGGCCCGCGAGAACAAAAGTGAACCCAGAAGGACACTCACTGGTCGGCAAGGGGAAGCCAGGTGGAGATTCGAAATTTATGGCAGACAGTCTGCAGAAAGGATAAATTGCCCCTGAGGGACCGTGAGCTAATTGTATCACGTGGTGCGCCTCGGGCAGGGACAGTCTAGCGGCACAAAACAGAAGCCCACTTGCGCGAGCTCCAGTAAAAAGGGAGAATTTATGGGAAGAACAGGAGGCTACCTCGGAGATTCAAGGGCAGGAAGTGCGGCCGGCCTCTGGGGAAGGGAACCCGCAACTGGGGGGCCGGCAGGCACCTTGGCAGCCCTCTCCTCTCCCGCTGCGTGTCGGAGGCTCTGAGCTCTCTGATGGCTGCTTTCCTCCTAGGACCTTCTTCCTTCCCAGCTCCCGGTGCTGCTCTGTGCCCAAGGTGGAAGGTGGCTGCTGCGGGTGACCCTCCTCGCTGCGTTCACTCCGCCCTCCCCTGAGCCCACAACTGTGCCTGGCGCACAGCGTTCAAGTAGCCCACGGAGACTGCCTGGAACTGCCTAGGTGCGCCCCCCGCCCCGGCCAAGTTCCTGGGAGGGCTTCTAATTGGTCTGGTTGGGTCAGGTGCCCCTCCCTTACCCAATCAGCTGTGGCCGAGGGGAGGGTCTCGTGCCCTCGGGGGGGGGGGGGGCCTTAGAGGGGACTGAGAAGCAGCATCTCTGGGAAGGGGGGCCAAGCAGGTTCTTGAAGAAGGGAACGTGGTGGCTGTCGTACTTCGATGTTCCAGAAAAGCCGAAGGCCTCTGATCTGCCTGGAACGGAAAGAGACTGGTGAGGTCAGGCTGCACTTTAATGGGGGCCAATAAACGCCTCCCTGGAGGCCACAAGGGGCGAGGTGTGTGTTCCCACAGACAAACAGCATTCCTAAAAAGAGATTTTTCCGTGCTTCCCTCGCTCCCCTCCACCCTACCACCGCCCCCTCCCCCCCCCCACACCCAGGCCCAGGGATCTCACCCAAAGAGCTCAGCCCGGTCTCTCCCAACATCCAGGACATTTCCCCACCCTCAACTCTCGTGTTCTTGGATGTAGCCCGACTCCTTTGTTTCCTTCAACTACGGCCCCAAATGAGAAGAGCTAGGCAGGAGGGGGGCTGCGGGACATCGGGCAGCGACAATTACCCTGCTTAGAATGGCCCTGACCACAGGCACGTGGATCAGGCAGGGTCTCAACAGGAAGCAATTAGGATAGTTTGAGAAGTATTTATGTACAAAGGGCCCATCTGTGGGTGTAGGGTAACCACAGGGTTCGCCAAGAAGCAGAAACTGTTAGCACCCGACTTGTTACCACCCTGGACCAAAGGAACGGGAGGAGGTCATGGTTACCCAAACTGCAAAGGGGGACAGAGGTGAGTAGAGAAGGAGCAGAGGGGCGCCTGGGTGGCTCCGTCGGTTAAGTGTCTGACTCTTCCGCTCAGGTCCTGATCTTGTGGCTCATGGGTTCAAGCCCGCCGTGGGCTCCTCCAAGGTAAGCCTCTGCCCCTTGGCGTTTTGTTATGAGCGCGCGACCCGCTGCACGGCTCACGCTTCCCACCCGCGCCTGCTGATGCCCTCGTGAATTCCGTGGTGCCTATTTCTTTCTCGCATTGGCAGCGCGGTGGCCCTCGCATTCTTAAGGCAAAGGTTTAGAGGGAGGAGGAAAGAAAAAAGAATGAAATCCGAAATGCTCCAAAGACGAAGGCCGAATCGTGCCCTAGCTATTTTTCACATCCTCAGCGGGAAGTGTGCACAGCGAGCCTTACCGTCTTCTTTATTGCGGCCTTTGTACCGGTAATAAAAATACCCATAGCTGGCACGTGCACTTCTTTAAAGTTTACCGAGTGGTTTATATGCGTTATCTCATCAGATCCCCTCAACGACCCTGTAAGGTACACCGTATTGGGGCGCCGGGGTGGCTCCGTCGGTTAAGCCTCTGACTTTGGCTCAGGTCATGATCTCACGATTCGTGGGTTCAGGCCCCGCATCGGGTTCTGTGCTGACAGCTGGGAGCCTGCTTGGGATTCTCTCCCTCTCCTTCTCTCTGTCTCTGCCTGTCCCCGTGCCCCTCTCTATCTCTCAAAATAAAAAGTAAACTTTTTTTTTTTTTTTTTTTTTTAAAGAAAAGAAAGGTACACTGCAGTATCTTCCCAATTTTACAGACCGGGCTCAGAGAGGTTAGGTGAATTGCCCAAGGTCACTCCACTGCCCATGGTCAGAAGGCCTCTCGGGACTGTTCCTTGCTGGGCTTACTGTCCAGATTTGGGAACTCCAACTTTCAAGAGGCTAAATAGCTGGGCCAGGAACCTGAGCAAACGGGCCAGAATGGGTGCCCAGGAACTCTGCTGCTGGAGCACGGGGACCCTTTGTTTTCTGCTGCCACCTCCTGGATCACCGTCACCCCTTTCCTCTCTCTGCTCGGCTCTGCTTCAACTACAAGCAGAACGGGATGGTGGGGAGGGGGGATGCCCTCCCTGCTCATTGCAAAACCGTATAATAATGGGAGGATTTTAAAACTGGGTTCACGGGGTGCCTGGCTGGATCAGTTGGAGGAGTGTGCGACTCTTGATCTCGGGGCTGTGGCTTCGAGTCCCACATTGGGTATAGAGACTACTAAAAACATAAATAAACTTAAAAAACATTGCATTTGGGGCGCCTGGGTGGCTCAGTCGGTTAAGCATGCAACTTCAGCTCAGGGCATGATCTCAGAGCTTGTGAGTTCGAGCCCTGCGTCGGGCTCTGGGCCGACAGCTCGGAGCCTGGAGCCTGCCTCGGATTCTGTGTCTCCCTCTCTTTCTGCCCCTCCCCTGCTCGCGCTCTGTCTCTGTGTCTCTCAAAAAAAATAAACAAAAACCATTGAATTCACTTCTGAATTCACTTGCTATAGCATGGATGAACCTTGAAGACATGCTAAGTGAAATAGGTTGGTCACAAAGAGATAAATGTTATATAATTTCACTCATATTAGGTACTTAAAGTAGTCAAATTCATAGAGATGGGAAATAGAATGGGGGTCACCAGGGCCTGGGTGGGGAGGGAAGAATGGGGAGTTTGTGTTTAATGACAGAGTTTCAGTTTGGCAAGATGAAAAGAGTTCTGGAAATGGTGGTGACAGTTGCACAACCGTGTGAAAGCGCTTAATGTCACTGAGCTGTACGCTTCAAAATGGTTAAAATGGCAAATTTCATGTTATGTGTATTTTACGCACAATTTGTTTACAAAGTTTATTTTGAGAGCGGGGGAGGGGCAGAGAGAGGGAGAGAGAGAGAGAGTCCCAAGCAGGCTCCGCACCGTCAGCTCAGAGCCTGATGAGGGGCTCGTGCTCACAAACCAGGAGATCGTGACCTGAGCCAAGATCAAGAGTTGGACGCTTATTCGACTGAGCCCCCCCCCCCCCACCGGGGTCCCTCCGCCATTTTCTGAAAACTGAATCTGTAAACCTTCAGTGAGCATGTAGTATGTGCCCTGTGCTAGGAATTCAAAGCCATAGAGCATCAAGGACCGGTCAGTCCCGTGAGGCAAAGCAACATACTCGGTGCCACGTGGAAAGTGTAATAACTCGGCTGAGGGAGGAGGACGGCCGGGCGGCTCCGTTGCAGGGGAGAGGGGAGGGGGCACAGCGAAGCCCTCCCGAAGGAAGTAGTGTCCTCGCGGGACGGTCCAGGAACGGAGATGCCTTGACGTGTGTGAAAGAGAGGTTGAACAGAACGTGGAAGAGCTGGGGGTGCGGAACATTCCAAGCAGGCTAATATAGAGGTGTGAGATAGCATGCTGCTAAGCCTCTTCTCTTTTATTCGTGGGAATGCAGCTAAATCCACCAATAGGTCTGTGACAGTGCTTCTCAGACCATCTGTGGTGAAAAACGTGCGTGTGGGGTGTGTGTATGTGTGTGTGTGTGTGTGTGTGTGTGTGTGTGTGTTTAATTTCCTGTTCAATAAGAGTCCACTCATCACCGGCCTGGATGTTACAAGGTCAAGTTGCTTTCAAGGTTTCAGAATGGCTACTCTTACGCTTATCTTACTGTGGACTAGCACGGGCCACAGACCACACTCTGAGTACCGCTCGTCTATAAGAGGGTGAGTCCCTTAAAGGGAGGAACCACTTTTATTGTAACCATCCTGTGCGTGCCCCTTCAGATTTTTAGCAGGACCACCCGAAAGAAGCCCTCTCCTTGCCCAGGAAGGGATGCCCGCTTGTTAATTAGCTAGTGTTTTGAATATGGAAAGCTCTGCCAGCATTAAATATTATTATTATTATTAGCCTCGTGTCCACTATAGTAGATGTCATTTAATTAGAACGGCATAATAGGCAAATCTGCCTTAATTGGCTGGGATGTGGCTAAGAAACCATTTCACGTCTGTGTCTTCGTTCTCTGGTCTGTGGCCATCACATCACATTCTCTGGCAATGGGTCATTTTGGAGACCTTGGGCAGGGTTCAGGGAAGGTTATCTGGCTACTGATTAACACTTAATTAGCACCTTTTTCATGTAGCACAGCAGTGACTTTGTAAATTTAAAAATTTCAGGGGACCACTTAATGTGGAATTAAAGTACAAGTGCAATATTTAAGATGCATGAAATTGTTTTACGCATTACAGCATTAACTAGCTCTTAATTTATGCGGCGCATGCCAGAGAAGGGCAATTAAAGTGTAGCAGGGAAAAAAAAAATTATAGATCTCTGTGTTGTCCTGTCTTTTCCTCTAACGATGCTTTTGAAGGCTTTCGCTACATCTGTATCTTGACTCCTGTTCGAGCCTTAGGAGTAAATGGCAAATTCTGAGGCCCTTTTGCCACCACAGGAATTGGCATTGTCTTTAACCTGAAACTATCTCCAATCAAGTCCTTGCAGGGCCTAGAAATCTACCCTGACCTTAGTGATTGCTCCAGGGATAGGTATGTAACCCAAGGAGAGCCAGTGAGATGTCAGGAAGCATGTGCTGGAGCCTTATGGGAAAGTGAGGCTAACGGCACCCTCCTTGGTAGCTATCGGAAGGAGTGAGTCCCTTTTCCCCTGGCCAGTGTGAGGATGTGAGGTCTGGAAGGGTGGCAGCCATTTTGTAAGCAATCTAGAGCTGGAGGGGGGCCGTTGTTTGGAATTTGGCAATGAAGCCAACACCACGCAGGGCCGTGTGGCAAGTTACCCTGGGAGACACGGGAGACACGGGACTGGGACTTGTCTGAAGGCCATCTGACTTTGGGACTTTTGAATTATGTTGGAGCCTATAAATATACTGCCCATTGCCTCTTTGATTATTGATGCTGTTCCCTTTGACTGGAATTCTCTTCTCTTCCTTCTCCATCCTTCAAGGCCAAGTCCAAATGCCACCCCTCTAAGAAACTTGCCTTGATGTGAACCATGCTTGAGATGGGCAGAACCATGCCCCCCTCCTCTGGATGCTAATGCCCCTTACTTGAACTTCTCGTTAGGCAAGGAGCACAGGCCGCCCTAAAAAGCGTGCAGCTGCAAATGTGACTCTCCATGTCCCCTGGGAGGACCTAAGCTCTTGCTTCGTCTGTCCGCAGCCTTAGTATCGCACTGGACACACCGAATCTGCAAAGCGCCACAATCCCGTTCCTAGAAAGGAACGTTAATATTGGGACAGCATCGTCAGAAACGGAGAAAGCGCATACGAGCATATGGTCTTCTTAGCTAAAGCCAGACGAAAAGAAACTGGGTAAAAGCTGCAGCTGGGTGGGTCCCTGGGCCACTGCAGCTGTTGAGGGCAAGCGAGGACTTGCCTTGAGGGGGAGGAGTCACAGGCGCGAGCCAGTTAGAATATTCGTCAGTCCCTCTGTGTATAACTTACACAGAGGGATACAGTCTCCAGCACAAAGTCAAGGGCTAGGAAAAGTAAAAGTTTCTCTGTCATCTCCTCCTCCCCACACTCCATGTCCTCCGTGGCTGATACGTGCCTGAGCTGCTCTGATCCCCTCCTCCCCCTCCACCCCCCACAGTCGACAGCCCCCCCCACCCCCTCTCCACCGCCCACCCGGCCAACAGCTGAGCAAGACTGTGGCACTCGGGGCTGGACGTTTCCCCGTTTCCCCGGGAACGCAAGCCCTCCCCCAATGGCACCCTTTGCTCTGGGCTCCCAGAGACTTTTCAGAGCTGCATTGCCACCTGCCGGCTCCCCCTGCCCAGTCCCGCTTCTGCCCTTCTCCCTTGCCGGGTGCTCCTCCCAGTACACCCTTGGCGCTCCCAACTCCATCTCACCACCTGCCTCCCTGGGAACCCAACCTGCGACACCTCCCAGAGGTAACAACTTCTAGCTCCCGGGTGTGGATTCTTCCACACACGTCTTCCTATTCATCTGTGTACATGTATGTGCATATACCACGTAAAGATTTGTTGTCAGTCCTTTCGTTTTTACGCAAATGGGACTGTATTGTGTATGTGAATCATCCTACAATTTAAAATTGTAGCACATCTCCACGAACAGTAGATATCAGTGCACATAGGCACGTCTTTCTTTTTTTGTTTTAAATGTTTATTTATTTTGAGAGAGAGAGGGAGTGGGGGAGGGGCAGAGAGCAAGAGCGAGCGAGTGAGAGAGAGAGAGAGAGAGAGAGAGAGAGAGAGAATCCCAAGCAGGCTCCATACTGTCAGCGCAGAGCCCATCGTGGGGCTGGATCGCACAAACAGTGAGATCATGACCTGAGCCGAGATCAAGAGTCAGATGCTTGACCGACTGAGCCACCCAGGCGCTCTGCATGTCGTTCTTTTTATTTGCTGTATATTATGCTATACTATGGTGAGCCCATTGTTTGCTTAAGCATTCTTCTGCTGGTGGACATTTGCGTAGTTCCCCTTTTCTCTTGTTCCTAATAATGCTGCTGGGAAGGTGATATAAATGGATTTCAAATGAACCGAACGTTATTCCAAGCAGTAGAAACCATGAACCTGTGTCAGTCATGCCTTTTGTTTCCTGTGTTCTGATGCTTTGATATCTGGGGCCGTGCTGACCTGGAAGGAAGGGACTACCCGTCCCAGGATTAGCCAATTTCTGGAGACAGTAGACAACTCGCCCTGGAGTGCACCTTTCAAATGCAAACCAACCAGCACAGACCCCACACCCCTAACCACCTCCTCTATCAGGCTGTCACATTCCTGGGCACCATCCACCTACCCTAATCAGACAACTAGGGACCCCTCTGTGCCCCAGAGCCCATTGAGATTATTCTAGCTAGCCAGCCCCAAACCTGCTTACCCCGCCTCGCCCGCTCCTTCCCTGGGAAACTACATGAAAGGCTCTTGCCCACGGGATCCCCCTCTCCCTCAGCCTCCTAACAGACCCTAGTGCCACCCCGTGCAGCCCCCGTGGCCTGGCGAGCCTCCTCTTGAGATTTGTAAGCACGACCAATTCTCTTCTCTATGGCGGTCCCCTCCTGATCTGTTGGCCTCACCATACCTGAATAATAATAAAGCCTATATTTCAAAACAGGACCTAGAGCTGGCAAGGTGGAACCAACATTTTCTTTTTCTCCCTAAGGTTCCAGAATGCTTTAGTTTGTGAGCTCTACCTGGGCAAACGCGAAGTGCCAAATGTGCTTGTTCCTTAAGTCAGACACAAGAGAGAACTTCCTGCTAGTAAGCAAGGCCACCTGAAACACGCTGTGCGTGGAGCGGCTTGAAAACAGTGTCGTCAACAGCAACAACAACCCTCGTGAGCCAATTCCCCGCGGAGCGGAGGCAGGGACTGAGGCGATCAGCTGTCTCCCGCAGGCTGAGGGCTTTGGGAATTCACCACTCACCAGGGCACGTCCCCGCCCCTTGTGGAAGGAGGCCACGAGGGTCCCAGCGGCCAGGCCGCTGCCGCCGTCCCTGCAGGCAGCTGAGGTCATGCTCACCTGAGAGGGGAGTAGGGATGGGCGGATCGCCCTCTCTGTTGCCCTGGGGCTCTGGGCCCCATGACGTGGGGCATCCTGGCGGAGGCTAGCCTGTGTTCACAGCTGCCTGCCGGGAGCCGGAGCCTGTCAGCTCGAGCGGCAGCGAGGGAAGACGTTTCTGACACAAAACCCCAGGGGAATCCACGGAGGAGCTGGGCTGTCATTACTTATTAACAATGGGCCTGATCCCCAGCCAGGCAGGCCCAGGGAAATAGCCTGTGGGGAGGCCAGCCTCCCCCCTGCGAGGTGGATTAACACTTTCTGGGCAGGAGGGAGCTGTTTGGGGGGTCAGTTGTCACATTTTGCATGTAAGAGGGACCATTCTTTACATATTAGACACAGGCGTACTCTTCTTGCCTTCCCCTCCCCCTCTGTGTCTGCCTTCTCCTCTGTTCCCTGCCCCCTCGGGTTCTAAGCCGGCAAACCCACAGGATGTGGGAGGCTGTGCTCACCGGGAAAAGGAAGATTTGAGAACGCACACAGCCAGAAACCTAAGTCTAATGCCTGCAGAACCGGCCCGCGGGCGGGGGGCGGGGGGGGGAGGGGAAGTGGTGGGAAACAGGGAGAGGCAGGTGGAGCTTGGCTGGCTGGTCGTTAAAGCTGGTTATTGCCCCCTTTTCTCCCCCCTCGGGGGTCCTGGGCTCCAGTGCCAGCATTGCTCGGTCCCAGCTCCGCAATCTCAGGTGGGCAGAGTGACCCGCCCCCTGATGCTGCAGGTGGGTTTTCCGGAGCAGCAGACGCTGAGACAGAGACTGGCACGCAGGGAATTTGGGTGGGGGGGGGGGCGTGGGGGGAGCACTCCTAGGATCAGTACCCAGAGGAGGAAGGAACTGGAAGCAGAAGCGGGCAGAGGCAAAGACTGAACTGCAATGCTAGCCCGACCGACCGAAGCCTCAGCTGACCCCATGGGGGGGCTCTGGAGCTCGGGTGCCTGTTCAGAGCAGTTCTGAGTTGGGCTTGGAGGGACGAGCCTTGAGTGGATCAGCCCCTGGCAGGGGGTGCTGCTCCGGAAGCTGGCATGACCCTGGGCACGGTGGTTCCGTCAGCCTAGGGGAAGGGCTGACAGCTGAGGGCAAGCTTCAGACGGTATCTCCGCAGCGGGGGGTGTAAGTGCTTCTGAGCACAGCAGTCCACAAACATCCTGCCTCCCGGGAGCACGACAGGGGCATTCCTCAGGATTCCTGCCTCCCCAGAGGCCAGCCTGGCCTCCTTTCCTGCAGCATCTCCTCCCATCCTTCCTGCCAGCCTCCTCCCGTCTCTCTCCCCACCCTCCCCATCCCTCCTTTCCTCCCTCCTCCCCTCCCTCCTCCTGTTCTTCCTGCCGCCCCTCAGATGCAGCAGCCATCACAGAGGTTTACAAAGTGTTAACGGCCTTCCAATCTGGTGGGGCCAGTGCAAGTTTACAAGGAAGCCGGAGTGCCCTAATTGAGGTGGAAGGGTCAGGAAGCCCCTCCTTCGGGCCACTGTTGTCTTGCTATAAAACACTCTGTAATCCGTAAAGAGCTGGCTGGCTGAACCAGGAGCATTTTTTCCCCCTCTCTAATTGGGCGCTTCCAAACTTCACCACAGGGGGTGCTAAATTGTCGTCGGTGCTTTCTGTTTTATTTGTGTCAACAGGAGCAGGAAACGCATGGTCGTTATGTGGGGCGTAATGTAAAGTCAATTCCGCGTGCCTCATTTGGTATGTAGGTAGGTAAGTGTTGGGTTTCATCTGCTTTAGGAGACGGCGGCGGGCCTAATTGGGGACACGCATTTAGGAAACGGTCAGTTAGCATTTTATCCCAAGTCCACACTCTCGGGCGCACACCGTGACCCGTGCTTCAATCAGCCCCAGAGGTTTTGTTCGTTAGCATAAAGCGCGTTAGGAATGAGTTCGCGCTCGTGAACGTAGTGGCTTTCGAGAGGGGTGTCTTGGCTGCGAACAGGAGCGGGGCTCCAGCCGGTGCAGGTGCAGAGGTGGAAAACCTGGCCCGCCCTGCGGTTTGTTCTGGTAGGAATGGCACGCGGGCTTGATGCCTAAGTGATCCTGCGCGAATCCAGCCGCGGATTTGGTGGACTTTGCGCCCCTGGAGTTCGACCAGAAGGTTAGAGAAGCCCGCCCGCAGGAATCCCCTCGTAGTTGCCTCAGGCAGACTTTTCTCTGCGAGGCAGAGGCAGGCGCAGTTGGAGCTCTTAAAAAGAGGGCGGGAACTTCACGGGATTTCCAGAACAAGTGATATGACTGCTTTGCTCAGCTTGCTCCGAACTTGGCTGAGGACTTCGTTTCATGGTAACCTGGTGGCACGGTCGGGGTGGGACGCTATGCCCTCACCCACCTCTAACTACTTAAGGCTACAGAGATTTTCCAAAAAGAGCCTAATCGTTTTTGCAAGACCACACTGGCTTAGGTCAACTTGCACCAGCCTAGAATCCCACCCCAGATCCTCTATAAAACCTTAATCAGCTGTGAATTCCCACCTCCCCCCATCGATAACCACTGTGTTCCTCAATGTGTTCTCACAGGTATGATCAGGGTCTAATACTTGTGTCCTCTGTCATAAGAAGTTGCCAGAACCGTAAGTATTGTTTTCTTTAAATATATATTTCGCTTTTTTGAAGATTTTATTTCGTTATTTTTGAGAGTGGGAGAGCGCGCGTGCGGGTGCGTGAGCAGGGGAGGGGCAGAGAAAGGGAGAGAGAAAATCCCAAGCGGGCTCCGCACAGAGCCCGACGTGGGGCTCCATCTCATAAACCGTGAAATCCTGACCTGGGCTGAAATCAAGAGCCGGACACGCAACCGACTAAGTCCTCCAGGTGCCCCTGTTTTCTTAAACCACTCCAAAACAGGTTGGATTCACAAATTGGAGACTGATGTCTTGGGGCCGGGGGTGGGGTAAAAAAAAAAAAAATCAGTGCTCAGAAGCGTCCACAGCTTTTCTAGTATTTCTCGATGTCTCAGCAAGGAAGCCCCTGGCATTCACTACTCAGTAGAAGTATTTATTAAGGGCTGGTGTGCCTGAGCGCTGGGGCAGACGCAGTATGGACCGAACTGCATGGACGTGGCCCCTCATGTCTCCACGTTTACAATTCAGGATGGACGATGCCGCGATGAAGCTACTTTAGGAGCAGCGGCCAAACACACACACATCCTGCACGCAATTAGATAATCAACGTGCAACACGTTGAGGAGGAGATTAGATTAGATACGTACAATCTGATGGCTCAGATTCCTGGTTGCCTGTGAGGAATAGAACCAGGGCTGCGGGTTACATTCTCAGCTTGAGTTCCATCTTCTCTCCCTCAGCCTGGCCCTCAGGGGCAGAGTCAGTATCACTAAGGAAAGCGATGGTTCTCAGCCAGTAGTAATATACTCACCTGTGTGAGGCAAACCGCAATGCCCAAGACCTTAGAGCACAACATTGGTTCCGAGAGTCCTTCAGCCCTTTTAGTTGACGGAAAGAAATGTTTTTCTTCCCGAAGAAAGAGAAATGCCTAAGGAGATTGCCGCCACCCTCACCCATCCGTGTTCTTTCTGCCTTTGAAAGCCACTATAAGGATATGAGGTATTGGAGCAGCAGCAGCTATTTTGTGACCATGAGGAGATGACAGCACAGAAAGGTAGAAAGAGCCTGGGTCCTCGATGACCTCTTCGGCCACTGAACTGGAGACCACCTGCCTCTGAGTTTCTTGTTGTATGAGATATTAATATACCCTTATTGCTTAAATTACTTTTTGTTGGATCCTCTGCCGAGAGCATCCTAATGGGTGCAATCCCCATTTAATTGAGAAAGCTAAGGCTCAGAGAGATTGAGTCATAGAGCTAGTGGCAGAGATGGGCCTAGAATCCAGGAATCCCAGTTTCATTCAGGGCACTCTTCTCTGCCTTGGAACCCCACAGAGTCTTAGGAACCCCCTGGGGCCCCCTCAAAGCCAAGGGTACCTGTGATTAGGCTCTGTGCCCCTGCCTCCCTTCCCCCGCCGAAACCAGAGCCTCGTGGCTTTTATGTGATTTGCCTCATTGGCTTCTCACTAACATTCTGTTTGAAACACAGGCTATGAGGCTTAGAAATATTTCGAAACCACTGTCTTCAATTAACAACAGTGGCCAGCTCTTTGCCCCACCACAGGGGAAATTGTAAAGAAAGTGTCTTTTCTAAGAGGAAACCTACAAGTGCACTTCTGAAGCATATGCAGGCAGACGTGCTGCTCACTTGATTTTGTCATCCTCTTAAGCTCTCCCAGGTTATCAGGCACAGAGACACAATGAGGCTAGCACAGGTGCTGGGGGGGGGGGGTTACAGAAGCCCCTGGGGGGCTGAGCGTGAGCAAAAGCTCCCGCCTTGGTTCTGGAAATGTCAGCAGCCAGAGCCAGACTTGTCATCTGGCCACGTCCTTGGCTGCTCCAGACTCTGGGGCTGCCTCCATCCCTGAGACCCAGCTTCTCTTGGCTCCCAGCACTCCCTCTCAAGGGTGTCCAGAGTTGGAAACCTGCCCCAGAGCCGATCTGATCCGTTGGGCTTTTCGCCACGCGGCATGGGCCCTCTGGCCTTGCTCGGGCTGGACAGAGCTCTCAAGCCAGGGCACCTTCTGTCTTTCCCAGGGTGCGGATTCCTGATCTAATCAATGCTAACAGGATAACAGAGGTCAATGACACAAAACAGGTGGTAGCTTATGCAAAAAGAACCTGGCTCTTCTCAAAATGGGGGCATGAGCATTGCAAGCCTCTGCCGCTTAATCAGCCCCGTTACAGCCTCACGCGAATGGCCAGGCGCTGCCTTTTCTTTCCTCCCCCTCTCCTCTCTGCACCCTGTCCTCCCCTCCCTTCCTCTTCTCTTTCATTGAGTATCAGTTTCTTCCATGCTTGCTGTTCCAGGCATCTATTGCTACATAATAAGTGACGCCCCCGCCCCCAGATCTAGTGGCTTCAAAAGAAGACTCTTATTATAGCTCACAACTTGGGGGGTCAGAATTTGGGCAGGGCTCAACGGGGTGATTCTTTTGCTTCTCATGGCATCTGCTGCGATCGCTCAGTGGTATTTGCTAGCAACTTGACTGGTCTAGAGGGTCAAGGTGGACCACGTCTGGTGCCTTGGCAGGAAAGTCCACAAGGCTAGGCTTCCAGGGCTGCTCTCCCTGTTCACGCCACCTCAGGGGCTCTCCACACAGTGTGTCTGGGGGCGGGGGGACTTCTTTCGTGGCAGCTGTAAGAGTGAGTATTCCAAGAGACAGGAAGTGGAACCTGCCAGGCTCTTAAGGTGCTCTTAACCTTCCACCATATTTTATTGGTCAAAGAAGTCACAGAGCCCACCCAGGTTTAAGGGAGAGGAAGGTCTAGGGATACCTGGGTGGCTCAGTTGGTTAAACGTCCGACCCTTGATCTTGGCTCAGCTCATGATCTCACGGCTTGTGAGACTGAGCCCTGAGCCGGGCTCTGCACTGACAGTGTGGAGCCTGCTCGGGGTTCTCTCTGTCCCTCTCTCTCTTTCTGCCCCTCCCCCCCCCAAAATAAATAAATAAACTTAAAAAGAGAAAAGGAAGGGGAGCGTCTAGACTCCTTCCTCGCGATGAGAGGGGGATCTGAGGGTAGATTTCCCCATTTCCTTAAGTTTCGAGGGAAATTCTGCCCTTGTGATGGTGGTGGATGGGGGTGGTGGAGAGAACCGGGCAGGGCAGGAATGCTGTCAGCAGGGGACTTCGGCTGGGGGGTGAGATCCAGGAGAGAAGAAGCTGCACCTAAGATGACTGGGGCTAGGAAGGGGTGCTCTGTGGGCCGGGGAGGTGATGGGGGGGAAGGTGCTGTTGGCAGTTGTCAGGCGAAGGGAGGACCTTGCAACTGTCTTAGTCTCAGTTTCCCCTAAAAGCAGAGCCTAACACAAAGACTTGGGTGTAGGTGCTTTGGGGAGGTGACCCCAAGAAGCGCAGTCAGGGGCTGGGGAAGAGACACAGGCAGGGGAAGGAAACACATAAATAAGGGGCGTGTGGAGGAGCAGGTGGGCATCTGCAGCTTCATTGTGCCAAAGCCCCCAGGAGACTCTGGGGGGGAGGGGGGTCCTTCTCCAGAGTTGTTGACCCAAGAGCAGTGAAGCTATGCTATTTATGCACTAGCTTCCTTCCCTCATCAATCAAGAGTTGATCCTAGGGGGGGCGCCTAGGTGGCTCAGTCGGTTGAGCGACCAACTTCGGTGCAGGTCGTGATCTCATGGTTTGTGAGTTCAAGCCCCACGTCGGGCTCTCAGCTCTTAGAGCAGAGCCTGCTTTGGGTCCTCTGTCCGCCTCTCTCTGCTCCTCCCCTGCTTGCTCTCTCTCTCTCTCTCTCTCTCCCTCTAAAATAAATAAACGTTTAAAAAAAAAGAGTTGGGGCGCCTGGGTGGCTCAGTCGGTTAAGCATCCGACTTCGGCTCAGGTCATGATCTTGCAGTTTGTGAGTTCAAGCCCCGCATCGGGCTCTGTCTGTGCTGACAGCTCAGAGCCTGGAGCCTGTTTCGGATTCTGTGTCTCCCTCTCTCTCTCTCTGCCCCTTCCCCACTCATGCTCTGTCTCTCTCTGTCTCTCAAAAATGAATAAACGTTAAAAAAAAATTTTTTTTTTAAAAGAGTTGATCCTAGGGTGTTAAGCTCCCAGCACTTTTGCCCTACTCTGTACCAGTGACCAGCCCAGGACAGTCACTGTGTCCAGGAGCCGCCTGTCGGTGGCCTCCAGGGTGGCTAAGGAGTTGTGGGCAGGGCCCTTACAATGTCTGCTGAGACTGTGTATGATGAGAATCTGTATTTCTTCTGCAGTGGATTGTGCCGGGGTACCCGTCACACTGTATCCGTGTTAAAGTTGCCCCCCACCCCGGATGTGCAATGTAAGCCTCTCCCCCACCCTCCTGCGAATCCATTGTTACAACCCGCATGGCCTACACATGCGTTGGGAGCCAGCAGAGTCTCTCTGGGGTACACCAAGAACGCTGAGCCTTAAGTCAAGGTTGGCTCTGAGTCAAAATAAAGACTCGGGTGTCTCCTTACAAGTGCTGTCTCCTTACGGCCCAGAGTCCAGGAGCAAGGGAAGGAAGCACCTTCAGAAATATGAGGCCAACCTCCGAGACTCCCTCTTGTGTCTTCTAGGACTTATTCACCCTTTGTGAGCTCCATTTGGTCAGCCAGTCCAAGACCATAACTTTCCCAACGCCCGCCTCCCGTGGCCCTCCTGCCCCTGCCCCGCAGCCCCATGGGGAGCGGAAGGGGAGTCAGATGTCAAGCCCTGCACCCCAGTGTCGAGCCCCGTCTCTGCCATTCCCTAGCTGTGTGACACAGAGGAAGTAACTCGACCCCTCTGAGTATCTATCTCCCCATCTAAGGTCATGACTCGGGCCTCTGAAACCCTAGCAGGCTGTGAGCCAGTGCGTATCCGTGAACACCGAGGAGTTAAACGTGCTGTATGAACTGAAAGCTTCCGCATGGTTGTGGCTGTTAGGGTGACGTAGAGTGCTTGCGGAATAGTCTCAGTCTTGGTTTATTCTCCTTGCGTCAGAGCCCCCGCCACGTGCGCTCTGGCCCTGCCCCCCCCTCCCCCGTCCCCCCTCCAGCAGGATCTCTGTGTCTTCGGTTTCTCCACCAAACCCAAACTGAGAGCTCTGCTTTTCTAGTGGTCTCTTCTCGATAGGGGAGAAGGGGCCCCCACCCCTAGCTCACGCACGTGCCCTGAGATGCCTTGGGCCAGGAGCGGGCAAACCCCGGGGAGTGGGGGGGCTCTGTTCACCAGTTCATGCCCGCACCCTGTTGTGCATAGACTCTGATGGGTGGTTTAAGACAGGTAGGCCTTACTGTTCCAACTGCCCTCAGTTAGGGGGACTTTTCAACTGCTCTGGTTCTAAAATTATCTCTAGGCAGCTGCTTCCTCAGGATGCTCTTGGCTGCGATTGGCAGAAAGCCCCCAGACAGGGAGGTCCCCGAGATGGTTCTTCAAGGCCCCTCTTCTCTGTGATCCTCTTGACCCTGCCTTGCTGGGCCTATGTGTTGGTTTTGGGACCAGTTGGATGCAAACACACACACCTCAACTAGCAAAGAACTGTCCCAGCCACAGATCATATTCAAAACATTCAACAACCAGTACAGCAGGGCACTGACCAGTGAGGAAAAAGTCCCGCTGTACCGGGTTAGGCCTGCAGAATATCAGGGGTGTTTCCAGACTTGCCTTCCCAGGAATAAGGGAGCCCCCACCCCCGCCCCCACCCCCAAAACCAGTTTCTGGCGGATTACCATTGATTGGGTTAGAACGGTAAAGATTTGCCTCCCAACTGGGCAGACATTTGAATTAGATTTGGGTTTGTTTAGCAGGTTGGAGGTTAGGGAGGCCATCGATCTCACCTGCTCCCCAGGCTCACGCACCCCCACGGCCAACCCTCCAAAATCACAGGCTCCTTATGCTGGCCTCGGCCCCACTGTGAAATCTGACCTGAGCATTTGGGTTTTGGCCCCTTGCTTCCTCCGGCAACTGCCAACCGCCGCTTTGTGCTTTTTATGCCATTGATCTTTATCATCTCCGCAAAGCATGAGCTAAGTGCTCTTCAGTTCAATTAGGCCCATTTCATGGACGCGCAAACTGAACACTTCTAAATGAGTCCTTTGGAAGAGCCTAGGATAAGGTTAATCCAAGAGGGTTTGCCACCAACCAGCAGTTTCTGCCCAACTGCCTGCCTTGCTCCGTCTCTCTAGCTCACACCCTTTCTCCCCCTCTCCTTGGGCTTAATTGATAGGCAAATTATTGAGTGTTTGGCCAGGCTGGGGGCCAGGAAGCTGTTTATAGCCTGCAGATCTTGCCTTTTAGGTTAGGTGGGGACGAGTCTGCCAGCAGCCATCAGATAATGGGCCTCTTCCAGTGACAGGGGCATGATGGATTTCCCCCATTCTTTGATATCAATGCTTTTGTTAGTTTGCATTTTATGCGGTGCCTTTCCTCTCGGCAACTCAAGGCCTTTTGCAGAGTCTTATGTAATGGAAAATCATTCTGCAAGGTAGGCAGACCAGGCAAGGCCAGCATACAGAAAACCGCATTCCTTATACGCACGCACAGCGACCCTGCTGGGGCCCATCTGTGTAGGGGCAGCGACATTCGACATTCGTGGCACTTCGAGACCGTGACAGAACACAGACACAGGCAAAAGGGAACGCGCTTGGCTTTGCTAAGCTCCAAGGGGGCCCCCTCTCCCTGTGCTTGGGTGACTTAAATAAGAAAAGGAGGGGCTTGAAGAGAGAGGTAAGTGAGGGGGGCGGGGGAACGCGGTGCTAATCAAAAGGAAGGAGAAGTCAGTGAGTGCGGGAAAAGGTCTCCACAGCATTGGTCATCCGGGAAATGTAAATTCAAACCACTATGTCCACCAGAATGACTAATACATCCAGACAAATCCAAACTAATACTAAGCGCAGGTACGGATATGGAACGACTGAATTTCATATGCTACTGGCGTGTAACTTGACACAGCCTTTATGGAAAGCTGAACAGTAACCCCTAAAGCTGGGTAGACGCTCACCGTATGAGCCAGGAATTCCCCTCCTAGATAAATGCCCGTAGATAGCACGCACATTCACCAAAGACCTGCAAAATAATGCTCATCGCGTCCTTCTCTTAGCCAAAAACTAGGGACAAGTCAGACGTTCAGCAGAAGTAGAATGGACAGGGGCGCCTGGGTGGCTCAGCCGGTTAAGCGTCCGACTTGATTTCGGAGCTCATGATCCCCGGGGTCATGAGATCGAGCCCTGTGTCTGAGCGGATGGCGCAGACCCTGGTTGGGATTGTCTCTCCCACTCTTCCTGCCCCTCCCCCGCGCTCGCTCCCTCTCTCTCTCTCTCTCTCTCTCTCTTTCTCTCAAACTAGAAACAAAAAGGAAGTAGACCATTCTCCCATGCCGAATGTGGGCAAAGTCCAAAACCAGGCTAAAGTAACCTACGGTAACAAAAATCAGAAACGCAGTTACTTGTGGACTGAGAGGCAGGAAGGAACCATCTGAGGGGGTGGTAATGTTCTAGATCTAGATCTCAGTTGAGCCATACACTTAAGACGTGCCTTCATCCCTCCTTCCCTAGAACCATCTGAGGGGGTGGTAATGTTCTAGATCTTGATCTCTGTGCGGTGAACGAAGAAACAGTAGAAATGTGCCGTCTCCCGGTTCTGGGGACGGGGCGACTAACATCAAGGTGTCGGCAGGATTGCTTCCTTCTAAGGGCTACTAGGGAAAAGCTGTTCTAGGTCTCTCTCCTAGGTTCTAGTGGTTTGCGGGCAATTTTTGGTGTTCCTTGGTTTGCGGAAGCGTCACCTTGATCTTGGCCTTCATCCTCACGTGGCGTTTTCCCTGTGTGTCCCACCCTCATGACCTCATTTTAACTGGATTACCTCTGTAAAGACCCCGTCTCCAAACGACATTCTGAGGTACTAAGGGGTTCAGACTTCAACATATATTTCTTCCTTTCTAATTTTTTTTTTTTTTTTAGAGAGAGCGGGCGAGCACAAGTTGGGGAGGGGCGGAGGGAGAGAGAGAATCCCAAGCACGCTCCACACGCACTGCAGAGCCCGATTCGGGGCTCAAACCCACAAACGGTGAGATCATGACCCAAGCCGAAGTCGGACGCTTAACCGACTGAGCCACGCAGGCGGCCCTGGTTCAAATTCTGAGTCCACTCATGGAACCACACTCTTGTATGACCTTGAGCAAATCGAAGTTATGTTCTTTAAGTCTTGGTACCCCCCTCTCAAAAGGTGGAACTTCATTGCCACTTCCCTGGGTTGTCACAGGGCTCGGCTTCCGTTGCACATGTCAGGTGACTTGTGTTGTGCTTGGTGACAGACAGCACATAAGACATGCAAGGAATTATTGTTTGATCCTAAAAGAGACTCAAGGAAAGCAGAAACTGAGGTCGGGGCTTTGGTAGCTGTACAGAGAGCAGTTTTCAAATGATTAATCGGGTTTTCCAATTATTTCAGTCACACGTGCGTCTGTTTGTTTGTTTGTTTTTAACGCAAACAAATACTGCAGAAGGGTTCAAGGTGACAAGTGCCTCTCGGCGACCTACGCCCTAGGTCTCCGGGCCCACATCCCTAGAATTTTTCCAAGCATATCTATAATACCTGTACATTTAAATTTTTTGAATACACGAATACGGGGCCACAGCAGGTGCTGTCGTGCTCGCTCACGCTCCCTGCGTCACCCCCACCCACCCTGAGAGGCACTTGCAGACTTGTCGCTCAGAGCCTGCTTCTCTCTGCATGTTTCTGCGTGAGCGTGATCGCTGGCCAAGGAGATGCTCCCGGGCACCTCAGGCTGGCTGGAGGTACTGGGGAAGGAATGCCCCTCAAACAGTGAGATCTTTCCCTATCAGCACATATTGGAGGCCTGTTGATGATTACACAGCCTGCGTGCGCCATAACTAATGTAGAGGGAGAGAGAGAGAGAGAGAGCAAGCGGGGGGGGGGCAGAGGATCCAAAGCAGGCCTAAAGAGGGCCTGCCCCCCTGAGGATTCTACCCAGGGGTCTCTGCATTTGGGGGGGCGGTATCCGTGTGCTCTGCGTGCTGGGCAGAGGTCCGCTGTAGCAGAGGGGCTCTTCCTCAGAGTTACTGTCTTCCAGAAGAACCCCCCCACGCCTCACCTCCCATGCCCACACCCCATTGCCACATCTGTGACGTAGGCCTTTGTTTTTCAAGCAAAAGTCCCCAGTTTTCGGATGAAAAACAACTCGTTTCGAGAGCACACACTCCTGAGATCTTCCGGCTGACTGTTGACAAGAAATTCATCTTTGCGAGGCGGGTACGAGGACTGAGTGAGGAGACAGAGAACGGGCCCATGGAGTGTACAGGAAGTGTTCTCTAGAACTTGGTTACTCTGCCCACTCGCGAACACTTACAGTGTTTACCTGACCGTCGGTCTGTTCTGAAAACAAATATTCAAAGCGTCAAAATACTTCCTTGTTCCTCTCTTGAGTTCTTTGCTGCCTGCTGGCTGCCCACTTGTGCCCCAGAAAGGTGCCCCAGACCTTGTTCTGGGGACCTGAAGCATCAGAGAGATGAGACGATAAAGGCTGGAGGCAGCAATGGCCGGAACCGCCCAGAAAGCCAAGGGTATTGACCTTGACCGAGGGGAGGGAAGGGGTTCTTCTTTCCCTGTCTCTTCCTTTTGCCTCTTTCTCTTGCTTTTCCTTTTCACCTCCTTTGTTTTCTTTTGTCATTTTGGAGGTGGGGAGACAGGCAGAAGAGACACACACAATAGAACCTCCGGGAAGGGAAGAGATCTGTGAAGGATTGTCCAAAGAGACACCTTGACCGAGAGGAGGGATGTGATGTGATGTGTGATGCTGTACCTTCTCTCTGTCTGTCTCTGTCTCTGTCTCTCTTTCTCCATCACACATACACAAGCATCAGTTCAGGACGTGAGCCCTGCTGAGAGTCTCTGATGCCCACACCACACCTGACTCCAAAGCCCCTCCACGGGCATCCAGACGGGGGGAGGCAGGGTGGTCGGCCACCTCAGCAACCACACTTGTGAAGGGTGGGCTCGGGGAGAGCTCTGCCTCCCCTGCCCTCGGGGAGGGCCCAGGACTCACCTGGCCTGTGGGGATGTTCTCCTGGCTGCCCGGGGGCCGTCCCACTCCTGGAGGCGTCAGTGATGGGGTCTGGAGAGAGATGTGACCGAGGGAGCCTTCCAGGCACCCCGGCGGGAGCGGGAAGCTGAATGCTGACCTTGTTGCCAAAGGTGTTCAACTCGAAGGGGACAGTGTCATCAGAAGACCGGGGAAGGCGGTGCTGACCAACAGGCCCACCCGTGTAATCACATAGCCCCAAGTTCTCCTCCTTCATATCTGGGTGGGCCCCCGTGTCTGAAGCCTGCGCCAGACGATTTCCGAACATGCGTGGCCTCCACATCATCTCCCTTCCCTGGCTGCCGCTGCCTCTACCCCCCGCAGCACCTCCTTCTCATCTGTCATGCTCCTGCCTCCCCGTCTGGAAAGGCGGAATCAGCAGAGGACCTTCGAGTGGGGACTCTGGAGCCAGGAGGCCTGCCCTGGGATCCCAGCCCTCCCGCTGAGCCACCCGGACGCCTTGCAGGAGTCACTTAACTGCCCCGGGCCCCCGTTGTCTCATCTGGTTCTTCCGAGGGTCAACATCTGGGAAGCGATCCTACCAGTGTCTGACACACGGTCGGCCCCGAATACATGCTTGTTAAAAAAAAAAAAAACATGATTGCACGTCCCCCTTGCGTATGGAACGCAGCATCCTTTCATGGAAGGTTTAGAAGTGATGGGAGGTAATTACATCATGAGCAATTTCAGATGAAAGGTCCTACAATTTCCTAGCCATCTCCCCTCACTAGGCAGCCATGCGTGGCCTTCTCTCTTCTCAGCCGCCTGGGGGGCACCATTTGGGGGTTTCCTTCCCCTCCTTCCCGGGGCCTTTCTCCCTTCAATTCTCCTAGGCCAGCATGGGGGAGCCTCAGCCTGCCTGTGGAAAACTCACAATTCTTATTACTTTGTTCCCAGGCAAGTTATCACCCTTTGTCCCAACCTCTCCGCTCTGGACGCTGCCTGGCTCCGAGCCTTCTTCGTGAAAACAGTGAAATGTTTTCCTGAACAAGAGAACCGTCTCCCCTGGGTCTCTATCCTTGGCGACCTATACGTGATCCTATGTCATTTTTAGGACAGTCCCGTGAGCTGAGCACTGCTATTACCCACTTCATAGCTGAGTAGATAACGGAGGAAAGACATTGTCACGGAACCAGCTCGTCGGCCGTGGAGGGAAATTAGAATCCAACTCTCTGTACCTGCCCCCAAACGCTACCCTGTACTGCCTTTACATACGAAAAAGAAATAAAAATAAAAAGGAAGGAAGGAAGGAAGGAAGGAAGGAAGGAAGGAAAAGAAAGAAAAAGAAAGAAAAAGAAAGAAAGGAAGGAAGGAAGAAAAGAAAGAGAAAGAAAGAAAGAAAAGCTATTTTTAAAAAGACCAGAATTGGGGCGCCTGGGTGGCGCAGTCGGTTAAGCGTCCGACTTCAGCCAGGTCACGATCTCGCGGTCCGTGAGTTCGAGCCCCGCGTCGGGCTCTGGGCTGATGGCTCAGAGCCTGGAGCCTGTTTCCGATTCTGTGTCTCCCTCTCTCTCTCTGCCCCTCCCCCGTTCATGCTCTGTCTCTCTCTGTCCCAAAAATAAATAAAAGTTGAAAAAAAAAAAAAAACGAAAAAAAAAAAAGACCAGAATTTCCGCACCTTACTCTCTCTGAGTGACCCTGCTCTGGGTTCAGCTAAAAACACGACTGCTTCTACTATTCTGAAAACAGTATGGTGGTTCCTCAAAACATTAAAAATAGAACTACCATATGATCCAGAAATTCCACTTCTGGGTGTTTATCCAAAAGAATTGAAAGCAGAGACTCAAAGGGATATTTCTCACACCCGTGTTCACAGCAGTCTCATTCACAGCAGCCAAGGAGCGGAAGCCACCTAAGTGTCCATCGATGGTTGAATGAATGGTAAACAAAATGTGGTCACCTGCACAATGGAGTATTATTCAACCTGCGAAAGGAAGAAACTTCTGACACGTGCTACGACAACGGCTTTTAAGCCTTAAAAGCATTCTGCTAAGTGAAATAGGCCAGCTATGAAAGGACAAATACGGCATGACTCCACTTATATGAGGTCTCCAAGAGTAGTGATGGTAGCGGGGGGGGGGGGGGTTAAGAGAGGGGGCTCCTGGGTGGCTCAGTTGGTTAAGCCTCCAGCCTCGGCTCAGGTCATGACCTCACAGTTCGTGGGTTCGAGCCCCAGGTCGGGCTCTGTGCTGACAGCTCGGAGCCTGGAGCGTGCTTCCGACTCTGTGTCTCCGGCTCTCCCTGCCCTTCCCCTGCTCGTGCGCTCGCGCGCTCTCTCTCAAACGTTAGAAAATAAATAATAAATCAATCAATAAAGACACAAGGCAGTCAAAAGTGACATTAAAAAATGGTTACGATGGTAAACTTTACAGTATGTGGTTTTTCCTACAATTGAAAGCTTTTAAAAATGAAAAATAAGAATATTCCAAAAACGCCATTGCTTCTGAAAAGCTCCAGGTTGAACCCGCTCTCTGACCTTCCATGATTATTTTGCAATCTTCTTTGCAGAACACGAGTCGTAGACCTTTCGATCTGACTGTACCAGGAAACTGCTCAAGTTTCCCCAGGCTGTCTCCAGGCAAATTGTTTCTTTCTACCTCCTCTCCCCGACCGTGCCTAGTTCAGAGATTCTAAACGCCTTTGGGTCTCCGGAAAATCCGAGAATCTGATAGAAGCTGCCACGTTCTCCCTGCCTCCACACCCCAAATGTACATGTGCAGCGATACAATTAGGTTTCCTTATGATTCGGAGGGTTCCTGGATACCCTGGCACCTCTCCATGGACCCCAGAATGGGGGTCCCTCATATCGCAGAGCCTCCCGGCGTTGGCTCAGAGTTCATTGTTAGTCATCTCCTTTCCTACTCAGTGCACTCAAGGGGAAAGTGAGCTTGTTACAAAAACCAGACTGGTGTTATATTATTTGTGAGACAATTCACTCTAAAACATCTGTATATGTGCAGGGTGGTGTGTGTGTGTGTGTGTGTGTGTGTGTGTGTGTGTGTGTGTGTAAGTATATTTACTATAGGGGCAGTAGTTAGCAATTAGAAAAACCTAATCAGGTCAAGATCCCACAGTTCGTGGGCTCGAGCCCCTCATCGGGCTCTGGGCTGACAGCACAGAGCCTGTCTGGGATTCATTCTCTCTCTGTTTCTCTCTCTCTCTCTCTCTCTCTCTCTCTCTCTCAAAAATAAAATAAATAAACTTGAAAAGAAAAGAAAAGCCTAAGTCAGGAACCTACACTCTAGAAATGGCTACCTAAATCTACACCAGAGGGGCCCTTCATTAACATAGAGATCTTGGAAATATTAAGATATATGGTTCAAGGTTACAGGTTCCATGCCCTGGTAGGCACAAGGCTAATCTGGAATTTCATTTGGTCCTCTGTCAACTCCCCATTTTCAGAGGACTGTGGTGCCCGATCCCCCCAGAAGTTTGGCTGACCCTGCCACAAGGATATCATCGCGTGTGCCTCAGAGTGAACTCCGCACGCAGAGCGCCCACTGGAATGCCTAAGGACAGAGGGGGACATGACCCAGCCTATAGGAACAGGTCACGGCACTGTATGTGTACCTGCTTCCTAGTAAATGACCACACAGCTGGTCAGACTCCACCTGAGCAAGGACAGGTGGAGCCCCAACCTACTTCCCTGGCACACTTTCCTGGTGGCAGGATCAGTTCGGGGATGCCCATAAGCTGTCCAAATCAGACGAAGCTTTGCTGTGTTCAGGAAGTGAACAGTGTCATCTGGACTCAGTTTCTCCCTCTCTCTCCTCCTGGCTCTGGCTTCCTTCTGAGACTCCCTGGTGACAGCAAGATGGCGGCAGTATCTCCTCCTATTCACTCTGGTTCAAGTTCGGCATGGAAAGTAAAGAGGATATTGTCCTGAGAGCTCTAACAAGCCCCCAGAGTGAGTCTGATTGCCACTTTGGCCTGCTTGGATCACGTGGCCATCCCGCATCCAATCACCGATGCTGGGGAAAAGGTGTTCGGACAGGCCAGGCATGAGTCACGGGCCCCTCCAAGTAGGGATGTCACCTCCACCAGAACCACGTGGCTTGAGAACAGATCAGGGGGAGGAGTGAATCGCTAGTAGTCACAGATTCTTTGCCACTCCTCCCACTGAGAGGTACAGTCCATTTCCCATCCCCTCAAATCTAGGCCAGCCTCGTGCCTCGTTTTGGCCAAAGAAAACCATGGTAGACGTAACACTGTAAATTTCAAGGCTGGGTCTTAAGGAAATCTGTGGATCCTGCTTGTGCATACTTGGGACACACTCTCATGGAATGCCATCATGAAGCCCAAGAAGCCATGTGGAGAGGCCCCTTGTGGGGGAGAATCAAGGAGCTGTGGCCAATATCCCCAGCTGGTCTCCCAGCCAGCACCCAGCAATACGTCCCAGACACCAGGAGGAGCAGAAGAATCACCCTGCTGAGCCTGGTCAACTCACGGAACCATAAAAAACAACCAGTTGTTATTTGTTTGACGTCGTGAAGTTTGGGGATAGTTACGCAGCCAACGATGGCTGATACAGGGTGGCTCCTCAAATGAAAAGTGGCAGGTTATCCTAGAAATTAAATGAGTGAAGGCTAGCTGTACAACAATCAAGATCTCACCACAGCCATCTGCTCTGTGGAGTCAAGTCTGCCTGGCAACTGATGGGCTCAAGAAACACAGACTTTTCTGGAGCAGCGTTCCCGTGTCCACTCACTGGTTTTGTCAGGGTCCAGAGACAGTTGCTGGAGCAGTGGATCTCACTTCCCAATTCCAGACTCACGGCTGTGGGTTTTTAAACACACTGTCTCCGTTGGTGACTCTAGGCCTTCCCGCATGTGGCAAAGATGGCTCCCCAGCAGGTCAGTCCCGCAGGGTTCTGGGAGTCGTTCCTGGAGACCCGGACTAGAGTTTTCACAACAGCCCTTCGGTAGTGGGTCGAATGGTGGTCTCCCAAAAGCTACAGCCGTGTGCTAACCCCTGGAAGCTGTGCATGGGACCTTATTTGGCCAAAGGGTCTTTGCAGATGTAATCGAGTTAAGATCCTGAGATGAGATCATCCTGGGTTACCTAGGTGGGCGCTAAATCCCACGACAGGAGCCCGTATGGCGGACACGTGAGGAGAAAACACAGAGAGGAGAAAGCCGTGTGAAGACAGAGGCAGGGTGGAGTGATGCAGTCCCAAAGAAAGCCGGCAGCCAGCAGAAGCTGGGAGAGGCAAAGGATTCTCCCATAGAGCCTCCAGAGGGAGCATGGCCCCACCTTGATTTCAGAGTTCTGGCCTCCGGAATGGTGCAGAGAATCCATTTCTGTTGTTTTAAGTCGCTCAGTCTGTGGTCATTCGGTTTGGTGGTTTCAGGGAATGAACACACCTTCTGATGATTCCGTAAGCACCGACTTCCCTGTATTAAATCCCTTTCTGCTTAAAATATCTGGAGCAGTTCCTTTCGTCCTTTTCTTTTCTTTCTTTCTTTCTTTCTTTCTTTCTTTCTTTCTTTCGAGTTTTTTTTTTAATTTTTTTTTCAACGTTTATTTATTTTTGGGACAGAGAGAGACAGAGCATGAACAGGGGAGGGGCAGAGAGAGAGGGAGACACAGAATCGGAAACAGGCTCCAGGCTCTGAGCCATCAGCCCAGAGCCCGACGCGGGGCTCGAACTCACGGACCGCGAGATCGTGACCTGGCTGAAGTCGGACGCTTAACCGACTGCGCCACCCAGGCGCCCCATCTTTCTTTCGAGTTTTAACTTTTTTATTAATTTTTTACGAAGTTCATTTATTTTGAGAGAGAGAGAGAGAGAGAGAGAGAGAGAGAGAATGCGTGGGTGAAGGGCAGAGAGAGGAGAGGAGAGAGAATCCCAAGCAGGCTGCACACTGTCAGCATAGAGCCCAAAGCGGGGCTCAGTCCCACAAGCCGTGAGATCCTGACCTGAGCCAAAATCAAGAGTTGGACCCTTAACCGGACTGAGCCACCCAGGCACCCCAAGTTTGAATTTTTCTTAAGTAATCTCTACACCCAACGTGGGACTCAAACTCACGACCTTGAGATCCAGAGCCGCAGGCTCCACCACCTGAACCAGCCAGGGGCCCCTGGAGAAGTTTCTGTTTCTTGCACTGAACCCTGAGTGGTACAATTCCTTTCCCATCCCCAAAATGGAAGACCAAGGCAGCCAGAATGCAGACTGTGAGGAGGAGCCAGGGACATACTTAGATCTGAGGCACATCCGTGGTTCTGCTGCCAGCCTCAGAGGCAGCTGCATTTCTCCCCGTTCAACAGAAACACTGGTCCTGATAGAGTCTTCTCTTTTGCCAGTGCGGCAGCAAGAGTTTATTTTTATTGTAAATTATTGCAGTCAGCACACCAGCTCACCTCTGCCAACAGCCCACTACCTCTGAAGTCTTGGAATGAAGAGCCAGGCAGGGCCAGTGAGACTCATCTCTCTTTCCTTTTTTTTTTTTTTTTTTAAATTTTTTTTAACGTTTTTCTTTATTTTTGAGAGAGACAGAGACGGAATGCGAGTGGGTTAGGGGCAGAGAGAGAGGGAGACACAGAATCCGAGGCAGGCCCCAGGCTCCGAGCTGTCAGCACGGAACCCGATGCGGGGCTCGAACTCACAAGCCGGGAGATCATGACCTGAGCCGAAGTCGGACGCTCAACCGACTGAGCCACCCAGGCGCCCCAACATCTCTCTTTCCTTTATCCCATGGAATCCAGAAAAGAGCTGGAAGCTGCTGGAACTGGACTGAGAGTTGGTGGTTTTGTTTTTATTTTAAAGAGAGAGCATGAGCAGGGGAGGGGGCAGAGGAAGAGAGAGAATATTTTCTTTTTTAAGTTTATTTATTTATTTATTTTGAGAAAGAGCAAGGAAGGGCGGGGGGTGGGGAGAGAGAGAACCCCAAGCAGGCTCCACGCTCAGTGTGGAACCTGACGGGGGGCTCAATCCCATGACTGTAAGACCATGCATGACCTGAGCCAACATCAAGAGTCAGACGTTCAACCGACTGAGCCACACAGGCGCCCTGAAAGAGAGAGAATCTTAAGCAAGCTCCACGCTCAGCATGGAGCCCAACGCAGGGCTCGATCCCAGGACCCTGGGATCGCGACATGAGCCAAAATCAGGAGGCGGATGCTCAACCAAGTGAGCCACTGAGCCACCCAGGCGCCCCTAGGCTGAGAGTTTTTGACCCAATACCAGTGAGAGGCTCCAACCACAGTTACTTCCTAGAGAGCAGGTTGTGTTAGTTGGCTTTCCTTCTCCAAACCAAGACTACATTTTCATAGAGACGCGGGTGGTATTGTGTTCGTGCGTGTCTCTGAATCTGTGTGTCTGCATTTCTGTGTGCCTTTCTGTGAGTTCGTACTTGTGTTTGGTGTTTGGGTGTGTGTATATGCGTTTATGTGTGTGTGTTTGTGTGTGTGTTTACATGCGTTTACATGCGTTGACATGTGTGTTTTTATACGTGTGTATGTGTATATACGTGCAGATTTATATATGCATGTGTTTGTGTGTGTCTGTGTGTATTTACATGTAGGTGTGCATTTTTATATGTGTGTATATATTTTTTTAGTTTATTCATTTTGAGAGAGAGAGAGAGAGAGAGAGAGAGCAGTGGAGAGGCAGAGAGACGGGGAGAGGGAGAGAATCCCAAGCAGGCTCCGCCCCATCAACGCAGAGCCAGGCACGGGGCCCGAACTCACGAACCGTGAGATCATGACCTGAGCCAAAACCAAGAGTCAGATGCTTAACTGCCTGAGCCACCCAGGCGCCCCATATGCGTGTCTATTTATATATGTGTGTATTGATGTATGTGTTTCTACACGTGTGTATGTGTATAGGTGTATATATTCGCATGTGTGTATTTGTGTGTGTGTTTATACACATGTGTGTTTATGTGTGTGTGTATATGCATGTGTGCTTCAATATTAGTATATTTATACGTACGTGCGTGCGTGCGTGTGTGTGTGTGTGTGTGTGTGTGTGTTTATAGGTGTGTGGAGAGAGGGTATGGGGAGAAGTAACGCGTCTCTGGTTACCGTTAATACCATAAACTTGAGCTATTGTTTTCATAAATAGGACGCCGGAGACGGTCTCTCGCTGCTCTTGCCACTGTGCTGTAGAAATGATCTTGCCACGGAAGAATCCTTCTTTCGTTCTGCAAGCCTAACCACATAATCCAGGAGGGGCAAATTCTGCTCCATGGAAGCCCAGGTTTTTCTGCTTTGTCCCAAGCCAGAGCGCTAGAGCACTTCATGGCCTCGGGGTTGGGGAACAAACTAAAAACCGTGGGATTGTCTGCTGGTAAAGGTGACATCACCACAGTGCTTCTCGAGAAATTCCCTGCGGTGCCGGTGTGGATGCTTATTTATTAAGCGTGCATTGTGCACCTGGAGCTGTGCCAGCGACTGGCTTTTACTGAGAGGTCCGCCTCCGTCCAGGCCGTCAGCAAGCTCTTGCCCTTACGTGGTGCCATCCCCCCTGGGTGAGGCAGGGGCCAGCTCTGTCTCTCCTACCTTGAGCCCAGTTCTCTGGAAACGAGTCTTCACGACCAAGTTCCTGCCTCGGACACGAGCTCCTGAAGGGAGTTCTGTGTTTGTGCTGCCCACATCATCCCCTAGCTACTTCCAAAGGGACTGGAGGGCCACCTCGGTTTCCGCGTGCCTTGAGAACCCTTCAGAGTCTTGAGCTCCTCTCATGGGGCCTGGGGCCCTGCTGCCCCCCGCCCTTCTATATCCCCAGCGGCACACCCCTCAGGCAGCCAGGTTTTGTGGGTCCCTGCCGCCTGCCCGGCGGCCTGGCCCGTCCCGGCACCTGCCGCGGCCGCTGCCGCCGAGACTGGAAGCGTCTGGAGCTTGGGGTCCGGCCACGCTCGCCGTCCCGTCTGGATGTTCCCCAGCCCTGGTTCTGACAGCCGCACTGGCAGGAGGCTCATATCAGACCTCAGCCTCCGGACCCCTCCAGAGCCCCGCCCGCCGGCCACAGGCTCCCAAAAGGCCAGTGTTGCCTGGAAACCATCCCAGCACCCCGCGTACCGCCCGGGGCTGGGTGAGCGCCGTGACCCCGGGGCTCAGCCAGGAGACGCGGCAAAGCCAGGGTTTCCGAGTGGGTGCAGAGGAAAAAAAAGGTGAGGAATAGAAGCCAAGAGGGTGGGGCAGGGGCCGAGGAAGGGAGGAGGAGGAGGGCGGAGGGGGTAACGTACACCACACGATCCCGAAGCACGTGACCTTCTGTGGGTGAGGAGACTTCGTGGCTGCGGCTCTCAGCCGTTGCGCGCTCGCTGCGTACTGAGTGTTCGACGTGATCGGCACACCAGGCCTCACAACGGCAGGAATGATCCCTGCCTGGTAAGTGAGAAAACAGAAACACAGCTGGAGCGGCTCGCTCAGTTAGGCCCTGTGGTCTGATTCCCGCCTGTGCCCTCGGGCCACCCTGGCCGCTGGCTGGCTAGGGATCTCTGTGACCCGCCGGTGGGGGGGGGTCCCCCGCTTGAATCTGGACCGACGGGGCATGGGGACAAGCGCAAGTGGCCCGGTCCCTCCTCCAGCCTTGGCTCTGTCTCCCCTCAGGGGCGCCTGGGCTCCGGCCCCTTCTTCCGTCCCTCTTCGAGGCCCAGAGCATTGTGGCCGCCACCAGGGCCAGGGCTCCCAGCAGCCTCCCTGCCGAATCCTCTGCCATTCATCACAGAGGCTCTCCTGGACGTCTGTGTTAAGAAACAAATGTTCTCCCCCTTTAGTAAATCATGTGAAACATCACACACAGGGACAGCTGGTTAGAACACAGGCTACTACTTTCCTACAAGGTGAGGACGTTGAAGGCACAAAATGTACGCGGGGCTGCGCGCAGGCAGCGCCCAGCCTGCCAGCTCAGCACGTCCTGGCCTCCCTCCGTGTGCCCCTCTGCCTCGGGCTCCGGGCCAGCTGGGCACCGCGTCTCCCTCCCCAGCCCTTGAGGAAACAAGGTCGTCTTTCTGGCTGGTTACCTGGGCGCGAGGCAGGCTTGGCAGACACAGCTTCTCCCGGTACCTCCCCAACACCTCAGCTTGATCGGCGTCTCCTCTGGTTCTTGAAACCAGAAATCTCACCAACGCGGCTCCTCCTGCGTCAGAAGAGGGAAGGGGGTGGGGGGACAGTGGTAGATAAGGCCACGTTGGACTGCAGATTAATCACGTTATTGAACTCTTTCGTAGTCCCCTGCTCTTTGTGGTGGTCTTTCTTCTCTCTGTCTTCAGGGCTCTAGCCCCAGGCTTCCATCCTTTGAAACCTACTCTTTGGAATAAATCTCATGTCAGTCATTTACACCTTAGTGTAAATTTAAGTCAATGAAATAATTCTCTTTCCCAAGAGGGTTTGCATTGAAATCTTTCTGGATGGAAATCATCATGCAATGAGAGATTCGTCCCCGTTAAAGGAATTTTGACTCATAATCTCATAAAAACAGAGAGGCATTTTGGTGGGTACAATGTTGCACAGACTGGAAATACCACAACTTCATCTACCTGTCCTGTCTCCAAACTGTCTATCGTAGGTCGACTTGAGAGGTTTTGTTGACTCACCTTTATTTATTTGTGTTTTTATTTTTTTAGAGATGGGGGAGCAGACGGAGAGGGAGAGAATCTCAAGCAGGCTCCGCGCTGGGCTGACAAGGGGCTCCATCTCACTGCTGTGAGGTCATGACCTGGGCAGAAATCAGGAGGCAAACGCTTAATCGCCTGAGCCGCTCGGGCGCCCCTTGACTCGCCTTTATGATTCATCTAGGAATCATACGATTTCAGGTCTCGTGGGATCTTGGAGATCAAATGATGGAAGTTTCTAGATGAAGAAACAGAAACGCAGAGATAAGTGAGATGCCCAAGATCCCACAGCAAGTTACAGCAAAGCCGGGACCATCTCCTGGCTCCTGCCAATAGCTCTCAACTGAACAACCAACACTGTTTGCAAAATGAAGTCCGGGCAGAAACTCTTCTTTGCTAAACCACAGAGCATGGGCCTGTACCCGGGCTCCGGCCCTTCCAGGGTTGATGACATGGGCAGCCTTTGTGTAGCTTGGGAGGAGTGTTCCTAGAAGCATTTGATCTACAAAATGAGGCCGATGGAGCTTCCCTTATGGCTACAGGGTCCACCAGGTGTAAAGGCTAAAGAGACCCAAGCAAAGGTCACTGTCGTCACCATCCAAACTCCTGGCCTGAATTTTGCGACAAAGGGCCTTAGTTTTATTTTCCCAGCAGCCCAGAGCCCCTCACCCTTCAAAAGCAGAGCCACCCTTGGCCATACTCACCAAACCAGCTTTACTTAGTTACTTCCTCCTCACCACACAACACAAGGCCCCCTCGCCTATTTGAGATCAACCTTGGCCTAAATTTGACCTGAGTTTATCCCAGAAGTATAGGCCAAAGGTAGAGGACCAGAACCAGTATGTGGTCCCGTGGATTAAGAGGCACTAGAAATAGAAGGCCTGGGTTCAAATCTCCCCTCTGCCACTTCCTGTTCTGTGTCTTTGGTATGTTTACTTGACTTCTCCATGCCTCAGAATCCTCATTTGTCAGGTAGGGATAATTCTGGCACTTTCCTCTGGGCCGTTGTGGCAGTTAAATGGAGTCAAAACATGAAAAACACACCCAGAACAGTGCCTGCACATAGTATGTGCTCACTTAAAGTTACCCATGATGTTGGGGCGCCTGGGTGGCTGAGTCGGTTACACGTCCGACTCTTGGTACAGCTCAGGTCATGATGATCTCACGGTTCGTGAGTTTGAGCCCCGCATCAGGCTCGGAGCTGACAGCGTGGAACCTGCTTGGGATTCTCTCTCTCTCCCTCTATCTTTAAAAAAAGAAAAAAAGTTACCCATGATGTCTTTGGTGCCTCCTTTCAAAACTTCCCAGATGTCTCTTTACCTCTCCCCTGGAAACTAAGGACTATGAGTTTTGGGTTAAAAATACTGGGGGCAGGAAGGGAGGGATGTTAAAAGAAACTGGTGTGGAAATTTCTGAAATGTATCTGAAAAACTGAAATACACTGGCCACACCCACTTTATCCTGATATCAGGCTAAACCAATCAAAGAAAACTAATAAGATAAACAAAGTTCTGGTGTGATACACTGCAGAGCACTAAATCTGTGTAAGTCTGAGCTGGCCACCAGAGTGGCCCAGAAATATCACCGTCTCCCCTTCTGCATCATCTGGGTACTGATTCACAGTAAAGGCTGGGGAACCACTGTGTGGAAGCTGCTGTCCAAGCTGCCTTTTGAGCCCAGTGATCACAGTTTGGTGTTTATGGGCTCAGAGTAGACTGAACAGCCAGCTGTCTGCACCAGGAAAGTCCCTTGGCCGAAAAATATATCCCCCACTGGCCTGTGGTAAATGCCTGAAATTCCACCATTAGCAATGCATTCCTTTGGTTATGCCACTCCATTCTCAGGCCACAAGTTTTCAAGTGAAAATGTCCCTCAGGGGAGTAACACGTGAGGACTCCGACAATTATGATGAATGAGGGTTTCAGATCATTCCTGAGAGAGGTGAGCATTGACTGCCTCGCTGGTTGGCGTGTGGCCGGGGGTAGAGGAGAAGGAGTATAGAAGAAGGAGTGGGGGCTTGGAGGGCTGAGGGCAAACTTGGACAGCCGGGCCATTGTGACGCTTTTAAAACATGGCCTTCATTCTTTGACACTCTTTCCAATGAGAGGTGGGATTTCTGGCCTCCCCCTGAATTTGGACAGGCTTGTGACTGCTTTAACCAACTTCTCGGTTCTCTGGAACATTCACTTTTGGAGCCCTGGGTCATCACATGAGAATACCAAGTACTCTGAGACCACATACAGGAAAGACCACTCTGAGCCTAGCCTGCCGGCCAGCCTCGCCAAAATTCGACATATCTGAGTGAAGCCTCCAGAACAATCCATCTGTTGGCTGAATACCAACGAGACCTCCCTCAATGAATTGAGGAGAAAAGGTGTGCGGTCAAACCCCACCCGAATTCCTGACCCATGAAATTATAAAATATAGTAAAACAGTTGTTTTAAGCCACTCAGGATTGGAGTGATTTATTAGGCAGAAATAGATAACTGGAGTAGCCATGTGCCCAGAACCTGGTCGGATAAGAGTCAGCCTCACAGACAGCTGATGTAGATGCTTCCGGGATTGGGGGACCGTGGGGGGAGTGGGAATCCCAAATAGAACAGGCTGATCCATCAGAAACCAACGGTCTCAAGTCCCTGGAAATAATGCCCCGCCCACCCTTGGGCCTGGGCCTCTAGCCCACCACCACGTCATTTATCGGCTAGCCCCCAGAATCTTCTGTTCATCCAGGGTTGGGAGCAGAAGACTTCGGGAAGTCCTGCTCAGTCCTTTACAGACGAGGACACTGAGCTTCCAAGATGGGAGGCAATTTGTAGCTCCCCCGGAGTCCATGCAGGACTTGGTATCTGGCTCTTCAGACCCCCAGAGGGGCAGCGTAAGATTTTGTGCAAAAAGCAAGGGCATGGGGGCACCTGGGTGGCTCAGTCAGTTAAGCGTCTGACTCTTGATTTTGGCTCAGGCCAAAAAAAAAAACCCCGCGTGGGGCTCCGTGCTGACAGCGTGGAGGCTGCTTGGGAGTCTCTCTGTTCTCTCTCTGCCCCTTCCCAGTTCGCTCTCTCTCTCTCTCTCTCTCAAAATAAATAAATGAACTTAAAAAAAAAACAAAACAAAACACAAAGCATGGGCCTGGGCTCAGAAGCCAGGAAGACCTGGGTTCAAGACCTGGCTTTTTCATCTCTTGGTTTTGTTGGCCTTGGTTGAATGACTCAGTTTCCTCATCTGTGAAATGGGAATAACGGGTCCCCGTTCACGAGGTTAACTTGTGAGTTACATGGCACAGCCCTGGCACACCCAGGAGTCACCGTTGCCCCATCCCTCCCTCCATGGCCCTTTCCACCTCGTCCCTCAGGGCCCCCGCCAAGGAGCACCTGCTCAGGCTCCCTCTCTCACCTTTGACGTGTGGTGAGGAGACGGAACGGAGACCACTGGTAACAGGCTGAGTTGCCCAGCTTCACCCAGAGTGCTCCCTGAAGCCCAGGAGCTTCTCCTTGCCCATCCCTCTGCCCAGACCAGCCCCCTCAATGCACCCTCTAATCAGTCCTGATGGTGGCTCCTTAAAATCTGTCCTTCAGATGGCCAAGGACCATGTACCCGGGAGGGCCCCTCTTGCGTAAGGAATCTGAAGATCCCAGATCCCTGCCCGACATGTCCGTGAGAGGGGTGGAGGGGGCGGGGGGGGGACCTGAGTCATAGGGAAGGTTCTGTCTCCCCAGCCCACGGGTGCCCACCCCCGTCCCGGGCCCAGCCCAGGGACCGTCAGCAGCACGTGGCAGCCAGAGACGCTTTCCAGGCAGGGCCAGGCAGGGCAGGGCTGAAGAGGGCAGAGCCAGGCGGGCCTCCTATCATCAGGAAATCTTTTCACTCACAGACGGCTGAGTTCTGTTAGCACGTTGTTGCTGTTCTAGAAAAACAGACTGTTCAGAAGGGAGAGAAGGTGGAGTCGGGAGGTTTCTTGTTTTTTTTTTCTTTCTTTTTTTTTGAAAACGTGATGGACGTGAACATAACACTCTTTTTTCTTCTGTGTAAGCGGTAGCCACCAGGTTTGTATACGCTCCCCCTCGGGTGTTTTCCAGACTCCCCCTTTCTTCCTTTCCATTCTGACCTACTTTGGGCTCCCTCAGAAGCAGACCGGAGACCAAAACGTGAGCAGAAGTGGTTTATTTGGAGGAAATGGAGCGGAGTATTGGAGGTGAGGAGGGGAAGGGAAGGAAGCGTTACCAAGAAAGCCACCTCGGGGGGCCAGGGAGCTGAGTCATTATCTTCCAACTCCTGTGGTCTCTGGCTGAGAGCCTGGCCTGCGTGCGGCCTCGAGCGAGCCCTCCGGCCAGAGGTCACCCGAGCTCGCAGCTGGCACGCGCCCAACCTGGCCATGCCGGGGACATCTGCACGGGGCGACCCCTGCGCCCTGCTGCCGCTTCCCTACCCTCAGACCTTCTCTCTCTCTCTCTCTCTCTCTCTCTCCCCCTCTCGGCCCTGCTCACACGTGATCAGCTGACCTTCCACTCGCCCCAACCTCCACATCCACTTCCCGGGGAACCCCAAACTGAGCAGAGTCACCATAAGCCTCTGGATTCTCCCTCTGAGTTTCGGAGAAGAAAGGAGAGTGGGGACAGGAATGTTCTCACTCACCCCGCTGCGGCCTTTAGAGGAGACAGGCCCCTGCCGCAAACTGCCCTTGGCGGCCTTTCCTGAACTGTCCTGCCTCATTCCATGCTCTCCCTCAGCCCCTGCGCGCCCCAGAGCCTGAGGGTGGGCTTGGCATTCCCTGAGCCTTCGCTTTGGGGGGCCCAGACCTCACCTCGCTTTGCTAAGCCCCCACGCTCCGCTCCGTCGACTTGGGCCCAGCTGTCATTGCTGTGGCCAAGCCTTGACACGAGCGGCGAGGTTTGTTTTTATTTGCTGTTTCTAAGGCTCCTTCTCTCCCAGGAGCAGGAGGTGATGGGGAAGCTGTAATTTGCTAAACAGGCCTTAATCTTCACATCAGTCCCGAGAGGCAGGTAGAGCTTCTCAGTCAAAACACACAGGGCTGTGATTAGACAAGACTGGCAAGATAATGCGCAGGGATTTGCGCTCCCCGGCCAGGCCCTGGCTTCCCTGGGGCAGAGCTGCTGACCTCGCCCCAGGGCTGTGGCCCACAGAGAACGTTCTTTCTGCAGAAGGGCAGAAGAGCCCGGTGTCCAGGGCCATTTCGCTGCTCCTTTTGTGCCACCCCCCCCCCCCATCTCTCTCCAGCCGTCCCCTGTCGGACAGGATGGAGGGAAAGTGATGCGGCCTTGGAGGAAGACAGACATAGGTTTGAACCATGCTCTGTCACTCTTTTCCATTCAACAAATGCTAATGAGTCCCTATTATATCCCTGGCACTTTTTGGTTGTGGGAATACGTGATAAATGTTGGCGGTTCCGGAGGGTCAATCCATAACGCTCTTTTCTTCTCCTCCCGACCGATTGAGAAATAGACGCGGAAGTCCAAAAGGTGAGGCCCGAGATGTTCTTTATTACGGAAAAGGCTATCTTGGCAGATGTGGCTCGAGATCTGTCACAACAATTGTCTTGCTGACGCTCACCCCAGCGTTGATCTGACCCACTCGGCTCCGGGCAAAACTGAAGACCATACAGAGCTGAGATGATGTGCTTTTTCTCAGAGGGGACCCAAACGGGGCTGAGCCCCCTGGACCCGGATTTGCCCTGACTCATCAGATAGTTCACTCACCTCGTTTGCCACCACCCTCCCCACCCACCCCACCCCCGGGCAAAGGTAGCCCCTGAGATAAGGATGTGAATGCAAGTAGGGTATTTGGGAGCGGAGGCAGGTTGGGTAACCCCAGGATGTGGCAGTTCGGCTGGGGCGGTGGGGACAGGTGATGTTGATGGCATTGGAGATGCTGGCACGTGGGTTCCCCCACCCCCGACTAGCATGGCAAAGGTGGAGGTGGGAAGGACCAAGGCGGGGTGATCAGAAGGAAGCGGCCGCTGCTTGTGACTTGAGGGGGAAATGAATTACTCCATAACTCTCAAGGACCCCACCCTCCGGATTTTACCTAGGCCTAGAGAGTTCTGACTGGGGCCCCCAATTGATCTTCTCTCGGCTCCAGACATGTCATAGCGTGCATGGGTACACGTGTGCGTGCACATATGTGCACAAATACACGTGCAAACATACATGCACACATAAATACATGTGCACACCTAAACACATCAGTGCACAGCATACAAATTACCCACATACACGGCACGTTCTCACACACATTCCTTCACCCTCACCTTTTTTGTTTTGGTGTCTGTGATCCAATATGGCAGGAAAGGTCTCTTTTTTTTTTTTTTTTTTTTTTTTTAGTGTTTATTCAATTTTTTTTTTTTAATTTTTTTTTTTCAACGTTTATTTATTTTTGGGACAGAGAGAGACAGAGCATGAACCGGGGAGGGGCAGAGAGAGAGGGAGACACAGAATCAGAAACAGGCTCCAGGCTCTGAGCCATCAGCCCAGAGCCTGACGCGGGGCTCGAACTCACGGACCGCGAGATCGTGACCTGGCTGAAGTCGGACGCTTAACCGACTGCGCCACCCAGGCGCCCCAAGTGTTTATTCAATTTTAGAGAGAGAGAGAGAGAGGGAGATGCAGAATCCGAAGCAGGCTCCAGGCTCTGAGCTGTCAGCACAGAGCCGGATGCGGGGCTCGAACTCACCAGCCTTTTATGGGCAGGGCCAGTGCTCCGGGCTCCAGGCCAGTGCTTGCCGACCAGCTCTGTGATTCCTCATGGGACGCTCAGAGGTAAATGTGTCTGCCCAGCAGACATAGCCAGGACCACTCTCCGCCCCTGCTACTGGACCAGGTGCCACCTCACCTTATCCAACGGGCAGGTCAGCCTTGCCCACAAAGACCCTCCGGCCCTTATTGCCAATCCGGCCTCAGCCAAGAAATGGGCGTTCGGGGGGCTGGTGGTTCTGTGGACAGCCTAAGGTCAAGGTGAAAGAGACAGGTTGTAGTCACTGAAGGAAAGGGGGGCAAAGGAGCCATCACTTTTAGGACCCCACACGCCAGTGTCTCATCATAAGTGAGCATGGAATGGGTCATTTTCTTTGTACAGCCTACCGGTCCAGGTTTCCTCTTATTGGATGGCTGCAATGGGGGATCACCTCGTGGTTTACAGGCTGGCAGCACATAGAGATGGAGAACAGACATGGGAGTCTAGAACATGCCAGGTGGGGCCAGCTGAGGGATAACGTCCATAAGCCCAGCAAGAGGGGAAGCCGCTCAGCCTGCGCGCGGGCCCAACACCCAGCTCCCTCCCAGGGCAGGGGTCTGCTCTATTTGCTTGCACTACACTCAACCCCCGGGGAGGCCGCCTCATGCATTAAAACAAACTTATGGTCTGGAGACGGACCTCAAACGAGAAACAAGGAGATCAGAGCTTTTTGAGTTCCGTTCGTTAGTCCCATCGTCAAAAAGCCCCCCAGGGGAGTGGAAACAGACCTTGGTTGTGCCGGCAGAACATCAGCATCAAAGTCGGGAACTGTCGTAGGGCCGGGCATCAGCCTGACAATAAATCACGAGGACCCCCACCGGGAGCTGGGTGGGGGCTCCTCACGGGGACCACCAAAAGCTGAGACACTGTGTCAGTTAGCTTTTGCTGTGGGACAAAGCATCCCCAAACAACCTTAAAACCTTAAAACCACCACCGTCTGTTTGGCTCACTCAGTAGGCGCCCTCCCGCCGAATGAGGGATAAGAGAGAATGTGTGTTTACTGAGCACCTAGTACGTGCCAGGCGCCGTGACTCTCGGCCTTCGGGCTTTCTCTGGCCTCCAGAGCCTACTGGCCCCCACCTGGTTCAGGCTAGTTGGCGACTTGACATTTCTCCAGGAAGTCATCAAAGAGTGAAATGACTCCCCGCAGTGTCCCCAGTAGGATTGGGCTCCAGATACTCCCAGTGGGGATCTGCTCGGTGGCGTTTCCTTTATGGACCGCCTCCGATCCCCGGCCCTCGGCCCTTCGGTCACCCGGGAAGTTCTGCTTCTGAGGGCTGGCTGTCAGCTGGAGCAAGGGGCTAAGTGGACCTTGGCTCTCATCCCCCAGCCGGTGGCCTGGGCTTGTTCGTGGGGTGGCTGAAGATTCCAAGAGCAGTAAGTGGACAAGCACCATTATGTGAGCGCTTTTTAAGCCTCAGCTTACCTGACTTGCCAAAGCAAGTCAATGACCAAGTCCAAGGTCAGCGTGGGGGGGCAGGGAAGGATTTGGGGTGCATTTTTTGCAGTCCACCACAGGCGGCATGGCAGGTGTTGCCACCCAGCTAGCAAGGAGGTCTACTGGCACGACTTCCCCATGGAAACACAGTCCCAAGCCACACATCTGAGCAGGCTGTGGGCTTCTGCGGGACAGCACTGCATCGGACTTCTATCCCCAGCCCCGGGTCCCAGCACCAGGCGTCCATGCAGAAGAAGCTCGTGGAGTGCATGGGAGGGTATTGACCGCACATCATTTCTGGCACCAAGGTGGGCAGCAAGATGACTTAAACCTCATCTGGACTCTCCAAAGCCCTCTGTGGCCTGGGGGCCTCATTGGGTGTCCTTGTTCCAGACCGGGGACGCCTAGGGTTTGTGCCGACACATGATTACTTTCACCTTTCTCTTTTGAAAAATGGCCCATGTTTAAGGATTCATAAAACTTAGGAAATGCATCACTGAGCCTATAACGCCGTGAGAGCCCCATGTAGAGAATGACTTAAAAAGAAGATTCATCAAACTAATTACTTCTCCCCCCCCCAACCCCCGCCCCCACCCCGCCCCTCTTTCCGCTTGGCTTGCTCAGAAAGATGTACAGCCTCACCGGCTAGGCTGCTTCGAAGCCAGACTCCGGGCCTGCTGGTGTGGGAGGGGCAGTGAAACACCCTGGGTCTCGATCGTTCGCGGACTTTCTGGACAAACAAGAGTTTTTCCTGCTGATTCATCTACTCTAAAGGCTGAGGCCAGGCCAGGGTACCTAAGGGGCGGGAGGAAGGGACGCAGGAAGGCTCTCTGTCATCCACCCCCCTCTGAGACAGATTCTACACATCCCCATATGATGCCGCATGTCGTGTCCCTTGGGCCCACCTCTGGGCTCACCCACAGCCTCGGTGGACAGTGCCTGAGCCTGCCGACTGCTTCCCACCGCAAGCGCCTGCCTCTTCCTCTCTGCCTCCCTGTCTGGGGCTTTCTGTAGTTGCACAGGAGCTAGCTCCGTAGAGAGCAAGGCTCAGTGCTAGGCTCTGACATCATGAGGGTCAACCCTCGCCAGCAAGGGATGAGAGTTTATGGATAAATACTTCAGCGTCACATCGGCAGTGCATTGAATGCTTGCCCCCAAAAGATGTGTCCCCCCTGAAGCCGTGAATTCGACTTTATTTGGGAAAGGGGTCTTTGTAGACATAACCAAGTTAGGGATCTCAAAATCATCCTGGATTATTCAAATGGACCTTAAACCCGATGACAAGTGCCCTTAGAAAACAAGGGGAGAAGACACAGAGAAGAGAAGGGGACATGAAGGCGGAGACAGAGATTTTGGAGGGACGCATCAACGAGCCAAGATTCCTTGGCCCAGGATTACTGGCAGCCACCAGAGGCTAGGAAAGAGGCATGGAACGGATTCTCCCCCAGAGTCTCCAGAAGGAAGCGACCCTGCTGACACCTCGGTTTCAGACTTCCAACCTCCGGGGCCCCCGGGTGGCTCAGCCCCTTGAGCGTCCAACTTCTGCTGAGGTCATGATCTCGCAGTTTGTGGGTTCGAGCCCGGCGTCGGGCTCTGTGCTGACCGCTCAGAGCCTGGAGCCTGCTTCGGATTCTGTGGCTCCCTCTCTCTCTGCCCCTCCCCACCAAAATAAATAAATAAACAGAAACATTAAGAAAAGAAAAAAAAAAAAAAAAAAAAAAGACTTCCCACCTCCAGAACTGTGAGCAGCCCGTTTGTGTTGGAAGCCACCCCGTCTGTGGTACTTTGTCGCAGCAGCCCTAGGGCACGAATATAGCTACCCTCAGTGGGATGATTCTGAGATGGGTTCTGAACAGTTCCCAAGAGGTTCCCCAACAGGATCGAGCCCCAGTTGCCCACAGGGACAGCCAGCTCATCTATACACCTTCGCTGGCCTTTTCCCCTTCCTTGTCTCACCTCCCCACCGCCCTGCTGGGGGCTCCTGGGATCACCTCCCGGTGAACCACTTGCGCCTAATTCCTTGTCTGCTTTTGGGAGCACCCAGACTAAGGGCACACTGTCCCATACCATTCATCCCTTCCTTAATTCATCCCATCACCATTTATAAGGGAGGTGGGCACAGGGAGTGGCTGTGGTTGACCAAAAATAATGGACCCCCCCCCCCCAAAGTATCTGCATCCTGGTTCTCAGAACTTGGAAGTGGTATCTTATATGGCAAAAGGGATTTTGCGGGTGAGATGAAGTTAAGGGTCTTGCATTGGGGACGTGATCCCGGCTTATCCGAGTGAGCCCAGTGTAATCACAAGGGTCCTTCGAAGAGGGGGGCGGGAGGTCAGAGTAGCGGGAGGCTAAGGGCTGTGACCACAGCAGCAGAGGTTGGAGCAGTGCAGCCATGAGCCAAGGAAAACCGGCAGCCTCTAGAAGCTGGAAGGAGCAAAGAGCAGATTGCCCCTTGGAGCTTCCAGAAGGAACCAGCACCTTGATTCTAGGGCCACAAGGTTCATGCAGGACTTTGACCTCCAGAGCTGTGAGGTGATAAATTTGTGGGGTCTTAAGCCACTAAATGTGTGGTACTTTGTGACAGCAGGCTCTACTGAACTCATACAGTGGTTGCTGAGCATAAGCAGGATGCAGTCTTGATTCTGGATTCCACTGGATTCTGCTGTGGCTCCCGGGCAAGTTCCTCACCCCCTCTGAGCCTCAGTAGCCTCAGTTTTCAAATGAGCATAGTCATCGGCGTACCTTCCTGCTGCTGCTGTGTGGACCACACGAGGTAGTGTGGGGGATAAGTGGTCAAGCACAGCGGCGCCGATGACAGCGCATTAACATTTACTCTTAGCCAGTCGTGGGGCTCCACCTGTTGGAATACCAGGCCCAGTAAGACACAAAATGCAATTCTGATCTTTAGAGACGTCACAGCCTAGAAGCATGGAGGGGGCCCGCTAAGAGTGTCTGGGAAACGGGGATGCCTGAGCCACTGCCCAGAATGGAAGAAAGATGCTTCTGGGTCCCTTGAGTCACAGCAGTTAGGACCTCCGAACTGCCCCTCCTTCACGCCCCCCCCCCCCCCCCCCCCCGATGCAAAGGCTCAGTAGGAAGTAATAGTCACAGCTGGGATAGCAGTGGTAAGAGTAGTAACAGTAACTATCGTCACGGCTGTGACATCACCAACGCCCCAGCCTTTGGACTCCAATGTGCTGGCGGAGGCTCAGCCTCCCATCTCAGAAGTCCTCACCGTCCCGGAGTCATTCGGAATGGCCGGTGTTTTGGGTTCCCGAACCCAATTCCGATGTGTGTAGGGAGTAGGGGGGGTGCTCCCCCCACCAACAGCAGCAACTCTCTGGACGCCCTCTGGTCAGTTCTGACACCATCTACCCAGAGACGGTGGCAGATCCCATAGGGTGAGGCCTCAGTCCTACAAGATCGCACACACCCACCCCTCCACATGCCAGTCCTACCGAGTCCAGACTGTCACCGTCTGACTAACCGGCTATCAGTCAGAGGTTCCCGCGACCCCCTCCTTTCTTGGGTTTGATGAATTTGCTACAGCAGCTCACAGAGCTCGGGGAACGATTTTACTTAGTAGATCATGAGTTTATTATAAAAGGATAAACCTCAGGAACAGCCAGATGGAAGAGACGCAGAGGGCAGGGTTTGGGAAAGGGGTGCGGAGCTTCCTCTCCCAAGTCTCTGTGAGCTCACCAACCCACAAGCTCATCCTTTTGGGTTTTTATGGAGGCTTCGTTACATAGGCGCGATTGATGGAATCATCGCATTGGTGATTGGTGACTGATTCAACCTCCAGCTCCCCCCGCCCCCATCAGGGAGGGTAGGACAGAAAGTTTCAACCCCCTAATCCCTAGGTTGGTTCCCCTGGCAACCAGCCCCCAAGCTGAGGTTTCCAAAAGTCGCTTCATTAACATAACAAAAAGACACCTTTCCGGCTCTCACCTCCAGATTCTTCAAGGGTTCTAGGAACTCCAAGGTTGAAGGCCAAGTATATATTTGTTCTTATAAATCACAATATCACAACAGTCGTGGTCACTGCAAAGTCTGGGCTCCCTTGACTCCTAGAAATTCTGCTTCATCTGGGGTGAGTCCTGTATGTGGTGTGGGGAGAATATAGAAGGTTCCATATGGACCTTAGAAGTACTCCTTCTGTTGCCTCCTCGTTGTCTGGTCAGACACCCACCTCCTTCCTGCCCAGTATGTCTTCCAGGTGGCCTCTTGGAGGGCTGGGGCTTGGAAACTACACGGTCACAGTGATATTTGCCTTTGGTAAATGAAATGCAGTGTCACCTTAAGAGATAGCTCATACTAGGAGCAGGAGTAACACAGCCTCACCAATGTCTGTGAAAAGGAGTTCCCAAGACTCAGGCCGGAGGGACTCCTTTTGTCTGGAATCAGGGAAGGCTCCGTGGAGGAGGCGGCGTTCAAAGTGGGTACACGCAGGAGCCCCTGGGTGGCTCAGGCGGTTGAGTGTCCGACTCTTGATTTCAGCTCAGGTCGGGACGAAGCCCCGCATCGGGCTTTTCATATTGATGGTGTGGAGTCTGCTTGGGATTCTTTCTCTCCCTCTCCCTCTGCCCCTCTCCTGCTCGTGCTCTCTCGCTCTCTTTCAAAATAAATAAATGAACTTCAAAAATTAAAAAAAACAAAGTGGGGACATGCACGGGTGGGGGCAAGTGGTTCTGGGAAGGAATCCCAGGAACAGAGCCAGAGGTGGAAAGGAATTTACAGGGCGCCAGAAAGGAGCTATCCCAGGCGAACTTCCCTGCGTCAGGGACCCTTTGCAGGCCAGCGACCCACACAGGTGAGTGACAGCACGGGGGGCCAGGAGGAGGGGAGCACCCCATCGTGCCTGCGGCTGGTCTGGCTTGCAGGGGCCGGTCACGGAGGTCGTCAGGAAGGGGTTACAGGGACTGGTGGAGTCAAAGGGCGTCTGCTGTCCACACTTCCCTTCGCTCTCTGGAAAGGGTAAACCCGCGAAAACTTTCTGGAGGGCAATTCGGCCGCAGGCCAAAAGCTGTCAAGACTTTCTCGAAAGTGGAGGTAGAATACCTGACCCAGGTGAGCTCATCACAATGTAGTTTATAATGGTGGAAACTTGCAAACGACTTCAAATGAACCATAGGAGGTACGTTTAATAAATGATAATGTTTTCATACAACAGAACACTGGGTAACCATTAACTCAACGTAGATCTATTTTTATCTAGGAAAATACTCACAATCCACTGCTAAGCGAATAGAGCAGTTTCTGAATTAATTCCTATGGCGGCTCCTAATTCTGTTGAAATAAATGTGTTTATACGTATATATTTGCAGAGGTGAGAGTTTGATAAGATGTGCGCCACGGTGGGGGTGCCTGGGGGGCTCAGGCAGTTAAGCCTCCGACTCTTGATTTCTGCTCAGGTCGTGATCTCACGGTTTGTGGCTTGGAGCCCCGCTGACAGCTCAGAGCCTGCTTGGGATTCTCTCTCTCCCTCCCTCTCTCTGCCCCTCCCTCTCTCTCTCTCAAAATAAAAAACTTAAAAACAAAAAAGCCCTGAGGGGCTATCTCAGGGTAGACAGAACTTTGGATGATTTCAACTTTCACCATGTTGCTCATCTGTGTTGTTGATTTGTGGTGGGCTTTTTTATTTATTTAACAAATGTAGGAGTTGGGATGCCTGGGCGGTTCAGTCGGTTGACTGTCTGACTCTTGATTTTGGCTCAGGTCATGATCCCAGGATTGTGGGATGAGCCTTGCATCGGGCTCTGCACTGAGCGTGGAGCCTGCTGAAGATTCTCTCTCCCTCTGCCCCTCTCCCCCACTCACGCTCTCTCTCTCTCTCTTTCTCAAAAAAAAAAAAAAAAAGGAAAGAAAGAAAGAAAAAAATATATATGTATATATAGGCCCTTGGCTGGCTCAGTCAGTTGAGCATATGACTTCTAATCTTGAGGTTGTGAGTTTGAGCCCCACGTTAGGCAGAGTTTACTTAAAAAAAAAAAAAAAATATATATATATATATATATGTATGTATTGGGGCACCTGGGTGGCTCAGTCAGTTAAGTATCTGGTTTGGGCTCAGTTCATGATCTTGCGCTTCGTGAGTTCGAGCCCCACATCAGGATCTCTGATGTCAGCACAGAGCCCACTTGAGATCTGTTCCCCTCTCTCTGCCCCTCCCCCACTCGCATGCCCCCAAAAATAAACACTAAAAAAATTAAAATATATATATACTTAACATGTACTACTTACTAAAAAGTTTTTTAAATCTTTTTTAAATTACTTTTGTCATTTTAACATGCAAGTGTTTCTAGGGGCACCTGGATGGCTCAGTCAGTTGAGCGTCTGAGTTCGGCTCAGGTCATGATCTCATGGTTCCTGGGTTCGAGCCCCGAGTCGGGCTCTGTGCTGACAGCTCAGAGCCTAGAGCCTGCTTCGGATTCTGTGTCGCCCTCTCTCTCTGCCCCTCCTCTGCTTGTCTCTCAAAAATGAATAAAACTGTTAAAAAAGAAATTTAAATGCAAGTGTTTCTTTACCTGTGTATCCTCACCTATAATGGTATTTGGATGTTCCCATCTGTGCCCGTGTGAGCTCCCCAGGAAGAAACGCCCACAGTGGGAGACCCTGAGAATCCTGGGTTGACAGGGTGTTTGGTCAGGATGGCCCACAGCAGCCACGAGACAGAATCCCAGCTGTGGTGAGGGAGAGTCATAGCAATCACTATTGTCCAAGGGGCAAGGTCAGGCCTTGAACTCAGAGGGAGGCCGAGGGCAGAAGGCAGGGGCCAGAAGGAAGAGCAGGCTCGAGCAGTGGGGGCCTCCGTCCTAAAGCCCAGCTGGCACGGGGACCTGGGACCTTAAAGCAGCCGCCGGGGCCGGGACACAAAGAGCTGCCTGGTGCAGTTTGAGCTGGGCACCTTCTGGAACTCCAGGGCGAGTGAGAAAGAAGGAGTTAACATCTGGAATCTTCGAGTGGAGCCGCTCGGAGCGCAAAGCTGCATTTGTGAAAAATGGGCTCAATTTGATATTTGGAGAGCAATGAAATTGAAATCATTTCAAATTTTAAATGCCCGACATATTGAGACCCACCCTCGGAGAGACCTTCCAAACTACCTCGTAGGCTCTCCATGCCCAGCTCCAGGAGGGGATTCGCTTCTTTGTCAGAAAGATTCCTCTCCTCCAGCTGGAAAACAAAAGGCCCCCGGGTTGGCGGGTCTCCCTGAGCCGGAGCCCGCTGTGTGCAGCCGAGAGCCTTTCGCGTGGGCCGGAGGACTGTGGTTTCCTTCCTCTCTCAGGTAATGAATTTGATCTAATGGGACTGTCTAAATGCCCAGATACCATGGTGATAGGCACCCCATAAACACAGAGATAAACAGGTAGAGAGATATATGGAGGCAAGCATAATTTGCTTCTAAGTGCCTTTTCACTAGTATAAATAAAGCAGGAAAATAAAGTTGTTGGACGCACTCGCAATACTAATGTAAGGAGGAAATTAAGCACTAATTACGGCGTTAAGGATAAATGAAAAGGCCCACGCGGTCCGGGTGCGAGTGTGGAGGGAGCAGGAGTGGGACAGCTGGGGGAAAAGGGTTAGCCACGGCCACCTCCCCCAGCTCGTTGGGGGAAGCCACCTGCAGGCACTTCCCACAGGCCCTGTGGCTTCCTGTGTTTCTCTGCCAGATGCCAGGGGGCATCCTTGGGCTGGGCTGGGGAGGGAGGGCGGCGGGCCGAGGGTTAATGCCTCGGAAGTGCAGAACCACCCTCAACCACTGAGAAATGGGAATTGAAAGATAAATAGCTCAGCTTCCTGGCCTCTCCGCAGGAGGAAGATATTCCAGTGTCTTCTACGTAGTCCTTCAGAGGGCCTCCGCGGCCCGCGGGGTAATCCACCCCGGAACAGACCGTAACTGGCTTTCCCCACTTCCCTTTTCTCACTTCCCCACCCGACCATCGCTGTGCTTCTGGCACAAATAACAACCCGCACCTACATCCTGGCCTCGGGGGGGGGGCCACTGTGCTCTGAGGGGAACCCAAACCAAGATGGGGGGTTTTGCACCCGCTGAAGCAGAGCCTGGAGCCTTCGGACAGCTTGGGCGGTGGCCCAGGGCCGGCTCCCACGGGGGGCCCCCTGCTTGATCTAATGTTCTGCTGTCTCCGTCTTCAAATCCTCAATAACTTTATCTCTGAACTTGGGTTTCCGAAGCAGCGGCCGAAACAACGCTGGGTGATGACGCTGGCTGGCTGCCAGCTCCGGGCTCTGCAGACAGCACAACCCGAGGGATTCCCTAGCAAACCGGGGCACACGTAGTCCCGGGAGCAGCAGGGCCCCAAGGCCCAGACCGGTCATCCCGATGGCAGCTGCATGGAGGAAGAGAGGAGCTCCACACGGACTTGGCGCTGGGACCCTCGGTGGGAAGCCAGCGTGCTCGTCAACGTGTGGTCCTCTTCCCTGCGGCGTCTGCACAGATGTTGGGTCTCCAGCCTGAGCTCCTGGACAGGAACTGCCTGAGCTCAGACGGTAAACGTTGACGTTAAATTTGTAGAAACTAAAAGCGCGCCCGTGGACGTTGCGCTAAAGCGTATCAGGGAGTTAGAGGTTTTGCATGAGTTTAGAACCTCGGGCTTTGAATTTTTTTTTTTTTTTTTTCTTGAGAGAGAGAGAGAGACACGGGGATGGGGCAGAGAGGGACACAGAGGATCCGAAGCAAGCTCTGCGCTGACAGCAGACAGCCCAACTTGGAACTTGAACCCACAAACCGCGAGATCATGTACCGAGCCAAAGTCAGATGCTCAACCAACTGAGCCACCCAGACGCCCCTAGAACCTCAGGTTTTGAAGACCCCTGCCACACTGTGTGACAGATATCCACAGGCTTAGGAACAGAAATTAAATTTAAAGATCATCAAACTCAACAGAAAAGAGCGCAATTTTCATAGGAAGTTTCGGATGAACCAATTATTAGCAAAGACAAGTTTAAAATTAATTTTTCCTTGTAATTGAAGGTACAATAATACAATGCATAAACAGGCATTTTGAATTACATATAAATCATGAAGCCACTTTTAATTTCTTCTATGACCGCCACGAGTTGCAGGAAATGTCAGAGAAAATATTAAAATGCCTTTGTATAAATTTACATTTCAAATTAAATTCAGACTTAGACGAAACTGATTTGTATAGTTAAATTTTTTTTTGGAAAAAAATGTTCTGTGAGACTCAGCTCTCGATATATTGAAATTTTTGAACTTCAAAACATAATATATTTTGAAATAATTCATCAGAAATGTATCCCGATGTTGTCAGAGCCCCATAAAGACTCTAAAGAGATCTGGTAACAGTTGCAGCAGCAGAGAGATCCTTTTCAAAATTAAAAATTACCAAAGTTACCTGCAACCTCGCATTTGCCGAGGGTGACTGATGTCACGTTCAATTTATTTTGATTGAAAATGAACTAGCTGCAAGTATAAATTCTGATGACCTAATAAATGAATTTGCAGAAAAGTGAGCCAGAAAATATGGTCAACCATGATATCACATTAATAAAGTATTATTTATTTTCGTGCAGAAAATCGTGCCGCTGAAAAAAATAGTTTTGCAATTTGTACGGTTTTGTTCTTATTCGTGTATCACTGTTATTCGTATTATGGTGGGTTTTTTTAATGTTTTTTTATTTTTGAGAGAGAGAGAGCAGGGAGGGGCAGAGAGAGAGAGGGGACAGAGGATCCGAAGCGGGATCCACGCTGACGGCACAGAGCCCCATGCCGGGCTTGAACTCACGAACAGCGAGATCATGACCTGAGCCAAAGTCAGACACTCAGCTGACTGAGCCACCCAGGTGCCCCACTCATAGTGTGTTTTATAGGTAAGAAAACATTTTTTTGGGCGCCTAGGTGGTTCATTCACTTGAGCGTCTTGACTTCGGCTTAGGTCACGATCTCGCTATTGGCGGGTTCGAGCGAGCCCCGCGTTGGGCTCTGGGCTGACAGCTAGGAGCCTGGATGGAGCCTGCTTCAGATTCTGTGTGTGTCTCTCTCTCTGCCCCTCTCCTGATCATGCTCTGTCCCTCTCTTTCTCTCAAAAATAAACATTAAAAAAAAAAAAAGAAAAAAAGACATTTTTAAAGGAGAAAGATTTATGCTTTAATAACTGTAACAGCACTTTTTGGGGGCTTCTTAAACAAAGGGCCCTGCATTTTCACTTCGCACTAAGCCCCACAAATTACGGCGGCAGCCTTGCCTGCCGAGTTTGCTCACCGAGTTTCCTCGGGCAGGCAGGTTAGGCCTTGGTCTCCTAGAATGACAGGAATGACAGGCTTTCTTCTCATTCCTGCTGCAGCCCTCCCTCCATCTTTGTTTGCGTGGTTGGCCATAGTGACAACAAGAGGTAAACAGTAGGGGAGGCTGACTGGCTCAGCCAGCGGAGGATGTGATTCTTGATCTTGGGGTCATGAGTTCGAGCCCCACATTGGGGGTAGAGTCGGCTTAAAAAAAAAAAAGTAGGGGTACCTGGGTGGTTCAGTCGGTTAGGCGTCCAACTTCCACTCAGGTCGTGATCTCACGGTTCATGAGTTTGAGCCCCACATCAGGCTCTGTCCTGACAGCTCAGAGCCTGGAGCCTGCTTTGGATTCTGTCTCCCTCTCTCTCTCTGCCCCTCCCCTGCTCACACTCTGTCTCTCTCTGTCTCTCAAAAATGAATAAACGTTAAAAAAAATTTTTTTTAAGGTAAATTGTAAGGAGTTCTTGGGCCTGGGACCTTCTTTAACCCGTTTCACAAACTAGGTCTTTGTCATCCAGCCACTGGCTGCAGGCTTCTCTTGGGCAAGGAAGTTCACTGTACCGGAGGACAGTTCCTGAGAAAGAACACAGCTCAAGAGGCATCGGCAGCTGGGGGCCGGGTAGCTTGGCCTTGAAGAGGGATCTGGGTAGAACCCAACAGTACCTACTACAGTCTACCCCTTTGCACCTCTGTGTTCACTTGCTTCTTGTAATGAGTTCACTCTGCTTGGGGAGTGCTTGTCCAGGGTTCTAGAGTCTTGTTTTCTGGGAAAATTAAGAGAAGGGTTAGTGGGAGAACTATAGTCTCTGCCTGCTGCAGTTGATTTGGAAGCCATAATAAGTGGTCCTGCTCCTCCTCCTCCTCCTCCTTCTCCATATTTTATAGATTCCCCTCTACTGGCACCACTTTTATTTAGTTGCCTTTTCTGGTGAGGTGATAAAGACCCTTATGCTTGAAAGGTCTGAACCCTGGGTCACCGTGGCCCTCTTAGGCTGTGACCGACACACTTGTCCATTTACCATGAATATTGGGCATAAGAGCACCAAGAGATTCTTCATTGGGTCATTTGGGAGCCAGACTCCTCACTGTTCCAGTTATGTAGCAGCCGCTCTATCTCCTCCTAATGATCAGGGCTCCACTACCCCTGCCAGGATGGTGACTCCTTTCTCTGCCTGCCGGTCACTTGGCGGGAGGTCAAGAGACTGGGAGGCCACCGAATCTTGAAGTTTAACAAAAGACTTACTGTATCCCCTAGCGTATGCGTTCCTTTTTTGAGAACCAAGACCTGTAGATCCACATTATGGGGACCAGAAGCATGAATTCCCCGAGTGGATCCAACATGATTGATATGAATTGGGTGCCTCCTATATCTACCTCTTGGTTCCGGGATCCACATATCCTACTCTTGAGGCTACCGCGCTGTGTAGTCATCGTTGATTTTGAGTACGTACAATGTCCCGGAGGATGGCCTCCCATGCTTACAGAATATATTTTCCAAGCTGGTGCGTCGGCAGCACCATTCACAGGCCGGCTCTCTGCTCTATCATGCCAACAGCTCCCGGGCGGTGCAGTGTGTGGTAGAACCAGAGCATCCTGCGGTCACGTGCCCACTGTCATGCCTCCTTTGCTACAAAGAGGGACCCTCCGTCTGAGGTGATGTTCCGTAAGAATCCATATTAGTGAATCAAGTGCTCTTGTAAGCCCTCAGGTAGTGATACTAGCTGAGGCCCTGGGGACAGGAAAGGTAAACCCATATTGCACGGTGATCCCAGTCAAGATGAATCATTGCCCTTTCCAGGGTGGAAGTGAACTGGCTACCAAGTGGACAACTGGTCTCCTTGAGGAATGGGGCCATGTTGGAAGTCTAGCGTTGGTCTCTGTTAATGACAGGTGGGACCTGGAACAGTGCCAATAGCCAGATCAGCCTTAGTGAGAAGGAGCCCATGTGGTGGGGCCCATGAATAACCTCTATCGCTGCCATCATGACGACTTCATTCATGCACCTCTTATGCCATTGTGCCAACATTGGGGTGGCCAGTGACGGAGCATGGCTGACGTCAACTGACAGAACTTTTTTGTCTGCTTGGTTGTTTAGTGCCTCTTCTGTGGTAGACGCTCTCTGGTGGTTATTTGTGTGTGATAGAAAGACCTTCATACTTTGTGCAAACCCCCCTACATCCCTCCACATGCCTCTTCCCCAGACCTGTTTGTCCCTCATCTTCTAAACATTCTCCTTCCTGGACCCTGACCAACCAGCTTGGCCATTTGCCACTGCCTGTGGGTCTGTATTTTCTCACTTCGGGCCACTTGTTCTGAACAAGGCAAATTATCAAGTGCGCCATCTACATCTGTGACCGTTGAGAGGATTTCTCCTCATTTCTGTCTTTCAGGGTCATCCCCGAGGGGGGCTGACCTGTGGCAGCATTTCGTTTTCAGCTTGACCGATCTGTGACTCAACCTCAGCCTTTTCCCTTATCCATCAGCTGGTCATAAAGGACCCCAAAAATGCGGTCATCTGAGGTGAGCGGAGGGAAAGATGCTGGTGTGACAGTGGTGGATGACATGAGCATCTAGGCCACCTGTTTGTGCAGCTTGCATGTGCTCACTGGTCCTGCTTGTACCCAATCCAAGAATACCATTCTTGTTTCCTTTTTTGTAATGTTTATTTTTATTTTTGGAGGGAGGGAAGGGGGGAGGGGCAGAGAGAAAAGGGAACAGGGGATCTGAAGTCGGCTCTGCACTGGCAGCAGAGAGCCTGATGCGGGGCTCGAACCCACAAACCGTGAGATCGTGACCTGAGCTGAAGTCGACACTTCACCGACTGGGCCACCCAAGCGCCCCCACGAATATCATTCTTATCACACAGTGGATTGCTCCTGGGCCTGCCCAAACTTATGATTTGGTAGGTCTTACAGTCCCAACTCATGACGGGCAGTTCTGATCACATGATCACTCGATGTCCCATATTTGGGTGCTCTGTCCCTATCGGGGCTCAGTAGCATGCAGGGAGCTGCTTTCTGAATGGCATGGCGTGGCCTTGCTCCAGAAGCTAGAACTAGGCACTTACCTTGTGATTCTTCTACTGGGGCTTGCCATAAACTCCATCCAGCGTCTAATCCCATTACCCTTATCTCTACTATAAGGTCACATGACCCAAGCCCCAGGGCTGTTGGCAACGCAGCCTGGACTTGCGGCAGAGTTCTTTCCTGCTCTGGGCCCCACTCAAAGTTGGCAGCCTTCTGTATTGTCCAGTTAATGGGTATCCCCACGTGCAGAACATGCTACCCCAAGATCCTGAGGAGGCATACCAAACACGGCGCTCCTCTCCGAGTGGTGAGACAAAATGCAGTAAGTTGCCTTCTGCTTGGTCGAGGATGTCCCAGCATACCCCAGCCCACTGGGTCCCTCAAACTTCCATTGATGTGATAGGGCACTAATTGTCACAGGGTTTATCTCCCACTCGTGGGAGTTCATGTGTCTTATCAAGACCTCCAACATATTTACCACTTGTCGCTCAACTGTTCCGATTAACAAGACACCATCAACGTGGCGCATCCACGTGATGTGCAGATGTCCAGATGGCCCAGAGCCCTCCAGATTATGAGAGAGAGGCGGGAAGTTAACATGGCCCTGGAGCAAGACCATCCATGTCTGCTGTTGTCCACCCCACAAAAATACAAGTCATTAGAGATAGAAAATAAGGTATTAGGCAGATCCACGGCCATACACGGTGTGCTGGCAGCAAAGATACCATGTTGGGTAAAGCACCTGTAGTTGGAACCGCTGGATCAAGTGACCCACCCTCATTCGCCACGATCCATCCAGATCGTTCAGGGGCCAGACTTGGGAATTAAATGGGGATACGTTGGGAACTACCAACTCTGCATTCTTTACATCGTTGAGGGTGACCCTAATCTCTGCCATCCCCCCAGGATGTGATACCGCTTAGGATTCACTCTCTTGGCTTGGTGGCTGAGGGGGGCATTTCAGAAGCTTCTACCTCATCTCCTTCGCTATGGTGGCCCTTACTCCGTAGGCCAAAAACTCCAGGATGAATGGGGGTCCTGCTAACCCCCCCCGCAAATAAGTGCATTCCAATTAGACATCCAGGGAGCAGAGAAATGACCGCTGGGCAGGTTCATGGACCCAATGGAACCACCACTAGTCAGACCTGGGCCCAGATTCCATTTATTATCCTGATGAAGGGCCCAGAGTGGAGTTTTGTGTCCCTGGTGTCAATGTTTGTACCAACAATCCTTGAAAAGTCTGCATAGTCTCTCTCTCTCTCTCTCTCTCTCTCTCTCTCTCTCTCTCTTTTTACAGCTCTGTTACCCAAGCAAATGGCCATAGGACTCTCTGCAAAGGGAATGAGCCTCAACCAACTAGCAGTGGGAGTTGATGAGTCAGTACCCCAGCTTCCTTGCTCATCTGGGAGAACAATTGTGCTTCACACTGTCCCCCGGGGTTCCCCAGAGCAACTGTGCCCCAGTTGCCCACAGAGGTCACCTGCTGTTTCGCTCAGCCTTGATCAGCCTTCCTCCCTGCACGGTCTCACTTCCCCAGTCCATCACTGTCCTCCTTGGGACCTCTTCCCAAGTGAACTACTTGCACCTACATCCTGGTCTCAGAGTGCACTTCTCGGGGAAACCACACTAAGGTATCAATGCAGAAAGAAGTGACCGGAGAAGCCATAGTGTCTCTTCGTGACGTTGAGGCACTTCCGGTTTATGTGCACAGCGGTGCAGGAAAGGTCCCATCCGCCTCCGTGGTAACCCCGTCCAACATTTAATTCTCACTGCCAGACCTTTGCTTTTTATTCTCAACCCTCAATCCCTCCTGCTGGAATTTCAAACCACTTCATCATCTTATGATTTTTTTTTTTTCTTTTTTTCTGAGCGATAGAGAGCAGCCGACCACCAACTTCGGTGTAAGAGCCCCTTATATACTGGAGCGTGGGTATTAATCTTTCCTTCCCCAGGCTGAAGAATCCAGGTTCTTTAAATGAGTGCCCATCGGTCCCGTTTTCCAGGCTTTTAATCATCTTTGCGGCTGTAAGCTGTCACCCCCAGCTGCTCACCATAGACCAGCCTGCAGGCTTCTGGAGACCACCAGATGCATGTCTTAACCCAGAGAATTTCACAGGAGGGGAGGCGCCCCAGCCGCTGTAAATCACTCTCCCCCTGGCCTCCTCCCCAAAGCCAGAGAACAAGCCCCAGCTTGCTGTTGAAGGCCATAAAACTTCTCTTCTTTAAAGGGCCCCTTTGTTGGGTATGTTCATTGTAGCAGGCATGCAAGTCCGCCAAGGGCCCATAAAACTTCCACGGGCTTTGTGCGGGTGACCCCACAGGCCTGCGCCTTAGCAATCCCACCCTTAAGCCCACAATGAAACGGTTTCTGGGTTCACCCAGAAACAGACTGGACTCAATTTGCCTTGTGATTTGTTTGTTAGCTTTACAAATGGCTTTTGAGGCCAGACAACCCCTCCTAACCCTGACTACTTGATGACTGGAAGCCCCGGGACTTCCCGGCGAACTGTGGGGGGCTCTCAGGTCTCCATGGAGATTTCAAAACAATTCACCTCAAGGGAAAAGCTGTTGCTGCCCTTGAAGGGTGAGCCAGCGTTCGGACGCAGCTGGGCTGTCCTGTCTCTGGGAAGCAAAGGTGTTTCGCCTCACGCCCGCGCCGGCATGGTCCGGGGCCCCGCTCCCTGAGAAGCTCCGAGGTTCTTGCCTGGTCCCTGACGCCGAATCTGCTCCGGCAACCCTGCCAGTCTTGGTAAGCAAAATCCAAACAAAGCCAATCATCAGGAGGTTGATATTTATCTTAGACCAAGCTTTAGCGGTTAAGAGCACAGGCTTCAAACAACCCGAATGTCCATCCGCAGTGGAATAGGTATTTATTTATACAATGGGGTATAAACGAACAAAGCACGGATATACACCACCACATGGACGAATCACCCAGACACTCTGCTGAATGAAAGAAGCCAGACATATTAAGAGGGAATAGTACACACTTCCATTTATACGAAGCTTAAAAACAAGCAAGACTTAACGTATGGTACTAAAAGTCATAACCACAGTGACCTCTGGGAGGCAAAGAGGGGGTGGTATTGACTGCAGAGGGACCCAAGAGAACTCTCTGGGGGGTGATAGAAATGTTCCATATCTTGTGCTGAGTGCCGGTCGTGCACACAGTTGACTGGGTACAGGTATATATGCATATAAAAAGTAATCGAGTTGTCCACTTAAGATCTGTGCTCTTTACGGCATGTAAATTATACATAGGATCATGGGGGGGGGTGGAACCCCTACTTCTGACCCACAGAACTGTGAGCTAATAAATGGCTGTTGTTTTGAGCTGCTAAATGTGTAGTGATCTGTTATACAGCCAGAGAACACGCAGCCTGCGGAACCAATGTGAAAATCACATTAGTGAATGTGTGTAAAAACTCTTGGAGAGCTAGAAAGCGGCTTATAAATGGGAGGTTGATTATTGTCCTATTAAAAACAAGCCTCCAACTTTGACCACAGGAAATGATTTAGAATCAACCAACCCAGGGCTTTGGAGTTAAACAATCATGGGTTAAAATCCTGGTTCTGCCACTTATTAGCCATCTTTTAATCGGGTTATTTAATCTCTTGAAGACTTAGTGTCCTGGGAATAGAAATCTGTGTCTCGTAAGGTTGTTATGATTCTCAAATATCCTAGTGCCTGGCACAGATTAAAGTACTCGATATACTGAAAGTCATGGGTGTACCGGGCCCGGAGTGTGGCCAGTTCAGATGGGGACAGATCAGCAGGCTCCGGGAGAGAGACTTCCCACAAGATGAAATAGACTGAATACTTGACGTGTCTGAATGTCTTCAGAGATTGAAATATCTGGCAACGTTTACAGGCATGTTACTTATAAGTATGTAGAAAACGAAGAAAACCAAAAGTCAAATAACTATTAATTCCAGGGGAGAATTGTGCAAGACGAAAAAAAAAACCATAATTCACTACATGGATCAGTTGAATAAAATATTTATAAAACATTTAAACATTTAATAAGATAAACATTAACTAGGGGCACCTGGGTGGCCCTCAGTCAGTTAAGCGTCCGACTTTGGCTCGGGTCGTGATCTCACGGTTCAGGGGTTCGAGCCCCGTGTCAGGCTTTTTGTTGTCATCACAGAGCCCACTTCAGATTCTGTCTCTCTCTCTCTCTTTCTACCCCTCCCCCGCTTCTGCATGCTCGCTCTCTCTCTTTCACTCTCTCTCTCTCAAAAATACAATAATCTTCTAAGTTTTTATCTTTTAAGTTTTATCTTAAAAAAAAAAAGATAAACACTAGCAACCCAATCAAAAGTACAATATAACTATATTGGGAGCACAGGGAGGGAAGGGCACATGTGTGTGAAAAGGGCAGGAGGAGAAATGAAAAAAAACATTTTTTCAAGAATGGATTAATGGGGGCACCTGGCTGGCCTAGTCCCTAGAGCATGCAACTCTTGATCTCGGGGTCATGAGTTTGAGCCTCACATTGGGTGTAGGGTTACCTTTAAAGAAAAGGCTCCTGGGGCGCCTGGGTGACGCAGTCGGTTGAGCGTCCGACTTCAGCCAGGTCACGATCTCGCGGTCCGGGAGTTCGAGCCCCGCGTCGGGCTCTGGGCTGATGGCTCAGAGCCTGGAGCCTGTTTCCGATTCTGTGTCTCCCTCTCTCTCTGCCCCTCCCCCGTTCATGCTCTGTCTCTCTCTGTCCCAAAAATAAATAAACGTTGAAAAAAAAAATTTAAAAAAAAAAAAGAAAGAAAGAAAAGGCTCCTGGGTGGCTCAGTAGGTTAAGCATCTGACTGTTGATTTCAGCTCAGGTCATGACCTCATGCTTCATGGGTTCCAGCCCCACGTCGGGCTCTGCACTAATGATGCAGAGCCTGTTTCCGATTCTTTGTCTCTCCCTCTCTCTCTGCCCCTCTCCTGCTTGCTCTCTTTCCCTCTCTCTCTAAATAAATAAATAAACTAAAAAAAAATAGATTAAGTATTATGCCTAATTTGATCATCATAAAGTGAAAGATATTTTTAGTCCATTAAAGATTTTAACTTGTAAAAAACAAAAAAAGATATAATGATAATAATATTTTAAGAGGACAGCAATCATGGGATTTCAGGGGAAGCTCAGAATCATCTGGGCAGGACAACATTTCCCTGTCAGAGGGACAGCTGCAAGGTTCTAAAAGGTACAGAAACTTCTAGCAAGTAAAAAATAAAATTTCTTTATATTTTACTTTGGGGAGGTAAAAAACAAAATAGTAAACAAATGTGAAGGTATCTGCCTGTGCCACTTCCGTTGCACAGACAAAATGGCGTGCAGGTGGCCATGTTCAGGAGTGCGTCCAACGTCATCCATTCCCCAGGCTTGCCAGACCCACTGCTGAACACGCTCGCATCCGGCTGACAATTATTGCCGAGGGCCTGTAACAAAACGGGGGCTCATCAGCCCTGTGTTGGTTGATTCTAAATCATTTCCTGTGGTCAAAGTTGGAGACTTATTTTTAGTAGGACAATAATCAACCTCCCGTTTGTAAGCCACTTTTTAACCCTCCAAGAGTTTTTATGTACATTCACTAATTTGATTTTCCCATCGGTCCCGCAGGCATGAAATGAGTCATTGTTTTCATTAACTGAGAAGCTGAGGCTCAGAGAAGGTGAGCGGCCTGTCCTTGGTCACACAGTAAACTGGAGGCAGGACCAATGTTAGATCCGAGGTATACCCGTGTTCTCTGGCTGTATGACAGATCGCTACACATTTAGCAGCTCAAAACAACAGCCATTTATTAGCTCACAGTTCTGTGGGTCAGAAGTTGGGGCCCGGCGTGGCTGGATTCTCAGCTCAGGTTCTCACCACGCTAAAATGAAAGGTCAGCCAGGGCTGTGATCTTGCCTGGAGCTTAGGGTTCCCTTTTGGGTTCATTCAGGTTGTTTGCAGGATTCAGTTCCTTGCGGTTGTAGGATTTAAGGTTCCCATGTTCTTGATGACTGTTGGCCAGGGGTCACTTTGAGCTTCTAGAGACCACTTTTGGGTCCTTGCTAACGTGCCCCCAACACCTTCAAAGCCAGGAATGGAGAACCTCCCTGACGCCAAATATTGGATCCTTCTCATTTCAGAGAAGCCTGGTCTCTTTTAGGCTCACCTGATTAGGTCAGACCCGCCCAGGATAATCTCCCTTTCTTAAAGTTGACTGTAATACAGCATAATCTAACCACAGGAATGGTATGCCATCATATTCATAGCTCCCTCCCACACTCAAGGGGAGGGAATTCTATAGACTCTGGACCCCTGGGGGTCATCTCAGAATTCTGCCAACCACAGGAAGTGTGCTGGGATAGCACTTTCCCTGCTGTAGGGAAGGGCTTCCTTGACAACTCATTTTGAGAGTTCCATGCCCATCCCAGATTATATTTAAAAAAAAAACAAAACAGACCTATCATTATAAAATTGGCTTAAAGGGATGCCTTTGAGCTGACACATTACAGCTATGCTGTTGAAATTGTATAATGTGTCTGCTTCAGCTCATTACAACAAAGATTTAGAAGTTTTTAAAAAATGTTTACTTATTTTGAGAGAGAAAGTAGTCACGAGCAGGAGAGGGGGGTGGGGGGGGGGAGAGAGAGAGAGAGAGAGAGAGAGAGAGAGAGAGAGAATGAATATTTTAAGCAGGCTCCACGCTCAGCACAGAGCCTGACGCAGGGCTGTCTCATGAATTGTGAGATCACGACCGGAGTCAAGATCAAGAGTGGGACGCTCAACCAACCGAGCCACCCAGGCGCCCCAAAGATTTGTAATTTCTTCAAAGAATCATTCGCCAGGAATAAACCAGTCGCAAAAAGACAAATACTGTAGGATTACACTTATTGGAAGTATCTCGAGTAGTGAAATTCACGGAAGCAGAAAATGGAACAGTGATTGCCAGGGGCTGGGAGGAGGGGGAGGGAAATTGTTCAATAGGGCTGGAGTTTCAGTTTTGCAAGATGAAAAAGTTCTGGAGGTTGGTTTGCATGACAGTGTGAATACACTTAACACTACTTAACTGTATACTTAAAAATAGTTAAGATAATAAACTTTAGGTTGTGGGGCTTTTTTTTTTTTTAAACCACCGTTAAAAATAAATTAAAAGAGAAAAAAAAAGATTCACTCAGGAAAGCTTTTTGTGAAGTACAAAAGAGCTCTTCAGAGCAGCCTTGGGATGAGGGGGGAGCAGCTCCTGTGAAAGATTCAGAGGGCGGGAGTGAGGCTGACGCCATGTTCCACTGACATGTGTGGTTGGGGGTAGGGCTGGTGAGTTTCTGGAACAGTCTCCCAGTGTCCAACACTGGCTCTGAGAGTGTCCATTGGCAATAGAGGCAACAGCAGAAGAACATTCCTGATCCCTGGACCGCAGCTAAAGCAGCACGTTCTCGAAGCGGGCCGTCCCCATAGAGCTTTCTTTCCATTTTTTTTTTTTTTAACGTTTATTTATTTTTGAGACAGAGAGAGACAGAGCATGAACGGGGGAGGGTCAGAGAGAGAGGGAGACACAGAATCCGAAACAGGCTCCAGGCTCTGAGCGGTCAGCACAGAGCCCGACGTGGGGCTCGAACTCACAGAACCGCAAGATCATGACCTGAGCCGAAGTCGGACGCTTAACTGACTGAGCCACCCAGGCGCCCCCCCCCCCCCCCCCCCCATAGAGCTTTCTAATGCGCCACCTTTCTGGTTAAAGTAGAGGTAACTGGCCGACCAGTCATTCTGTGGTGTCATCCTGAGAGTCATTCCTGACCTTGGATACCCTGAATCGAATTCCTTTCCGCTTTAAATAGCTGCAGTGATTTCCTTCTCCTGCAACTAAACCCTGAGTGTTAGTCGGACGTGGCGGTCAGGCCAGCAGATGCTTTAGAATTTGATGATTCCATCTTTTGAGGTTTTGATGGCAGCTGATAGAGGCCAGGATCTTCAATGTTTTTCCAGGGCTGTGAGGGGCGGGGCTTCTGTGTAAGCGGCGCCATTATTCCCACCTGCCCCCCTTTCACCCAGGCCCCTTACCCTGGGCCTCACGCAGCAGCTGAACCCCTACTGCTGTTGGGCAGTGCTCTGTCTCCTTTCCCTTTCATAGCTGTTTGAAAACTTCTTTCCACTACTCAAGCTCTCAACCTTGTTGTGGCAGATCCTAAGGCTGTCCACTCAAGGCATCCCCTCACCTCTTTTCTGCTAGCAGAACCCAATTTTTCTTTGGGTGTTAGGTAAATCTCTCTTCATTTTAGGTAATATGTTCTACGATGGGTTTGTGACCCAGTCCTGACTAATAAAGGAGTCTCCTGGGAAGTTTCTGAAGAGAACTTTTCTTCCTGAGGAGAGAGTGGGGGACTTTTCTCATGGTCTGACTACCCTGACTTGCTCTCCTAAAACAGGCACTTGATGGCTGGAGCCACAGCAGCCATCTTGACACCATGAGGTGGCCAGAATGAGCAGAAAAGGCCAAGAGCCAAGGATGGCAGGGCAGAGTGGCTGACAGAACTGGGTTTTCCATGCAATCAGTGAACTGTGCACAAACCCTGGGCTGCCTACCTCCAAACTTCTTACTAGCTAAGCAGTAAAGGTCCTTAAGATTTAAGACACTATTTTAAAAAAAAAAAAAGATTTAAGTCACTGTTAGTTGGGTTTGGGAACATTCAGATCCAAAAGCCTTCTTGCCACTTCTAGCCCATTTCTGATAAAATGGAGTCTACTTCCTGCCCACCACCCCCCTGACAGACAAGCTTGCTTTCTTCTCTCTTGTGTCCTAGCCAAGGGCCTCTGATCTGATCTGAAATTAGTCTCTCCCTTGTGCTCTAGACACCAGCCCTCCCCCTCTGCAGCCATCTCCCCTCTCTCTTGTATCTTCTAGCTCCTCTCCAGCAGCCCCTTCCCCGCTGAGGTCCTGAGTAAGCACCCAAGGCTGTGTGCACTGGACTGAGAGCACAAGTCTCATCCTCATCCTCAGGGTACGGCTTTTTTTTAAGTTTGTTGATTTTGAGCCAGGGAGAGCGTGCGTGCACATGAGTGAGGGAGGGGCAGAGAGATGGGGGGAGAGAGAGAATCCCAAGCAGGCTCCACACTGGCAGCGTGGAGCCTGACTCGGGACTCGAACTCACAAACTGCGAGACGATGATATGAGCGGAAATCAAGAATCCGATGCTTAACCGACTGAGCCACCCAGGCGCCCCAGGGCACAGCTTCTCGAGGGCCCCTGCCCAGTGCCCTGGGTGAGCCCCCAGAGGTGAAAGAAACAAGAGGTCAAGGGCTTGGAACTGTTCTGACCCCAGAGGAAGCAGTTGCCCGGGACTGTGTATGCAATCAGGGGTACCCGTGCCAATGCACACAGTCCACTGAAAGGCATTTTTTCTTTCTGCTTTTTCCCCTTGTTTTTATTGAGGGCATATTTTCCTTATCTTTAAAGCTTTTATAGCTTTGTATCTCTGCCTCGTTTTAGTATATTCTGTTGTTATGATTTATGCTGCTTTTACTGGCTCTTTACCCTCAGCACATAAACACGTTTAAGTTTTCCACAGCTTAGAAAAATAAAATAAAATAAAATAAAAAACCCTGCATTGACCCTGCATTCTCTTTGGGTTTCAGCCTTTTCTCTCCCTCTCCCGCTGTCTTCACCGTGAGCTCTTCGGGAATTGTCGGCACTGGTGGTATTTCTCCACATCCCACCCAACCCTGAACTCTCGGCTCCCAGACCGGAAGCGGCCCAGCCTCGCTTAGCACAATGGGGGTTTTATAGGCAGGATGCAGGGGATCTCACAGGGTGTGGGAAGAAAAGAAGGAATGGGATGCAGCTGGGCCACCAGAACCCCTGGGACTAATTTCTTATGGCCCCCACGCTCTCTCCTCCCAGCTGCTGTCTTGGGAATGACGTCATTGTCTCCTCCACGTGATTCCCACATGTTCTAGAACCTTCTACCCCACGGCTTCCCTTCACGCCAGTTTGAAAATCCCAGGGAAGGGTTCTGATTGGTCCAGCCTGGGTCAGGTATGTTCCCACGGATCAACCAGCCACGGCCCCCGTGGGCAAAGTCACATGGCAGAGGCAAAACCTCGGAGAGGGGGGATCTTGAAAGCCAGCATCTCAGCGGGCTTTTCTGTTACCAACAGCACTTGCGTGAAATTGTTCTCGTTCAACAGTTGGTGCCTCACTCACAAGCCTCAGGTCTCACCGCCGCGTGACGTGCTCTGGCTTTACCCACCTGCTGACGCCCGCCTGAAATGACAGAGGTCTGCCCTGCCTGCCTACACGCCTGCATATACGGCAGGTCGGCAATGCTGAAGGATGAACCGTACCTCCGGCTGGCTTTAGCCATGACCCTTGGGTGTACAAACGGCACAGCTTCCTCAGCCCTGGAGAGGCTCCAGTGTCCACAGACAGCCTCCAACTGCTGAAAACCACCTGGCCCCGAGGTAGCCCACATCCAGTAATTGGTCATTTCGCTTACTGTGGAACGACGCTGACAGGCCATTATATGCTTCAGGGTTCCCCAGGGGTCGGTCCAGGCTTCTGCCTCCAGAGCACCTGACCTGTGACAGATACCCCTGAGCTGTGCGTCTCACACCAGCTCCCAGGGGGGCCCATGGGACTGAGCACCTGCTGCCTATAGCGGGAACCGACTTGGTAACGCTCCCTTCATTGGCTGCTGTCCCTCCCGTGTCCCATTTCCCCACCCCCCCATATTCTCTGACTCTCCTAAAATCTACATGCGCTCAAGTCCTTGCCTTGGGAACAACCCAAACTCGAACACCAGGATTATTGTGAGTCTTTGTTAAAGCCAGAGTCCCAGCCTCTCTCTCTCTCTCTCTCTCTCTCTCTCTCTCTCTGTAACAAATACCACTGTGCCCATGAGCTCGTCTTGAAATGCTTTCCTCCCTCGACTTGCTGGGTTTCCTGCTCCCTCACTGCTTGGCCCACCCTCCTTGCTCTGGCTGCTCCCTGGGTTACAGCTGGGTCTCTCTGTGCACAACATATCCCCGGGGACGTCGCTTACTCCCCTGGAGCCAACCACCCCTCCACCGGGATCACCCACCCTTGCCCGTTCCCTGCCCAGATTGCTCTCTTGCACTCTGGACTCCGGTCTCCACCTGCCTCCCAGCCACTTCTACACGGATGTCCCACAGATGCTTCAAATCAGTATGGCAGAACTGAGCTCATGGCCTTTTGCTAAGCCAGCTTCTTCTATGTTCCCCCTCTCAGCCAACAGCATCACTGTTTGTTGGCCCCCAAGCCAGCTTTCCAGGAGTCACCCAAACTCCTACCCATCTCCCCACTGGCCCAGTAGCACTTTCCTGTCTCGGAGAAAACCCGCTCCTCACCCTCAACCACACCTCCCCCTCCCAGGCTCTGTCCTCCACTAGCCATGTGATCTCCAATTGCTCACGGACTCTCTCTTAGCCTCAGTTTCTGCATCTGTAAAATGGGCTGTTAGTAACAGTACCTACTCTCTTAGAGTTGCTGTAAGGCTGAAAAGATACTGCCCAGGAGCGCCTGGGTGGCTCAGTTGGTTAAGTGTCCAACTCTTGATTTTGACTCAGATTGTGATCTTCCAGTTCGTGAGATAGAGCCCCACGTTGGGCTCTGTGTTGACAGCTCAAGACCTACTTGGGAATCTCTCTGCCCTCCCCAACTTGTGCATCTCCCCCTCTCTCTCAAAATAAATAAGCATTAGAAAAAAAGATACTGCCCATGTAAAATGGTTGGAAAAGTAATGGCGAATAGTAGTCAATGATGGTTAGTGTTTTATTATCTGTAAGATTCTTGAAGACAGTGTTATATCTTATTCATCTGTCTGTCTGTCTGTCTATGACCACTGTCTCCACTCTTACTTCCCATCGACCATATTTCCCCTCAGATCTGGCAGCATGTGAGTAGCTAGGGGGCTTTCTCTATATCCAGCTAAGGGGAAATTTAGTTGGGGATATATTTAATTTGGGTTTAGTGGGATGTGTGTGTGTGTGTGTGTGTGTAGAACCAGCTTCCAGGAACACTCTCACCACCTACGGGGTTGACTCCCCAACTGATCTAATGTGAAGATTCAGCTCAGTGGTTGTACCCCAATGTAAACATGTCCTATGGTGCCCAGAACCAGAAGCATATGAGTAGTAAAGGAGAAAAAGGTGCAGGAAGTATGGAGTCAGAAGGTACTCCACACTGTGGAAAATTCTTCTAACCATCAGTTGCGAAAACCTGTAAACAGAGGACTTAGTTCTTGTTTTGTTTAAGATTTGATCTTTAAGGGGTGCCTGGGTGGGCTCAGTTGGCTGAGCATCTGACTCTTGATTTCAGCTCCGGTCATGATCTCGCAGTTCTTGAGATCGAGCTCCACGTTGGGCTCTGCACTGAACGTGGAGCCTGCTTGAAATTCTCTCTCTCTCCCCCCCCCCCCCTCTCTCTCTGCCCCTGCTCAAGTGTGCTTGCTCTCTCAAAGCAAATAAATGAACTTAAAAAGAAAGATTTTATTTCTAAGTAATCTCTCCACCCGGCATGGCGCTCAAACCCACACCCCCGAGATCAAGAGTCAGATGCTCTACCGACTGAACCAGCCAGGCTCTGGGGTGGGGGTGTTTAGTTCTTATTCATGCCTAGACAAAGGAAGTTGTCTCCCGTCGGGAACATATTCAGCAATGCAAAATGTATACAATTATGAATGCACCATATATTTTTTTTTCCTTTCTTGTGGCATACGTGTGGAATAGGATTGATCAGAATTCCTGGCTTGTAGCTTTGTAGGGCACACACCTACAGCAGTACAACAAATGGTGAGTAGGTCTGTATGTGAAGTCGCGCGTTTTATCCACCGCAGTGAATTGGACCGTATCTTAGAGTATCTGATGCCTCTTGTTCTGATGAAGTCTGGCAGTTCCAGACGGAACGGCAGGCAAAATTGACACTGACACAGCAAAATACCCTAAAGAAACATTTATCAATGAGTCAATTTTTATCCCATAAGAGTAATTCAATTACGTAATTACGTAGCCCAGTACGATGTAGTGGCAATTTAAGAAGGCATTTGAATTGCTCTCGTCTGCCCTAATTTCAGATTCACTTTAGATATTTTTTCGGAATTATTGATCAACCCCAAAATCGATCAACGAATACGCAGCCAAAAACTGTAGGATACAAAGTACTAGAGAGGTGGGCTAGGCAGTGAATTAAAACATTATACGACATTATCTGGATCTTGGGAGGTTTAGATACTTGTCAACTCTTCCAAATTCAGAATTTCTTGTGATTTGTTGTCACACCTCATCTTGTGCCCATAATCTTCCGTTCTTTTACTTAAAGAGGGACTCCAAAATCGTGTAGGTTTCAGGCCCCACAAAGCCCGGCCCCACTGCACTCCGCACACATCCCCACAGCCGGCCTTGCTGGGAGGTATCTCTTGAAAGAGGGAAGAAAGGGCCAAGTGAAACAGGCTATGGTTCTATCGTGTAATAGAGCTGGGACTTGCAAACCACAGAGGCGAAACGGTGGGGCAAATTCAATCAGCCGGCTCCCACTTTGGGGATTGAGGCACAGGAATGTTTGGCAAATAGAAAAAGAGGAGGGGGATGGAAAGACCCAGCGTAGTCTGCAGTTCTGTGTTTGACCACAAGATGGAGGTAAAAGAGTGGTCCCTCCATTCAGTCAAAAACTCATTAAGAGCTAATCAAGGTAAAGGGGGTTTCTCATGTTTCCCGCTGGTGCCTTCTCCCCTTTGCCAAGCCTCAGTGCACTTACTATTGTTCCATTCTTTTTGGTTGAAGTCGTCACAAATCTGCGTTTTTGTTTGTTAACTCAACTGTAGCCCGCAGTTCGTCTTCTAGGCAACTTTCCCTGCTCCTTATGGTTAAGGATTATGTTCTTATTAACTATTATTAGAAGAATTTTCTGACTCAGAAGTTTCAGGACTTAAAGCTTGCATTTCTCCACACCGCCCCCCAGTCAGGGCTCTGTTTGGAGCACTATCTGAAACACCAGCCCCCATTCCCATCTGTCTGAGAGAGATATGGTTCCATCTAGTTTTACTGGGGCCCTGTGAAGGTTGAATTATTCCTACGTTAACCATAAACAAACAGAGCGACTTGCCTAAGAAGGACGATGATGGACATGGAGTCAGGCTTCCTGGATCCATCCCTCCATTTTCCATTGGACACGATCGTCACTGAGGGTCCTTGAACTGGACATGCGCTTGGCTTACTGGGGGGGGGCTTTTGCTGCAAAACCCTGCTAACGAGGGGGCAAGGGTCTCAACCCAAAAGCAACCGTGCTGCTATCCTGAGTGCACAGACTCATGAGCTGCCTCTCCGGTAGTGGAAACTACAGTGTTTGTCTTTGATAAGTCATGAGCTTGTCTTATGGCTGAGGTCGGAGATTACATCTGTGTAAGAGGACATAGCAAAGCTCACTGGCCCACATTCACGGCAGCTCTTGGCTGAACCTTCAGTAAATCTCCCACGCTCCTTGACTACTCCAGTATGGACATATCCCATGGGACCGTGGGTGCTTTTTGCAAAGCAAGTAGAGGAATCAGAACCATCGTGGCCTGTTTCCCCTGCCAAGTACCTCTCTGGCTCCAGATCCTATTTATTTATTTTGTTTTTTGCCTTGTACAAGTATCCTGCTCCGCACAGCATCTTGGGTTATCTGGTCAGCTGTGTGACTGTAGCGTCCCCCTTCAGGAGTGAAAGGTCTCCTCCCAGCTGCCATCCATCGGTCAACCCCAGCCATCAGGTCCTTAGGGAATTGCCCTGGAGAGACTCTCCAGCCCAGGTCACACCTTTTCCCAGGGTAGCCCACCTCTGATGACTGATTGACAAAACCGTACTGAGTGTCAGCCCTCTGTCCCAACTTGAAGTGGCTCCAAGGGTCATTCTGTCTTTCACATTCCCCACTGAGTCAGCAGAGGCTTCCCTGAAGACCGTATGGCAGATCAACTTGTTCTTCCTTCCACTCTTGCTTTCTCCCCTCCCTTCCCTGGGGTGGGGGCGGGGGGTGGATCCCAAGGGCTCTCCCTGGTAAACCTTCCGCATGCAAGGCTTCACCTCAGAGTCCACTTTCTGGGGAACCCAACCCAAGACCTCGGGAAAGGTAGATACCCTTTCCGAACCATATCGGGAGGCTGGCCAAAGCCATGGGGCTGTGTTTAATGCCACCGCTGGGCTCATTTTCTTACAGCCGCCCACCCAAGATCCCACCAGCTCTCAGCAACCGGACTTGGCAAAAAATCCAAAGTTTCCGAAGCCCGAGAACCCCAGTCACAAAGGTGTACTCACACAGAGAAGTGGCTGCTCACCCAGGCAGGCTGGGCAACAGTACTGAGATTCTGCGGGTCTCAACCCAAATTTTAAGAGTGCTGCTGTATTTGGTTTTCAAGCCCACCTGCTGCTTAATTCTAAGGAATAATCCCCCTACTCCATCACTGCAACCCAGAGACAGGCCTGGGAGGTCGTCCACTCCCATTGAAGGTTGTCCAATGTTGACCTTTGCTTGCTATCTCTCTTCCTATAGGGCAGCCACGTCCAATGGAAATAAATTCAAGCCACAAATGTAATCTTAAACTTTCTAGTAGGGGCGCCTGGGTGGCTCAGTCGATTGAGCGTCTGACTCTTCGTTTCGGCTCAGGTCACGATCTCATGGGTTACGGGAGATCAAGCCCCACGTCAGGCTCTGTGCTGACAGCTCGGAGCCTGCATGGGATTCATTCTCTCTCTCTCTCTTTCTCTCTGCCCCCCACTCGCCTGTGCACGTTCTCTCTCTCTCTCTCAAAAGAAATACATATTAAAACTTTTTTTTTCTAGTAGCCACACGCAAAGGTAAAAAGAAACAGGTGAAATTGATTGCAACAATATCCCAATATATAGCCAAATACTGTCAGCTCAATATGTAATCAATAGGAAAATCATTCGTGCAATATTTTAAATTCTTTCTGCTCATACTAAGTCTGAACTCTGGGGTGTGTTTGACATAGCACCTCTCAATGTGGACTAGTCACATTGCAAGCATCCGGTATTCACGGCGGTGACAATATTGGACAGCGCATGCAAGGATTGTAAGTGAGGACAGTTGCAGAGGGAGGTATATGAGAACCTGGGATTTCAAAGCTGACCACTTTTGTTTCCTGGACTGATGAAGTTTGTTTTTGTTTTTGTTTTTAAGTTTATTTATTTCGAGAGGGGGAGGAGGGATGGAGAGAGAGGGGGAGGAGGGATGGAGAGAGAGGGGGAGAGAGAGAGAGAGAGAGAGAGAGAGAGAGAGAGAGAGAATCCCAAGCAGGCTCTGTGCTGTCAGCATGGAGTCAATGTGGGACTCGAACTCATGAACCTGTGAGATCGTGACCTGAGCCGAAGTCAAGAGTTGAACGCTTAACCGACTGAGCCACCCAGGGGACCCTAGGGCTGATGAGTTTTAAGCCTGAACGCAAAGGTTCTTACTGGCCCCCAGCTGTCATTTTTCCATTGATTAGAGATAATGCTGTATCTGCCTCATAATCCAGGTACGAGACTTTTACAAGGTAACATCCCGAAAGCGCCCGGCATGCCCATAGGTTATCTGAAACCAGTGGCTTTCTTACTACCCGCCCCCAAAATTCCACCAGCAGTTAGCCGCATCAGCCAGGACTGAGGCTCAGAAGCTTTGAAAACAATACCAAAGACATCTTTATTTCGAGTTGCATTTGTGCACTTGCACAAAGTCTTGACCAATTTTCTAATCCCAATCAGGAAAGGCAGCGTTTGGAGAGAGGTATAATACTACGTGTTCCCTTAGAATGTAAAACGTTTAATTAGATGCCAAGGATTGGAAATCTTGATTCAGAGCCCGAAATGGCTAATAAGATTTTATTGTTGCTATTACTTAGAGTTTTTATAGAACTTTAGGCTTGCAGAGTGCTTTTCAATCACTTGAGAGAATCTCAGTTTGTTAACAGCAAGATGAAAAAATGTCCTATTCATCAGGAAAGACAACATACATAATATTTTAAGTATTTAAGAATTACGACCCTGCTGTGAGAACTTCTGAAATTACTTCTACGTGGATGCGAGAGATTCTTGTTATAGGCACAGGACATTAATGCAGATACCAATGTTATTACCCTGCTGAGTCTGCAAGGGAGAACTTTTGCAAGTCAGGAAATATGGAAGTTTCTAAAACAAACATTAGCTGGCTCTGGTTACACATATGGAGCTTTCTGCCCACACGTCATTTTTGAACATTTTTCTAAAGGAGCTCTTAAGGTTTTATGGGTGATCATATTATAAAATCATACATAGTTCTAATACGGCATAATTTATGACTGCTCTGGGTCACTGAAATCTCCCAGGATTCTGCTGTTGGGGCCGCTGCAATTAGAGACAAATTTGCACCAATTCCTCTATAAATATTATTGGTGGGGCAGCATTGGCTGGAAAATGGATTTCTCTTTTTATGTGTACCAAAGGCAAATTCAGGCCCTCTAGCCTTTTGGGTGTATCAGTTAGCTTCTGCTACAACAGTGCTGCCTAACAACCAACTCAAAGGTCAGTGGCATCCAACCATAAGTACGTGCACATCCGCATGGTTGGCTAGGTGGCTCTGCTAAGCTCAGCGGGACTCACTGACTGCTGACTGGCAGCTGGTCAAGGCTGGCCTCAGCTCTCCTGCACTCCACATGTCTGTGATGGTCCAGCAGGCTAGCCTGGGTGTACCATCATGAAGTGGCGGACGCCCAAGAGAAAGGAAGCTCCGATGCGTCAGCCATTTTGAGCCTGTGTCATGCTTGCTGACAGTCCATTGGCCAAAGGGAGTCATGTGGCTGAGCCCAGAGTCCAGGGCTGTGGTCAGTCAACCACCCACCTTGGAAAGGCAGCGCAAAGTCACGTGGCCAAGGGCACCGATGAGAGGAGGGATGGGAATCGTGGCCATCTGCGTGAGCTGCCACAGGTATGAATGGAACAGAAGGATTTCCCTGATAAGGAAAGGAAGAGCAAAAACAATAAATGCCATCGACATTTGCATCCATTTGGATTGCGAAAAAAAAAAATGCTCGCAACTGGCAACGTCAAGCTAATTCCAATTCACTTTCCATCCCCACCTCACGGAACGGTTTCCTAGGCTAAAGTTCATGGGAAACTTGTGCCCAAGCTCTAATGGGCAATTTTGACAGAGTACGAAGCAGGAATCTTTTCAAGTGTCCCCCTGCCTAGATAACACGCTGGTGAGCAGCCCATGGTATCTCCCGCCTGTCTCCTTTTGCTAGCCTCCGTGTCTGGCCCTCAGCACCATGTCGAATTCCACCTCAGAAAGCAGGACAGGGGTTAGAGGCCCCTGTGGCCCTGCCTTGACCTGATTTGGGTGGTCACCACACATGCTGAGGAGAGCCTCTGCTCTCTGCTATTAGGCCGAGCATCAGCTGGCCCCATGCCAAGCTAGCAGTCTAGAAGCAGATGGTTTCAACTGATCTTTCCTTGCCAGTCTTTCCTGCATTGACACTCCAAACCTGCCCTGCTTCATCCTAGAACTTAATAGAATTCTCACATAGTCTCGTTTCCTGTATCTTTTCCCTGGTAGCCAAACTGTTGGGGTGTTTTTTTTTCTTTTTTTCTTTTTTAAGTGTTTACTTTTCTGAAATAGTGGGATTATAAATGGATTTGTATATACAGAGGGAGAAATCAATAGCCTGTGTTTTCTAGGACACAATGTAACCTCGAAGCAAAGTACCGACAATTATAAAAAAAATCATTTGTTTTTCCATGTCACTGATCTTGACATACGGTGCACCTCATAGTCCTAGACAAAACCGACTGTGGCCTCCCCGGATGTGGGAGGCTTGGCCTAACAAAACCTCTCAATATGAGACAGAAAATACAAAGTCCCATTCCTGCCACCTCTGGAGCCCAGGCTGACAGTTTAGTGGCCCAGAGGACAATAGAGATTTATATGTTTTTTTTAATGTTTATTTATTTTTGAGAGAGAGAAAGAGAGAGAGAAAGACAAAGCACGAGCAAGGGAGGGGCAGAGAGAGAGGGAGACGCAGAATCCGAAGCAGGCTCCAGGCTCTGAGCTGCCAGCACAGATCCCAACGTGGGGCTCGAACCCACAGACCGTGAGATCGTGACCTGAGCCGAAGTCAAGAGTCGGTCGCTTAACCGACGGAGCCACCCAGGTACCCCTAATAACCACATTTTGAAAAAGTGAGAAGGGAACAGATGAAACTAATTTTCGTAAGATATTGTATTTTACCCAGTATATCAAAATATTATCACTTCAGCATATAATCCTTATGAACAATGACTTCTGAGACATTTTACATTATTTTGTGCATTTAAGTCTTTGAAATTCGGTGTGTATGTTATACTTACGGTACATTGCGATTCAAAAGAGCCACATTTCGGGGCGCCTGGGTGGCGCAGTCGGTTAAGCGCCCGACTTCAGCCAGGTCACGATCTCGCGGTCCGTGAGTTCGAGCCCCGCGTTGGACTCTGGGCTGATGGCTCAGAGCCTGGAGCCTGTTTCCGATTCTGTGTCTCCCTCTCTCTCTGCCCCTCCCCCATTCATGCTCTGTCTCTCTCTGTCCCAAAAATAAATAAACGTTAAAAAAAAAAAATTAAAAAAAAAAACACAACAAAAGAGCCACATTTCAAGTGCTCCATAGCCACACCTGGAGAGTGGCCACCGTATTGGGCAGCACAGATCTATGGTATTTTCAGGAGGGGACTCAAGGAACAGTTAACAGGGACATCCTCCTCTCAGGAAGAGAACTAAGGTACTGCGGCATAGGGATGCCAAACTGACTTTTAACCATAAACCCTTTTGGGTTTGAGCACCTGGCTGGCTCAGTCAGGTAGAGCATGTAACTCTTGATCTTGGGGTCATGAGTTCAAGCTCCACGTTGGGCGTGGAGCCTACTTAAAAATAAGTTAATTAATTAATTAATTAATTTTAAAAAACCATAAACCCTTTTTTATTGCTTTTGTGTACCGAGTGTATGGATTGACATTACTGTATCAGTCAGGGTTCACCAGAGAAACGGAATGAATAGGAAAAAAAATAAAATAAAATAAATATATATATATATATGCATATATATGTATGTGTATCTATATATATGTATGTATGTATACATATATATTCAGGAAATATATATGTGTATATTCATGAAATACATTTATGTATATCTATAAAATATACATTCAAACGTTCATCTAAGTTACATTTAGATGTGTTTTTACCATATCGGTACTGGGCTAATTGCTTTCATTTTTTATTTTTTTATTTATTTTGACTGAAAGAGGGAGAAAGCAAGAGAAGGGGAGGGGCAAAGAGAAAGGGAGACAGAATCCCAAGCACGCTCAGCGCAGAGCCCGATGTGGGGCTCAATCCCACGATCCTGGGATCATGACCTGAGCCAAAATCAAGAGTCAGACGCTTAACTGGCTGAGCCACCCAGGCGCCCTAGGCTCCTCCAAGTGGAACGTGCTGTGGACCCTGTTTTATGACCCAGAAACTAAGGTTCTGAATGGTTAAGAAGCCGGCCAGCTAGTCAGAGGTAGGACTTGAGTTTGAACTGATTCTGTCTGCCTTCAAAGCTAGCAGATAAAGATAGGGAGGATGAACACCGATGGTCCAATAAAGGAAATTTATTAGAAGAAATCAGCTCACGTGATTCTGGAGGCCGAGAAGCCCCACGATCTGCTGTGTGCACGCTGGGGACCCAGGAGAGCCAGCACTGTAAGTTCCGACCCAAGGGCAGAAAACTGATGTTTCAGCTCAGCAGTGAAGCAGAGAGCAAATCCTCCCTTCTTCTGTTTTGTTTGTTCTCTTCAGGCCCTCAACGGATTGGATGAGGCCCACCCACGAGGAGGTGGGGGGGGGGGGCCAATCTGCTCCCCTCAGTCTTCTGATTCAAATGCTAATCTCATTCAGAGCTGCCCTCACTGATATACCCAGAAATACTGTTTAACCAAATATCTGGGCACCCCAGGCCCCAGTCAAGTCGACGCATAAAATCAACCATCGCATCTAGTTCTGGAAATGTATCATAAAGGCACGACGAGACAAGAGGGCCAGTGTATTATGGACGAGGATGTTTATCTCAGCATCTTAGCTCTTACTGGGAAATTGAAAAGATCCTAAATGTTGTCAACAGATGTGCAGTGAAATTGCACCCTCTGGAGGGGGTGGCTTCTAAAGACAGGCAATAAGAGGAAATCACCAAGAATCAAAATTGCCCTTGAAAATAACTTGGACAGCAACCTACCTACCAGAGGCTCGGCACTAAATCCTCCACAGCAAGGTCACTGCTTCTCAGGGTGAATTTCCTTGCATGCGGGGGCCATACTGTGTGAAAAATATGTGCCCTCGACACTAGTATAACTTGGTGAGATTGGAGAGACGCGTTTGAATGGAAAGCAGCTAAGGAAATAGATTTGTGGCTTCCATGTCACGCTCAGATTCTGAGTAAACTGGTGGACAGAATTGCCCCTATTATTTAAATCGTTCTCTCTTCCTCTGTGAAGTGTATACTTTGCACTAAAGACAATGGACATTCCTGAAAGGGGACGAGGTAACTCTGTGGCATAGTGACACGTGCCTATGAAGAATATAAGGGTCGGAATTCATATCACAGCTATAGTAGGTCAACTATACTTCAATTAAAAAAAAAAAAAAAGAACGTAAGCAGATGCCCCCATGCTGTTATGTTTCTATCCCGGGGTGTCAGGCTAACAAATTACTTTTTTTTTTTTTTTTTTAATTTTTTTTTTTTCAACGTTTATTTATTTTTGGGACAGAGAGAGACAGAGCATGAACGGGGGAGGGGCAGAGAGAGAGGGAGACACAGCATCGGAAACAGGCTCCAGGCTCCGAGCCATCAGCCCAGAGCCCGACGCGGGGCTCGAACTCCCGGACCGCGAGATCGTGACCTGGCTGAAGTCGGACGCTTAACCGACTGCGCCACCCAGGCGCCCCTAAATTACTTTTTTCATTTGTCTTTCTCTTTGTGTGTGTGTGTGTGTGTGTGTGTGTGTGTGTGTGTTTGTGCAAGGGTGCACGCCTATCTATATTTTTACATTTTTCTGCAGTGGACAGCCTGAAGGTGAATTTGGTATCACTTCTATAATATAAAAATAATAATGTTTCTTTTTAAGTTTACTTATTTATTTTGAGAGAGAGAGAGAGAGAGAGAGAGAGAGACAGCATGAGTGGGGGAGGGGCAGAGAGAGAGAGGGAGAGAGAGAGAATCCCAAGCAGGCTCTGCACTTTCAGCACGGAGCCCCATGCGGGGCTCGAACCCACGAACCGCGAGATCATGACCTGAGCCGAAATCAAGGGTCGGAGGCTTAACCAACTCAGCCGTTCGGGCGCCACCAAAATAATAATGTTTTAAGCCAGCGCCAGCCCACCGTTAGGTGACTCACCCAGGCCAGGAGAGTTGTAGAGCCCCCCACCCTGGGCCTCCTCAAAAGGGGAAATGGTATGCTCTACTCCAAGCACAGGGTGCATTCCCTTTACCGCCACGTTCAAAGGGATTGGGGAGCATTAGAGACGGTGCTGGCATTTACAGAAGACCAAGGTCCTGCTGGGGGCCCCCTGAGGACAGCAGCTCCCCTAGATAGCTTTCCTGCCTCAACTCCTTGCCACTACCCCCTGGGGCTCGAACAAAATTGGAAATGTCTCCTGCAGTGATGGCTCCTCACACTGGGCACCCAGCCTGCCCGGCCCTTCCCTTCAGGGCTGCAGTGGGGCGGCTGCGGCCACCCAGTCGGTTGTCACACCGCGCGCTGAGCTAGTGCCGCCGAGCCACCAGCCTTGGCACAGCAGGAGGGACCCTGGCACACACAGGACACGTTTGAGAGGAACAAGCATTAGCCCGGCAGCACTCAGTTAGGTGCAGGTTTGAAGCATGAAACAGTCCCTTGCAGCAACTTGCTGTCATTTCCAGTCAGCGGGCTCTGGCCTCTAAACATACTAATGAGAATCACTCCCATGTCCTGGCGGCTCAGCCTGTAACAGGACTGTACGGACAGGCTCTCATTTAATCCGCATAACAAGCCTCCAGGAAGGAAGGCGTTGCCACAACTACTCCACAGATGAAGGAAGCCAGGCTCTGGGAGGCAAATTAACTTGCCTAAGTGTCACGAGTTGGGTTCCCAGGAAAGGAGACTCTGAGGCAGAGGTGAGCACGCAGAATGTTTATTAAGTACCTTGCAAAGGAGCAAGAAACAGGGGAGGGTGAGCAGAAGGCGAAGTCAGCTGCGATGTAGGCCTGAGGACAGCCTTGGCCACCCCCCCACGCCAGCAGGGAGCCATTGGAGCAAGAAAGGCCCTTCAGGGTTATCCCGACTTGCACCAAGATGGCCAGATTTGAGACTCTGGCAGCCATCCATCAATGGATGGGGCCCACCCTAGAAGGCCACGACCTTGGCAAGGTGCCCTCTGGAGCCAAGACAGACCCTGAAGGGGCCGAGAGCTGAGGGCTGTCCACCAAGAGCATTGCTGATAGCAGTCAGAGCGACACATCTTTTCTTGAAGGGGGACCTTGGCCTCTTCACATCACTGTGCCCACCATACCGAGGTCACCCGGCTAATGAGTGACAGAGCCACCACTGGAAGCAGGCAATCCCGTGTCTACAGTTTCTGCTGTGCTATTAAGCTAACCTGCCTCCCGTGGGCTCCAAATGTTGCAGGAGCCCCGATCTTCCACCTAGACTGAATCTAGATGACCAGGCTGTCCCAGGTGCTCCCGGAGCCCTGCTACAGGGGCTCCCTGACCAGCCGTTCCCATTAATAAGGCTGTGGGATCTTTCACTCTTGCCTCAGCTAAGCCAGACATTCTGCCCCCGACCCTCCCCATCACCACCACTGTTAGCCCCACCACATCCTTTAGCATCTTTCAGATGGATTGTAATGATCCAAAGGAATTTTACCCAAACCTAAGGAGCCTTACAAGGGGAACAAAGAGCATTCGAGCACATTAGTGACACTTAGAAACTACGGTTTTCTCATCCTACAATAGCTTTCTGGGCATCAGTAAGCTGAATCGAAATCCTGACTCAGAGACTCCCTTTTTCTCTTCTCAGGTTCTTACCCATCCCTTTCCCCCAGGTCCCGCAGCCACACCAGGCAGGGGTTCGTGAGCTACCCAGTCCCGCAGCCCATCTGGAGGCCAGTGACACAAAGGACGACCCACACAGGTAAGGCCCACACTCCCTCCTGCCCCTCCTTAAGGGAGGACAGCTCTTTCATTTGGAGGGAGCGGGATTCTGGGATCCAACACACACGCGGCAGTGGCTTGGGAACAGTGGCCTTGCTGGCTGGAGATTGGATGGAATTGGATGGGTTGAGGGAAGAACATTGATGTAGACACGGACGGGCAAAGACACAGGAGAAGAGACGGAAATGGGTCAGAGATAGAGAAGGGACAGTAACAGCCTTTGTCAGAATGCCACTCTGTCCAGCCTGGAGTATGAGTGTCCTAGGGCTCCTGTGACAAAGTACCACATGCTGCGTAGCTGAAACAACAGAAGCGTGTTGTCTCGCGGTTAAAATGAGAAGTCCAAGATCAAGGTGCCGGCAGGATTAGTTACTTCTGAGGTGGGGGAAGGGGATCTGTTCCAGGGGTCTCCTCTGGCTTCTGGTGGTTTGATGCCAGTCTTTGGTATCCCTTGGCTTATAAAAGCATCACCCAGGAGCACAGTCAGTCAGTGAAGTGGGTCGCTTAACTGGGTGGCTCAGTCCGTTACGTGTCCGACTCTTGGTTTCAGCTCAGGTCCGTGGGTTCCAACTTAGCGTTGGGCTCTACACCGACAGCACAGAGCCTGTTTGGGATTCTCTCCCTCTCCCTTTCTCTCTGTCCCTCCCCCATTTGTGTTCTCTCTCACGTGCAAAATAAATAAATATATTAAAAAAAAATGGAAGCATGGGGGCCCCTGGGTGGCTCAGTCAGTTGGGTGCCCGACTTCGGCTCGGGTCATGATCTCACGGTTTGTGGGTTCGAGCCCCGCGTCGGGCTCTGTGCTGACAGCTCGGAGCCTGGAGCCTGCTTCGGATTCTGTGTCTCCCCCTCTCTCTGCCCCTTCCCTGCTCATGCTCTGTCTCTCTCTGTCTCTCAATAATGAATAAACTTAAAAATTTTTTTTTCCGACGTTTATTTATTTTTGGGACAGAGAGAGACAGAGCATGAATGGGGGAGGGGCAGAGAGAGAGGGAGACACAGAATCGGAAACAGGCTCCAGGCTCTGAGCCATCAGCCCAGAGCCTGACGCCGGGCTCGAACTCACGGACCGCGAGATCATGACCTGGCTGAAGTCGGACGCTTAACCGACTGCGCCACCCAGGCGCCCCTGAATAAACTTTAAAAACATATTAAAAAATGGCAACATCACCTGGATCTCTGCCTTTTTTTTTAATTTTTAATTTTTTTAACTTTAAATTTAAATTTTTTAATTTAATTGTTTTAATTTTTTAAGTTTATTTTATTTATTTAAAAAATGTTTAAGTTTATTTATTTTGAGAGAGAGAAAGAGAGAGAGGGAGGGAAAGCACAAGTGGGGGAGGGGCAGAGAGAAGGAGAGAGAATCCTAAACGGGCTCCCTGCAGGGCTCAAACTCATGAACCATGAGATTATGACCTGAGCCGAGATCAAGAGTCGAACGTTCTTGTGTGTGTGCCTCTGTGTCCAAATGTAGCCTTTTCATAAGGACACTAGTCATATTGGATTAAAGCCCACCCTATGACCCTAAAGGTCCTACATCCAAATAAGGTCACATTTAGAAGTACTGGGGATTAGCATGCCAACATATCTTTTGGGGAGGGGGGCACAATTCAATCCATAACACTTACTGATTCCAGACCCAGAGTGGACATCTCTAATTTTCGCCGGCACAGCACGCCTGACCATCTTCTGGTAATGGCATCCCTGTTCCTTTAGGAATGAATACTTCCTTTCCATGCAGCTGCCAATACATGACCCCATTTTCCCATTATAGGGATGGACACATGACCTGAGCTGGCCAATCAGATTCTCTCCACCCACCTCTCTCTCTCTGGATTTTGTAATTATTTAAGTGAATCGGTTGAGAAAGAGACAAAAAAGTTGGAGCTGTTCCTGAAAACTGGCCCAAGCCCAATCTGTTCCCAGTATTTGCTCTTTCAGGAAAGTCTTCACGATGACATGACTGGACTGTGACAAGCCCAAGGCTGCCATGGCTGAGGAACGACCTTGGCTTTGATGCTTGAACCCCAACCTTCTCATTAACTAGCTGAGAGATAGAGAAGTTTTCTATGTCTTGGTTTTCTCCCCTATAAAATACAATGATTACAATGTTATCTATCTCAGAGCATGCTTTTATTTTTTAATTTTTATTTTTTTTAATTTTTATTTTTAACGTTTATTTTTGAGACAGAAAGAGATAGAGCATGAACTGGGGGGGGGGGGTCAGAGAGAGAGGGAGACACAGAATCTGAAGCAGGCTCCAGGCTCTGAGCTGTCAGCACGGAGCCCGACATGGGGCTCGAACTCACGGACCGTGAGATCATGACCTGAGACGAAGTCGGATGCTTAACCGGCTGAGCCACCAGGTGCCCCTATTTTTTTTTTTATTTTTAATATATGAAATTTATTGTCAAATTGGTTTCCATACAACACCCAGTGCTCATCCCAAAAGATGCCCTCTTCAATACCCATCACCTACCCTCCCCTCCCTCCCACCCCCTATCAACCTTCAGTTAGAGCATGATTTTTTTTTAAATATTTATTTTTGGGGGGGGAGAGTGCAAGCAGGGAAGGGGCAGAGAGAGGGGGACAGAGGATCTGAAGCAGGCTCTGTACTGACAGGACAGCAGTGAGCCCAATGTGGGGCTCGGACACACAAACCGTGAGATCATGACCTGAGCTGAAATCATTCGCTTAACTGACTGAGCCACCCAGGTGCCCCTATCTCAGAGCACTCTTACAAGGATCACATATGCGAGAAGATTCCATACAGAGCAAAGGTCTGTAAAAATATGTGTCACTGGGGCACCTGGGTGGCTCAGTTGGTTAAGCATCCGACTTCAGCTCAGGTCATGATCCCTCAGTTTGTGGGTAAAGCCCCACGTCAGGTTCTGCGCCGCGTGGGATTCTCTCTCTCTCCCTCTCTGTCTGCCCCTTGCCCACTTACACCTCCTCTGTCTCTCAAAATAAATAAACTTAAAAATATATTTGTCATTATTAGAGAGGTTAGAAATCCAGGAATAGGAGAGCCAAAGAGTAAGAATTTGTCAGTGTTTACCCAGTCCTGATTTAGAGCACCGGCATCACCCTTTCCTGCCACCCCTTTCTCTCCATCTCCCAGTTGGCAAGGCTACATGGTTGGTTCTGCCCACTGAGTGGTGAGCTGAAATGACAGGTGTCACTTCCGGCCCCAGACTCAATGTGGGAGGGAGAAGAGGGGCGTGAGCACAGAGGGACAAGGTTCATTAGGCGTCACCAAATGGTAGTCTGCCACCATGGTCAAATAATCTTGCATGTGTTCGTGCTTTCATCCGTTCATCAAATCCCCTTTGAGTACCCTTCGTGAGCCCAGCGCTGTGTTCGGCTCTGGGGATCAAAAATGAATAGGCAGGGTCATTGCCCTCAAAGTATTCCACATGTCACAGAGGAGACAGGTGTAAGCAAGTAACTGCAATATAATGTGTCCATCCCTATAAGGGAGGGGAACACTGTGTGGAGTCCAGAGAGGCTTCCTGGAGGAGGTGATGCATCAGCTAGATCTTAAAAGGCAAGTAAGTGATTACCAAGCACACGGGGCAGAAGAGCTTTTCAGGCAGAGGAAGCCACACCTCTGAAGGTGTCACAGGCGTTGTGCAGAGATTTGGAGTGGCTGGAACACGGGGTGTGTGGAGGGTAAATGCCAGGCTAAAGCATTTTGATTAGATGCTGAGCCCTGGGAAAGCAAAGGAGGTTTTCCAGCAGAGAAGTAGTGTAAAACGAAGTCTTTCTAGGAGAATAACTCCGGGGGGGGGGGGGGGTAGAAGATGAAGTGGCAGGAGACAGATTGGAGGCAGCCCAAGTAGGAGGCCACTGCATGAGTCCCGGAAAGGGATGAGACACACACCAAGGCATGGGGTGAGGACTGAGGGGGCCGGATTTAAGCAGAATTTCTGGGGTATAAGGGATAGATGTTGGGATGGGAGCCTGATGCTGACTAATTCTGGATGATTGGTCCAAGTGCTTTAGACAGAGGCCTGGAGTGAAGACCACCGGTCTATTGGGCCTCCATAGCTTGGTAGAAATTTGTTTGTTCTAATTCTCTGCCTCCTAAACCGTTTCCTGGTCTATAGTTTGGTCTACTTTGGAGATCAACCCTCCTGAAAGAATGTTCTGCGTAGATTAAACACTTGCGTTCAGAACCCAGAGAGGACTATCTAGTCAAAAATATATGTTCCTCTTTAAGAAACAAAATAGATGAACATATGGGAAGGGGAGGAGAGAGAAGAGAAGGAAACAAACCACAAGAGACTCTTAATGATAGAGAACAAACTGAGGGTTGGCAGAGGGGGTGGGTGGGAGACGGGCTAGATGGGTGATGGCTACTAAGGAGGGCACTTGGGTTTTTTAATTTTTTTAATGTTTATCTTTTTTTTTTTTTTATTAACAGTTTTTTTTTTTTAATTTTTTTTTTTTAACGTTTATTTATTTTTGGGACAGAGAGAGACAGAGCATGAACGGGGGAGGGGCAGAGAGAGAGGGAGACACAGAATCGGAAACAGGCTCCAGGCTCTGAGCCATCAGCCCAGAGCCCGACGCGGGGCTCGAACTCACGGACTGCGAGATCGTGACCTGGCTGAAGTCGGACGCTTAACCGACTGCGCCACCCAGGCGCCCCTAATGTTTATTTATCTTTGAGAGAGAGAGAGAGAACAGGCGTGCACTCGAGCAGGAGAGGGGCGGGGGGGGGGGGGCGGATGGACAGAGGATCCAAAGTGGGCTTTGCACTGACAGCAGTGAGCCCGATGCAGGGCTCAAACCCACAAACTGTGAGATCGTGACCTAAGTGGAAGTCGGACGCCCAACCAACTGAGCCACCCAGGGGCCCCAGGACAGCACTTATTGTGATGAGCACTGGGTCACTGAATTCTACTCCTGAAACCAATATTGCACTGTATGTTAACCAACTAAAATTTAAATTTAAAAAAAGGGGAAAAATATATGTTCTTCCTTCTGGAACAGATGGGTGCATTTTCTCCTCTACATGTAAGATCTAAGAGGTGACAGAATTTGCTGATAGATTGAATGTCAGGTGTGAGGGGAAGAAGAAAGGAGAAGATAACACCGGGCTCTGGGCTCGAGCAATGGGAAGAGCGGAGTTACCGCTTGTTGAGAGGAGGACGAGGTGTGGGATGGGGGAGGTAGGAGTTTAGTTTTGAAGGTTCTGTAGGTGAGATTCTACTGGGCGTGCAGGTGGAAACATGGAGAAAGTGACTGAACACATTAATATGAAGTTCTAAGATCTCACCCAAAATGTGGCAAAGAAAGAGAGATGAAAAATATAAAAGAATGATTACTAGTTATGGAGGAGAGAATGAGACAGTCTAATAAATGTTTAATAGAAGTCACAGAAGGGAAAAATGGAAGAAAGGCAATATTTGAGAGGATAATGGTTGACAATTTTCCAAAATTAATGAAAGACATGAATCTTCAGGTCCAGAGAGCCCAACAAATTCAAATAGGGTAAAAGAAATCCACATCGAAACACATCACAATGAAACTGTAGAATCAAAAAAAAAACCCCCAAAACAAAAAACCCCCCAAGATTCTAAAAGCAGCCAGGAGAGTGGGGGACGGGATGGGACACAATTACCTATAAAAGAATGACAATTAGAATGTCATCATAGTTGCCAACAGCAACAGTGGAAACCAGAAGAGAGCCAAATGCTTTTTTTAAAAAAATATAATTCACATACCGTGCAATTCATTCTTTTGAAGTGTGCAATTAAGTGGGTTTTTATATATTTACAAAGTTGTGCAAACATCACTACTATATAATTCTGAAACAGTTTCATCACCCCCCTCTCAAAAAACATTGGCAGTCACTCCTGGTTCCCTTCTCCCCTCAGCTTCCTGGCAAGTACTAACCCACTTTCTGTCTCTATGGATTTGCCTATACTGAATATTTCATACCAACATAGAAATTTTCCCTGGTGGGGTGCCTGGGTGGCTCAGTCGGTTAAGCGTCTGACTTCAGCTCAGGTCCTGATCTCGCGGTCTGTGAGTTCGAGCCCCGCGTTGGGCTCTGTGCTGATGGCTCAGAGCCTGGAGCCTGCTTGGGATTCTGTGTCTCCCTCTGTCTCTGACCCTCCCCCGTTCATGCTCTGTCTCTCTCTGTCTCAAAAATAAATAAACATTAAAAGGGTTAATAATAATAATATTAATAATATATAATAATAATAATATAATAATAATATAACCATGGGGTTATATATATATATATATATATTATAACCATGAGGAATAATAAAATGATCGTTGTTATTTTTTTTTTAACATTTATTTATTTATTTTGAGAGGGGGAGCTGGGTGCATGTGAGAGTTGGGGGGAGGGGCAGAGAGAAAGGAAAAGAGAGAATCCCAAGCAGGCTCCACACTGTCAGCCCAGAGCCCGACACAGGGCTCGATCTCACGAACTGTGAGATCATGACCTGAGCCAAAATCAAGAGTCAGATGCTTAATCGACTGAGCCACTCAGGCACCCAATCCTTGTTATTTTAAATCACTAAGGTGATTTGTTAGGTAGCCATAGGACACTGAAAACCACTGCCTTATTTTGAAGGCCAATTCCCTAGCACAAAGGGCAGAGTAGGAATGCTATCCTGGTTATTCAGAAAGGATAACGTCCCAAGCTTGTGTGTGCGTGCGTGCGTGCATGTGTGTGTGTGTGTGTGTGTGTGGTTAGGGCACAGTCCTAGGAAAGATAATATAGGTTTCTGAAACCAGTCTAAGTGGGTACCAAGGACCAGTCTATCTTCCATACTGACAGCCATATTGGGCTTGTATACCCATTGGTCTCCTTCAAGTTTACCCAGTATGATTCAGTCCACAAGAACCACATCCTCCCTGAGTAAACTGCTAACGTCACGTTTGCAGGCTCCAAAGCTGAGGCCCAACCCACTTCAGTGACTCCATCAGAGGGGTGGCCCCTGCGAGGTTGTACATTTCTTAAATCCAACATTTTGGCCAAGACTAAGAAAGCTTATGTTGGTGACAGTATTTTCATTAGCTCAACATTTCTTGGTGCTTACTGTTTCCTGAAAAACTTAAGAATGGACAGACTTCAGGATCCCTGGCTGGCTCAGTCAATGGAGCCCACAACTCTTGATCTTGGGGTTGTGAGTTTGAGACCCATGTTGGGCAGAGAACCTACTTAGGAAAAAAAAAAAAAGAATGGACAGACTTCTACCTGAAAGCATTAAAGTTGACTCTTTATTATTGTTGTTGTTGTTGTTGTTATTATGTTAAGAACACAACATGAGATCCACTCTTTAAATAGATTTTTAAGTGCACAATGCAGTGTTGTTAGTTATAGGCGCACCATTGTACGAGCCCGACATGGGGCTCGAACTCACAGACCGCGAGATCATGACCTGAGCCGAAGTCAGCCGCTTAACCGACTGAGCCACCCAGGCGCCCCAAAATAGATTTTGAAGTGCACAATGCAGTGTTGTTAGTTATAGGCGCACCATTGTACAACAGATCTCTAGAACTTCTTCGTCTGGCATAACTGAAAGTTTATACCCACTGATATAAGTAACTCCCCATTTCCCCCTCCTTCCAAGTCTGCCTCTTAATTGAATTAATTTTTTTTAATTAACAAAGCATAGGACAAAAATATATCCCCATTTTATGTTTAACAAGTATCTAATCTTCTCAAAAATAAAGTAACCGAAAGTATAAGTTTTACATTTCTCTTTAAGAAATCCTTGAAGTTCGGGGCACCTGGTGGCTCAGTTGGTGAAGTGTCCCCATTCTTGGTTTCTGCTCGGGTCATGATCTCACAGTTTCGTGAGTTCAAGCCCTGCATCAGGCTCTGTGCTGGCAGCAAGGAGCCTGCTTGGGATTCTCTCTTTCCGCCCCCCTCTCTCTCTGCCCTTCCCCCACTCGTGCTGTCTGTCTCTCTCAAAATAAATAAACTTCATTAACTAAAAAAAGAAATCCTTGAAGTTTGAGACTATAGAATACTAAATGTGTATGCTAAATAATAAGTTTTCAGAACGAATTCTTCTGGACACCCACTATTATTACAAATGAGACCTCAAATGAAGTATAATTTATGTCATTTTTAAAAAGATGGCAAATTTTAACTAATTTCATAATTTTCTTTAAAACTAAGGGCATTAGGGGCATCCGGGTGGCTCAGGCAGTTGAGCATCCAACTCTTGATTTTTGGCTCAGGTCATGATCCCAGGATCGTGGGATTAAGCCCTTTGTCAGGCTCCGTGCTGAGGGTGGAGCCTACTTGAGATTCTCCCCCCCCCCCCTCTCTTTTTCTCCCCTTCTGTCCCTTCCCCGCTCGTGTACGGGTGCGCTCTCTCTCTCTCTCTCTCTCTCAAAAAATAAAAATAGGGGCGCCTGGGTGGTGCAGTCGGTTAAGCGTCCGACTTCAGCCAGGTCACGATCTCACGGTCCGTGAGTTCGAGCCCCGCGTCGGGCTCTGGGCTGATGGCTCAGAGCCTGGAGCCTGCTTCCGATTCTGTGTCTCCCTCTCTCTCTGCCCCTCTCCCATTCATGCTCTGTCTCTCTCTGTCCCCAAAATAAATAAACGTTGAAAAAAAAATAAAAATAAAATAAAGCTAAGGGTGTTAGGAATATTGAATGCATTTTAAAAATAAGACAAATTACCAAATTATAGACTCTGAGTGCCTAATATAAATAATAATAAACAGCGAGTCTTTTTATGTATCAGGGATTATGCTAAAACTACAGATATCATCTTGTCTAATCCTTTTACTAGCCTTTCAAGTATACGTCTTTTTTAGTCCTGTTGCCCAGATGGGGACACTGAGGCAGAAAGAAGCTACCTTGCCGGTTACTAAGTGGGCCGCACCCAGATGTGAGCTGCTGGTGGTGAGCTGCTGGTCCAGTACTCTTTCTTTCAGCCACTATCCTCTGCTGCCTCCATGTGCCCGGCGAGAAACTCGGGCGCTGGGATGGAGCGAGGTTTCAGCCACGTTCTTCACTTCAGGGAGGTGACTCTAGAGGTGAAGAAATCAAACAGCTCAACCCAGCCCAGCAGCAAAGAGTATAGACCATACTTGGTAAGACAGGCTTTTGCCAGTTTGGGGTTAGATAAATTCACGTGGCCTTTGTCTTGACAGAATTTTGGGTTTAACATTGCACACTTGCAAACTTAGCCAAAAGAGGAGAGAGTAACATATTGAACCCCCACGTACCCATCACACAACCACCCAGTTGACGGCTCATCTCAGTTCCTCTATACCCCACCCACTTTTTCCTTCCCCCACCTCTTCCCTGCTGGATGTTTTGCAAAAAAAAAAAAAAAAAAAAAAAAAAAATTTTTTTAAGATTTTATTTTTAAGTAATCTCTATGCCCAACGTGCGGCTCGAACTTACAACCCTGAGATCAAGAGGTGCATGCTCTATGGACCGAGCCAGCCAGGTTCTGCCTTACTGGATTTTTTGAAGCAACTCTCAGCCACCCTATTCTTTTATCCACAAATACATCAGTATGTATCTTTTGAAGACAAGTAATCCTTATAAACATAACAGCAATACAAATACCTCCCGTCAAATAATTAACAATGAGACCTTAATAATCATTCAGCCTGTAGGGGAGGAAAATTCATTTTCCCTCTACCCTTCTAGGTTCTTGGCTGATAATAAATAATAATAAAAGAGTAACAGGAGAAAACCAAACATGTCTAGTAACGTGTATACATCCTATATACATGGGAGAGATCCGGGAAAACTGAGTAACTTCCCGACACTGGGGAAGGGGAAGGTCAGTTATGGGCAATTATCAGGCAAAGCATATTAATCAAGAGTATGGTTGTTATGCAGATTTAGGTCACTGCCTTCCCCACTGATCAATTTCTAGAGACTGAGTCATCCTACTATAGAGAGGGTGAAACCCTTACAAATGGAGATTTCCCTTGTACACATGATTTTCTCTTACAAAATGGTAAATTTTGCTGGACTTTCAGAGCTCTTCTTCTGTCTGCTCTTTCTTAAAAAAAATAAATAAATAATGACCAGCCTAATGTAATCCTTTTGCCAAAGACACTTTTGGGGATGGCAAATTCTGCTTCAAATTGACGGCTTGGGGGTCCAGATTAATAAAAGCCCAGTTTCTCTCTTGGGGCTCCTCTTTTGGTGAATTAGCCGAGACACCAGTCCAATTCCATTGCGGTCCTGCTTCCAAACACGTGGAGGAGAAAGAACTGGAGCATCTGAGCCGTCCCCCGACAGGTACCCTCTTTATTTGCTGCCATGGCTGCCTCTGAGTTTTGCTGCTGGAAACCAGTGATCTTGGTCAATCCAACCACCCTGACTCACCGCTAGTCAAGCTCCCGTCTAGGCCCCGGTGGCTCTCCCAGGAAGGCCGACCCTCTTCCTCTGGGGAACCCTTAGGATAGGTGCCCAGAGTGGGGATCCCAAGTGTCTGGCTCTTCACTTTCCCCTGAAACACTCAGCCCTTGTTTCTACAACACATCTGGGGCTTGCAGGCCCAGCCCCAACCCTGACCAGAATCCACCTTCCCCAACAACGGCCAACACCAAAAGTATTGATTGCAGTCAACCTTCTTCCTTCTTGGTGCATTTCCCCAAGTGTTCCCGTGTCCCCTCTTCAGCCAACAGACACCCAGCAAGGACTCTTTCAACCCATCAGAGAGGGGAGATGTCTCAGAAGTGAAGGACTGAGACCCAGTTCCCTGTAATGTCAGGAACCTCTCGAGCCCCACACAAGTCTGCCCTGGGACAGTCTCTGCAACCCAAGGCCTACTGGAAGAGGCAGGCCACATCCAGTCACAAAGAAAGGTCATGTTGGGGCGCCTGGGTGGCTCAGTCGGTTAAGCGTCTGGCTTCGGCTCAGGTCATGATCTCACAGTTCACGAGTTCCGGTTCTGCATCAGGCTCTGTGCTGACAGCTCAGAGCCTGGAGCCTGCTTCGGATTCTGTGTCTCCCTCTCTCTCTGCCCCTCCCCCACTTGCACTCTGTCTCTCTCTGTCTCAACAATAAATAAACATTAAAAAAAAAAAAAGAAAGGTCATGTTATACCCCTCCCCTGGGCTACCTGTCACCGTGCATTTACATAAGCAGGAGAGGTGGTTTAAGGATCTCTTAGACACCGGTCAACTTCAAGGTGACCTGTTGCCTCCTCCTAGACAGCTTGTGCAGTTGTTTTGCCTTCCTTTTGTTTTATTGATTTCCATTTTGTTCATTTATTTTTGGAACAGGTCAGACATTGGCATGGTTCAAACTTCAAAAGGTATCAACGGAAATGTAGAGAAAGCCCCCCACCCTGCTCCCGACCCCCCAGGTCCTCCCCCCAAACAGCCAGTTTTATCTGTTTCCTGTGTTTCCTTCAGAAATATTTTCTGTCTGTAGAAGCCAACATACGTATATCTCTAGATTCCCTTCCTCTTTACATAAATGGTAGCATACGTTACACAATGTTCTGCACCTTGATTTTTTTTTTTTTTCTTCACTTTACAGTATAATCTTTACAATCAATCCAGGGGGCTTTCTGGTCCTATGACAGCTGCAGAGTATCCCATAGTGTGAATGTACTGCAAATTATTTAACCTAAACTCTTGCATCGGTAGGGTCTCTGGTTGTTTGCAATCGTTTCCAATTATGAATAACACTGTACTGAACAAACTTATAAACAGGACCCAGACAGCTTTTAACAAGCAACTTCTCCTGCCTGGAAACAAATTAACATTCTAACTAAGTAGGCACCCTGCTGTATAAGATAAAGGATGATAAAATACTCTGGAGGACCGGAAAAGATAGAACTTACTTTTTAGCTGTCTGGGGGCCGGGGAGAAGAGATGGGTGGGGTGGGAAAGACGGAATCTACACGAGGGGAAATCACAGAGGAATTCATTTGGAAAACAATTCAGTTACATCGGACTGTGTATAGAATGTACACTAAGGAGGGGAGCAAGTTGTTACTTCAATTAAAAGAACAAACCTCCTCGAACTTAAAAACTCTAGTGTTAACATGGCATTATATATCCTGCTGGCCTAAGAATGTAAATATCAGGCACTCCAAAATAAATTACAGACATAATGCAAAATCTGACCCAGTTCTTAGGAACACAGACCATAAAACACTATAATGAAGGCAAAAATCCACATCAAAATCTCCATTGTCTCAGAAAATGGAATTTAAAGAAGTCCCTTCCCTATTCAGCAGCGTCATCACCGGCAAATTAGAATAATGCTCTTCCTGCCCTTTGTCATTAATATATGCTTGCCACTTCTTGGCAAATGTCTCTGGTTTGCCTTTTGGTTGGTGGGTGAAAGGTGATTGTAATGCAGTTAAGGTAGCAAATTGTCCCACAAACAGGCAGTGCAGACATAATATCTTTCCACACTGCACTTGATGCTCTGAATTATTAATTAGGACGTTAAATATATTGCTCAGTGCATGAGGTTATATTTAACTCCATATACTGACAATCTGAGCTTTGCACCTTCCTGGGTTTGAAAATCAGATTTGTAACGTACAGGATTTCTTATGTTTGTTCAGAAAAATCGCATCTGTAACAAGGGTGGAGAATCGTTCCAAGCTGCCCCCAACAGGTGAAAAGTCAATTGAGGTCTGGGATGAAATGTCCACATAGGAACTGGGAAAAGAGCAACATCCACAATTAGTTCCTGGCTCCTGCACTCCCGGGTTCAGTCTTCTCAAAAATTCTGTCGAGAGGTATTGGGAAAGACTTGAGCTTCCATCAGCCGAACCCAAATTCAGATCTAGATTCTGCCCAAATCTGAGATACAAAAATAGGGGATTAGATCGATAAATTAGGGTACATCCACACAATGAAATATACAATTATTAAGAAAGACGTGTGCAGTTATTCTGTTAAATGGATGGTGCTGCAGCTTTCCATGTAAAGGCAAAACACTGAAATATTTGAAATGTCTGTTGAAATGGGTTTGGAAAATTGCAATACATCTATAATGTTGTGAACCGACCAAGGCCGATTTGGTCAAGGCACTCATTTTTTTTTTTAATGTTTGTTTATTTATCTTTGAGAGAGAGAGAGAGAGCACAGGTGGAGAGGGGCTTAGAGAGGGGGAGAGAATCCCAAGCAGGCTCTGTGCCATCAGCACAGAGCCCAACTCAAGGCTCGAGCTCACAAACCGTGAGATCATGACCTGAGCTGAAATCAAGAGTCGGAAGCTTAAACTGACTGAGCCCCCCCCCCAGGCGCCCGGTCACCATACTCTTATGCCCCACCTTGCCACCGGCTTTTGAGGAAAGTGGGTCTCAGGCCCACATCAGCCAGGTATATATTAACAAGCAGGCCTAGCAACACTGGCACAACATCTTCTGTGTATGCAGAAGAGTCCCAGCTCTGTCCTCAAGTGCAAGATTCATTGCAGGCGAAGGCTGTAGTATTCTAGAAGCTGTATTCCGTTAGCCTTGTAGGCTCTGTCAAGCAACCAGAATGTCCAAATTCATGGTTAGGTCAGGCCCCTTTAGAGATCAAGCCTTAGGGGCCACTGAGCACAGCTATACGCCTGCCTAGATTCAACCACCCTGTGCGTGCAAGTGTTAGGAGCATCTCCCAAATAGTTCAGCCGATCCGTATACCTTGAATACCTCTCAATTCAACGATAAGAGCCCCTTTGGAAAAGCATAGCTTAAACTAAATAACACACACATTAGTAACACACTGCCTATATTTAAAGTATAATACAGGGGCGCCTGACTGGCTCGGTTGGTAGAGCATACGACTCTTGATCTCGGGCCCATGAGTTCAAGCCCCACGTTGGGCATAGAGCTCACTTAAAGAAATATTTACAATAAAGTATAATACAGACACTGTAACACAGACAGCAGAATATTATGCACCTATTAAAAAGAATATATGACATCTCTACATCCTGCATGGGAAAATAGTTGAAACATTAAAATGTTAATTTTAAACTTTAAAATCTTAACTTTAAAAAAGTAAAGCAAGCAAGAATATATAACATTTATTTTTATTAAAAAAAAAGAGATATTGGGGCGCCTGGCTGGCTCAGCTGGTGGGGTGTGCGACTCTTGATCTCGGGGTTGTAAGTTCGAGCCCCACGTTGGGTGTAGAGATTACTTAAAAAAAAATAAAAATCTTTAAAAAAAAAGAGAGATATAGAGGAAAGTCTAGAAAAATATAGAACCTATTGTTACCCCTAGAGAGTGTGATTAGAGGGAAGAGAAGAGGGAACTATCTGCTTTTTTCTTCATGCATTTCTTTATTGTGAATTTTTTATAGTGAGTATGTATTTGATTACATGAATTTTAAAAATGCACACTTTTAAAAACAAGTTTCTTTATTCTTTTTTCAAAATTTATTTCGAGAAAGAGAGAGTGAGCAGGGGAGGAGCAGAAAGAGGGGGAGGGAGAGAGGGAGAGAGAGAGAATCCCAAGCAGGCTCCGTGTTGTCAGCGCAGAGCCCAATGCAAGGCTTGAACTCGTGAACCGTGAGATCATTATCTGAGCCGAAATCAAGAGTCAGAAAAATCCACACTTTTTGTAAAAGGATGTTGAGGAAGAATAACTATGTGGGGAAATGTTTATAATATATTCTTAGGTAAAATGTTTAGAATATATTCTTGGGTAGAAGACATTAGACAGTATTATATTAGATGTGACGGCCGTTGTGTCCTCATCTGTACACAAACCCACGTGGCAGGTTGTATTTTCCAAAGATGACCAGGCCAACAAATATCCCAACCCATGGGCTCTTCTTCCAGTGTGACTTTGACAAGCCTCCTATGACAGGTGGCGGGGGAAGTCTGTGTTCCCTCCCCTTAAACCTGGGAAGATCTTTCTACCTGCCTTGCCCGAGCAAGTGAGCACAGAGGTGCTATTCAGTGACCTTCTGAGGCTAGCTCATAAAAGGGGATAAGGCTTCCATCTGGCTTTCTCTCCTTCTTGGGAGACACACTTGAGCCATTGGAGTCCTGAGTCACCATATGGGACATCTGGTTGCCCTGAAGCTGCCATGCTAGAATGTCCACGTGGGGAGACCATGTAGAAATAGAGAGGTACCCCGAATCCCCCAGCTGTTCCGGCCCCCAACCTGTTTGAGTCTTCCCGGCCCAGGTGCCATACATGCAAATGTAGAAGCCTTGGAGACGAGGCCCCCTCCAGCCACCATCCGACTGCAACAGCATGGGACACCCCGGACCAGTACCACCCAGCTGAGCTGCTACCAAATTCCTGACCCACAGCAACCCTGGCAGATAATAAATGAGTACCGTTGTTTGAAACCGCTAAGCTTTGGGGTTATGTGTGGGTGTAATAGACACTATACATCCCTTTGAGAGAGCCTGCCACTTCCTCAGCCTGGGACAGGAAGCCTTAGAATCGGTTGGCTCTACACAAGCACCCACACATACCAACAGTGGTGGGACCCCTGGAGGTTGCCTGAGCCTCATAGGGGTTCTCTGTTTCTCTCTTCCAGAAATTTGGAATGTGAACACTGACACTGAGTCTCCAAGCTTGGGGGCAGTAGACGCTTTAGCTTCATTTTCTACCTGTGTCCCAGCTTGCAGAGGTTAGCAGAAGGAATCAAACACTCAGAGAGGAGCAGGAAAGAGAGAGATCCTGCAGCCCTAAAAGAAAATGAGAGGGACCTCCTGTCCTATTTTCCTGTCCTGTTCCTGATAGTCTTCCTACCCCTTGGTCCTTCCTTGAGATACCCTTGTCATCATCATCACCATCATCATCATCATCATCATCATCAAAGTTAATGGTGACTGAATTTCACTGTGCCCAACACTGTTCTAAGTGCTCTGCGTGTGTTAACTTTAATCCTCACAAGATGTATGGGGTTGACACCACTATGGTCCTCATTGTACAGATGAGGAAACTGAGCCCTGAAAGGTAAAGTAACTTGTCCAACAGGCAGCTAAGTGATGCCTTTTTAAAAGTTTATTTATGGGGCACCTGGGTGGCGCAGTCGGTTAAGCGTCCGACTTCAGCCAGGTCATGATCTCGAGGTCCGTGAGTTCGAGCCCCGCGTCGGGCTCTGGGCTGATGGCTCGGAGCCTGGAGCCTGTTTCCGATTCTGTGTCTGCCTCTCTCTCTGCCCCTCCCCCGTTCATGCTCTGTCTCTCTCTGTCCCAAAAATAAATAAACGTTGAAAAAAAAATTAAAAAAAAAAAAAGTTTATTTATTACCAGGCGCCGCCTGGCCGGCTCAGTCGGTAGAGCATGCGACTCTTGGTCTCAGGGTTGTAAGTTTGAGCCGCATGCTGGGTATAAAGATTACTTAAAAATAAAATCTTTAAAAAATTTAGAGATTAGAGGGGTGCCTGGGTGGTGGCTCAGTCGGTTAAGTGTCTAACTTCGGCTCAGGTTATGATCTCATGGTTCATGGGTTCGAGCCCCTCATCAGGCTCTGTGCTGACAGCTCGGAGCCTGGAGCCTGCTTTGGATTCTGTGTCTCCCTCTCTCCCTGCCGCCTCTCCACTCAGCACTCTGTCTCTTTCTCTCTAAAAAATAAACATTAAAAAAAAATTTTTTTTAAAACCTTAGAGATTAGAAATGTAGAGATCACTAAAAAAACAAACAAAAAACCTCTCTACACCCAACGTTGGGCTTGAACACATGACCCCCAAATCAAGAATCTCACACTCTTCCAACTGAGCCAACCAGGTGCCCCCCAACAGGCAGTTGAATAACTGAATCTGTGCTCTTATGAGTTCTTTACCCAACACTGTTGTTACGTGCCCTTAGATTCTGCCAATAAAGGACCCCTGTTTTTGTTCGGATCTTAAGGTGAGTAAAATCAGGAGAAGAGGATGGAAGAAAAGAAATCAAAACTCCAAGCTGGATTAGGTAAAAACTGAGGGAGTCTGGAGTATGGGCTTTAGTTAATAATAATGTATTAATATTGGTTTATCAGTTGTGACAGGTATACGACACAAATATGAGATGTCAACAATAGGGGAAACTGGATATGGGACATAGAAGGAACTCCTGGGGCGCCTGGGTGGCTCAGTGGGTCGAGCGTCCGACTTCGGCTCAGGTCATGATCTCACGGATCGTGGGTTCGAGCCCCACATGGGGCTCTGTGCTGACAACTCGGAGCCTGGAGCTGGCTTTGGATTCTGTCTCCCTCTCTCTGCCCTTCCTCTGTTCGCGCTCTGTCTCTCTCTCCCTCAAAAATAAAAATAAACATTAAAAAAAAAAACAAATCAGAGGGAACTCTGTACTATCTTTGCAACGTGTCTATAAGCCTAAAACTATTTTTTTTTTTTAATTTTAGAGAAAGAGCGAGTGAGAGAGTGTGAGCGGGGGAGAGGGACAGAGGGAGAGAGAGAGAAGCCTAAGCAGGCTCCGTGCTCAGTGCAGAGCCCGACACGGGGCTCAATCCCACAATCCTGGGATTATGACCTGAGCCAAAATCAAGAGTCAAGTGCTTAACTGACTGAGTCACCCAGGCGCCCCTAAACTTAAAACTATTCTAAAATAGAAAATATCCTGGGGCATCTGGCTGCCTCAATCACTAGAGGGTGTGACCCTTGATCTCGGGGTTGTGAGTTCAACCCCATGTTGGTCACCCAGAGACGGGTCTGACTGCAGAGGAAAAGAGAGAGTCAACCAAGAAGTCCGAATGCAGGCTGAGTCAGGACTGTAAAGCTGGGTCTGATCCACCCTTCTCTCCCCAACCCCAGCTCCACACCTAGCCCAGGACACTTGACACCCAGACAGGGCCACACGTGAGCACACAGACAGTGCAAAACCAGGCTCCGATGCTCCCCTCTCGACTCTCACTAATCTCGCTAATGACCGGGAGCGGGTCAGTACAAGGCACCCCACACGCTGCTGTGTGCGGGGTTCTTGGTGTGGTCCTCCCGAGGGTGAGGGAGGGTATCGCAGCCTGGAGATTTTTCATTCATAAGTCATCGCGTTCATAAGGGGAAGTAGCTGCCAGAAATGATGAGAGAAGACAGAGCACAGTTGGTTTCCTGATGCTGGTAATGGATCGGTAATGACCAATTCACGCTTCTCAGTCTAGACTCTTTCCCCTTATGGTCAGGACGATGGATGCCCAACGGCTGGCTGGAGCTAGGAGTGTGGTCTCCCAAGGGACTGGGGGGCGGATAGGGGCTTGAAGGCATTGCTGGAAGCTTTAAATAGCTGTAGAGGTGGGGGAGGAGGGAGGAGGCAGTGAGTAGGTCAGCGGAGAGGATGGTCAGGCAGGTCTGAGGGCCCAGCTGAGAGCCAATCCTAGGGGTAGGGGCATTTCCACAGCAGCAATCAGCAGCCTGTTATAGGAAGAGAAGGCAGGCAGCTACATGGTTCCAGGATCAGGGTTTTGTCTAATAGGTCCAAGAGAAGACAGAGAGGAAAGGGAATCGGGGCGTGTTTAAGAGAAAGAGTGAGGAGGGGTAGTCCAGAGACAATCTTGAAAACACTTGTGGCCGAGGCATGGTCTTGCCCTGTTTTTTGTTTTTTGTTTTTTCTGAATCTTGTTTTTTCTTTAAATGTTTATTTTTTTTTTTTAATTTTTTTTTCAACGTTTATTTATTTTTGGGACAGAGAGAGACAGAGCATGAACGGGGGAGGGGCAGAGAGAGAGGGAGACACAGAATCGGAAACAGGCTCCAGGCTCTGAGCCATCAGCCCAGAGCCTGACGCGGGGCTTGAACTCATGGACCGCGAGATTGTGACCTGGCTGAAGTCGGACGCTCAACCGACTGCGCCACCCAGGCGCCCCTCAGTCAGGGTTTAATCAGGGAAACAGACATGGTGGGGAGTATGGAAGGGGGTGGGGAGCTCTCATGAACGGAGAGGTATGGTCTGTGCAGTCACCCCAAAAAAGTGGCTTATTACAGTGCCCTGTTAGTCTGACACAAATATCCAGCCTACCCAGGGAGTATATTCCAGCTGTGGAGATGGGCACAACAGAATGCCATGCGTTAAATATTTGCTCTGATTGCAAACTCACCAAGTTGATTTTGCATAACTAGGATTCCTGTGGCACTTCCATTTTTGGAGAGAATACACTGACCCGGTTGATATGAATATGCAGATTACCACATGCTTATTATACCTCATTGTAAATTAACAAAATGCTGTTTTCAATATTAAGATCTTCCAAGTTTTTTTGTTTTAGGTCATTGTCATAAAGTCAGATTCACTCTTGAGACAGTGACAGAACAGGGGTTCTCAGGCTGGAAGGCTGAGGGCTAGATTCTGTCCTGTGGTGAACTCCCACGATAGATACCACCTCTAAGATGCCAACCGAACTTTCTTTGGAAACTTCCACACTCACTGAAGACATGTATTGTAAACACAAGATTCTCCAAACATACACTGAAATCACATACAGGGGCGCCTGGGTGGCTCAGTCGGTTAAGCATCAGACTCTTGACTCCGGCCTAGGTCATGATCTCACGGTTTGTGAGTTCAAGCCCCGCATCAGGCTGTCTGCTCTCAGCACAGAACTCACTTTGGATGCTCTGTCCCCCTCTTGCTCTGCCCCTCCCATGCTCGTGTTCTCTCTCTCTCTCTCTCAAAAATAAATAAAACATTAAAAAAAGAAAAGAAAATCACATACAAACAATTCCTACCAAGTCAAAGTAAGATACATCTTCTTAAGGTTCAAAAAAGCAAACTAGATTTTTTTAAACCTTTTTATGGTAAAATATAACACACAAACATACAATATCAATGTTCAGAATACGGATAATTATGAACTGAACACTAGTGAAATAACCACCATCTAGGTCATTAAGAAACAGCCAGCACCCCCACATCCTTGTGCATGTCCCCTTTAGATACATCCCTGTCCCTACCACCCCATGCCTAGGTAACCACTATTAGATTTTTATGATAATCACTTCCTTGCTTTTCTGTATACTTTGAACGCCTGTGCTATATCCCTAAACAATATACTTTCTTTTTGCCTGTTTCGGAACGTTACATAAATGGAATCACATTGTTCATTTCTTATTTACATTTATGTACAATATAATATATATGATATATAATATATATTATTCGTATTTCTTAATTTTCATTGTGGTAAAGTATCCCATTGTATGGAATATACCACAGTTTGTTATCCATTCTATTGTTAATGAACATTTAAATTGCTTCCAGTTTTTGGCAATTATGAATAGTGACCAAGTGAATGTTATGAACATTTTGTACGTGTATTCTGGCACATGTAAGTGCATATTCCTATAATATTTAATACATGGAATGGAACTGCTGGGTCACAGGGCATGTATATCTTCAACTTTAATAGAATAGGCAATGTTTTAAAATTTTTCTTTAATGTTTTATTTATTTTTGAGAGAGAGAGAAAGAGCACAAGCATGGGATGGGGGGAGCAGAGAGAGAGGGAGACACAGAATCCAAAGCAGCCTCAAAGCTCTGACCTGTCAGCACACAGCCCGTTGCAGGGCTTGAACCCACGAACCGTGAGATCATGACGTGAGCCAAAGTTGGATGCCCAAGTGACTGAGCCACCCAGGCATCCCAGACTAGGCAACATTTTTAAAAAATCATTGTACTTGGGGCACCTGCCTGGCTCAGTCAGTAGAGCACGGGACTCTTGATCTCAGGCTCATGAGCTCAAGTCCCAAGTTGGGCATAAAGCTCAGTTAAAAAAAATGTTTTTAAATCATTGTACCAATTTATGCTCTTACCAACATGTTATGAAAGTTTCCGTTGATTCACATCCTTGTCTACACTTGGCATGGTCAGACCTTTTAACTTTTGCCCATCTAGCAGTGTGTTGTAATTTCCCCTGGTTTCGAATGTGCATTTCCCTAACTACTAACGAGGTTGAGTGGTTTTTTTATATGTAGATTTACTGGCCTTTAGGATTTCCTCTTCTGAAAAGTATCTGTTCAAGTCCATTTTTCTATCAGGCTGACTTTTTCTTTCTTCTTTTTTTAAATATTTATTTATTTATTTTGAGAGAGAGAGAGAGAGAGAGAGAGAGAGCGCGCGCGCAGGTGCAGGCAGGGGAGGGGCAGAGGGAGAATCCCACACAGATTTTGAGTGGTCAGTGCAGAGCCTGACATGGTGCTTGATCACACGGAACCATGAGATTAAGACCTAGGAGCCAAAACCAAGAGTCCAATGCTTAACTGACTGAGCCACCCAGGCACCCCAGGCTGACTTTTTCTTATTGATTTGTAGGAGTAATTTATATAGTCTGGATACAGCTTATCTTTTATTTTCCCATTTTGTGGTTTGTATTTTCTTCTTCTTCTTCTAATGTTTATTTATGTGAGAAAGAGAGAAAAGGGGGAAGGGGCAGAGAGAGAGGGAGACAGAGGATCCGAAGCAGGCTCCGTGCTGACAGCCTGATGTGGGGCTCAAACTCACAGACTGCAAGATCACAACCTGAGCCGAAGTCAGACGCTTAACCAACTGAGCCACCCAGGCACCGCTGTGGCTTGTATTTTCATTTACTTTACTTTCTGGATTTTTTTTATTGACTTTATTTTTAATTTTTATTTTTTTTAATGTTTATTTTTGAGAGCGCGTGAGCGCATGAGTGGGGGAGGGGCAGAGAAAAAGGGAGACAGAATCCAAAGCAGGCTCCATGCTGTCAGCGCAGAGTCTGATGTGGGGCTCGAACTCAGGAACCATGAGATCGTGATCTGAGCCAAAACCAAGAGTCGGACGCTTAACAGTTTTAGATTTAGAGAAAAACTGAGAAGATATACAGAGAGTTCCCATATGCCTCACACCCAGTGTTCTCTATTATTATCATCTTACATTAGTATGGCACATTTTGTCACAATTAATGAACCAATATTGACGTATTATTCGGTAGAATCCATACTTTACTCAGATTTTCTTTTTCAGTTGCAGGATCCCATCCAGGAACTCACATCACATTGTCATGTCTCCTTAAGTTCCTCTTGGCTGTGACGGTTTCTCAGACTTTCCTTGTTTTTATGAACTTGAGAGTTTTGAGCAGTACTTGTCATCAGATATTTTGTAGGATGTCCCCCAGTTGGGATTTGTCTGATATTTTTCTCATGAGTAGACCGGGGTTATGGGTTTGGAGAGGTAGGCCATAGAGGTAAAGTGCCATTTTCATCACATCGTATCAAGAGTACACACGTGGTTTGTCACTATTGCCATTGACCTTGATCAGCTGGCTGAGGTAGTGTTTGTCAGGTTTCTCCACTGTAAAGTCCCTCTCCCCTCACCCCCTCTCCTCCCCTTTCCCATTCTGTATATGGTATCTTTTGAAAAGAAAAAAACTTTTTAATTTTTTAATGTTTATTTTTGAGAGAGACAGAGTGCGACTGGGAGAGGGGCAGAGAGAGAGGGAGACCCAGAATCCGAAGCAGGCTCCAGGCTCTGAGCTGTCAGCACAGAGCCCGATTTGGGGCTCGAACTCACAGACCATGAGATCATAACCTGAGCCAAAGTCGGACGCTTAACCAACTGAGCCACCCAGGCGCAGCTGAAAAGAAATTCTTTTTTTTTTTTTTTTTAATGTTTTATTTATTTTTGAGACAGAAAGACACAGCATGAGCAGGGAAGGGGCAGAGAGAGAGGGAGACACAGAATGTGAAGCAGGCTCCAGGCTCTGAGCTGTCGGCACAGAGCCCGACGCGGGGCTCGAACTCACAAACTGTGAGATCATGACCTGAGCCGAAGTCGGACGCTCAACCGACTGAGCCACCCAGGCGCCCCAAGAAATTCTTAATTGAGTGGGGACTGCACGTTCTGGGGGCATGGCATGATCTTGGGCTCCACAGGGCTCCTGGATGGCTGATTTGCAGGGACTGAGCCACCTCAAAATGCTGCCTCTGGGATCGCTCAGAACTTCCTGCTGAAATTAATGGGTCAGGGGGACAGAATGAGGGAAACAAACTGAACTATGTATTCTTTCAAATCCGAATCCTGGACCTCTCCTTTGAAAATTCAATGGCTAAGCATCAGCCACCTTTGTCTACTGGTTCGTCTCTGAGAATCCTCCCCTCAGGGCAGCGAATGACAGGAGTCTTGGCTATCTGGCCTGGGAGGAGAGGTGGGACGGAGGTGGAGGAGGGGGCTTCTTTTAGGCTAAATGCGGGTCATTAGTTCCTGTATTATCCTGACACACATATACCTACCTCTAAATGGTTCAACGAGAAAGTTAACCACACATCCCTGATTGTTTACCAAGCGCAAAAGATGGAATCGGAGGGCCTACACTGAGGGAGCAGAACTGCTGACGATTCAAAATGTGACCTTGACTACCTACGCCCTTCCCCAGGTTTCAATCTCTCAATCTGTGAAACAAAGAGAAAGCTTCCCACAGTGTTTATCTTGCTGGATTCCAAGGCTGTAAGGAGCAGTGATGCCCCTTGGAGACCTCAGAGGAAAGGGGCCTTTAAAGGATAAGCTATTCACCCCTCACTCAAAGAAGGATGCTATTTCTCAAGACACAGAGTATGGAAAACTTTGAGGTTTGCTTGGGGGGAGGGGGAGGAAGAGGGATTTATTTTATGTTCCTGTCTATTTCGAACACTTTTGGTTTTTTTCAAATTAAAATAAGAATGTCCTAGAACTCTTTCAAGAACAGAAAAATTCACTCCTTTTCCTGTTTCTTTTTTTTATTATTTTTTTAACGTCTTTATTTTTGAGACAGAGAGAGACAGAGTATGAACGGGGGAGGGTCAGAGAGAGGGAGACACAGAATCTGAAACAGGCTCCAGGCTCCGAGCTGTCAGCACAGAGCCCAACGTGGGGCTCGAACTCACGGACCGAGAGATCATGACCTGAGCCGAAGTCGGCCGCTTAACCGACCCAGCCACCCAGGTGCCCTTCCTTTTCCTGTTTCTTTAGGCTGGATGAAATGGCGGGAGTTCTCCACTTTTAGCTGATTATGCTCCTATATAAGGTTTATTTTTTCTTTCAGGGCCTTTGGTTAAGAATGTGTTCTTGGATATGAAGCAAGATGGACAAAGAATACAATTTTAGTTGATGCAAAGAGAAATGATTCCATCATGCGTAAAAATGAATTTTTAGGGGTGGCAAGGTGGCTCAGTTGGTTAAGTGTCTGACTCTCCGTTTCGGCTCAGGTCATGATCTCACGGTTTCGTGAGTTTGAGCCCTGCATCGGGCTCTGTGCTGATGGTGTGGAGCCTGCTTGGGATTCTCTCTCTTTCTCTTTCTCTCTCTCTCTGCCTCTCCCTCTCTCTCAAAATAAATAAACTTAAAAAAATTTTTTTAATTAATTTTCAAAAAATGATTAAATTCTTATCGATCTTTTTTTTTTTTTTTTTTTTTTCCAAGCCAGTCATTTCAGAGTTGATGCTTTGGAAATTAGCTGCTTTAGACATTTTGAGGAATCTAATAATTTCACATTCCTAATGGAAAAATTTCCCTTCCCCTTTCAGATTTCTTTAAAGTCACTTTTGTGTAAATTCTCCTCTGAAAGAATACAAATTTGAGAGTCAAAAGTTTCCTGAAGTTGAACAAGGAGATTCAGATTCCATTCTATAAATTGAGAGTGGCTTTGGTGAGTATAGTGGGTTCCATAAACTGAAAACCGAGTATTTGGGGAGTGTTCTGATTCCAGTTTTGAGTAGGGCAAGTTTTTCCTGGGGTAGGTCTGCTACCTGAACAACTCCTGGGATCACTGCTTCCAACTCACCTCTTTTTTTTTCCCCCTTCAATTAATCCCAAGAAGAAAATGGAAACGGGAAACTGTAAACAGGGGGGTATTTTACCCCCAACAAGTCTGTCTTGCTTTTGTGCACTTTACAAAGCTCAAACACCTTCGATGGCTCCCCATTTCCTGCAGGTTGATGTTCTTTTATTTAGTTCTTTTATTTAGCATTTAATATTCTCAAAAAACATGTGTGTAATTGAACATTTTAGCTCCATGTTCCCCCGGTTTTTGCTACCTGCCAGAACCTCTTCTTCTCCTGTACTTGCATATTGAAACCACAAACATCTTTCAAGGTCTTGGGCTGGGGCATCCTTTTCTGACCTTAGGTGTTAAACTGTGTCTTTTCCTGCAAAAAAAAAAAAAAAAAAAAAACTAAGCAAAAAAAAAAAAACAACCCTGAAAAGGGGGAAGAATGGATGCAGGCATGATTAGTAGGTCTAGCCCTCACCTAACACTAAGCAAATGGATGAAGGAAATAATATTCTTGTCCCATCACTCCTGGTGACAGGAGGGTCTTAGGAGATAGGGTTGCCAGAATTAGCAAATCAAGATACAGGATGCCCACTCATCTGTGAATTTCAGATAAACAACAACAACAACAAATTTTTTTAAGTAGGCTTCACGCCCCATTGCAGAATCCTAAGTGGGACTTAAACTCACCATCTGAGATCAAGACATGAGCTGATACCAAGAGTCAGAGGCTTAACCACTGAGCCACCCAGGGTCCCCTATGAATACTTAATTTTTTTTAAGTTTATTTATTTTGAGAGAGAGCAAATGGGGGAGAGGCAGAGAGAGAATTTCAAGCAGGCTCCGCACGAGCCCAATGCCAGGCTCAAGCTCACAAAATCATGACTTCAGGACCTGAGCTGAAAGCAAGAGTCGGCACTTAACTGACTGAGCCACCCAAGCGCCCCCCAATACATATATTTTTTTTAAGTATAAGCATGTTCCATGAAATATTCATGACATTTATAATAAAAAGTATTCGTTGTTCATGTGAAATTCAAATTTAACTAGGCGTCTTGTATTTTATCCGGTACTCCTACTTGGAGGGCCGGGGTTCCAAGGCGCCTGGCTTCCTCCCAGCAGGTGCTCAGCATCTGTGCAATTGTTAGAAGGAAATCCAAATCAGCCCGTAGCTTCCACAGCTGCACTCGTAGCGGGGCGGAGCCATGCGACCAGGAAAGACCGGTTGGAGACCGTCACCAGAGATCTGCCAAGGGGTCCGCACCTGGGAGCCAGTCCCACCCCGTGGGCACTTCAGGATCCCTCGACTGGCTCCGTCATCCCCCACATCCCCGACCCCCTGCCCTACCCTCAATCTCGTGACTGGTGGTCACGGGCCGGGGGGCGGAGCTGCTCGACTCTTCAATCGCTGCCTACCATTGGCAGGTCTTCCCATCCATCACGTTAGGCCCCGCCCAAGAGCCTGACGTTCCCCAGCCTACGTCTCTCCCGCAAGCCGCGACGTAGCTGGCGATTGGTGGAGAAAGCGCCAGCCGTCCCAGCGGAGGCGACGACGGGGCGGTCTCAGGCAGTCGGGACGAGCCAGAGAGCGTCACCCCCTCCCGCTGCGGTGGTCGCTCGCGTTCAGCCGGCCGGGTCCGTGCCGCCCTGCACTGCTGCGGCCGCCGCGGAACCATGGCTGTGCTCGTGGTGCTCCTGTCCTTGTTGGCGGCGGGTGAGGACCGGGGCGCGCTCGGGGTGTCCGTGAGCCTCGGGGGTCGGGGGCGGCCTCAGGTGGGCGGCAGCGGGGTGGGTGCCGCAGTGCGGGCAACCGGAGGCGGCCTCGCCCCAGCCGCCTCCCCCTCGACCTTCTCTTCGGACCGACCTGTGGCGGCGCAGTCTGGAGGGCCGCCGGGGCGGAGCCGGGCCGGGCCGTGTGGGGGGCACCTGAGCCGGCCTCCGCCCGCCGCCTCTTCCAGGAAGGCGCGTCCGCTGGTCCTGCCGCGGGTCTTTTCCGGCTCCGGAAGCACGGGGATGCATTTCCCAATTAACTGTGGAACTGCAGCCCTCTGCGAGAAAGGGAAGGCAGACTTCTTAGCTGCCATCAGATGCTGCGTTTCTTGGCATTTTTCTGCCGTCTTCCTTTCTAGCGGTTGTCATCAGTAATTGATGAAATCCCCTCTCTTCCCTTAACGTGTTTCAGGATACAAAAGTTCGAGGTGGAGTAATTGTTTCTATAGGATTCTTTCTAAAGGCAAATTCAGAGTACCTCTCAATAGTTTGTCAGGGTTCTCCATTTTAAGGATTTGGAAACTAAGATGTGAGTCACGTTCTTAGGGTCACATGTCAGGTAAATGGTAGCTTTCAGGGTAGAACCTAGGTTCTCTTGTATTCAGCAAGTCAGCTAATGTTTGGCGTCTTTCTGTGTATCATGGAATTCATTTAATTTTATAGCAGTTCTTAAAGAGGACATCGTCCTCGCTTTACAGGGTGGTCAAGCCTAAATAAATTACCCAACACCATGCAAGTAGTAGGCAGCAAAGCTGGAACTGAACCCACGACAGCTGGCTTCAAAGTGTGGGTCTTTTCCATTATGTGTGTTGTGGTGCAGGTAATGGAAATGCTGCTACTGCGTGGGAATGATGGGGCCTGGGGGCTCAGACAGTGGCAAACAAGAGGCCAAGTTGAGAACAACTTAGAGAAATGGGGCTCTGTTCCCCAGTGTGCCTAAAACCTGTAGGTTAAAAATCTTGGTGAGGTGCTGGGGTGACCCGACCCACTTTTGGAATGGTGGTTTAATTCTGCATGAGGGTATAGACCACTGATATTCTTGAAATCTGTAGGTCTTGGCCATCCCTGGAGGTGTGCTCAGGGTGGTGTGTTGATGATAGCTATACTTATTTTCATACCCCCAAGTTTTAGGGTTGTCTTGTTCCTTTCGTTTCTGCTCCTGGCTCTGGAAAATTCATCCTGATCTATCTGTTACTTTTTTCTTAAGGGTTGTTTATTTCTTTTGAGAGAGAAAGAGTGCGCGTGTGTGCATGAGCGGGAGAGAGGCAGAGAGAGGGAGAGAGCCCAAGGAAGCTCTGTGCTGAGCCCAACACAGGGCTCAGTCTCACGAACCATGAGATCATGACCTGAACTGAAATCGAGTCAGACACTTAATTGACTGAGCCAGCCAGGCACTCCTAGTAAGTTACTTTGAGGGATGTTTTTAATTCAGTTTTTGAAATTAATTCTTTAAAAAAATTTTTTTAATGTTTTAATTTACTTTTGAGAGAGGGCAAGCACGGGAGGGACAGACAGAGGGTGAGACACAGAAACCGAAGCAGGCTCCAGGCTCTGATCAGTCAGCACAGAGCCGGACGTGGGGCTCGAACTCGGGAAGTGCGAGATCATGACCTGAGCTGAAGTCGGCTGCCTAACCGACTGAGCCACCCAGGCACCCACAGTTTTTGAAATTTCAGAATCTTCCCTTTGATACTGGGATTTAACTGAGTGTCTGTTGAAATTCCGTCTTTTTTTTTTTTTTAACGTTTATTTTTGAGAGAAGAAGAGCATGAGTTGGAGAGGGGCAGAGAGAGAGGGAGACACAGAATCCAAAGCAGGCTCTAGTCTCCAAGCTGTCAGCACAGAGCCTGACGCGGGGCTCAGACTCACCAGCGGTGAGATCATGACCTGAGCCAAAGTCGGCGCTCAACTGAGCCATCCAGGCACCCTGAAATTCCATCTTTTAATGTTGTGACTGATACTATTTTGATTCAGTGAAGTTCAGGTGTTTTTTGTTTGTTTTTGGTCTGAGGCAAAGTAATTGCTTCTGTACATGGTTTGAACATGCTTTCCTAACTAGAATAGTCTAGTTCATACAGACTAAGAATCAGATCTTGTCAGCTCTGCATTGCTTGGTCTTGTCATGTGAGGTTAAATTACTATTTTCCACAATGACTAAATGTGATTTAGTGGAAAACATCTTTAAGAGATTGGGCTTCTCTATTTGAGAAAAAATAGAAGTCCTTTAAAATGGTGTTAACTAAACTGGAGAGAGACTAGAGGAAGGGAACTAGGGTTATCAATACCATGTCATGAGGGGTGTTTGAAAAAATTCAGGTGTTTAGCCTGGAGAGGAAAGGCCAAGGGCAAACACGTGGAATTTGAAGGAGTGTCCTGTAGAAGAGGGGTGTGATGTGGTCAGTGATGCCCCAGAGGTCAAAAGTAGGACCTATGTATTATTTTTTTCTGAAAGCTTATTCACTTATTTTGAGGAGGGGAGAGAGCTCAGTTGGGAGAGCGGCAAAGAGAGGGGGAGAGCGAGAATACCAAGCAGGCTCTGCACTTTGAGAGTGGAGCCCGGTGTGGGGCTTGAACTCATGAACTGAGCCGAAACCAAGAGTCAGATGCTTAACTGAGCCACTCAGGGGCCCCTATTTATTTTTTCTCTTACTGATTCCATCCACCGTTCATTGATCACAGCACAGTATGGTGGGAGTTCTAGAGGGAAGGATACTTACCCTCTCTCCCAGAATGGGGAAGCTGAGGGAAATTTCCCTGGGGGGAGAGGGGGGCAAATATGTGAAAGGTTGGGGTGGGGGCAAAAGGCAGTTTAGACAGAAAGGCATGTGTAAGCACGGAGATGTGAGTGCAAAAGAACCAGTAGTTTGGTGGGGCTTGAATGTATAAGAGTTAAGTTGGGGACATCCCAGAAGAAGTAAGTTTGGTGAAGTTCCTTGGGTGTTATGTTTTGGGTTGTCTCCAAAGCTCTGGGCAGCAAGTGAAGGTGATTAAACTGGTGGGTGAATGAGCACACCCTTATTTTGAAAAGGTTCTAGAAAGGCTGGCTCAGAGAATGGTGTGACAGGTCATAAGGCGGCCAGTTCTAGCAAACCCGGTAAGGACCTGGAGTGTGCAAATGGACCTGGAGGGGAAGGGATATATGAGATAAGAAGAAAAAAATCCACAGAATTTGGCAGTTGATTGGCTGTGGTGCTGAGGAAGGATTTAAAGACCTGTTTGAGCAGCTGCATGAAAGGTGGTGTCATCCTTTGAGATAGAGAATACTGAAGGAGCCTGTGAAAAGACGGTCAGTTCAGTTTGGAACCTATTGAGTTTGAAGGGCCCGTGGGACTTAGAAGGAACTGCTCAGCTGACTGTTGGGTCTGTGGGTCTCGGGCTCAAGGGAAGAATCTGGGAGCCATCGGTGTTGTAGTGTTTGCAGCCTGAGGAGTAGCTGGGCTCAGCCAGGGACAGGGATATAGAATAGGAAAGCGGGGAGGGTCAAGAATGGAGCCCTCAGATCTCAAATGAGGGGTCTCTTGGGATGCCAGAAGAGGGTACTAGAACGTCCATTTTAATCTCCTGTGTTGTTGGTTTTTTTTTTAAGTATATCTATTTATTTTGAGAGAGACCGAAACAGCGTGAGCTGGGGAGGGGGAAGAGAAAGAATCCCAAGCAGACGCTCTACTGTCAGAGTTCAGTGCGGGGCTTGAACTCAGGATACCCGGAAATCATGAGGTGAGCTGAAATGGAGAGTTGGACACTTAACCAACTGAGCCACCTAGACTCCCCGTTGTTGTTTTTTTTTTTAATACTAATGGTCCAATATTTCATAGAATGTCCCTCCATTTGAGTTTGATGTTTTCTCATGGTTGAATTGGGAAGAATATTACACAGTTACCTCATCCTCTTAAAAAAATTTCTGTTTTGGGGTTCCTGGGTGGCTCAGTCGACGAAGTGTCCAACTCTTGATTTCGGCTCAGGACATGATCTCACAGTTTGTGAGATTGAGATTTGTGTCAGGCTGTGACCTGACAGTGTGGAGCCTGCTTGGGATTCTCTCTTTCTCCCTCTCTGTCCCTCCCCTGCTCCTGCTCTTTCTCTCTCTCAAATAAACATTTTAAAACATTTCTATTTTTGTGTGTTTTGTAATGTATTATCAATGTATAGTCTGTCCTCACGTGTGTACTTTATGTGTATATTGGGGCTACTTTCAGATTTTGTACTGAAACAGTTGAAATCTAAAAAGTTAGGACATCACTGTTTTAAAGGATGGAAGAGAAAGAGACCAAGTCCCAGAAGGACTGGGGAAAAAAACAGTAGCCCGGACTTCATGAGGGTCAAGGCAGGAAGATTTTTAAGGAGGGAGTTGCTCAGTATCAGGTGCTTTGAGAAGTTAAATGAATTAAGGGCTGAGAATTGTCTTTTGGGTTTGGTGAGTGGTTTCAGTGGCATGGGGGAGTTTAGGTAGTAATGTGAGATGAAGTAGAGAAGCAAATGGTGGTTAATTACTCTTCTAGGATTCTTCCTCTGAAGGGAAGCAGAGGCTGGTAGGCCCAAAGGAGGGTTTTTTGTGGTTGTAATTTTAGAATGGGAGCACTCTAAGTGCATTTTTATGCTGAAATGAAAGAGCCAGTTGAAAAGGGGAAGTTGGTAGTGCAAGGTGTGGCTTTTATTAACTCAGCAACTATTTCTTGAGCACCAATGTGTCCAGCACTGTTCTCCCACTCTTGGGGATATTGTGTGAACAAGACAAACTGAAATCCCTGCCCTCGTGGAGCTTATATTCAGCAGGGCCAGCTTTTTATGCTTACAACCACATAGCCGCCTGACTCCTGATCGGTTGTCTTCCCAGAATAGTGGCGTAATAAACATTGAATGACTAATAGGTGAGCAGATGAAGGTCCCTAAGAAGGCTGAATGCCAGGATAATGTCAGACTCTTGGAGGGACGTCCCTGCCAACATCTGGAGGGAGAGGAGATAAGGCTAGGAGCTGGTGCAGATAAATTTGTGGTAGGGAGAGGAAGCAGGCAGTGGGAGGGATTCCTCGGTTTTCTCTTGAAACTGGAGGTGAGGTTATCTGTTAAGACTGAGTCGGGGTGATAAAGTAAGTTGCAAGAAGCTGGGAAGCTCATTTCAGTTCAGTACAAGGAAGGACTTTTCAGGGGACTGGAATGTTGGCACAGTGGAGATGACTGCTGGCAAATGTAGGGTTTGTAAGTTGAGGTGGTGTCCTCCCTCCCTGGTTATATTCTGGTAGAGTTTCTCAGTCTGGGAGCCACAGCATAAGGTTTTCTAAAGCTCAAGACTTCTGAAGGACTGTTGTACAGGCACAGAAGTGGGGGATCTGTCTACAGTGTTGGGGGCAGGGGCGCCTGGGTGGCTCAGTCGGTTAAGCGTCTGTCCGACTGCAGGTTGTGATCTCATGGTTCGTGAGTTCGAGCCCTGCATCGGGCTCCCTGCTGTCAGTACAGAGCCTGCTTCGGATCCTCTGTCTCCCTCTCTCTCTGCCCCCACCTCCCCCCTACCCTGGTTCTCGCTCTCTCTCAAAAATAAGTAAACATTAAAAAAAAACAACAACAACAACGTTGAGGGGCAAAGTCATTCCGTATAGCTTTCTTTGCCAGGGTTGAGTGATTAGGGTCATATTGTAGAACAGGACTGTCTCCAGACCCAAATATGTGTATGGTACTTGGAAAGTATAGGTCTCTTGCTGCCCCATTTTCCTTAGTGTTTGCAGTAACCACTACTTGAGTGAACCAAGGTGTCCATCAGTTACAGACAGCCATCCCATTCTGCTAATTTTTTTTGCCTGCCTTCGGCTAGAACATTTTGGAAATTCCTGCTCTGGCGGCTGCGCTGAATTGAAACTCATAACTCTTCATGTTGTATCAGCACCATCCTGAGGCCTTTTATTTACTGTCAGTACTGCAACACCAAAACATTTATTGTTGCTTCCAACTTTATTCCCATACCCCATAAGTGATACTTTCCTGAGGTCAAGAGAATAACAGTGATGCTTTATTAAAGTCTAATTTTCTCATACGAGGTAAGCATGGCTAAGATTTGTTTTGGACTTGGAGCTAATCTTTTCATAGGAATCTGAAAGTTTCCATTAGTTACATGTTCTTGTGTAAGCTAGACATCATGGGTTAACACAAAATGGCTGAAGAGGCCGAAGACCTCATCCTTAGCCCCCCGGAGGGCTTATCAAATAGTCCCTTTATTCTCATCCTTCGCCTGTTAATCCCAGGCTCCCTAGCTAGACTAGTGGGCTTTATTATTACAGAATACCTTTCCTCAGCCTCTTGATACACCCATCGGAAATACTCTTTCTTAGACTACTTTGCTTCTGAAGTCTGATGTGTTCATATTCTGTCTGGTTCATATGACGTGTTCATATTCTGACTGCCTCTGCCCAGTGTCTGACAGTCCTTATTTGCTTATGGGATGTAAAGAAAGATCTCCATCCTAAGATAGGCGAACTTGCTAAAGTTTCAGAGTGAAAGACTAGGAATTTTATGAGTTTGCATTTTGAAGACAGGGTTGAGGGCAGACATAATAATAGGGATTTCAAGTTTCTTCCTTTTTAGTCTGTGCCAGGGTTTTGTTTGCATTTTTAAATGCTGGAGAAATGCCATTGATTTCTAATTCTTGCCGAAGTACCACATGCCCCCCTGTTTAAGGGCTACCTGTAGGAAGGCAGGTAGATCATTAGGAGAATCCTGTTTCATAACTGTGCCTCTGTTAGAGCAGAATGTATCGACTTAGGTTCTGAGAGCAGTACTTTGAAAAATAATTTGATGTTTTTGATTCAGTATTTTGTCTAATAATATATAGTATGCTAAGTCAAGAATGGGGAAACATGTTCTATATTTAATAATTTTCAACGTGGGTGCAAAAGATTTATGATGTTGATCATTCATTTATTAATCTGTTTTCTTCCAGGTGTTTTGGGGAACGAGTTTAGTATATTAAGATCACCAGGGTCTGTTGTTTTCCGAGATGGAAATTGGCCTATACCAGGAGAGCGAATCCCAGACGTGGCTGCATTGTCCATGGGCTTCTCTGTTAAAGAAGTATGTGTATTTAAAAAAAAGATATTGGGAGCTAATTCTGAAAGTATTTTTGCTGATTTCTGCTAATAGCCCAAGAAAGCAACAAGCAAACATAGGTATATCGGGTACAGATTAGAGAAGTAAAAAAGCTCATTTGTAGTTGGGGAGATTTAGAGATGTGCTATAAGCTTGCTTATGAAACCCAATCATCATAAGTCATTAACCATGTAATTCTTCAGAGTAGTGGTGTTCTTTGTATATGAGAGAATGCCTCTGTCCAATTCATAGGATGTATAGTTGTACCTATTTTTCAGTACACGATATATTTTTTTATCTTAGTTCGGGCTATTACAAAATGCCATAGACTGGGTGGCGTATAGAAACAACAAACATTTATTTCTCACAGTTCTGAGGGCTAGAAGTCCAAGATCAGGGTGCCAGCCCGGTGGGATTCTTTGTGAGGGCCCTCTTCGAGTTTGCAGACCCCTGGCTTCTTTTCATGTCCTCAGATTGGCGGGGGGAAGCCTATAAGGCACTAACCCCACCATGAGGGCTGCGTCCTCATGACCTAATCAGGTCCCTGAGGTCTGTCCCTAATACTACCACATTGGGGAATAGCTTTCAACCTGAATTTGTGTGTGTGTGTCGGGCGGTGGGGGGGGGAGGGGGGGCACAAACGTTCAGCCTACCGCAGTTTATTATGAATGATAAAATGCATGTGCATCTTGCCTGAGTTTAAGAAGATAGTGTGGTCAGTAGCTGTGGGATAGCCTAGGACCTTGGTTTCCCACAATGAAGCCATAACCTGTTGAGTAACTGGCTGCTTACATGATGTAGTGGAGGGGGCCTAGATCCTGTCAGTGTGAGAGATCTGAAGTTAAGGGCTAGAAGATAGGAGATGCAGTTTGCTCTGTCTTGCTGTCATTATCTCTTCCCACTTCATAAATCTGGTGCTTTTGATGTGGCCTCTAGATATCATCAGTTACTCAAAGGAACTTTCCTCCTAGGTGCTGAGTGCCCTTGAAACCAGAAGCCACGCTTGGGAGCTACTCTCTACTGGGCCTGTGGGTGGAGCCCCTGAGCTCCCTGTGTGGCCGGGACTGGTTGTTTACGTTTAAGGATGAACTTTGTACCTAATTCTTTACAAACTTAAAATCGACTAAAATGGCTGTCAAAATAACCCTTAGAAATAATTATTAGTAAATTAATATGGGTTACTTCCAGCAGGAATTTTTTTTATGAAGAGCTTAGTCTATAGAGAAGACTTTTGGTGATAGTTTTGCTGCGTCCCTGTGAAAGAGAAGCCATGCTGTAGATAAGGGCAAGTGATGATGTGGGGGAAGAAAACGTCCATGTTTATATGAAGAGAATAGTTTGTAATCTGGAATTTGAAAAGTACCTGCATTTTGTTTACTTGTCTGTTTTCTTCCACAAAAGGTGTGAGATGACTGACTTTGTCATCTCAGATCCATAGAAGTGCACGAGCACGAAGGAGCTTGAAATCTGTATCCTCCATTAGATTACAGCTGCTGCCTTAAACGAAACCTTGGCTCTCCCTGTGAATTTTCATTGCCAGTGTCATCCCAGAACCCCTTGGCTCTGCTCAGTAGATGTTACTGAGGAAATGGTTTCTGGACTTAATAATTAAGCACCGTTTCATGCTTTCCAATGTTTAGGACCTTTCTTGGCCAGGACTTGCGGTGGGTAACCTGTTCCATCGTCCTCGGGCTACTGTTCTGGTGTTGGTGAAGGGAGTAGACAAACTCGCTCTACCCCCAGGCAGTGTCATTTCATACCCTCTGGAGAATGTGAGTATTTATTATAAAAAATTAAAGGCATGCATTTTTAATCTTGTCAGCCGTCGTTATGAATTGTGTTCTAAGCACACTTCTCTTGTCTACATTTTCTCGAGCATTGTCTTGTCACTTTCCCTTCCGAATTTTACCTGATTTTTGTGTAAGAAGGAGACTGGAGGCTATTTTGCTGCTTCACTCTTTCCTCCACTGGCTCTTCAGGCAGTATGGCTGGCTGAGCTGTCGTGAGAGACCCTCCTTCCACTGCTGGCACGTAGAAGTCACCAAAATGCTTTTATGTGCGTAACTGAACTTTCAGACAAGGAAGAAATACACCTAGCTGCCAGATAGGAATGGGAAACTCAAACGCCACAGCGGTGAGCAAGAGCTGAAGCTGGAGTTATGTTCCTTGCAGAAAGCCAGGGGCTGTAGAGTGCTGTCTCGTCCTCAGAAGGAGGACTGCTAAAGCCCCAACTGCCCCAGGGCTGCCATAGAGGGGCTGGCTTACCGCTCTCGGTGGTGGGACCCAAAGAGTCTCCCAAGAGAAATCAGAACTACAGGCTTGTGCTGTGCAGAGTGCTGTGCTCCAAATTCCCATGACCCACCGCATATGGAACTTCCACAGCCCGGGGCTGGTTTGGTTAAAAAAAAAAAAAAATTGAAAATGAGTTGAATTTACAAAGCCCTTGCAAGAAAAAAAAATGTCATGAGAGAGTCAGCAGGTGCCACAAACCAAATTAATCCCTAGAGCTACAGATAATTGACCAATCTCAAAGACATTTGAAAATACATACGTTAACATTGTGAAGGAGTTAAAGGAAGGGATACAAACTATGACACAGTTAGATGATGCTTTTGATAGGTGATGCATTCATTGATATTCACTTCTAAATATTTCATAATTTATATTGTGATTTCTTTAACCCATGAGTTATTTAGAAGTGTTTAACGTGTGGGTTCTTTTCAAGTAATTTTTGATTTTTCAGTTTCTAATTTCATGGCATTGTAAGACTGGTCTATATGATGGTTTGGGAGGAATTTTGCAGACTTTCTGTGGTCTAGTATTTCCAAAGCACACGTGACGTTATTACAAAGGGCTATGTACTAGACCGTGAGGCAAATCTCAACAAGTAATAATTAGTATCAAACCACTCTCTCTGACCACAGTGCACTTAAATCTGAAAACCACAAAACGATACCTTAAAAATGTATTTGGAGGGCATCTGGGTGGCTCAGTCAGTTAAGCGTCCAGCTCTCGGTTTTGGCTCAGGTCATGATCTCATGGTTCGTGAGTTTAAGCCCCGCATCAGGCTCCACGCTGGCACTGTAGAGCCTGCTTGGGATTCTCTCTCTTGCCCTCTCTACCCCTCCCCCACTCATGCGCTCACTCGCTCTCTCTCAAAATACTAAAAAAAAATGTATTTGGAAGGGTAGGGGGGATGAAGGAAATAGGTAAAGGGGATGAAGAGGTACAAACTTACAGTTATGAAACACGTCATAAGGATGTGAGGTAAAGCAGAGGGAATACAGTCAATAATATTGTAATAACTTTGGTGACAGATGGTAACTAGACTTACCATAGTGATCGTTTCCTAATGCATATAAATGTCAAATCACTGTACACCTGCAAACGAGTATGGCGTGTCGACTACGGTTCAGTAAGAAATAATAAATAAATGAAAATGTATTTGGAAGTGATAAAAACAAAATAGATGACTCCTCAGGTTTAAAGCACACTGAAAATCATATAAGCTGTCACAGAAAAGACATTGTCATTACAAAGGAATGAGAGTAGAAAGATAGCAGATTTCCTATTGCCATTAGGGACTAGAAGAGCAAAACCGAAAAGCAGTAATTGTCTAGTATAAGGCTAGGCTGAGAATATTGTGTAATCATCATAATAATGAAATGATATGGATCCATTGAAAGTTATGACTGTTGGGAGGGTGAAGATAGAGAAATGGAGTGCATGTATGGGGCTGTGTGGTTGGAGACGTGGGAGAGGTAAATCCTCATTTTCTTTCTTTCTTTTTTTTATTTTATTTTATTTTACTTTATTTTATTTTATGTTTGAGAGAGAGAGAGAGAGAGAGACAGAGCATGAGTAGAGGAGGGGCCGAGAGAGGGAGACACAGAATCTGAAGCAGGCCACAGGCCCCAGGCTCCCAGCTGTCAGCACAGAGCCCGACGCGGGGCTCAAACTCACGAACGATGAGATCATGACCTGAGCTGAAGTCGGACACTTAACAGACTGAGCCACCCTGGCACCCCTAAACTTTGTATATGGTTTTCTATATATCTCTTGAAAAAAAATTTCTTAAGTCGACAGGAAAAGTTAGTTGGAATAGATGTGCTCCCAAATAATTCATGAGTTGAAGAGAGAATCACAGTGGGAGTTTTGAAATTATTTGGAACTAAATACCAGTGAATGTACCGTATATTAAAAAATAGTGGGGTGCAGCTAAAGTGATAAGGAAAATTTATAGCCGTAAATGCTACATGTTAGTTTAAACGATTGGAAATCAATGAGCTAAAAAACCAGAAGAATCTCAGCACAAATGGAAGAAAGGGAACAATAAAAATCAAAAGGCAGATTTAGGGGCACGTGGGTGGCTCAGTCGGTTAAGCATCCAACTCTTGATCTCCACTCAGATCTTGATCTCAGGGCTGTGAGTTTGAGCCTCGCATTGGGCTCCACACTAGGCATGGAGCCTATTAAAAAAAGGCAGGGGTGCCTGGGTGGCTCAGTCAGTTAAGAGTCCAACTTCAGTTCAGGTCATTATCTTGTGGTTTGTGAGTTCAAGCCTGATTCGGGCTCTGTGCTAAAAGCTCAGAGCCTGGATCCTGCTTCAGATTCTGTGTCTGTCTCTCTCTCTGTCCCCTCCCCATTCATGCCCTGTCTCTGTCTCTCTCTCTCAAAAATAAACATTAAAAAAGAGGCAGATTTTAAAAAGGTTTTAATCATAGTAAGATTATTAAGTATGCAATTTCTGTGAAAATCATTGTGGAAGATCCTTTTAAAATAAATATATAGGGGTGCCTGGGTGGCTCGGTTGAGCATCCAACTTTTGATTTCAGCTCAGGTCATGATCTTGTTGTGGGAATCAAGCCAGCATTGGGCTCTGTGCTGACAGCATGGAGCCTGCTTGGGATTCTTACTTGCCCTCTTCCTCTCCCCCATCCCCCCATTCATACCTCTCTCTCTCTCTCTCTCTCTCTCTCTCTCTCTCTCTCTCTGTCTATCTCATAGTAAGTAAATGGTAAAACATTTTTTTTTAATGTTTATTTATTTTTGAGAGAAAGAGCGTGAGGGAGGGAGGGAGACACAGAATCCAAATCAGGCTCCAGGCTCCGAGCTGTCAGCACAGAGTCCAACACGGGCTCGAACTCACAAGTAGTGAGATCATGACCTGAGCTGAAGTCGAACACTTAACCAAGTGAGCCACCCAGGTGCCCCTAAATAAGTAAACTTAAAAAAAATTATTAAATATCCAAAATGCTACTAAGAATTTAAATCACATACAATCTGAAACTCAACATTTTTAACAGACCAGCCTCATTTTACATGAGTAGAAGCTGTAAAAAGAGCTCATGTTATTGCCTGACCCTGACTGACTGCTCCTAATACTTTTCCTGGCAGTAGGTGGTGAATGAAATCCAAGGCTCAGAGGACAAAACCTGCAAAAGCAGAATGTCTTAGAATTCCCCTTAATGAAGCTTCTACTTGATTAGCCAGCTGTTCTCATTAGAATGTCAAGTCTAAAGATACAGGAATTTCATTTTCTCCGGGACAAACACACACATCCTTCTAATACAGTGGAAGAAAACGAGCCAGATTTTAAGCAGCTGAGCCTTTTCCTTTCTGAGCTTAGTGGTCTGTGTGATTTTCCCTTTACAGTTTGGCTCTTATCTGACTCTAGCTTCTCCAATTTGATTGCTAAGGATATGTTACCTTTAATCTGGCACTTTCCTGACACAAGTGCCATTTGACAAGGTGGAATGAGGCTGGAGAGTGTGTCACGTCTCCTGTGTTCCCTCCAGAGCCTGAGGTGAACTGTGTGACTGCAAGAGGAGAGCACTCGGGGCCGCCTCGGGCACCATGACAGTGTGCATTTGCAAGTGTGACTTCCTCCTTCTTCAGTGTCTCCAGAACTTATTTTAAGAGAATTTTGCGAAGAATTAGTACACAGCTTGAGTGAGGAAAAGTTGGTTTTATTTTACAGTATCATGAAATTGATCAATTTCATTTTGATGCTGGGATTTCATCTAAGATTTATTAATCATATTTCTTTCTGCCTGTATACCATGTTAGCAAAGGGAATTACCGGAAAACAATCACTGTAAGAAATCTCCATTAAAAACAAAAATGCTATTATAGTGCTGTTTGACTATAGTAATATTGAGGATAGCATAATTTTTTGAGGGGAAATGTTACTGTAACTTATTTTTAAAAATAACGTGGGGTTAAAAAATTTATGCGGATGGAAGTCAATTTTGGTTACCCTTGGGCGTGGAGAGAGTGGATGGGGAGGCTTCTAGGGCTCTGATAGCGTTCTGTCTTGATCTGCCTGGGCTTTATGAGCATATCCATTTGTAAATATTCCTCGAGCTGTTACCCCAAGATTTGTGCACTATTACATGTATGTTATACTTTTAGTAAAAACAATTTCAAGAAAAAAGTAGATTTTGCTACAATTGGTTCTTTTAATTTGATGTGGTCCCAAGATAGAGGCTTCAAAATTCTTATGACATACTTTATGCCTTGTCTGAGTCTTCATTCTATCTGGAGATGAACCCTAAATTCAGCATTTTAAAAATTTTGAAATGGAAAATGAAGTCTAGTTCTCTTTCAATTAAATTCTTCTGACCTCCTCTTACATACAAGTTAATACCTTTTAGTAGAATATACATTCATTGTGACACACTTAATCCATATTGAAGCCAAATTACTTCCTGCTTAAAATACATGACCTATGACCAGAAAATGATAGTTTGTGCAAGAGTGTTGTGTCCTTCATGTTGGCAAGTTATTTCCCATTAAGGCTTATTGGGAGATACATACTCCTGGCCCACTAAGGGCTGTTTTGTCTGCACCCTCAAAAGGCTGTTTATGTTTCGAAATGATGGGGGTCTTTTGAATTTACATAGGAAATGATGGGGTTTTTGTTTGTTTTCTTTTAAGGCTCTTTTGTTGCTGAATGATTTTTCTTACCCCTTGGGTTCCAATGATAATTGAGGTCTTACTCTTAAATTTCAGGCAGTTCCTTTTAGCCTTGACAGCGTTGCAAATTCCATTCACTCCTTATTTTCTGAAGAAACTCCGGTAGTTTTGCAGTTGGCTCCCAGTGAGGAGGTAAGTGATACAGTTTTTACTGAAGATGCTTTAAAAACTAAGCTTCCTTGGGGCGTCCGGATAGCTCAGCCGGTTAAGCCTCCAACTTTGGCTCAGATCGTGATCTCACAGTCCCGTGAGTTCAGGCCCTGCATCGGGCTCTGTGCTGACAGCTTAGAGCCTGGAGCCTTACTTCAGATTCTGTGTCTCCCTCTCTCTGCCCCTCCCCTGCTCGTACCTTGTCTCTCTCTCTCTCTTTCTCTCAAAAATAAATAAATGTTTAAAAAAATTATTTTAATAAGTTTCCTTATGTAATGAAAATTTAAAACTACTTTTATGGAGGTGCCTGGGTGGCCCAGTCGGTTTAGCGTCCATTTTGGTTCAAGTCACGTTCTCATGATTCATGGGATCGAGCCCCGTGTTGGGTTCCATGCTGACAGTATAGAGCCTGCTTGAGATTCTCCCTCTCTCTGCCCCTCCCATACACACGCTTTCTAAATAAATTTTTAAAAACCTACTTTTATGAAAGATTGTATATGCTCTGTATATATATAGTATATATAACCTATATTCTATTTTGTATTTACTTTGTATATTAGAATTAATCTGCCGACTGTAACAAAAGTTTGGATTCTTCTTGCAGAGAGTGTATATGGTGGGGAAGGCGAACTCGGTTTTTGAAGACCTCTCAGTAACATTACGACAGCTCCGCAATCGCCTGTTTCAAGAAAACTCTGTTCTCAATTCACTTCCCCTCAATTCTCTGAGTAGGAACAATGAAGTAAGTGGTGCTGTCACTGAATGAATAAATATCATTACTAATTTCCCATTCCTTATGCTCTCTGACATGAGAGCAAACTTGCAATTTTAGGAAATGACAAGTTTTACAAATTGACTGCTGGAGTAGATTCTTTTTTTCCTTTAGTGTAATTTTTAAACGAATCTCCTGACTAGACAGACTCTTTTTTGTGAGTTGAGCAAATGAGTATTGCGTTCTCGTGCGAGGGCTGCCACCAGTGAATGCAGACGACCAGAAGTCACACAAACCACCCGATGGGTGGAGCTGTGTTGATCTGGTTACGTAGAGGCCGATACTCGTTACTGCCATTTCTGACGCGTTGCCTCCTCTTCCTGATTCTCAGCAATACAGTGGAGGGAGGCACTCACTCTTCACTCCCATCAGCCTCAGCACGCGGCATGCCACCTCTGTGGCAGCCTCCCCTCTTCACCTCCCGTGGCTGAGCAGGGCCACCATCTTTTCTGCTCTGCTGCGGAACATGTTCAAGGAAGCGGAGCAGGCGGGGCCGCTGGCGGGATCTCACTGCAGCGGGATCTCACTGCAGCGTGTCAGAGTATTGTGATGCCCTGAGGGAAGGCCCCTTGAGACTTTGGATGCTTTATCGTGCCTTTATCAGAAACACAGCTGTTGAGTGGTAGTCCCTGCGCTGGGAATGACCATCACCTTTTTTTTAGGAAATAATGTTTTTATGTGCATTTTCAATTGAAGTGAACCTGCCAAATGGAGGACATTTGTTGCATGAAGTCACTTACTGTGCTTAACATTTGTAGTATCTTGTTCCTTATGTGATGAATGGCAAAACGCAGATCTCTGGTGCAGATTTAAAATAATGCTTATTTCCTTTGGTTCTCTGCAGGTCGATCTGCTCTTTCTTTCTGAATTGCAAGTGCTACACGATATTTCAAGTTTGGTAAGTAGGTTACTCTCGTATTTCAGTTTCATTTATTTTGGTTCCAAAAGACATTTCCTGAGAATCCTTGAATGATAGTGAAACCAACTGAAGTTTGATTAAGTATGCCCTAGAGTTATGATAGCACGAAAATTGAGAAATCAGTGGTGTTGGGAATTTTGAACTCCTCTCTTGTTACAGTGAAATTATTTTGCATTTTTGCTTTTGGGAGAGACAGGGAGTGTATCTTCTAAGGACACAGGCCTGGGAGTAAGGCCACCCTCACTGTAGTCCTGACGGGGCTGTTGATTTCTTGAGAGACATTAAGACCCGATTCCTCTATCTTTATCTTTGGGTCCAAAATAGAAATAACAGGGGTGCCTGGATGACTCCGTTGTTGAGCATCTGACTCTTGATTTTGGCTCGGGTCATGATCTCACCATCATGGGGTTGGGCTCTGCACTGAGCGTGGAGCTTGCTTAGGAATCTCTCCCCGCTCTCTTGCTTGTGCATGCACGTGCTTTATCTAAAATAAAATTTAAAAAACAAATAGAAACAACAGTTTGGACTAATAATGCTGTCACAAGGAAGGAAATAAATATCCCTGCAGTATATTGTGTGTGTGTGTATGTGTGTGTGTGTGTGTGTGTGTGTGAGTGATTTTTTTTTAAATACTTTTGAAATTTATTTATTTTGAGAGAGAGTGAGCAAGCAGGGGAGGGGCAAAAAGAGAGAATCCCAAGCAGGCTCTGCACTGCTAGCGCAGAGCCCGATGAGGGGCTCAGACTCAACGAATTGTAAAATCACGACCTGAACCAAAATCAAGAGCTGGACGCTTAACTGACTGAGCCACCCAGGCTCCCCTGTGTGAATAATTTCGAAAAGATCCTCCTGTTACTGAAATAAGAAAACTTACCTGTATACTGTCTTCTGAATTTATTGCCCAAAGTTTTCAGCAGGTTGGTTTGGGGAGTCTAGAGGTGTATTGCTAGGGGTCAGCCCAGGTGGTCTAGGAGGGCATCTGGGAGGTATCTGCCCTCTGAGCACTGATGGCTCATGCTCTCTTGGGATCGAACTGGTCCAACTATCTGTTCTTTCATACACCGGCTCATATCTAAGGTTTTTTTATTTCAAGTTAGCTCTGCGTAGGCCCGATGTGGGGCTCCAACTCCCAACCCTGCGATCAAGCACTGCATGCTTTACTGACTGAGCTAGCCAGAACATTCCCTCCTATCTGAGGTTTTTTAACTAAGGAGTTTTTTTAAAGAGCTTTTATTAAATGTTCAAGGAGTCTTAAAACTGCTCTTAAAAATGAGATTTGTGTTGGGTTTCTCGGAAACTCCCATTTCAACTGATTCTGTCTGCCACCGTTTTAGTAGACTGTGTGTTGTGGCACACTGGTATGGTTCTGTTCAGCCTAGTCAGGTATAAAACTTCAAGTGGCTGTGTCTGACATTACTTTATCCACTTCCTTTTGTTTGTTCTCCTAAGTTGTCTCGACATAAGCATCTAGCCAAGGATCATTCTCCTGATTTATATTCGCTGGAGCTGGCAGGTCTGGATGAAATTGGGAAACATTATGGGGAAGACTCTGAACAATTCAGAGATGCTTCGAAGATTCTTGTCGATGCTCTGCAAAAGGTAAATTACTGAGCAGTTAGAGTGTGACCATTTCACTTTTAGCCTCTCAGTGGAAAAATCCATTTAGTGAAGTACCATTAATTGAAGTTTCTCCTTCTTGGAGGACCCCTCATTTTCATGTCCCAGGGTACAGTGGGTCAGAGGTGTGCGCCAGGAGGTCTCTCTCTAATGTTGGCAGATCACTAACTCCAGCACAGTACTTTTTTCTTTTTTTATTGTGGTGAAATACGCACAAGATCTGCCATTTGGACCATTTTTAAGTGTCCGTTTCTGTAGCATTAAATACGTTTACATTGTTGTGCAACTGTTACCACTGTCCACTGCCAGAACTTTCTTCTTCCCTAACTGAAACTCTGTCCCCATTAGCCCTATGGAAATCATCGAAGGAGAGCACTTAGCACAATCCCAGACACTGAGTAGATGTGTGGTACATGTGTAATAAATGCTAGTTTTTCTCTGCCCTTGGAGTTGCTCCCCTGCAAGTCTTCGGTGAGTTAAGCTTTCTAGGTGTTTGTGATGAACCAGAGACCACTTAGGAAGATTTTCATTTCCCTTTCCCACTTCCCTTCCCCCAATTTACATGCCAACAACTTGTCTCTTCTTAATTTCATTTTGAACATTTGAATATATGTTGAAGGTGAACTTTTCTGAATATTTTAACATAATCAAACCTTTAAGACATAGTGTATTTCATTAGCCAATAGGCAGATGTTCTTGTAGGTGCACAGGGCTTTAAAATTATTTTAATAAATACATGTTTGTGATTCATAGTGATGTCAGTACCTCTTCAGTTTGCAGATGACATGTATAACCTTTACGGTGGGAATGCTGTGGTAGAGTTAGTGACCGTCAGATCATTTGACACATCTCTTGTGAGGAAGACAAGGACTATTCTTGAGGCAAAACAAGAGGTGAGTACATTTTTAGCTCCTGTTTTAAAACTATAAAGTTAAAACCCACAAAGTCCTAGATCACCTGTGGGAGACATGGAAGAACAGTCAGGAAATCTGAAAAACGATTTAAATGAAAACACAGGTTGCTTATTCACATAGACATACGTGTTTTGCCAGGATTTGGGGGTTGTAATCAGATAGAGCAAGAATTTGAGTTCGGGACAAATGTGTCAAAGCAAGGAGTGGCAGGATTCAGCACGTGGAGTCTGCTTTTCCAGGAGGTATGCCATCTGTGTGGCATAGTCCCTCATTTGCTACGATCTGCTCTGTATACTCCTGGTAGTGTACCACAAGTTTTTGGCCTGGATCTTGCTTTAAGCATTTAGAGGGTCCTGCGCAAGAGTGCCAGCCATAGCAAAACACGTGCTTTACATGTTATACATGCACCTATACGAGAGTAGCATCACGGATACTCCTGAATGTCGTGTGGCCGTTATTAACGGTTGGCTTCATAGCGTGGAGCAATTAGCTACCCCGTCATTTGTAGACACTCCCTTTTGGACCCATTTGCAGCCGCCACCGTGCTCAGTTTTACTGAGTGCGGTGTGGCACTTAAAGATGGTCAGAGGTAATGCCTGTTCAAGGTAAGCTAGAGGTGCCTGGTTTGAGGTGGTTTCATTCTGTAATTGGAGTTGGAGGACCTGATTTAAGACAGCATGGCAAGCTAGACAATCCAATTTTTCCACTGCAGGGCACTTAGAAATACTCATAAAACATAAACAGCTTTTTGAGTGCACAGCTTAGCTCTCAAGACAGGGAAATTGTTAAGGAGCAAATAAAGAAGAGGTACTTGGAAACTAGTAAGCAGGCTACCCTAGGCACATTTCCAGTTGGGCTACCAGGAGACTGGAAACAAGGCCCTTGGCTCCCTGAAAGGGTGGGGTTTGAAACTGACCCCTCCATATAAAACTGTGAGACTCTGTCAGGGCTCTGCTCTTAGGGAGAGGGTAGACCAGAAAACCGTCATCTGCCCACCAGCAGGAGACAGAAGGGCAGCTTGGGCCCTATGTAGTCGGGGTATATTTGGGGATGGAAATGTCTCTTAGGGAATTCTTAACCACAGGACCACCTTCCTGTTGGTGTGCGGCTCAAATTTCTATTACCTGCAAGTTCCAGAAAGCCCCAGGCCAAGAAATTAATACAAACCCTGGTCCCAGGCTGGTAAAGACCCGCGGTGCCCAGCAGGAGTCTGTGTAAAACCTCCAGTAGGACATTCCCTCCCCACGAGCCACAGTGGAGGGGGCGTCCCCAGATGTGAACTCAGAACACCATAAAGCAGGTGGAGCCAGTCCACCGTGAGTGCAAGGCAGCTACCAAAGCGTCCGTTAGACCACCAAAAACCTCAGAAGAATATGGGTATAGGCTACAGAACAATTTAAAGAAATAAAGGAGTCAAGAAAAAAGAACTTTAAGTTTGTTTATTTTTAGAGAGAGAGGGAGAGAGAATCCCAAGCAGGCTCCACACTGCAGAGCCCGATGTGGGGCTCAAACTCACAAACTGTGAGATCATGACCCGAGCCACCCAGGCACCCCACAGGACACTGTTTTTAAAGGAAGATTTGAATGTAACCAGAGACTTTAAATACTAGATTCTTTCAACATTGTCCACGTCAGGCCCGCTAGTTTTATGTGAAGCAGTTCCAAAGAGAAGTGTGCCAGTTTGAAGAAGGTACCCTTGTTTAGGGAGTTTGACAAACCAGTTTTGTAGAGGTGAATTGGCTCTGAGGTGTTAGGCTGAATTTATAATGGATAAAGTGGGTTTATTAGGAAGTAGTTTCTGAAATTATGCACGTGGTGAGGAGCAAGAACCAGGTGGTGGTTGTTGGATTTTCTTTACCTACAAGGTTGTGAATTAACATTCTACATATGTAACCTGAATTTTTAAAGTTTCCTATCTGTTAATACTAATAGACGAAACCACTTTGAGATGGGAGACTGGTACCAAACATTCCTGGGAATAAACACCATTCTGCCCAGACCCGTGGTCTGTGTCCAGCGTCTGCCCCTCAACTCTGTGCTGACAGTCTTGCCAACCTCACTGGAAATGAGGCCTTGAGCTTGAGGCTCTTTTTACGGTCATGGGAACGTTCTACAATTCGATTGTGGTGATGACTGTGCATGATGATCTCTGTGAATATATGAAGATGCAGGGAGATGTACACAGGGATAGGGAACCCATTTACCCCGAAAAAAGAAAGGTCTTCGAGGGTGAAATCCCTTAACGTTTGCCTCCTCTCTAGGCTCCCCCCATGTGTGTGTGCCCACCCTCTCTCCCCCGACGGAAATCACTAGCTTGCTTTCTTAGTTTGAAGTGTTTAAGGAAACGTTTGCGTGCTTACAGCACACCAGGTGCTGGGTCTGTGGGGCTACAATCTCTTCTCTCTCGAGACAAACCTGGTCCTGTCACTCACTTCCTGCTTGAAACGGGTCAGTGCCTCTTCCTTGCCCATAGGCTCCAGGCCAGATTCTCCATACTTTCCCTCGAGCCACATCTGCGGTTTCCCTCCTTTTGTTCTCTAGTCAGAATGAACTGTTTCCCAAACGGTGCCTTTGCACAGGCCTGGAATAGAGTCCACCTCCACCAAGCCCCAGCTGGATGAACATGCGCACAAACATGTAATGTGTGTGGTGCTAGTTAAGGAAAAACATTTTAATACTGTATAAAGCGGAAGGGAATATTTGTTCCTAGGAACCTCGTCTTCTCTCTCTACCCTCCCCATCTACAGGTAATTGCTGCCCTGATACGTTAATCATGCCCTTGTTTCTTTACGGTTTGACCACTTAATGGATTTATCCTTAAGCAGTGTTGTTTGGTTTTGCCTGTATTTGAATTTTACATAAATGGAATCACACTATCTGTATTTTGCTGTATCGTTTGCTGCTCATTCTTGTTTCCAAGGGTCACACAGGCTGTAGTTCAGTCTTCCCTGCTGTGGGTTCCGTCGTGTGGATGTGCCGCATTTTCCGTGCTGTTAATGGATGTCCTTGTGCGTGTCTCTTGGTACATGCAGCAGTGGTTCTTAGGGTGTGGACTTGCCAGATCATGGGATATTCACACTTTCAAGGTTACTGGTGTTGCCCCATTTTCTCAAGCAGTTGGACTGGTTTATACTTCCACTGACCATGTGCTTACCTTTTCTGGGAAAGCTCCCCTTCTTGGTTCCTCCTAGTATAAGCATGTCTTGATTCCACCTAGAAATAAGTGATCATCAGATAAATGAATCATAGCTACCAAACTGGGATAATTTCCTATCTTAAAATTCTTCCCTTTTGATATCTTTCTTTTCTTCATTGTAGAGGAACCCACCAAGCCCCTATAATCTTGCATATAAGTATAACCTTGAGTATTCAGTGGTTTTCAACATGGTACTTTGGATAATGATCGCCTTGGCCTTGGCTGTGATTGTCACCTCTTACAATATCTGGAACATGGATCCTGGATATGACAGCATTATTTATAGGATGACAAACCAGAAGATTCGAATGGATTGAACTCTCCTTATGCCAGACTTAGAAAAGGGGTTTGGAAATTGGCTGTTTTGTTAAATCTTTTAGTGTAGTTGAAAGTAGATGGTATACTTTAAATTTATAAAAAAAAATTTTTTTGTTCTGTGTGCCTGTGATGTTCTTTTAAAGTGAATTATAATATTGATGTGAACTGATTTGTGTGATTAGATTCCATAATATGCTCAAATATGATATAACCATTTAATATAATTTCATTCCATTTAACATTTGGAAATGTGCACTGAAATAAATGTAAAACATTTAGAATAGCTTGTGTTATTTATGTTGGGAAAATGCACTGAATTAGAGAAACTTATGAGTGTTTAATAACTTCCTTACACAGGATAGGTGAAAATATTTCAGTTGTTACATCCTATGAACTATGTGTAAATGTCTTAATTTGATGTAAATATCTCTGCAACAAGATAGAAACTTTTTAACTTCAAGTAGCCCTAAACTATAAGAGTGCTTCTTACACAGTTACTTAGATTGGGCACTGTATCTGATTGACAGAGGATAGCTGTTTTTTAACCTCTCCTGAAAGTTGGGTGATGCAGGTCATGGTGTGGGTGTTAAAAAATACTACACTGATCTAAAAAGAAACTAGCTTTGTGGAGTTATAGCTACCTATAATTATACCCACAAAAACCAATATTTGGGGGACATCTTGGGGCTTGAATACAAAATCTTTTAGTAACTTTTCCCCCTGTGTGAGTTACTGTTAATGGTTTGTGGTACAACGTCATTCTCTGGAATATTAAGTGGAAGGAGATGCTCCCTACTTTTCATGCAGAAGTGGACCAATGTCTATAAAGAGTGACAAATAAAGTTAATGATTCCAAATTTGTGTCATTTCAATACTAAATCTATTTTGTATTGTAAAAGCCGAACTAAACAGGGTTTTAATCAGAATTGGCAGTTTTGTTATACAAACGGTTTCGTTTTTTGTTTTTTTTTTTTTTTTTACATTTGTTTATTCTCGCTGTCTCAGATTTGGTATCAAGACAAGGAAGACATCTGAATTACCATTCTTGTTACTGAATTTATACAGAATATGTGGTGAATTCATACTAGAGGTAGGAAAAGCTTAAATTTCCCTGTGGTATTCAAAAGACGAATAAGTAAGCAGTCAAAATAGGAAGGACTAAGATAAAGTCTTAAAGGTTATAATTTTATTTCTTTTTTTTTTTTTTTTCAACGTTTATTTATTTTTGGGACAGAGAGAGACAGAGCATGAATGGGGGAGGGGCAGAGAGAGAGGGAGACACAGAATCGGAAACAGGCTCCAGGCTCTGAGCCATCAGCCCAGAGCCCGACGCGGGGCTCGAACTCACGGACCGCGAGATCGTGACCTGGCTGAAGTCGGACGCTTAACCGACTGCGCCACCCAGGCGCCCCTATAATTTTATTTCTTAAAAGACAATAGAATTTCAAATTTCATGATTATGTAGCAAGATTACTTGAGTTGGAGAGTTATGCTGCCCTGCCCCTGGGAACCCTACTTGGATTTAGTGTGAAACGTTTCTGTGCCCCTTGTTTGGAAAGATCATCAAATCATTTCTAAGTAACACTGAAGTTGGCAGGTTGGAAAAGATGGAGTCTAGTTAGTGTTTTCTACCACCTAATGCAAGACGCCTTTAACAGTTACAGCGTTAAATGTCCATAGAGGAAGGTTTTCTTCTTGCCTCTCATTTAACCATAAACAGTCAAGCTGATAACTTCACCAAGAAAAGAAACGACACTGTTCTAAAATCACATGTGTATTCTCCACTGTTAACTCCCTGGCAAGTTTATGGGGGTGAAGGTGTTTTCAGCTGCTTAGCCCCAGAACACTGACCTCCACAGAACTCAACAGGGCCTGTGTTTGGGGAGCCAGGAATGTATAATGCTACAGAGTAGTTAAAATCCACGTTTCTTTCACAAGTTTCTTATATAAACATTGCCATAGAAGATTACGATTTTATAATGAGGTAAACCAATGCCTTTGTAATTTAAAACTGATGAGACTAAGTTCTAGGGGAGAAAAAAAATTACATGACTGCACTAATCCTTATAGGGTAGATGGCATCAGCACCCTTCTGTCTGTTAGGCAGAAAGCAATTAATTAAAATAAATGTTCTGCCAAGATTATTATACCTGTTGCTGATGATCTGCTCTTAAATTAAGTCTAATTTGTTCAGGAACATAAATCACAGTGTCGAGATTTGTGTGAGAGGCAGGAAAGCTAGACTCGTGACAGACTACTGACGGGGAAAAAAAAAAACAACCCAATCACCTTTTATGTAATTAGAATATTCCAGGTTTATAAAATATCTGAGATTCTACATGTGTTACGTACTGCTTAAGGCCTAATTCTATTAGGAATGATATAGAACTGATTTTTATTTTCTTTGGCTATGCTGTTTGGAAGTAATGGTAATCTGAATACATTTTCATTGATACCAAATAATGGAGAAGCCATGAACTTTTTAATGGATGATCAAACCAACAATTTGCAAAGGACATAGGAACTGGGGTCAGTGAGCAGGCCTTCTAACCTTAGGCTCAGGCAGTTTCTTTCTAGCCTTTTTGTCACGGAATGACTATGCAATGGTTTCTTGGAACAACGGAGTTGTTGGAGAAGGCCGTTAGTAAGAAGTACTGTGATTAAAATGCATCAAGGGTCGTCCTACAGATGAATTCAGTTTGCCATGTCACCATTTAATTGCTGAACGATCTTGGGCAAATCCCTCAATCTCTGAATCAGTTTTAAATCTACATCATGGGGATGGTAATACTCCCAAGTTTGTGGGAATGAGCATTCAGTACACTATCATGTTCTAAGGGTTGTGAATGCTTTCTAAAATAACAGTGCTAAATCCCAGGAAGTCTGCTTGGGCCTATGGTTGTACCTTTGATGTGTCCTCGCCAGTTTCTTGGTTGCAAACAGTGGGAACAGTGGTTTGGTTAAATTACACCATCTGTCCTACTAAGAGCCTTCTATTGGCTCAGAACCCAATTCAGGAGCACACAATGCATTTAGTTCTCCTGTTTGCATAGGCTCCGTTAATCTGGAACAGTTTGTTTTTGAAGTGTAATGGACAGTTATTTTATAGAATGTCCCTCAGCTTGAGTTTGATATTTGCTCATGATGAAATTCAGGTTATATGTTTTCAGAAAGAATACCACAGAAGTGGTGGGTCCATCTCAGCCTGTCCCTGTCAGGAGGCGCATGGATGTCAATGTCTCATTTCTGGTGACATTAGCTTTGTTTAAGGTGGTATCTGCCAATTTTTCCCCCTAAACAGTTATTTTTTCTTTTGTAATTAGACACGTTAAGACTATTATTTAGAGGCACCTGGCTGGCTCAGTTGGTAGAGCGTGTGACACTCAATCTCAGGGTCGTGCATTCAAGTCCCACAATGGGTGCAGAGATTACTTAAAAAAAATTTTTTTTAACATTTATTTTTGAGAGAGAGAGCGAGCGAGCAGGGCAGGGGCAGAGATGGAGACACAGAATCCAAAGCAGGCTCCAAGCTAGTAGCACAAAACCCAACACGGGGCTCAAACTCAAGGACCACGAGATCATGACCTGAGCCAAAGTCGGACACTCAACCGACCAAGCCACCCAAGTGCCCTGAGCTTACTTAAAAAAAAAAAAAAAAAAAAGAAAAATAGATGTATATCTCATTATTCATTTTACTGTCACCCATTCTAGCATCCATGGATTCTTGCCTGAAAGAATTATTACTGTGGTATTTACCAAATAATGTTTTTATTATTTATTTTTATTTTAGTGAGTGCATGCAAGCAGGGAAAAGGGGCAGAGAGAGAGAATATCTCAAGCAGGCTCCATGTTGAGCATGGAGCCCGACACAGGCCAGCCTGGAATCATGACCTGAGCCGAAATCAAAAGTCAGATGCTCAACAAACTGACCCACCCAAGCGCCCCCAAATAATGTTTTATTTCCATCATTCCTTTTTTTTTTAATGTTTATTTTTGAGAGAGTACAAGCGGGAGAGGGACAGAGAGTGGGGAACAGAGGGTCCGAAGCGGGCTCCGCACTGACAACAGAGAACCCAGTGCAGAGCTTGAACTCACAAACTGCAAGATCATGACCTGATCTGAAACAGGATGCTCAGCCGACTGAGCCACCCAGGGGCCCCTTCATCGTTCCTTCTTATTAACTGGAATTCTATAAAGAAGAGCTTTCCCTTCTCCCCATTTATTTATTCCATTATTTATACCAGCACGGACTCATGGATATTTTAGGTTCTGTGTTACTATTATTTATTTTGTTGTTCCGTTGTCCTAGATTTGGCCATTGGGAGACCCTTGAGTTGGTTCTTACGTCCTTTTGACATGTCCCCATCATTTTTTGAGCACTTATTTTCTGGCACCACATATTTATGAACTAAATTTTCAAGTTAACAACCACCAGCATACCTTTATGTGACGGGGAGAAAGATGGGTGGGGAGAGGCGCAGGTAAGGAAAGAAGTGGTATCGGTTGGAATATGTAAACACATACATAACAAAATGAGGAATTAGGAGAGAGGGAAGTGGGACTCACCCCGGGCTCACGGTTTCACCCAAAGTGGGGCTAGAACTCACATGACATGGGATCTGTGAGAATCATGACCTGAGCCGAAGTCGAATGCTTAATGACTAAGCCAGGTGCGTTTTGTTTTGTTTTTTAAGGTTTTATTTTTAAGCACTCTCTACACCCAACGTGGGGCTTGAACTCACAACCCTGATATCGAGGGTGGCATGCCCTTCTGAGCCAGCCAGGCACCCTAGGCAGATGTCCTTCTTATAAGAACAGTCATATTGGATGAAGGGCCCGCTCGACTCCAGTATGATCTCATCTTCACTAATTACATCTGCAATGACCCTATTCCCAAATGAGGTCACTTCTGTGGTACCAGGGGTTAGAACTTCAACATCTATCTTTTTGGTGGACAAAATCCAACCCATAACAGGATCATAAAAATGTCAGCTCTCTCCAAGTTACTTTAATGCCATCCCAATGAAAATAAAAATGTTTTGGGGGAGCCTGGGTGGTTCAGTTGGTTAAGCATCCAACTCTTGGTTTTGGCTCAGGTCATGATCTCACAGTTCATGGGCTCAAGCCCAGCAAACCATGGGATTCTCTCTCCCTCTCTCTGCCCCTCCTCTGCTTGCACTTTCTCAAAATAAAATAAACCTAAAAAAATGTTTTTATGGAACTAGACAAGTAGATCCTAAAGTTTATGGAAAACAGAAAACACTGAAAAGAGGGGTTATAAGGCTGAACTAGTGCTACCAGATATTAAAACCAGAAGCCTCTAGCATAGAAACAGTATGGTACCAGTCCATTAACAGGCAAACCAATGGAACAGAATAGAAAGTCTAGAAATAGAAATTTAGTATATGATAAAGGTAGCATCTCAAATCACTGGGCAAAGGTAGACTTTTTGATAAAAGGGCAACAGGATACCCATTTGAGAAAAGATGAAATTACATCCATATCTCCTAGCACATATAAGAATAAACTCCAAATGGATTAAAGATCTAAACTTTAGGGCCACCTAGGTGGCTCAGTTGGTTAGGCGTCCAACTTCGGCTCAGGTCATGATCTCGCAGACTGTATGAGCCCTGTGTTGGGCCCTGTGCTGACAACTGGGAGCCTGGAGCCTGCTTCAGATTCTGTGTCTCCCTCTCTCTCTGCCCCTCCCCAACTCACACTCTTTCTCTCTCTAAAAAATAAACATTGAAAAAAATAAAATTTTTATTTATTTTTAAAGACCTAAATTTTAAAAAGAGAAACCACGTAAGTACTAGAAGAAAACACGGTTAATTATTTTATAGCTCAAGTGTAGGAAACAACTTTTCTGTTGGTATTGAATCAAAATCCAGATGCAATAAAAAAAATGTTGATAGGGGCGCCTGGGTGGCGCAGTCGGTTGGGCGTCCGGCTTCAGCCAGGTCACGATCTCGCGGTCCGTGAGTTCGAGCCCCGCGTCAGGCTCTGGGCTGATGGCTCAGAGCCTGGAGCCTGTTTCGGATTCTGTGTCTCCCTCTCTCTCTGCCCCTCCCCCGTTCATGCTCTGTCTCTCTCCCCAAAATAAATTAAAAAACGTTGAAAAAAAATTTAAAAAAAAAATGTTGATAAACTTGGAGATCTAAAAATTTGAATTTTGAAAATTTTACTGAGGCATATGTGAGATACCACATATCTATTTCAAGTATATAATTTAATGCTTTTGTAAATTTATCAAGTTGTACATCACTATAAATCAGTTTAGAACATTCTCATCAGCCCAATAAGATCCCTCATATACATTTACTGTTAATCCTATCCCTGCCCCCCTCATCCCTACAACCACTAAACTACTTTCTGTTCTACAGATCTGCCTTTTATGGACATTTTATATAAGACATCATATGATATGTGGTCTCTTGTGTCTGGCTTCTTCCACTGGGCATAATGTTGCTTTTTTAAATGTTTATTTATTTATTTAGAGAGCACAAGCATGCATGTGTGAGGTAGGGAGTGACAGAAAGAGGGAATCCCAAAATGCAGGGCTCCAACACATGAACCGTGAGATCATGACCTGAGTGGAAATTGAGTCAGGTACTTTTTTTTTCCGGGAGAAGCCAAGGTGGCAGAATAGCATGGAAGTTTTTTTTTGCACCTCGTGTCCATGAAATACAGCCAGATCAACACCAAACCATCCTGCACACCTAGAATACTGATTTGAGGATTAACACAACAATACGCACAACCTGAACCACAGAACTCAGCAGGTACTCAGCGTGGAGAGGTGAACTGGGGGAGAGAAGCCACGGAGGGCAGGGAGCTGTTTTTGCTTGCGGAGAGAGGAAGGAGATTGGGGGGTGGGGGGCAGGGAGAGTACAGGAAAAGCACCCAACCCAAAAAGCGGCTGGAGAGAAAGTGGAAAAGTGGAAACAGCTGCAGGGATTGAACAAAAAAGGGAGAAAGGAGAAAAGAGAGAGTTTAAATTCCATTAAGACTCTATAAACAGGGGGAGTGCAGAGTCTGAAACTCCGCAGATCGATACCTGGCTGTGCTTTGCTGGGAAGAGCAAAACCCCAGGAGCAGGGTGAAGTCTGGGGGGTGCTCAGGCCACATGGGGAGAGGCGGCTCCCCTGCTGGAAGGACATTTGGTAGAGACTGTGCAGCCACCCAAGCAGACCCCAGAGAACAACCACATTCAACCACATTGAACCATACAGAGGACAATAACAACAACAGGGTCATTAAGGTGAAGCCTGGTGCCAGATGTGTGTTGTGATTTTCCATAATCTCTGAAATGCTTCTGCTGCACGATCGCACAAACTTTTTCTGGGGCAGGCTGGCACCCAGCCACAGTCTCTGGGTATCAGCAGCAGCACAATCCCGTGAACGTTCCTGGGTGAGGTCGATACCCAGCCATTGCTCAGTGAGACCCTCCTGCAGAGGGTCAGAATGGATCAAAACCGCAGTCCCTCAGAAGTGAGGGGTCGGGAAACACAGCCCCATCTGAGAGAAAACTCAGGAGGGTGGTGCTGCCTGGCAACCTAACAACTTGGTCACAGCGTAAAAGCGGGGAATGGACAGAAGCTGGAGACAAAGAACGGGTGCACAACTGCTGATCAGGGAGAACAGAGTTCCAATACTAGAGACTGGGTAGCTGGGTGATGTCATTTTCACCCCTCCCACGCGTGCACATACACACCTACAAGTGCCACAACAATCCACACCAGTAAGCTAAGCAGCGCCATCTAGTGGAGAATGGAGCCGTTACACTAAGCCCCACCCAACTGGGCCAACCTCACTCTTCAGGAACACCACCAGTCTCTCCGCCTGCTTAGTTTACAGACTATAAAGTGATTCACAGTCTGACTTCTAAGGGAAAACAATGTAATTTCGATAGTATTTTAGTCCGTTCATTGGTCCATCTATTCAATTTTTTTTTTCATTTTCGCTTCTTTTTCTTGAATACAGAAAGAAAAAATTTATTTTTAATTTTTATTTAAAATATTTTTAATTTTTTTCTACTATATTTTTTACTTTTTTGTAAATTTTTCAAATTCTATTTTACTTTAATCATTTCATTTTATTCTATTTCATTGTATTCATTTTTTCAAATTTTCAAATTTTTTTTTTTTTGCCCTTTTTTCTCTAATCTATCAAGCCCCTTTCAACACCCAGACCAAAACACATCTAGGATCTAGCATCATTTATTTGATTGTGTGTGTGTGTGTGTTGTTTTTAATTTTTTAATTTTTTGCCTTATCAATTCCTTTTCTTTCTTCAAAATGACGAAATGAAAGAATTCACCCCAAAAGAAAGGGCAGGAAGAAATGACAGCCAGGGACTTAACACAGATACAAGCAAGATGTCTGAACCAGAATTTAGAATCATGATAATAAGTATACAAGCTGGGGTCGAAAATAGAATCCCTTTCTGTGGAGATAAAAGAAGTAAAAGCTAGTCAGGATGAAATAAAAAATGCTATAACTGAGCTGCAACCTGGAATGCATGCCATGGCAGCAAGGATGGATGAGGCAGAGCAGTGAATCGGCGATACAGAGGACAAACTTATGGAAAATAATGAAGCAGAAAAAAAGAGGGAGACTAAGGCAAAAGAGCATAATTTAAGAATTAGAGAAATCAGTGACTCATTAAAAAGGAACAACATCAGAATCATAGGGGTCCCAGAAAAGGAAGAGAGACAAAAAAGGGGTAGAAGGGTGTATGTGAGCAAATCATAGCGGAAAACTTTCCTAACCTGGGGAAAGACACAGACATCAAAATCCAGGAAGCACAGAGGACCCCCATTAGATTCAACAAGAACTGACCATCAACAAGGCATATCATAGTCAAATTCACAATATACTCAGGCAAGGAGAGAATCATGAAAGCAGCAAGGGGAAAAAAAAGTCCTTAACCTACAAGGGAAAGCAGATCAGGTTTGCAGCAGACCTACCCACAGAAACCTGGCAGGCCAGAAAGGAGTGTCAGGATATATTCAATGTGCTGCATCAGAAAAATATGCAGCCAAGAATTCTTTATCCAACAAGGCTGTCATTCAAAATAGGAGGAGAGATGAAAAGTTTCCCAAACAAAAATTAAAGGAGTTCGTGACCATGAGACCAGCCCTGCAAGAAATTTTAAGGGGGACTCTGAGGGGAGAAAAGATGAGGGGGGAAAAAAAGATGAAAAGCACCAAACACTAGAAAGGACGAGAGAACACCACCAGAAACTCCAACTCTACAAGCAACATAATGGCAATAAATTCATATCTTTCAGTACTCACTCTAAACGTTAATGGACTCAATGCTCCAATCAAAAGACAGAGGGTAACGGAATGGATAAGAAAACAAGATCCATCTATATGCTGTTTACAAGAGACCCACTTTGGACCTAAAGACACCTTCAGATTGAAAGTAAGGGTATGGAAAACCATCTATCATCCTAATGGTCAGCAAAAGAAAGCCAGAGTAGCCATACCTATATCAGACAATCTAGACTTTAAAATAAAGACTGTAACGAGATGAAGAAGGGCATTATATCATAATTAAGGGGTCTATCCACCAAGAAGACCTAACAGTTGTAAACGCTTATGCTCCAAATGTGGGAGCACCCAAATATACAAATCAATTAATCACGAATGTAAAGAAACTCATTGATAATAATACCATAATAGTAGGGGACTTCAACACCCCAGTTACAGCAATGGACAGATCATCTGAACAGAAAACCAACAAGGAAACAATGGCTTTGAATGACACACTGGACCAGATGGACTTAACAGATATATTCAGAACATTTCATCCTAAAGCAGCGGAATATACATTCTTCTCCAGGGCACATGGAACGTTCTCCAGAATAGATCACAACTGGGACACAAATCAGCCCTCAACAAGTACAAAAAGATCGAGATCATACTGTGCATATTTTCAGACCACAATGCTATGAAACTTGAAATCAACCACAAGAAAAAATTTGGAAAGGTAACAAATTCTTGGAGACTAAAGAACATCCTACTAAATAATGAATGGACTAGCCAAGAAGTTAAAGAGGAAATTAAAAAGTACATGGAAGCCAGTGAAAATGGTAACACCACAGCCCAAAACCTCTGGGACGCAGCAAAAGGCGGTCCTAAGAGGGAAGTATATAGCAATCCAGGCCTTCCTAAAGAAGGAAGAAAGGTCTCAGATACGCAACTTAACCCTACACCTTAAAGAGCTGGAAAAAAAAAAAAAAAAAAAAAACAGCAAATAAAATCCCAAACTAGCAGCAGACAGGAAATAATAAAGATTAGAGCAGAAATCAATGCTATTGAAACAAACAAACAAACAAACAAACAAAAAAAAAACAGTAGAACAGATCAATGAAGCCAGAAGCTTGTTCTCTGAAAGAATTAACAAAACTGATAAACCACTAGCCAGTTTGATCAAAAAAGGATCCAAATAAATAAAATCAAGAATGAAAGAGGAGAAATCACAACCAACACAGCAGAAATAAAAACAATAAGAGAATATTATGAGCAATTATACACCAATAAAATGGGCAATCTGGAAGGAATGGAAAAGTTCCTAGAAACATATAAACTACCAAAACTGAAACAGGAAGGAATAGAAAATTTGAACAGACCTATAACCAGTAAGGAAATCGAATTGGCAATCAAAAATCTCCCAAGAAACAAGAGTCCAGGGCCAGATGGCTTTCCAGGGGAATTCTACCAAACATTTAAGGAAGAGTTACCACCTATTCTCTTGAAGCTGTTCCAAAAAATAGAAATGGAAGAAAAACTTCCAAACTCTTTCTATGAAGCCTGCATTACCTTGATTCCAAAACCAGACAAAGACCCCACTAAAAAGGAGAACTATAGACCAATTTCCCTGATGAACGTGGATGCGAAATCCTCAACAAGATATTAGCCAACCAGATCCAACAATACATTAAAAAAATTATTCACCATGACCAAGTGGGATTTATACCTGGGATGCCGGGCTGGTTCAATATCCACAAAACAATGTGATTCATCACATCAATAAAAGAAAGGACAAGAACCACATGATGCTCTCAATAGATGCAGAGAAAGTATTTGACATAATACAGCATCCGTTCTTGATAAAAAACCCTCAAGAAAGTAGGGATAGAAGGATCACACCTCACACCTTGAGATCATAAAAGCCATATACGAAAGACCCAACACTAATATCATCCCCCAGGGGGAAAAACTGAGAGCTTCCCCCCTAAGGTCAGGAACGAGACAGGGATGTCCACTCTCGCCACTGTTATTCAACATAGTATTGGAAGTCTTTGCCTCAGCAATCAGACAACACAAAGAAATAAAACGCATCCAAATCGGCCAGGAGGAGGTCAAACTTTCACTCTTTGCAGATGACATGATACTCTATATGGAAAACCCAAAAGATTCCACCAAAAAACTGCTAGAACTGATGCATGAATTACACAAAGTTACAGGATATAAAACCAATGCACAGAAATTGGTTGCATGCCTATATACTAACAATGAAGCAACAGAAAGAGAAATCAAGGAATCGATCCCATTTACAATTGCACCAAAAACCATAAAATATCTAGGAATAAATCTAACCAAAGAGGTGAAAAACCTATACACTGAAAACTATAGAAAGCTTATGAAAGAAATTGAAGACAACACAAAAAAAATGGAAAATGATTCCATGCTCCTGGATAGGAAGAACAAATATTGTTAAACTGTCGATACTACCCAAAGCAATCTACATATTCAATGCAAGCCCTATCAAAATAACACCAGCATTCTTCACAGAGCTAGAACAAATAATCCTAAAATTTGTATGGAACCAGAAAAGACCCCGAATAGCCAAAGCAATCTTGAAAAAGAAAACTAACGCAGGAGGCATCACAATCCTGGACCTCAAGCTGTATTACAAAGCTGCAATCATCAAAACAGTATGGTACTGGCACAAGAACAGACACTCAGATCAATGGAACAGAATAGAGAACCCAGAAATGGACCCACAAACATATGGCCAACTAATCTTTGACAAAGCAGGAAAGAATATCCAATGGAATCAAGACAGTCTCTTCAGCAAGTAGTGCTGAGAAAACTGGACAACGACATGCAGAAAAATGAATCTGCACCACTTTCTTATACCATACACAAAAATAAACTCAAAATGGATGAAAGACCTAAATTTAAGACAGGAAGCCATCAAAATGCTTGACATTGGCCACAGCAACTTCTTACTCAACACATCTCTGGAGGCAAGAGAAACAAAAGCAAAACTGAACTATTGGAACCTTGTCAAAATAAAATCTTCTGCACAGTGAAGGAAACAATCAGCAAAACTAAAAGGCAACTGATGGAATCAGAGAAGATATTTGCAAATGACGTATCAGATAAAGGGTTAGTATCCAAAGTCTATAAAGAACTTATCAAACTCAACACCAGAAAAACAAATAATCCAGTGAAGAAATGGGCAAAAGACATGAATAGACACTTCTCCAAAGAAGACATCCAGATGGCCAAGTGACACATCACAAAATGCTCAACATCTGGCACAAAAACAGACACATAGACCAATGGAATAGAATAGAAACCCCAGAACTAGACCCACAAACGTATGGCCAACTCATCTTTGACAAAGCAGGAAAGAATATCCAATGGAAAAAAGACAGCCTCTTTAACAAATGGTGCTGGGAGAACTGGACAGCAACATGCAGAAGGTTGAAACTAGACCACTTTCTCACACCATTCACAAAAATAAACTCAAAATGGATAAAGGACCTAAATGTGAGACAGGAAACCATCAAAACCTTAGAGGAGAAAGCAGGAAAAGACCTCTCTGACCTCAGCCGTAGCAATCTCTTACTCGACACATCCCCAAAGGCAAGGGAATTAAAAGCAAAAGTGAATTACTGGGATCTTATGAAGATAAAAAGCTTCTGCACAGCAAAGGAAACAACCAACAAAACTAAAAGGCAACCAACGGAATGGGAAAAGATATTCGCAAATGACATATCGGACAAAGGGCTAGTATCCAAAATCTATAAAGAGCTCACCAAACTCCACACCCGAAAAACAAATAACCCAGTGAAGAAATGGGCAGAAAACATGAATAGACACTTCTCTAAAGAAGACATCCGGATGGCCAACAGGCACATGAAAAGATGTTCAGCGTCGCTCCTTATCAGGGAAATACAAATCAAAACCACACTCAGGTATCACCTCACGCCAGTCAGAGTGGCCAAAATGAACAAATCAGGAGACTATAGATGCTGGAGAGGATGTGGAGAAACGGGAACCCTCTTGCACTGTTGGTGGGAATGCAAATTGGTGCAGCCGCTCTGGAAAGCAGTGTGGAGGTTCCTCAGAAAATTAAAAATAGACCTACCCTATGACCCAGCAATAGCACTGCTAGGAATTTATCCAAGGGATACAGGAGTACTGATGCATAGGGCCACTTGTACCCCAATGTTCATAGCAGCACTCTCAACAATAGCCAAATTATGGAAAGAGCCTAAATGTCCATCAACTGATGAATGGATAAAGAAATTGTGGTTTATATACACAATGGAATATTATGTGGCAATGAGAAAAAATGAAATATGGCCTTTTGTAGCAACGTGGATGGAACTGGAGAGTGTGATGCTAAGTGAAATAAGCCATACAGAGAAAGACAGATACCATATGGTTTCACTCTTATGTGGATCCTGAGAAACTTAACAGGAACCCATGGGGGAGGGGAAGGAAAAAAAAAAAAAGAGGTTAGAATGGGAGAGAGCCAAAGCATAAGAGACTGTTAAAAACTGAGAACAAACTGAGGGTTGATGGGGGGTGGGAGGGAGGAGAGGGTGGGTGATGGGTATTGAGGAGGGCACCTTTTGGGAGGAGCACTGGGTGTTGTATGGAAACCAATTTGTCAATAAATCTCATAAAAAAAATGCTCAACATCACTCATCATCAGGGAAATACAAATCAAAATCACAATGATATACCACCTCACACCTGTCAGAATGGCTAACATGAACAACTCAGGCAACAACAGATGTTGGCAAGGATGTGGAGAAAGAGGAACCCTTTTGCTCTGTTGGTGGCAATGCAAGCTGATGCAGCCACTCTGGAAAACAGTATGGAGGTTCCTCAAAAAACTAAAAATAGAACTACCCTACGACCCAGCAATTGCACTACTAGACATTTATCCAAGGGATACAAGTATGCTGTTTCGAAGGGGCACATGCACCCCGATGTTTACAGCAGCACTATCAACAATAGCCAAAGTATGGAAAGAGCCCAAATGTCCACTGATGGATGAATGGATAAAGAAGATGTGGTGTATATATATACAATGGAGCATTACCTGGCAATCAAAAAGAATGAAATCTTGCCATTTGCAACTATGTGGATGGAACTAGTGGGTATTATGCTAAGCAAAATTAGAGAAAGACAAGTATCATATGAGTTCGCTCATATGAAGACTTTAAGAGACAAAACGTGAATATAAGGGAAGGGAAGCAAAAATATAAAAACGGAGGGGAACAAAACATAAGAGACTCATAAATATGGAGAATAGAGGGTTACTGGAGGAGGTGTGGGAGGGGGGATGGGCTAAATTGGGGAAGGGGCATTAAGGAATCTACTCCTGAAATCATTGTTGCACTATATGCTAACTTGGATGTAAATTAAAAAAATAAAATAAACACTTCAACAAAAAAAAAAAAAAGAAGAAAAAAGAGTCAGATGCTTAACTGACTGAGCCACCCAGGGGCCCCTGGGCATGTTTTTGAGGTTCGTTTATGTCACAGCATGTGTCCACAGTTTGTTATTTTTTACTGATGAATAATATCCCTTGTATGGATATACCACATTGTGTCTATCCATTCACCATTTGGGGCTATTATGAACAATGCTGCCAAAAACACCATAAAAAAGTCAAAAGACAAATGACAAACAAGGAGAAAATACTTGCAACATACACCACAAAGTACTAATATGTCTAATACATAAAAAAACTTTCCAAATTTGAGGGGAAAGTCCAAAATTCCGATTTAGAAATGAGCCAAAGACATGAATAGACAATTCACCTAAAAAGATACTAAAATGACCCTTAAACATATGAAAAGAAATTCACTCATACTAAGAGTGCAAATTACAAATGTTATCGAGAACAGTGACTAGGATGGGCATGAAAAAAGGCAGGTAATTACAAGTGTTGGCAGGGATGTGCAGAAACGAACCCTTGTGCGCTGCTGGCAGGACTGTAAAATGTGGCAGCCTGTTTGGAAGACAGTCTAGCAGGTCCTCAAAAAATTAAACAGAGTTACCATATGATCCAGCAATTCCACTCCTGGGTATCCAACCACGAGACACGAAAACACACACCCACACAAACACTTGTACGTAAATGTTCACAGTGGCATTATTCACAACAGCCAAAAGTAGAAACAGCCCAAACGTCCATCCCCCGATGAATGGATAACCAAAATGTGGTCGACGCACCTAGTGGAACGGTCTTCTGGCACAAAAAGGAATGGAGTATCACTACACGCCACAACATGGATGAACCCAAACAATATGCTAAGTGAAAGAAGCCAGACATAACAGCCACATTGTATGCTTCCACTCATACAAAATGTCCAGAATAGGCAACTTCTTAGAGTCATAAAGTTTACAGGTTGTCAGGGGCTTCAGGGAAGGAAGAATGAGGGGTGACTTACTACTAGGTACAGGGTTACTTTTTGGGGTGATGAAAATGTTCTAGAATTGATTGTGGTGATGGAGGCACAGCTCTGTGAATATTCTAGGAACCACTGAATTGTGCACCCTAAATGGGTGAATTATACAGTATGCGAGATATGCCTCGATACGGCTGTTATTAAAAAAAAAAGAAAGAAAGAAAGAAAGAAACTACCGGAAAATACCATTTCTCTACTGTCACAGCAGCAAACATTCTAAAGCTTGATAATATACTCTGTTGACAATGCCGTGGGGGTAACAGACACTCCTATTGTGAGAATGCAAAATGGAAGGCAAATTTGATCATATCTAACAAAATTAAATTTATATTTACCCTCTGATCCAGCAACAACAATAATAGGGCCTTGCTCTTCTTTTAAGGTTAGTTTATATATGTATGTATGTATGTATGTATGTATGTATGTATATAATCTCTACACCCAATGTGGGGCTCAAACTCATGACCCCAAGCTCAAGAGTTGCATGCTCTTCCAACTGAGCCAGCCAGGTGCCCCTCTGGGGCCTTACTCTTAAAATACACCTGTAATAACAAGAAAATACACAAGCATATTCATGATTACTCACACCTGCAAAACAGTAGAAACTACCTAATCATCTAAATGAAGGATACTGGCTACATAAACTATGACACATCCACATAATGGAGTACTTTGTAGCTGGAAACAAAACAAAGAAGATGTTGGGGGGCACCTGGGTGGCTCAGTTGCTTAAGCATCCAACTTTGACTCAGGTCACGATCTCATGGTTCACATATTTGGGCCACGCATCGGGCTCTGTGCTGACATCTCAGAGCCTGGAGCCTGCTTCAGATTCTGTGTCTCCTCCTCTCCCTTCCCCTCCCCCACTCACGCTCTGTCTCTCGCTCTCTCAAAAATAAACACTAAAAAAAAATTTTTTTTTAAAGATGTTGGAAGATCTCTAGAGGATGATATGGTCATTTCCAAGAAAAATTGTAAAGTGAAAAAGAATATAAATAGTCTGTTCCCATTTGTGTAAGAAAGGGGAAATAAGTAAAAATGCACTTTATCTCCTTATTTTTGCAAAAGGAAACACAGGAAGGATGAACCAGAAAAAAAAATGAAAGTAGTTACCTATAAGTAGTGTGTGTGTGTGTGTGTGTGTGTGTGTGTGTGTGTGTGGTGGGGTGATGTGGGGGTGGGGTGGGGGGGTGGACAGCATGAAATAAATCGGGGAGGGAACAGCCTTTGCAGGGTATATCATTTTGTGTAGTTTAATGCTGGGGTCAGAGGGGACAGCTTCGAAGGGCTGCCACTGTCCAAATATGGACCAACTGGAGCATCAAAATTAAGATGACAGTAAAGGATTCTAATCACTGAATAAAACAGGAATCCAGGAGACCAATTTAGTAATAAACAGGTAAGTATATACATGGGGGAGACGGGAGGTTCTTCCTTACAGTAATGCTGACATATATATGGAAGGACTGGTAGGATTGGAAAATCTTCACCTTGCTTCCATCGTAGTAAATATTGATTTGGATGAGACTCATCCATGGATGCTAAATCTCTGGGAGAGAAAGTCTGATAAGGAGCAGGATATTTATATAGTTTTGAAGTATCCGTCTATTGACCACTTATTAGCTCCAAGGGGCAAAATTGTAACTACAGTGGGGAACCTGGCCAGTGCTTTGACCAGCTGATCAAAATGAACATCACAACCATGGGAAGGTGCACACATGCTTCTGGATGCAATCATCGCGGAAGGACACAGATCACTGATAGTATTTTGGCTGAGAAAGTATAATCTTTCTGAATCTGTGAGGAAACATCAGGCAAGCCCCGACTGAGGAACAGTGCTATAAAATATCTGGCCTGTGCTCTTCAAAAATACCCATGTCATAAAAAGTGACCAAAGGCGGAGGAACTGTTCCAGATAAAAGAGGAATATGAAATGCCCTGCATGACACTGGACAGGATCCTGCACTGAAGGAAAAAATGCTATAAAGGACATTATTGGGACAGTTGACAAAACTGAAATATGGACTAAAATCATATAAAGCATTGTATACAGTGTTACATCAATGAGTACTGTGGTTACATGAGAGAATCTATTTGTTCTTCTCTCAAATGGTTCAGACAAAATACACAGTAATGTATGCTTGGACATACATATGTAATCTAACACACACAACACACACACACACACACACACACACACACACACACCTAGAAAGAAAATGATAAAACAAACATGGAAAAACTTTTTTTTTAATATTTCATTTTTAAGTAATCTCTACACCCATCATGGGACTTGAACCTACAGCCCTGAGATCAAGAGTTGCACACTCCACTGACCAAGCCAGCCAGGCGCCCCAAACATGGAAAAGTTTTTAATTGGCTGGAATGGTCTGTACTGTGTCAACCTGGTTAAGCCAGAACCCTGTTTCCCAGAGTCGCCTTTCCCATATGTTTCCATGTCTGAGACTGGACATACAGAAGTAAAACACGACTCTCCAAACGCATTCGGGGTTAAATGCAGTGCAAGAGGCAGAGGTGTTGGCAGATTCCAGCTTGTTCTATTCTCTGCTCCATGGCCAGCTCTTCTTCCTAACTGCAGGTCTTACTGACCAACAGTGCCACCCTCCCCAGGTCCATCACCGGACTCTTGGCTGTAGCACCTCAGAGGCAAGAGTCCCCCAGGCCTGTCTGCCAGCCTCCCTTTCAGTGCCCCAGGCCCTGCTTTGGCAGCTGAATGGGCCAGAGTCTTCACGATGACCTGACCAGTTGGTGACTCCTCACCCTCCAAGTTCCCCTTTCAGACACAGTCACATCCCCAGCTCCTCCCACGGCTCTGTTCTTTTCCCTATAATAAATCCCTTCTCACTCACAGTGGCCCTGCCTCCCTGACAGAACCCTGCCATTGGTGAATCTGAGTAAAGGGTATATGAGAGTTTTTTGTATTCTTAAAACGTTTTGGGAAACGTGAAATACTTTGAGAACAAAGTTTTCAAAATTCAAAGTTCTATTTTGGTAAAATTTTAAATATTGGATGATCCATTCACTAAAAGGTTAAAAAAAAAAGGTTTTTCGTTTCTGGCGCCAAGACTATGTAGAAGTAGGCACAGCTATTTCTGATGACAGGTTCCTCCAACGAGGCCCTGGCGAGAGAGTGGGTGGAGGGTGGCTTTGCAGCCTCCTGCTCTGTTCTCCACAGACTTGATGGCAGGACACGTGAATAAGGCAGACATCACAAAAGATTGTAAGCAGTTCGCTGGACCCTGGACCCAACCTACCCCCTTCCAGCCACGTGATTGCACCGAAGTACCCAGACCAGGCTATGACATGCTTTACAGCTGGAGAAAGGGGGACACAGCACACTTAACTGGTGTTCTCATGGCTACTGAAAGATGCACCCACCCAGCCTTCAGCCACTGTATTCACATGAGGAAAAAAGAGCACACGGAAAGGCAAAAGATTAGAATCAGGGTCACAGATGGCTCTAAAATTACTTTCAGCAGTAACTGAAAATAGCAGAGTCAATATACCTACCTACTGTTTTATTCATCTAGTTAAAAAAAATTTTTTTTAAGTTTATTTATTTTGGGGAGAGAGAGAGAAAGAGCACAAGCAGGGAGGGGCAGAGAGAGAGGGAGACACAGAATCTGAAGGAGGCTGTGCTGACAGCACAGAGCCTGACATGGGGCTTGAACTCACAAACCGTGAGATCATGACCTGAGCCGAAGTCAGACGCCCAACCAACTGAGCCACCCAGGCAGCCCTTTTTAAATTTTTTTTAATGTTTATTTAGTTTTGAGAGAGAGAGCGCACGCAAGCACAGCTTCTTTTGAGGCACTATGCTATTTATTCCCTTTGGTAGAATTTAAGAGCAAATACTCCAAGGAGATCAGCATAGATGTGGCAAAAAAAATTTTTTTTCATAAAATACCCAAGTCCTAAATGTTCGGTTTTCGTAGCCATAACTCAGGAATAGTCCTATGTTTTGTAAATGTTGGCCAGCATTCCAGGACAACTTTAATGAAATACATTTCTGACTTTTGTTTTAAACCAGAAGACTAAAATTGTTTAAAAAAAAAAGAATGCTGCCATCTTTAGAGTAATACTGAATTCAGGCAAGAATCGGCAATGGGTGCTAAAATTAGTAGCTTAAGTATTTGATGAGAAAATAGATATTTACATAGTCTCAAAGTACCTCCCCACAAATTACTTATTACAAAGGGGAAAATACTGACTTTACAGTGATGAAACCTGGCAAAGACTGCCTTACTATTACTAATAACCAGACACACAGATATCACATGCCTGCCTCCTCATGTGACGCACTGGTGACAAAACATCCCCTTCGTGGGGTTCCTGCCCAAAATGAACACCCTGAAGATGGGCATGAAGAAACATCAAATAAACCCATAATGACAGACATTCTATCAAATATCTGGCCCGTACTCTTCTAAAATGTCAAGGTCATGAATGGCAAAGAAAGGCAGAGGAAGGTGGAACTGTTCTAGATGAAAGGAGGTAAAAGAGACACCACGATGAAATGCACTGTATCATCCTGGTCTGGATCCGGGACTAGGAAAACGAAATTGTGAACAGGACATTACTGGGACAATGAACGAAGTGTGAATAAGGACCGCAGATTATGGTATTATATTGTTAAACGTCTTGATTTTGATGGGTGTATTGTGGTAATGCAAAACAAAGTCATGGGTGTCCATGTGCTGAGGAAATACACACTGACATTCTTAAGAAATACCCTTAGAGGTAGAGAAAACTTTACAGGGACTGTTGCAAAATGTTAGAGTTGGTAAACCTGGGTGAAGGATAGGAGGGTGTTCTTTTGACACTCCTTGCTTTGTTACACTTGCTTTAAGCTGTTTTAACTTTTCTGTGAGTTTGAAATTATTACAAACTAAAAAGTTAAAAAGAACAGGTAAAATAAAAAGGCATGCTCTCTATGGTCCACTGCATTGGAACTCACTGAAGGGTCGTGTACTGCGAGAATTGTTAACATCAGGCAGGATTTCACAGGACCTTGTGAGCTGGAATCTTGGTTAGAGGAGAGGACTGGGCAAAGGTCTGAACCCACCTTTGTATTTGGTTGTCTTCTCCCAACGTTTTCCTCTGAAAGAGGATAGTGAACTGACTGACCAAGTTCACATTAGTGTCTCCAGGCTGAGTCGCGCAGTAGACCCTGACAGCTTTATGCTGGGAGAGGCAGCACGGTGGGGAGAAACACCACTTCCAATAATATTAATGGTAAAGAGATGGTATTTAAAATAATGATAAACCTTCAGCTGTTTAGTCTCAGCTGTTAAAACACACTGGGATACACAGCAGGGCTCACTTACCTGTGGGGAAAGGTAGTCATTGGCCAACATTAACTGTAATAGCACCCGGCTGGTCTTAAGGGTTAACCTGCTTTCAAGTTAACACACTCCTCGCTTGCTGACCTAAGGCCTTTGATCTGTAACAGAATTGATTTACTTTCTTTGAGATATGCAGACCACTGGCCTTGGGAAATGAAGGACCAGAACTTTCCCAGGCCATAGAGGCCAGCAAGTGTGTTTGAGGCTGCGTCAGCTTTCCGATTAGCCCAGCAATTTTTTAGCAAAATGTTTTCTTTTTTTAAGGTCACATAAATGACTTTACTGACCTCCCTTTGTGCATCTGTAGACCTTGCCCTCCTATGCAGAAAGAACAGGATATTCTTGCACAAGACCCTGAGTACCAAGGAACCATATCTTCTTCCACAACCACCCCCGCAAAGCAAGGAACCAGAACTTCTTGCACAGCCCGCCCTCCTGCCTCCCGGGCACCAAGGAACTAGAACTTCTTGCACAACCTTCAAACACCAAGATAACTCTGTAGCTGGCATCATCGAGTTGCACATAATCAAGAAATGCCACAGACCACCACACTCCCTTAACTGATTAAACTCCTTTCAAAATTTCTAGGCCAGGCAGAAACCTTAGAGTTGGCTTTTGGACAAGAGTCCACCTTCTCCCCAGGTGGCAGGCCATGTGAATACAGCTATTCCTTTCCAATCAACGCTTGTCTCTTGAGTATTGGCCTTTCAAGCGGCAGGCAGCCAAACTTGGGCCTGGTAACATCACTTATGTTCTCTAATCCTAAGACTGTTTTGTCACCATCTTTGCTTCAGCCAGGAAGAAGTCTCTGTAGCTGTGCTCACTCCTAGCCCTGGATCTTTCTCCAGTTTCCCTTCAAGTGCTGGCCAAGCTCCATTACTATGTCTTACCCTCCGCCTGGGCCATTCTCATAACTGTACCAACCAACACGTACCTACCAGGCACAAACCTTATACAAAGACATTACTTGGCCTGCATCTACCAGCCTGGAATCTACCAGGAAAGCCACACATTGCGTGTACCTCCATTTCTCTAGCTGTAAAATGCTCCACTGAAAGGCAGACCCTGTCTTGTTCAATTTGTTCTGGGCCATATCCAGTCAGCCTATTAAAAGGGCTCACGGGGAGAAGGAACAGTTTCTTTGGTGATGTTTTCCCTGGTCTGAGGGAACTCACAATATGGTAGGAAAGACAGAAACACATCAGATGTTAAAGTGATTTGTGCAGAGGACTGATGTGGTCTATTGCAAACTCACTGTATCACCATGGCAGATGACATGATCTCTTCAGGCTTCATGCCTCATTTGTAAAATGAGGGGGTTCCAGTGGATGATTAAAAGGTAACAGAAATTCACTGAACACTTGTTATATACCAGATCCTATACTCAGCCCTGAACAAGGATTATCACATTGAAATCTCACAATACTGCTGTGAGGTAGGTCCCACTGTCCACATTTTACAGATAAACTGTGAGATCCTGTCAACTCCAATGTTCTATAATTCTGTGATTACAAAGTAACATGGTAAACTCTGTTTTCCAAAGGCGGCCACAATATTTCCCATCCCACATGCTCTTTTTTTAAGTTTATTTATTTTGAGAGAGACAGAACCAGCAGGGAAGGGGTAGAGAGAGAGGGAGAGAGACAGAATCCCAAGCAGGCTCTGTGATGTCAGTGCAGAGCTCAACGTAGGGCTTGAACTCACGAACCGTGAGATCATGACCTGAGCCCAAACCAAGAGTTGGATGCTTAACCGACTGAGCCACCCAGGTGCCCCTCACATGCTCTTCTTAAAGTATGACTTTGGCACTCACACTACTGCCTTTGCGAGGTGGGTCTATGTCCTCTCTCATTGAATTTGGGTGGGCTTATGATTGGAGAAAGCGATGTTATGTGACTTTAGAGACTAGATCACAAAAGCCAATATAGCTTATATTAGTTTTCCATTGTGGCACAACAGATTACCACGAACTTAGTGGCTTAAAACAATACCCACTTATTATCTGGGTCTGTAGGTCAGAATTCTAGGCACAGCATGGCTGGGTTCTCTGCTCAGGGTCTCACAAAGCTGAACTGAAGGTGTTGGCTGGACTGAGTTCTCACAGGGTCGAGGGGAAAATCCACTTCCAGGCTCACTCACATTGTTGATAGAATTCAATTCTTTGTGAGGACAGAGGTCTGCCCCTCTTTGCTGGCTGTCAGCTGGGGCTGCACTCAGCTCCTAAAGGCTACCCAAATTCCTTGCTAATGTGGCCACCTCCACCCTCAAAGCCAGCTGCAGATAATCTCCCTCACGTCAAATCCCTCCCACACTTCAAATCCCTTGATATCCTCTATCTCTGGCTTCTAGAATGGACCCAGATTTAAATGGCTCAAGTGATTACTTAAGGCCCACTTGTAGAATCTCCCTAACTTAAGGTCAATTGATTTGGGACCTTACTTACACCTGCAAAATCCCTTCTGTCATATAACCATGGGAGTGAAATCTAATCATATTCATAGGTTCCACCCATCCCAATGGGAGATATGCCAGGGCAAGGGTCATTGGGGGTAAAATTCTGCCTACCACAGGGCTTCTATTTGATTCTCCTGTTGCGCTTATTTTTGAAGCACAGCCACCATACTGTGAGGAAGTACAAGCAGCTTGTGGGAAAGAACTGAGGCCTTCCAGCCAATGATCCCAGTGGAGCTCCCAGCCAACAACCGGTATCAACTTGCCAGTCATGTTAGTGAGCCACTGTGAAAGTGGATCTTCCAGCCCCAAACTGAGCTGCCCCAGCTGGTGATGCTTGGAGCAGTAAGCAGTCCTTATGGAGTCCCATCCAAACTGCAAATTTGTGAGTAAAATAAAGGACTGCTGTTGTTCTAAGCCACTAAGTTCTGGGGTGATTTATCACACAGCAAGAGTTAATCAAGAACGACGTAACAACCCAAGTTTAGCTGATCTACAAGTACTGAAAGTTTTTTTATGGACAAGGAGTGGTAGCTTACATTTCTTTCAGGACACTGGAGCATCTGACGGTGTAGGCCTAGAACGTCACTCAATTCATGGTTGCTGATGTGTTAATTCAAACTAGTACTGAACCAATTTAGTATTCCAGTCATCCATATTTGGAAGCCCAACATTTTAAAAAGGTTATCTAAAAATGATGCTGTTTTCCTTTTGAGCAACGGCTATATTATATACTTGGAGCTATATTTGCAAAATATTTGGGGTGTAAATAAACATAATTAATGTACTAATTTTTATTTTTATTTAAAAAAATTTTTTTTTCAACGTTTATTTATTTTTGGGACAGAGAGAGACAGAGCATGAACGGGGGAGGGGCAGAGAGAGAGGGAGACACAGAATCGGAAACAGGCTCCAGGCTCTGAGCCATCAGCCCAGAGCCCGACGCGGGGCTCGAACTCACGGACCGCGAGATCGTGACCTGGCTGAAGTCGGACGCTTAACCGACTGCGCCACCCAGGCGCCCCAATGTACTAATTTTTAAAGCTACCATGGTCTTGTTTATAAATCACTAAAGTATTAATATTTCAATGTATAATTTTCACGTTATTTTTAATTGGAAAAATAGAAAACACTTGTAAGATAATTATCAGTTGTGTCATTAAGAATTTTCATCAATGTATATTAACTATTAGGTGAAAGACTGTTGAAACAGAATTTCCGTACACTCTCAGAGAGGCTCCCCCTGTATTATTTTGTTGATTACAGAGGGGGAGAAACCTGGCAGATAACCCCTTAACCAGATAATCAAACTTAATATCACCAATGATGGAACAATGGGATATCATGTGCCTTCCACTGTGATGCACTAAGGAGACAACATCACATGTGTAGTATTCTTGACCCAAAATGTTTAACCTAAATCGAATTATGAGAAATCGTATAAATCCAAATTAAGGATATTCTGAAAAACCCCTGACTTGTACTCTTCAAAAATATCAATGTCATGAAAGACAAAAAACGCTGAGGAACTCCTCTATACTAAGGGAGATTAATCTAAAAGACGTAACTAAATGTGAATCTTAACTGGATCCTGGATCCCCCCTCTCCCATGTCAAAGAAAAAAAAAACAGCCCCAAACTATAAAACTTACATATGCACTGCATATTAAATAGTACTGTATCTATTAAATAGTACTGTATCTAATGTTAAGCATCTGAGTGGATTATTGTACTGTGGTTAAGTTAGGAGAATGTCCTTGTTAAGATCCAGATGCTGAAAGATTTAGGGGTGGAATGTCACAGTGTCTGCAATGCTCAGGCAAACTGTATAAGGACTAAAATTGTGTACTTGGTTGAAGGATTCTGTATCAACATCTAGTCAACACTGTCCACAGACTGGGCAGAACAAGCCAAGTTTTCCCCTGGATAGTTGAAGAGAAGCACACAGCTGGACGGACACTCACCTCCCTGCGTGCCACGTGGATCCCTGAGAGTTCTACGATGGCCACACCCCAATGGCGAGTGAAGACGAGGCTGCGGTCTCACCTTTGTTAGAGGAACGAACACACATACACACACACACACACACGAGCACGCACGCTCTGCATCCTTTCTGGCAGCGCTGCTTACGGATGATGGCGAGGCTACGCCTTCCATCTCCAAACGCAACGGAACCTCGTTAAGTGCTTGTCAGATACACTTTACGGCCGTCACGTGAAGGCGGAAGGGCGTGGCCACACCTCCTGCACTTAAAGGCACGTGCGACAGAGGCATGCGCTGTGTGGAGCACTTTATGGCAGCCACGCGAAGGCGCGAGGCCAGCGGCCGATGCTGCGTGGGGCGGGGTCTGCGTCCACGTATTTGGAGGCTGGCTGTTATTCCGTTGGTGCCCCTACCGCTCGGCGATCATGGCGACGGTGGCAGCACTGTGGCGGAGAGCGAGGGACTACATGAAGACCAAGGAGTTCCGGGAATACCTGACCAGCGTGCACTTCTGGGGTCCTGTGGCCAACTGGGGCCTGCCGCTGGCCGCCTTTAAGGATATGAGGGCACCGCCCGACATCATCAGCGGCCGCATGACGACGGCGCTCATCTTCTACTCGATGGCCTTCATGCGTTTCGCCTATCGCGTACAGCCTCGAAACTTGCTGCTGTTGGCGTGCCACACCACCAACGTCATGGCGCAGAGTGTGCAGGCGGGCCGCTTCGTAATCCACCACTACGGCGGCACCGCCACCACCACCGCTGCCACCACCACCACCAACGACCCCACCATGGTTCCCACCAGCGACCGTGTGTGTGCTAGCGACTTTGAGGATGACAACTCCTGCTAGGCAGCCCCCGGCTCCAACCCGTCGTCCTCCAAACCTGGCTGAGTGGGCCCGATTGAGTTTTTGCAGCTTGCAAGCACTGAACTGTTACTCTTCCTGAAGAAAAGGCCAGTGAAAAGTTTGGTTTTGACTCAAATAAAACAGTTCGAATCTGATTTAAACCTGCAGTTTGGTTAATAAAAAAAATAGAAAGTAGCAAAGAACGGAAGCTGCAGAGTGTTTATTTCGTGCTCTGAAAATACAGTGTTGTTTAGGGGAGGGTAGATTGGCTGGTCTTTCTCTTCACGGGACCTGCACACACCTCGAGGGGTAGTTTTTACAGGGGAGGAAGACTGAATGAAAGCTCTCTTGGGATGTTCTGTTACTTGTTTTGGGGTGTCCAGGCCAAGTAACGGTGCCTAATAGCATTCATGATTTTTAAAACTTGGTACAGGCATTAATCTCTTACAGCAAAAATAACTCGGGGGCTATGTCTACCAAGGGAAATACTTCAAAGTGGGTTTAAATGAGTTCAGTGAAACCCAGTTTGGACTTTTAAAAGGGGTACTTATTAAGAGAACCTAGAATCTCTTGGTGGCTGGAGAGCAATGACAGACTCTACCATAGAAACAAGATAAACAACTCTGAGGTCTGTTGCTGTCAACCCTGGATTTTAGGTAACTAGAGAATAAGAACGACAAAATCCTAACCCTTTCCTCTTTTCTTCATGTCTAGATGTGGGGGGCGGGGAATGGCAGCTGGTAAAACTGGTAAGCCTATTGCCCTGTATTAAATGCTAGCTAGGGGTGGGGGTGGTGGTCAGTGGTCAACAGTATTAGCCCCGTGTTCCCCTAGGAATCCCATGGGTACTAAGAACTTGTCAAACCAGGTTGCATGAAGTGGGGAGAGAAGGGTGGGGATGTGGATGTGAGGCCACTACCTCTGCAGCAGAGGCTACCCTCTAGGATTTGACCCTGAATCTCTGGCCTCTGGAGGATGCAGGAAGTTCCAGAGTGGTCTGCTGGGTGAAGACTACTTAAACCTTACTTTGGTTAAAGATTTCAAATGTAAAGAAATTGACAACTGACTGAAAGGTTCTGAAGACATCAGGTCTTGGACAAGACAGGCACAACATTAGTGGAACTCTGGAAGATTCCCCTTTATCTTCTTTTTTAAAAATCTTTTTTTTTTTTTTTTTTTTTTAATTTTAGAGAGTGCAAGCTGGGGAGAGGGGCAGAGGGAGAGAGAGTCTTAAGCAGGCTCTACGCTCAGCACGGAGCCCGACACAGGGCTCAATCCCATGACCCCAGGATCACGACTTGAGCTGAGATCAAAGAGTCTGATGCTCAACTGACTGAGGCACCCAGGCGCCCCCACCCCTCCTTTATCTTCTGTGGCATCTAAGCAGTAGTCCTTTTTGTAGGCAGTTTCTGCATTTCACACTCTGCATTCAGGGGGAGAACAAACTCTGGAAAACTATTGTGTATCAGTAACAAATCACCCAAAACTTAGCTTAAAACAACAAATACTACCTCACGATTTCTGAGGGTCAGGAATCTGGGAGTGGCTTAGCTGCGTGTTTCCAGCTCAGGATCTCTCAGTTGTCGGCTGGGGCTGTAGTCTCTGGACTTGCCTTGGGCTGGCGGATCCATTTCCAAGCTCACTCACGCAGTTGTTTGCAGGTTTCATTCACTTCCTTGGCATGGGGGCCACAGGGCTGCTCATGACAGGGCTTCCCTCCACGTATTCCAAGAGAGAGAAAGCCCAAGATAGCCATGGTCTTTTGTAGCGTAATCTGGGAAGTGACACACAATCACTTCAGCTGTGTCCTGTTGGCCCATTTCTGGTACACTGTGGGAGGAAAATACAAGGGTGGGAATACCAGGAGGCAGGGATCTTTGTTGGAGGCTAGCTACCACATATGGTTCTGAAATAAAAATCCTCACGCCTTTCTGAAAGTCAGTGGAAGGTAATAAAGCATGTCAGGTCAGCACCCACCTTCCCCCAAAGATGTCACAAAATGCTCAGTTTACAGTTTTGTAGTTGTAACTAACATGCACATATCAGAGAGCATGGGTTTGAGAATCAGGAAGGAAGTCTCTGGAAGATAGTATTTTAGATAGTTCAGACTATAATGTAATAATAGAAACCAGTTCTGAAAGTTTTGAAGTGGGTCATAACCTTCTTTCAAGATTTTTATTAAAACTTTAAAGGAATTTTCCCCTTCACTAATGTCTGAGTAGGAATTAATATATTTTTAGATCTGTCTTACAACATGTATTTTGTAATTTGAGTATATTCCAATAAAAGGCAGGTAGGTTTCTAATTAACCTGGTAAGAGAAAAGTAGGTAATAATCCTTCCTGATAATTTCCTATCACTTTACAACATTTATAATTTAGAGGGCAAAATGATTAGAGAAAAAATCCAAAAGATTGCAACGCCTCCTACTCTAAGGCAATGCTCCACTTACAGGATCTAATTTGCAGTATGCCCACCCAACACGTAACCCTTTGTTGCCTAAGATATTCATGTTTCAAGCCATAAGAGTGATTAACACTTTAATAGAAATGAGCATTTCAGGGCGCCTGGGTGGCTCAGTTGGTTGAGTGTCCAATTCTTGATCTCAGCTGAGATCTTGATCTCAGGGTTGTGAGTTCAAACCCCACATTGAGCTCCAGGCTGGGCATGAAGCCTACTTAAAAAAAAATAAAAAATAAAATTTTAAACCTTAGGGTAACAATCATTTCATAATCTTCCCCAAACTCTCAAACAATCCTTTCTGGCCCTGGCCATTTAACCTGTCTACAGATCTCTTCCACTACTTATGAAGCCATTAACATTTTCTGAATTGGCAGAGCTATTTTTCCAGAAGTTTTTGTTATGGACACACTTTGGTTATTTCCCAGAATTCGTGTTTTATACTGAGTTTAATAAGTAATGTCTTTCCCCTTAGGTCCCCTGAGCTCCCTGGCAAAAAACGGGCTAAAATCCAAAGAACTACCTCACCTTTGCAACCATAATGCTGAAATGATTTCTCTCCTCTGATTCTTTCCACATATCGTGTCCCAGGGAGAGGCTGAGAGAGTAAATCATATTGCTGGATGAAAACCAGGCACTCCGAGATGAAACACCCCTGTGTGGAAAGGAGACCACTTCCTGGGCTTCTCTGGACCCTGATGCCTCACAAGTGCCCCTGGAGGTGAAGCTGACCCCCACAAAAATGGAGGCTACAACATATTCCGGGAAACGTAACACATAAGTCATGGCAGTTTGAATTTATATTGTTTACGCCTCTTTATTGTCTTGAAATGAAAAACTGTACTTAAAAACTTTCAAAATACCAGGAGTCCATGTTTGTTGCAAAAATTTCATGCAGGGGTATGCGAAGAGCAGGAAAGCCAGATTTCTAACTCCCCCACTCAACCCCAGTTCCTTTCACAGAGCTAACACTGCAAAAGAGCTTGGGAAAAGCACACAACTTTCAAGACCTTTTGTTGAAAGATACAAATAGTTTAACAGCATGCCACGCATTGTTAAACATTCTGCTTTTCTATTTAGTAGGTGTTCGAGAGCATTCCACGTTACTGCATTGCAGCATTAGTTTATACTTCTTAGCAACTGCATAATGCTCTGTAGCATGGATGTGCTGGGATTTAACCCGTCATCTCGATGGCTGGCTGCCAACGCTGCTGTGAGCGCCCTTTTGTGCACATCCTGTGCCGCGCGCACAGATCCGTAGAGAGGCCCACAGGTTGATGTCCCTGTACACGCTACATTTGCTTTAAAGCTCTCTCTGGGCATGTCTTCCTTTCTTCAATTTCAGTGTAATTAAACGTTGCCAGCATAATGTTTTTCTGAACAGTATCTTGAATTTATCAGAGCAGACAATAAATCCAGAGAGGACACCATGTATACCATTGTCCACACCCTATGAATCCTCACATTTGCATCTATTCCAGGGCCTGACCCGTGGCTAACACGTGATAAATGTTGGAGAGAGAAGGAAAAGCTAACTAGATACAAGGGGCATGAAATGAAAGTGTTCATAACCCTAAGTTCCTAAAGTTAGAAATCAGGTCTTAAATTGGTTAGGGACTCAAAATTTAATTTGATCCCAACTCTTGTACCTTGTATCTAGAAGCTAGGAAATGTTTCAGCAAACTTCTCGGTTTGGGGATAGTTGTGAGATGAATGAAAATTCTTACTTTACTGTTGATGTCTTCTAAAGGAGCTGCATGAAATGAAGGGAGAAAGAAAATGTATGATTCAAGACCAAATAGTTAAGTTACAGGCACGTTTGTATTTATCCAGGGTTTACAGCATTATATTACACTCATTTTAATATAAAAATATACCAAATACACCTCACCCTCTCCCCATTCTCTAGAGACCACATCCTTTTTTTTTTTTTTTTTAATGTTTATTTATTTTGAGACAGCGTGCGCTAGCAAGGAAGGGGGGAGAGAGAATTGTAAGCAGGCTCCACACTATCAGTTGTCAGCGTGGGGCCCAGTGTGGGGCTCCAACCCACGAACCACAAGATCATGACCTGAGTCAAAATCAAGAGTCGGACACTTAACTAAGCCACCCAGGTGCCCCTACAGGGTCACATCCTTGATGGGCAGCTCAGTAAGCAAAGGAGGATGGCTTCATTTGGGGTTGGAGTGGAAGCATCTCCTCCAGGAAGCGGGGAATGAGGCAATTCTGTTCCTAAAGGTCCAGAGGTGACATGGCCCAGTTAGGCACTGCTGGCTTTGAACAGGAGCAGAGGTAGGGAAGGGTGAGGCTGATCCCCTGGACCACTGCATATGACTGGACAGTGGTTTTGCAGTTTAGGAAACAGACAGGATAAAGTCAGAAGTAGATGACTTTTGGGGATAGAGGAAGTACAAATGAATCTGTCAATCTGCTGAAAGAAAAATGATGCCTTTGAATTTCTAAAAGAATGTTGGTATTTCACCCTTAAATCTCATAACAAAGGACCAGGTTGGTTTAGTTAATGGTCTAACATTCATGTGTATGAATAAGCGATCTGTGGATCCTTCGGTCAACAAATATTCATGGAGCACATGAGGGCTAGACCCTGTGCACTCAGGATATTAATGAGCGGAAAGAGGGGATTGCCACGGGAGTTGACTTTTCCCAGGAGTACCATAAACAGGTCAGTAACTGTGAAGCTATCCCCGACATTCCCGTTTGTGAGACTGGCATGGGCCTTCTGCCTGCTTTGGTCAATCAAGTCACTGTGTTCTCTGGTCCCCACTGACCAGCCTGGGCCCACCTCCTTGCCCTAGTGCCCGGGGCTACCAGAAATAGGTAGCAACAGTTCTGTACTAAATTGGAAATGGCTAGAAAATGGGCAATCTCTTTTCTTGCCTTCTTTCAAAAAGGAAGGATTTACATCACAGCCTGCCCCTTGGGCACCCCTCGTAAGCGAGACTTTTTTTAGGAAGGGGGTAGGGATAGGGCTTGTGTGCCAGCTGGCAGAGAACTCTTTGTGACCCTTCGCCCAGGGCTGGCCAAATAGCCTTTACTGTGTTAAGCAGCTTAAGTTTAGGATCAGAAAAGAATAGCAAAAACCTTCCCGCAAAACCAATAAACCAAAACAAACAAAAGAAAAAAAAAAAAAAAAACCCTGGGTGACAGCAAGTTTTGGCACAACAGTATCTAACATTTTTTGGTGGGTTACAGATAACACAACACCAAGCTTACGAATATTAAAAAAAATATTCCCAAAGAGTCAAAGGAAAGTCCAAGAAAAGACAACAAAAATTCCTTTTTGTTTGGGTGGTGCACTCTGTTAAGTTTTTCCTTTTGCACAGAAAAGAAGGGCTGAGATTGAAGCCATGCCGACCTTCACATAACATGCCTGGGTTTTGTCAAAGGGCAGCCTAAAACAAGAGAAAATGTTTAATTTTCTTTATTTGAAAGGAAAAATGTAAAACACCAAAGACAGTTATTTTAACAAGTTTTTCTTATGGAAATTAACAAGTTGCTAGTAATGCCACAGGGAAGAGCTAGGGATCCCTGGTGTCATTTTAGGGCTGATGTGCTTTTGGATTATGTTAGAAAGTTGATTTACTTAAGACTAGACCAATGACCTCAGGTATATTTGACTAAACACAGCTGACAGGCAGATTATGTTGAATTACTTCACAGATGTGAGAACCATCAATTAGAAAGAGCGTAGGGCTCAGTGTCCTTTCTTTCAAATAATAAGGACACAGAAAAACTTCGGGTTAGACTAAATTGTGAGTTCATTATGGCCTTACATAAGAGAACAGGCATCAGAGAAATGAGGTTATTCTATCCTTACTTAACCTCATAGGTCTAAACTCACCTCAGGCCTTCCCTTCAGGTGTCTCTGCCCCAGGTTCCTTTGAACTTGGTTTTTGATGCTGTAGATGGAGGTTGTCTAGCTTCTGTATATCTTCGGTAAGACCATTTCTAAGATCCTCATTGTTTCTCAGAAATTCTTTCACTACTTCCAGTCGATTTAAGATCTGCAAGAGGAAACCACACAATGTATGGCTTAGAAAATTTTATAGCAGGCTTATAATTCTGATGAAAAACTTACTAGCTTCAAGACTGTCTCTTGCTCATGTGTCCACCAGTAGCTGGTTCTGGGGCTACACAAAGGGGTGTCTGCTTGTCTCAAGTTTTTTTTTTTTTTTTTTGCTTTTAGGGGCCAACATCCAAAATATATAAAGAACTCGTACATGAAAAGGTGCTCAACATCACTAATCATCAGGGAAATGCAAAACAAAACCACAATGAAATCTCACCATCTGCCTGTCAGAGTGGCCATCATTAAAAAGACAAGAGGTAATAGATGCTGGTGAAGATGTGGTCAAAAGGGACCCCCTGTGCGCTGCTGGTGGGAATGTAAACTGGTGTAGCCACTATGGAGAACAGTACGGAGGTTCCTCAAAAAAATTAAACAGAATTACCATGAGATCCAGCAATTCTACTTCTGGAAATATATCTGAAGGAAATGAAAACACCATGTGGAAGAGATATCTGCAGCCCCATGTTCATGAGCAGCATTATTAACAACAGCCAAGATGTGGAAACAGCCTAAGTATCCATCGATAGATGAATGGATAAAGAAGTTGTGGTACATATATATACCATGGGATATTATTCAGCCATAAAAAAAAGGAGGAAATCCTGCATTTGTGACAACGTGGATGGACCTTCAGGGCATTATGCTAAGTGAAAGAAGTCAGAGAAAGACAAATACTGTATGATTTATACGTGGAATCTTAAAAAAAAAAAAAAAAAGCCCCAAAAAGCAAACTCAAAGACCAAGAGATCAGAATTGTAGTAACCTGAAGGGGCGATGGGGTGGGGCAGAGAGGGAATGAGAGGGAGGGGATCAAAATGTAACAAACTTTAGTTATAAGATAAAAAAGTACTAGGGATGGAATGTACAACACGATGATTACAGCGAACACTGCTGTGTGATATACAGGACATTTGTTACAAGAGTAAATCCTAAGCGTTCGCATCACCAGGAAAAGTTTTTTTCTTATTTTTTGTTTGTATCTGTATGAGCAGATGGATATTAACTAAACTTACTGTGGTAACCATTTTACAGTATATGTAGGTCAAATCATCATGCTGTATGCCTTAAGCTGCATGTCAATTACATCTCATAAAAATGGGGAAAAAAATTTTTAACTCTTTTTGCTTTAAAACTTCCTGCATTTGAAAAAAAAAAAAAAACTTCCTGCATTTGTAGGAAAGGGCTATATATCTGTCTCTATCTCTATACGTGTATGTACACACACACACACACACACACACACACACACACGGGCACACATGTATGCACACATATATATGTATACTGTAATATTAAAACAAAATGATGCCCTTTCATTTGGAATTTATAGCTGCACATTTATTACTATTGAATATGTGTATATTAAATACTTATAAAATATGTGTATGTTTAATAGTAATAAATGTACATGTACAGAATTCAAATTTTTTTTTTCAACGTTTATTTATTTTTGGGACAGAGAGAGACAGAGCATGAACGGGGGAGGGGCAGAGAGAGAGGGACACACAGAATCGGAAACAGGCTCCAGGCTCTGAGCCATCAGCCCAGAGCCTGACGCGGGGCTCGAACTCACAGACCGCGAGATCGTGACCTGGCTGAAGTCGGACGCTTAACCGACTGCGCCACCCAGGCGCCCCTAGAATTCAAAATGAACACAGGGGAACAAGGTAAAAAGTCAGTCTTCTTCCCCACCCTGTCCCCAGTCACCCAGCTCCTATCTTCAGAGGGGACCACAACAAAGTTTCTTGTGTTTCTTCCAGAGACTTACATGTGAGCACACATATATACATGTATACATACACATTTAAAAGTTTTTTCACAATAACTATGACTGACACATACACATTTTAAAAAACACAAATGGCAGCATACTAGACGCTGTCCCTCAACCGAGTTTTTTTTCTGTGGCCTCATTATTTTTTTTTAATGACTATATAGTATTTCAGTTATGGATGCTTCACATTTTAACATATTATTTCAAGTCTTCTGTTAGGAGCAATAATGCTGAAGTAACTAACCTGGTACACGTGTCATTTTGCACAAGTGACAGGCTATTTGTAGGATCTGTTTTTAGAAGTGGAACGTGGTGTTAATTTTGAGTTTTCTCTTTTACTGTTAATAGATTTTGCCCAAACTACCATGTATAGAGGTTACTGTGCTGATTTAAACTCCCACCAATAATGCATACTTCCCAACGCTTAAACGAATACAAGTACTCTCAGAATAGTACAATGGAAGTGTTTTCACTGGGCTTATCCTCAGGATCCCCTAACCGGTCACTTTGCTTAAATGAGAGACACTCATATTTGGGGGGCATGGTGAATTTTTTTAATGGGGGACCCTGAACTCCAAGCTAAGTCAAGATGACTTAAATCTGATGAAGAAAAGCAATGGAGTACCTTACTCCTAGCAGAGTGGTGGTTCTTAAACTTTACAGAGAATTCATAATTGATTCTGATGCAGTAAATGTGGGGCGTAAGCTAAGCACGCACTCAGGTTATTGTGATGTAGGCACATGAAACAGCCAGATGCTGGATGATGGCGGGATGGGAGGGAGGGAGAAGACTGGCTGTGGCTTGTGGCTAGGACGAACAGGGATCCGGGAGGGCCAGCGAGGAGCTAAAGACTGCCAGAGATCTCCAGACAGGTTAGTTAAGTAGAGGGGAACAGGCTGTTTATTACACAGCTGGAAGCAAGTCTACTGCTCCTCAAAGTTACCTGGGCTTTAAATAATAAATCTGGAAACCATAAAAATGTGAAAGATCACACTGACGACATTACCCCCAGCACACGTTGGTAACTGTGGATACTGCACTGTTAGCACTTATGCCTGTGCTTGGTACTGGGTTCCCATCAGATGCCCATGACACCGCTGGCTGGGTCTGCGAACTGCACACACTCCAAGATGGAGTGGGGGCCTTCCTCCCCCTCTCCAGAGACATTCTCATTGGATGACTTGGGCACTGTGATCCTTTTGCTGTGACCTCTTGATCCTCTGTGCCCTTGAAATGTGCTTAAGAGGGGTGATTATTTTAGTTTGGTGGGGTGGTGGGGGCGGTGCAGAGACACAGTCAAAAAATTTTTTAAATTAAGAATAGGGAAGACTTCTGCACGTTTATATGTAAAGGGAGAAGAGGAAATAGAGACGGAAAAACTGAAAGTACAAGAAAAATCACGGAATGTAGTCAGACAGACTTGGATTTTGAAGCCCAGCTTTACCACTTAACCAGCTGTGTAAGTTTGGGTAAGACACTTGACCTCTCTGAGCTCGCTTCCACATATGCCAATGAAAGATGAGGCTACCAACACCACCTAGGATTCTTGTGAGCACTAGAAATAATCTACTCTGGGGCGCCTGGGTAGCTCAGTTGGTTAAGCATCCAACAGCGGCTCAGGTCATGATCTCGAGGTTCATGGGTTCAAGCCCTGCGTCAGGCTCTGTGCTGACAGCTCAGAGCCTGGAGCTTGCTTCGGATTCTGTGTCTCCCTCTCTCTCTGCCCCTCCCCTGCTCATGCTCTGTGTCTCTCAAAAATAAACAAGCATTAAATACAATTTTTTTTAATAAAAAAAGAAATAATCTACTCCAAGAACTTAGCATTGTGTCTGGTACATTCATTCCACAAATACTTATCAAAAGCCAGTCTACTATGTGCCATGTGCTGCTCTAGGCAAAACATGCTTAGCATCCCCATTCTTCTGCTTAATCCCAAACCCTTGGACTTGTCTTTGACGTCTCTACATGCCCCCATGTGCGCACCTTCTCACCATACCATGTCTACACTTCTGTCCTGGTCTGAACCCGGTAAGTGCAGGAGCCTCCTTGTGTGTCTCCCTGCTCCTGTCCCACAGCGGCCATCGCAGGAGTAAAAGCCTACGTCCTTCTGATGGCTCACGGGCCAATATGACCTGCTTTCTTCGCCTTACTTTCTCTTACCTCCTCACACGCTTTTCTTTCTCTATCCGCACCCCAGCCATCCTGCTCACATTGCTGTCCCCCCTGCCTGAAGGCTCTCCCTGCACATGTGCACATGGCTAATCCTCACCTTTTCCAGGGGGCCAACGTGACCACCTGGTTGCAACCTGATACTCGTCCCCACTCTGCTACTCCTCGTCCCCCATTCTGTGCTTGACACAGTACTTCTTCTAAAGCTGAGAAGCGCCGTTTGCTTACTACATTGACTCTTTACTGTCTCCCCCTACGGGGATCTTTGTTTTGGTCACTGATGCACACCAAGCTTCTAGAACTGTGTCTGGCACATAGCAGGTACATGCTCCGTAAATATTTTCTGGAATATAATAAATAAAGGGTCATTTCAATCCTTTTTCTGACTGAGTCAGGTACATCTGTCACTGCCCCTTCTGCTTATGTCTCCCCAGGGGTCTCTGTGGAGATGGTCCCTTCACCAGGGTTTAAGATATCAGGAATGGTTTTAAAGAATGCACAAATTCCTTACATGTTTTTTAGCCACTTACTGCGCTTGACATGCTTTAGCTGAATTAAAAAAAAATTTTTTTTTAACATTTATTCATTTTTGAGAGAGGGAGGGAGAGGGGCAGAGACAGGGACACAGAGGATCTGAAGCAGGCTCCGTGCTGTGAGCGCAGAGCCTGATGTGGGGCTCAAGCCCATGAACCGCGAGATCATGACCTCAGCTGAAATTAACAGTCAGCCGCAGCTGATGACATTTTCAATTCACTGCCATTTGGCTTAGCAAATCTTCAGACTTTGGAGGCTCACCCTAAAGAATGTGGATAATCATGTATGGTGTGGAACTTTCAAAAGAGATCAGTTCCACGCATCATGGAAAGCCAACCTTCAAATTCTTTCAGATAATGTGCCAATCAATCCTAACTTACATTTTGATCGATTGAAATATCAAGAGAAATGCCATGGTCTACTGAACAGAAAGCAGGAAAAATGCAAATTTATCAATTCTATATAGAGGCTTTGGGATGCAGAGGACAGGCCACCCAACCCCAGTTTCCTCTCTGTAAAGCAGAGGTAATGAGGGTTCAGAATTGACAGCTGCCAGCACCTCAGCGATATGAGATCTGCAGTGCCGCATGTGGAAAGGCACAGGACCAGAGGAGGGAGACCCCTGCGCCAACCCTCACACTCTTCTGTTCCTGCCTGCTCCTTGGGGTTGCTGCCTGGCATGTAAAGCAGGGGATATGGTGACCGCCAGGTTCCCTTCCAGCTTCGAAATTACACAGACTCCTGGCTTGAGTGTGCTCCTGTACAGATGCATTTTGCTGTGTGTTACACAGAAAAAAAAAAGAACCACAGGTCCCTCAAGAGAGAAGACAGAGCTAGTGACCACTCAAGGGGCTTGAGTCTGACCCCTCCTCTCCAACCCCATCGTTGTCTTGTTCTGTTCTACACTGCTTCTAACAAAAGCAGCAGAAAGAAAATTGGGGCCGGTTCTAATGGTATTTTATTTTTTTTATGTTTATTTATTTTGAGACAGAGAGAGAGAGAGAGAGAGAGAGAGGGCAAGCACACAAATGGGGGTGGAACAGAGAGAGATGATGGAGAGAGAAAATCCCAAGGAGGCTCCAAACTGTCAGTGCAGAGCCCAACACAGGGCTCGATCCCACGAACCTTGAGATCATGACCTGAACCAAAATTGAGAGTTGGATGCTGAACCAACTGAGCCACCCAGATGCCCCTGGTTCTAATGGTATTTTAAAATAAAGTAAGGTAAAACACCCGGGTTTAGAAAATACAAGACTTAACTGTCCTCTTCATCATTGTAAACACCTATGCTGTGCTGGGGTGGGAGCATCCAGAAACCAGTGGTACCTGGTCCCGCTGCTAAATTAGGAGCTCACCAGGCTGAATGAATCATCTAGGTCAAGGTCAGAATGATTAACATATGCATATGGACCAGTAAGGAGCACGGCTTAATGAATGAAATACTTTATAGTAAATAAACACTCTGTGTTTAAAGAGGCAACCAGCAAAACTACTTTGCTTGGATAAGGTACAATGGAGAGGAAAAATGATTTGTCCAAGATCTCCTGGTGATGTAAAATTCCAATCCAGCAAGTACTGGAATACGTCTGAATTTTACCAGAACACTGCTTTTTTATACCTTGCATGTAACAAACGGGATTCATTTCTCCTGTATTCCCTATCAGGACTTACGGCCATCATTAGCCTGCAGGGGCCTAAGCTGGAAACCTTGATCCTTTGACCCCCTCCTTCCCCACCTCCTTCCAGCCCCATGCCACACTCCAAGTAATATAAGCATCCACTAAGAGCCATCAGCTCTACCCAAGCAATGCCTCCAGAATGCGGCCCCTCCACCGCACCTCTAGTTTCTGTCCTTTCTCCAACCTCGCACGGCTGTGACACCATCCTGCAAGTCTCCAACCTCCAACTACCATGAGTTAACTTTCTAAAAGCAATACTGGATCCATTTGATTAACTCTTTCTGGCCTAAAAACACCCATTGGCTCCCTACTGCTTTTTAGGAATAAGGTCCAAGCCCCTTGGAACAGCACAACAAACCTTTCAAAATACGGCTTCAAACTACCTGACTGCCCTCGCATCTGACCACATCTTCTATGCTGGCCTTACCACTGCTCAGGCCCAAGTTATTCTTCTGTACCTCTGCAAGTGCTGTTCCTCCTGCCAAGAACGCCCTTCCACTCATGCCAGTTTGCCAAACTCTTACGTGATCCTCCTAGTCCTGGCTCAACAGCATCTTCTCAGCAAAGTCTTTTTTTGCAATCCCCTCTCGACCTGCAGAGAATCCCCAGAGCCTTTTGTTCAGAAACCTGTTGGAGCCCTTACCGTGTTGTGCCACTCTGTGCACACATTAGGCACTCAGATGTCTGCTGATTGAGGGAAAATATTTGTTTCAAGGTAGTGTTAGTCTGTGTCAAAAGAACATGCATTTCTGGAAATGATCGGACTTATAAATCAGAAACATAACTGGCAATATGTTGAAACAAGCTACTCTTCCTCCCTGGTGCCTTTCTTTGGTCTACTCGCACAGAGAATAGAATACTTTTTTTTTTTTTTTTTTTTTACCTCTTCAGGCAACACGTCTTGTTCTTGTGCTTGAAGATAGATCTCTTGAAGTTTCTCCTTTAGTAATTCCATTTCTATTTCATTTACTTGGCTCTCACTCAGGTAAACTCCTGTTTCATATTCACATCCATCTAGCTGATCTTCTGCAGGGATGTGAACAGCCCAGTCAGATGTCAACAGCTGTTTGAATCATCAAACAAATATATGAATAATGGAATGGAAAAGATGTTTCACTGGATTGCTCAAAGAATTTATAACTAAACCTCTTTGACTGTATCCATTTTACTAATATCTTGTGACCACAGAAAAGCTTCTTAAGCCCAGCACAATTCTGCATTTCGTATCAACATTTTTCCCCCTGCTTACATTCTAAAATTTCATTTAAATCCAACAAACTTCAAATTCTAAATGAGTGACTGGAGTTGGCTTTTTTCCCATAGTTGTTTTTTTTTTTAATGTTCATTTATTTATTTTGAGAGAGAGAGAGAGAGACTGTGCATGCACGGGGGAGGGGCAGAGACAATTCCAAGCAGGCTCCACGCTATAGCATGGAGCCTGACGTGGGGTTCGATGCCACCAACCTCAAGATCATGACCTGAGTGGAAATCAAGAGTCAGACACTTAAACCAACTTAGCCACCCAGGCGCCCCTCTCCTTAGTTCTTTATGCCAGAACTGTTCAATCTGATTTTTACCTGTTCTATTCTGGCGTAGGCTGCCACAATCTCTGGAATATTCTTGAATTCATTCAGAAAATTTTGGATCTTCATCTGAAAATCTCGAAGCCACAGAGAAGACACTTTCATCTCTGAAGAATGCATGATCTCATTACGACATCTAATCACCTACAGAAAGGCAAAAAAAGATAGAAGGTTTCAAAGTCAAATGATGGGGTAAATGGAAATTCTGGACTTCCCAAGAAAAACTGCAGAAAGGCTTTGTTAATTATGAAATCCACAAGGCTTCAGGGGGATGTTTGACCGCCTGCTACTTGGAGTAACGAGTGAGAAATACAAACAGGCCTACAACTATTGTCGGCTCTTGAAATCTTGTGACTGGCTGGTTATCTCTTACACAACCTCCCAAATCTCTAAACTTAAAACCCACCTGCCAGGGGTGCCTGGGTGGCTCAGTCACTTGAGCAGCCGACTTGGGCTCAGGTTGTGATCTCGTGGTTTGTGAGTTCAAGCCCCACATTTGGCTCACTGCTGTCAGCACAGAGCCCACTTCGGATCCTGTCTCCCTCTCTCTCTGCCCTTCTCCTGCTCTCGTTCTCTCTCAAAAACAAACAAACAAATAACAACAACAACAACAAAAGACCACTCTTATCAAAAACAAACAAACAAACAAACAAACAAAACCACCTGCCAAAGAGCAAGAGAATTGGTTACTGGCTCTACGTATACCCAAAGGCTGAAGCAGACAATGCAAAACTCTTTTAAATATTGTTGGAGCTCCAGGAAGGTGGGCAAAGGGGGTGTTTTGATGTGGCAAGTCTGATGAAAACAAAATCAACTTTTGCCTATATTGTATAACAAATGCTTCTGTCTCATTGTGTATTAGTATACAATTCACATAAAGTCTTCCACGTTCTTAGCTAAAAGATATGAAGAGGTCGACTTTGTACTGTGACAGTTTTTGTCTGCTGATATTATGAAAGATTCTCAGTTCTTCCAGCTGCTAGCATGCCAGCAAAATACACGTGCATTTTCTCTATATGTCATATATAATCCAGGTACGTTGTGTACTCTTTTCGACAACCCTCAGACTAATCAATGTGCGAGAGCTGTTCTCTGGTGAAACAGAGAAAGTCTAAATCCCCCAGAGGAAATCTGACAAGCATAGTGATCTATTCGGAGACTGCTTGTCTGTTAGGGTTAGCCAAAGAGATTCAGAAGGGCAGGATTCAAATGCTGGCACATGACCGACAGAGTGATGCACTCCTCTCTGTTTTATTTTTTATTTTTTATTTTTTAAACGTTTTATTTTTTTAAGTAATCTTTACACCCAACGTGTGGCTCGAATCTACAACCTCGAGATCAAGAGTCACATGCTCCACCGAGTGAGCCGGCCAGGCGCCCCTATTTTTTTTTTTTTAATATGGAAAATTACCTGACTTCTGTTTATGGCAGACCAGGGGAGAGAAATTGGTGGCTCATCTATTTTAGCAGTGAACAGAAGATCAAGGTGTTGGGAAACTTCAGTGAGGGAGAACTCAGGGGCCAGTCTCCTACCTGCATTCTCATAGGGGTTCTTGGACACACAGAAGGTGCATGCGACGTGGGCCCCACTAGCCCACTTAGTGTTGCCAACCTTGAGCCAAAGTCTAACTTTCCCTGCACGACACTGTTCTGGGGAGAGACCGTCTGCTACGTGGGTGTGCGCACGGCTGCTTGAGCACCACAGGGTGTCTTTCTCAGCTGCCCTTCACAGCACCGACCCGACTGACTCTCACTGGATGATTTTATTTTTATTATTATTTTTTAATGTTTAATTATTTTTGAGTGAGAGAGAGGGAGAAAGAATGAGTGGGGAAGGGGCAGAGAGAGGGGGGGATAGAGCATCTGAAGCAGGCTCCAGGATCTGACCTGTCAGGATCTGACCTGTCAGCATCTGAGCATGATGTGGGGCTCAAACCCACAAACTGTGAGATCATGACCTGAGCCGAAGTTGGACGCTTAACCAACTGAGCCACCCAGGGGCCCCTCACTGGATGGTTTTACATGTGACAGCTCTTACCTCTGTGACTTTCTTTCGATCAATCATGAAGTGATCACAGGAGTTGATGAGGCTTAAAAGGGCAACGGCATCACATTCCTCAGGGCCTGTTTTGTCTGCCAGTCCTCGGGGCATGAAGGCCTAGAGTAGGGGAGGCACAAGGGACACCTGAGTCTCCTCCAACCCTAGGAACCGGTGGGCAAATGTTACTTACCTGTTTCCCAAATGCTGATTGGAATGTTCTTACTGCGGTTTCAAGGTAGAGCCTTGTGAGTCCAAAACACAGGTTGGGAAAGAGTGTGAGAGCTAAGGCTTGGCCAAGTGTGATCACCGAAGGGTTGCTCTATCTATCCCTCTGCTATCAGAAATACTTCAACACTTGGCATATCTGTCCTTTCTTAATGGTGGACAAGCAGGAAGCATAGGTAGAAAGCAGTCCTTTTCTTCCCCCTCTTTTCCTTCCTGAGGTTTCAGTGGCTGAATTGTTAAAGAAGACTTAAAATTTAAAAGTGATAGTTACTCCCAAGTGAGCCTGGGCTTTGGAGTGTGATAGAGCCAGGTTCACATCCCACCTCAGCCACCTGCCAACTTGGGGGACCCTGGGCGAGTTACTTACCCTCAGAGTCCTCATTGGTAAGTAGGGGATAACTGTCCTCGTCTACTTCGAAGGATGTTGTGAGAATTACATGAGTTAATGCAGGTGAAGGACGGTGTCCGGCACACGGTAAACCAACAGGCCATAAATGTGGGCAATTACCGTGCTGATAGTGCAACGTGAGCATGACCTACCTAGGAGTTGCAGATGGGATCCTAGGGTTTGAGATACTAGATATATCAGAAGGCCCTCGTTCTAGTGTGATCTTGCCTTCTGTAGGATTTTATGGCACAGACCCCCAAAATGGTGTCACAGCAAGGCTTGGGCATATTTCTCTCCTGCAACAGTTCCAAATTTACATCTGAATGCAATAATTTTACCAAGCTCAGCAGCTCAAGAGTACATTCCTGCCAAGGAACTAGAAACGATGACATAAGCAAAATTACTTGCAATAAGAACTCTAAATAGAGAGACCTATTTTCCTGAAAACAGACACATTTCAGTAGGCAGGCAACCACATTTCCTATAGTGCTGCTCGTAACGGTATTACAGAAAGGGCTTGTGGTCAGTGCCAACACACCCCAAGGAGAGTCATGGCTATGTTCCTGATGGTGGTGGAATCCTCCACTGGAGCCTCACACAATTAAGAACTTTGGGGGACGCCTGGCTGGCTCAGTCGGTTAAGCATCGGACTTTGGCTCAGGTCACGATCTCACCGTTTGTGAGTTCGAGCCCCGTGTGCTATGTTGAGAGCTCAGAGCCTGGAGCCTGCTTCAGATTCTGTTTCTCCCCACCGCCCCCCCCTTCTCTCTGCCCCTCCGCTCATGCTCGCTCTCTCTCTCTCAAAAATGAATAAACATTAAAAAAAAAGATACAGTAGCCAGTACCACTGTCTTTTCATGTCTTAACAGCCACTGACTTGCTGATCCTCTGAAAGTCTATAGTGGATGCTACAATGTTTACAAAGAAGTTAACTTATCACAGCCAAAGCAGGGCAGTAACACTGGAAAAAAAAAACCCAAAAAACCCACCACCATCATCAACAAAAAACACTTCAGCTCCCACTGGGAGGATAATCCCAAAGTTAAGAAGGGATCTTAGGTGCCTCAAAACCAGGCACAGTTTTTCTTTTCTATTACAAGGAACGTCCCATCTGGCATTTTCTTGCCAGTATAAAACTGTCTTTCCCACATTAACGTTTTATTCTAGGACTTATTCCTTTTCTTCAGAACTAGAAGCCGACAGCGAGGCTTTGCTGCCTCCTTGCCACTGAAAGGAGTTTCTTAAAATGGTGTTGCATGCCACCGTGTTCCAGATGTCAAAGGCACGTGGTGGGAAACACCTGTTACTTGCCTCTCACTATCCTCTACTGCGTGTTCAGTGAGTAGGGGGAGATGAAGTTGGAGAAACAAACAGGGGCCAGGTCGTGCTGGGCTTTACTGGCTCTGGAAAGGGGTTTGGAGTTTATTCGAAGGATATCAGGAAGCCACGTGAGGGTTTTAGGCAAGGGAAGAAAATGAGCCAATTTACCCCTGAACACCACACATCCTGCAGTGTGGAGAACGGACCAGAGGTGATCACAAATGACCAGAGCAGCAGAGGTGACTGGGATGGAGGCTGCAGCCAGAGGCCAGGCAGGAGAGGTGAGAGTTGTGACGTGGAGATGGAGAGAAGCATCCACAACTATTGTGCAGGTGTAAACAAGGGGGTGGAGAGGGAGAGATGAATTGAGGGTGGTTGTAGGTAGTTGCTGCTGGAGTGTGGCCGTGGGTTTGGTGGCGGGGGTGGGGGGTGGTGGTGGTAGAGATGAAGACTCCTGCTCGAGGAGTAAATACAAAGTCCCCAGGAGGGAATAAGGAGAGGGGTCGAGCACGCACTTGCATATGGGAAGGGCCAGGGGTACGAAATGGGGAGCCATTAGCATAAGGGTAGTCTTTAATGGTGAACTCCATGGCCGGGGCGATATCCCCAGAAGAGAAGAGGGGGACAGAAGAGGCCTGAGAAATGTCCACCAAGGACCAGGAGGAGGCCGAGGAGGAGGTAGAGCCAGAGAGAGAGGAGGAAACCTGTGGGGGAGAATGATGTCACAGAGCCACAACTGTTTCAAGAGTGGCCAGGAGAGCCAAATGTCTGAGAGGTAAGAAAGATGAGGCTGGAGAACTGGAGGTCAAGTGTGCCGACAAAATAGATGCAGTGTGCTGGGAGGGGCAGAAGCCACGGTGGAATGGGTTGAGGAGTGACCGGGAGCTGAGGGAAAGACAACAGGCATAAAACCCTTTCTGAGACGCTCTGCTGGGCATGCACATGGGAGGCAGGCAGAGAGATGGGGAGAGTGCTAGAGGGAATGGCTCAAGGGAAGCATTTCTTTCTTTTAAAATTTTATTTTCCCAAATATCTATTCAAGCTTTTTTTTTTTTAAACGGCTTTATTGAGATATAATCCACATACCATACAGTTCACCAGTTCAAAGCATACAGTTCTTTCCAACAATGTGAATGGATCTTGAGGGCCTTATGCTGAGTGAAATAAGTCAGAGAAAGACAAATATTGTGTGATCCCACTTCTACGTGGAATCTAAACCAAACCAAAGCAAAAACCCAAGCTCAGCGATCCAGAGAACAGATCGGTGGTTTTCAGAGGTGGGGGGTGGGAACGGGCAATATAGGTGAAGGGGGTCGAAGGGAACTGACTTCCAGTTATAAAATACATAGGTCCTGGGGATGTATTGTACTGCATGGTGCCTGTAGTTAATAATACTGTGTTGTGTTTGAAAGTAGCTGAAACAGCAGATCTTAGAAGTTCTCATCACAAGAAAATAAACTTTTTGTAACTATGTATGGTGATGTGGCCAATCACTCGATACTCCTATCAAACCCTTCTGTTGCACATCTAAAACTGATACAATGTCATATGTCAGTTACACCGCGATACAAAAAATGTACAGTCCAGTGGTTTCTGGTATATTCACACGGTTGTGCAACCATCACCAGTTCGTTTTAGAACATTTTCATCACCCCAAAGAGAAGCCCTCTACCTCCATTCACTATCACTTCCCTCTTACCCCCAGGCCCTGGCAACCACTAACCTTTTACCTCTACATATCTGCCCATTCTGGACGTTTCATATAATATATGCCTGGCTTCTTTCACTTGGCATAATGTTCTCAAGGTTCAACCAACTTCATTCCTTTTATGGCTAAATAACACCTCATTATATGGACAGGCCACATTTTGCTTATCCATTCATCAGCTGATGGACATTTGTGTTGTTTCCACATTTCGGCTATCGTGAATAGTGCTGCTAGGGATACTCACACACAAATGTGTGTGGTTTTTGTGTGGATGTATATTTCTAAATTCATTCAGTATAAACCTAGAAGTGGAATTGCTAGGTCATGTGGTAACCCTATGTTTAATCTTTTCTTTCTTTTTCAAAAAAAAAATTAAATAAACTGAGGCAACGTTAAAGCTATTTGTATGGTGATGGGACTAAGCTGACAGGGAGAAAGGGTGGATACTTGAAGACTGAAAGTCTGTGGGTAGGTGGGAGGGAACGTGGTCTGACACACAAGTGGAGAGCCAAGGCGGTTACAGATGCCCTTCCAACTCTAGCAGAAGGAAGACGGTGCACATGGAGATAGGCTGGTAGGTCTGGCAAAAAGATGCAGAAGCATGTATCTGAGGGCATGCATCAACTCCAGGAAAAAAGTCAGCAGCTGGGGGTGAGGGTGGAGGAGTGGAAGCTTACAGAAGGAAAGGCAGCAACAGCTGTCTCCAGAAACAGGAGCCCTATACACAGGCGAGGCCAGAGCAATGGGACTCGTGATCAAGAACTAAAAGTGATACCAGTCAGCTAACCTTGGGGTGCCTGGGTGGCTCAATGGGTTAAGCGTCTGACTTCTGATTTCTGCTCAGGTCATGATCTCATGGTTTGTGAGTTTGAGCCCTCTGCCCTTCTCACACGCTCTTTCTCTCAAACTAAATAAATAAACTCAAAAAAAAAAAAAAAAAAAAAAAAGAAAGAAAGAAAGAAAAAAAAAGCCTGGGTGGCTCAGTTGGTTAAGGGTCTGACTTCCACTCAGGTCATGATCTTGCATTGACTTTGGACCCCGTGTTGAGCTCTGTGCTGACAGCTTGGAGCCTGGAGCCCACTTCGGATTCTGTGTCTCCTTCTCTCTGTCCCTCCCTCGTTCACACTCTTTCTCTCGGTTTCTCTCAAAAATAAACAAACATTTAAAAGAAAGAAAGAAACAAACAAACAAACAAAGAAACCAGTCAGCTCCCTCAAGAGATTCTTCCCCTGAGCACAAACAGATTATAGTGTTATCAGGGTTGGGGGTGGGTCATGCAAGTTCAGAGAGGAGAAAAGAGGAGGGTGTGGCTGGGAAGAGAATATAAATACTCTGGTAGGACTGGAAGGTCTTTTGATGACAGCAACAGAAAGGGGCATGAACAGGTGGCAAGGGCTTCAAGAGGATGCCAGGGGTATGAAAGCAGCAACAAAGACCAAACAGGTAAGGGACAGTCACAGTCAAGGGTAGAATTTTGGGTTTCTTTCTTTTCTGGGTAAAAGTTGGCAAGTCTATGGTGGCAACAACAACAACAACAAAAAAAAACGGGGAAGAGGGTGTAGATGTGGTGGGTTTATGGGTCCACGATAGCCACCAGCCTGGTGGCCACTGATCAAGTCCAACTTCCTCATTTTTGAGGTTAGGGTACAGAGGCTGGGCTACTGTCACACAGCAGCAGCTGAAATGGGACTCTGATCCCTGCTTTCCCGGCACCAAGCCTGTGCCTGGCTGCTAATTAGTATGCAGATTGACTGCAAAAGTTAATTTGTGTTAGGAAGTGACTTTGCCCCTCCCCACTCCCTACAGGGCTTCTAGCAAACATCAAAAAGTTCTTAAAAATTCCCCAATTGTCTCAGCTAGTAAGTCATAGTGCAAAGATCTGAAAACAGGCCTAATAGTCTTCTATCTGGCTGCACACTTCACCGCGACCTCCTCAAAGTTTTACTCCTTAGCTGGGCCTGTGCTCATGATGCTCACTCTACATCTGGTGTCGGCATCTCTTGTCGAAATTTTCCTTATAGCGGGTAGCAAACTCAACTGCCTTGTTAGCAGAAAGGTAGAAGAAAGCTTCTACTTCCCTAACCTAGGTTAGATCCAGTACAACAGCCCTGAACCTCGTAAACACTAGACCCTGTATCAAACACCCTTTCCTCTCTCCCGCATCTGTTTATGAGGCTCTGGGCTTCAAGTGACCAGTTACCTGGTGGGTCACCTCCTATCCTCCCGAGCAGGTGCTTACCTTGGCCACCTCCCAGGCGTCGACGGGCCACCGGCCCGGTCGGCAGTTTCCCCAGTGGACGTCTCCATTCCTGTTGGTGTGGTGTTTCAAAATCTCCTGTTTCCACTCTGCGCATACCTGACACTGAGGCTGAAACTACAGGGGGCGGCGGTGAGAAGGGGTCCCGGGCGGAGGGGTGCTGTTTTGGGCAGTGAACGAGGAGCGTTGCGGTCGGCCCCGCCCCAGGGAGGGCTCGGGACACCGCGCTCGGGGACCAGGACAGGGGATAGGGTGCGGTGGTCAAGGTCCCCGGCCCTGGCCTCACCTGACGAGCGCGCGGGCTGCACCGAGAGCCGCTGCAGCAGGTGGCGCGGGGGCCCAGGTTGGGGGCGGCGGCGAGCAGGCCGCGGTGGAAGGCGACCACCTCGCGGGCGACGAAACCCTGCAGACAGCCGCGCAGCAGCAGCAGGCAGTGGCCCGCCTTCACCCAGTTCTTGTACTCGGCGCAGTTGAGGCGCGCTGCCAGCTCAGACAGCACCATGTCCCGCTCGAGCCCAGGAGGCAGCGGGGCGAGGGGCGGGGCAGGCGGCAGTGCGCAGGCGCGGAAGCCTGGGAAGACGCCGTCGCCGGCGGCTGCGCAGTGGGCGGCGGCTGCGCAGTGGGCGGCGGCTGCGCAGTGGGCGGCGGCTGCGCAGTGGGCGGCGGCTGCGCAGTGGGCGGCGGCTGCGCAGTCGGCCTGGCCCCGCCTGGAGGCAGGCCCCACGAGCACGGCGAAGGGAGGGGGTTGAGCTCCTCGCGCAGCCTCCTTGATCCCTGGGCGGAGCCTTCTGGCTTAACCCGTACGTGCACCACCCCAGCGTTAGGGGACCGCAGACGCCTAATTCCTTTATCAAGTGCTTGCCCAGAGAGCCTGTACCTGAAACTCTTCCGCCCTCTAGTCTATTTCCCTAAACTGAAACCCTGCCAGTCCCCGATTCGACTCCCCCTCCTGGTGTCCGTGCCTCTTTTATTGTAGAGATGTGTAAGGTGCTCAAGGTACACTTCTTGAATTACAGATGTTCCTTGCATTATACAATTCTATTAAGTTTATTTAGTTCCTAAGCCCACACATTGGCTGTGGCAAATAAAGGCATTAGTGCGGTGTGACCGCCGGCTGCCTGTACCACGCCATCTACCATGCTCCTGCAGTGTGCCAAGGTGACACAAAGTTCAAAAACATCCGCCACTGGGCCATTTAGCAGAGGCAAACAGGGACGACGCATGCCCTGGATCCTGGAGGGCTGTACTGCCCTGAGCCCGGTAAGAGCTTCTTCCACTATGGTCCTGAAGCATCCAGCTTAGATGATGATTATTTAGTATTCTCGGTTATAATTAGCGCTTCTTACATAAGGCAGTCTTAATTAAGCTCCGAATAAGTGTAATGAGGGTCAGAAGGTAATGGACTGTCAACCCTATGTGACAAGAGGTCCTTTCAGTTTTAGTTGCTTTTTAGTGAGCTTCTTGAGCTTGGAAAAGTGTTAAAATTGTGTGGAGTCAAAGGCTGTGGCGGAAGAGCCTACACAAAACTTTCCCCTGACTTCATGGTTAAAAGCAAAGTGGCACAGTGTGTAGGAATGCTAGCTCTGGACTCAAACTGCCCCCTTTTAGCTGTTTGATCTTAAGCAAACTTAATTTTATCTCAGCAAATTTGAAACTTCATTTCTCTGGGCCTCAGTTTACTCGTCTGTAAAAGGAGGATATTAATACATATCCTACTGAGTTGATGGGAGGATTAAACACACACTGAAATACTTAGGCCAGTGCCTGACAATAGTAGCTCTCAGTGAATATTAGCTCTTATTTTATATTGATCTAAATGTGCCTTTTCATCAATGTCATATTCCTGGGCAAGGTATTTGAATAAATCACTTGGCCACTTGGAAGTGGAGGCGACTTAAAGAAGATTGTGAGATATGATGTCCTGGGGTTGTGCAGCACAATGCTGTCTGGCCTCTTATTTTCTCTTAATAACCTCGATACTAAATCCATCCAAAGTAAACTTCAAATCATTCCCTTAGACATACTGTCCACTCCCATCAAACGAAATGAAAGAGAAAATTCCACAAGAAGTAGTGAAACACCCATGAACATTTTCCCTTTCCCTTAAGTTTCTGGTAAGTTCTTAAAATTTTCTGTATACTGATTTTAGATCAAGAACACCTGGCAGGGGGGCACGCCTGGGTGGCTCAGTTGGTTAAGTGTCTGACTTTGGCTCAGGTCATGATTTCACAGTTCATGAGTTTGAGCCTAACATCGGGCTCTCTGCTTGTCAGCGTGGAGCCCACTTTGGATCCTCTGTCTCCCTCTCTCTCTGCCCCTCCCTGGTTCATGCTCTCTCCCAAAAATAAACATTAAAAAAAAAAAGAACACTTGGATAATAAATATTAAAGTAAAATATAACAGGTAGTACTTGGAGGGGAAAAATCATGAAAGAAAGGAACTTTTAATAGAGAAACTAGATTCCAAATTATAGCAAAATTATACTTCTTGAAGTTATCAAATTAATCATGGTCCAAAGAATGACTAACAGACTGTTAGTATCCTGTGGCTGAACAAGTTACTGTATTAACTGCAACACCGTTATTAGTGGTATTTACATTCATTATCATGTATATTTTAGTTTCTGCTTGCAGTAGCTGAGGGTAAACTTTCAAACATTAAGGTTCAGCCCCTGTTACTAATAACTTGATATGTTCTGTTGACTTTTTCGCTTTCTTCCTAATTCTGAAAGTATTTCTGTACATTCCAAAACATCATTTCCACAAATGAAAAAAAGAAGGTGGCAGATCAGGACCAATTTCTTCTTTTGAGATCAAGCTAATACTAAACCAGACTATTATCCAAAATATCCCCGTGAAAATTAACTAGAGAGAGTTGGTAGTTCTCTGAAACTTGTATAAATTTATTACCAAAATTACTAAAATCACATTGAAAACACCTTAAAGTTAAGACCCAAACCACCTATCAGAAAAAAAAAAAAAATCACTATAGGCATCCAGTCCCTTTGATTGAACCTGGGTAACAAAAGAGGCAAAGGACATGGTTTGACATGGAACCTAAGATTTGAATGCTAGTATTTTCAAAGCTTTAATAAAGTATATACCGATTCCAAGTCCCAAGCATATCAAAATTCATATCATGGGTTTACTCTTAAGCAGCAAAAGCAAATTCTGCTCACTGAATCCTATCTTTTGATTTGCACAAGGCATTCGGAGATGAGTTATAATCAGGAAAAAAAGTGTCCACTGAATGCATCATGTTTAAAAATACAATTAATGTCTTGAAACCACTTAAAAGGGAGGATACCTGAAAAGCTTACTCTACTTGTAAAATTTGAGACAATATTGTCCTGCAGATAAAAATACATTTCTTGTACATACATGTAGATTTCTACATGAAAGAAAGGACTCAGCTCCAAATAGGAAAGTGCTGACCCTTGATAAAGACATCGTAGATTGCCAAACTGATGTGATTCCCATTATAAGGAGAACTGAAAACTGAAGGATAAAGGTTAAAGGAAGGATAAAGTTCAGTCACCTGCTCCTGAATAGCACAGAGCTTGGCAAGAAGGAGGGGATAAAGGTAGAAGTAAGACACAGAAGAAAGGCAAAGAAGGCCTCAGTTCTGACCAGAAGTGAATGGAGAATCAAGCAAAGTTGAGAACAGATATAACTGCAGTGAGATGTTTGAAACTAGAATTTGGTAGTTGATAGTTAATAGAAGCTCGAATCAACTTAAAGGGGAATTAGAACATCTAAAATTTACTGGAGGGCCAATATTACAGTGACCAGATAATTCAGTGCAGTATTATCATATAAATAAACTTTCCCAAATAACATTTAAGTCACCAGAAGACCTTTGCTTCTGATCACATTCTTTGAAGCTTAAAAAGGTCCCTGACTGGGAGAGAGCACAGTGCTCCAAAAGGAAACTCTGCTGAGATGTGTCAGCACCAGAAACTCCATGTGACCCTGGATGGGCACTGGATCTTGGATTCTTCAAAGTGGGGGGACTGTGCCAGGTTTCTTCCAAGCAAAACATTGTACCGTTTTGGTGACAATGAATTAAGTTGGGATTGTGTAGAATAACCCCAATTTTGGTGGGGGAGGCAAGGGGGAGAGGTTAATAAGCAAGATAAAGAAATGTCACAGAAATTTCATGCAAGGGTAGGACATCCAAGTTCTGTGTTTCCTATTAAATGCTGTATGCAGAAGCATCCTGTAAGCTAAATTTGCCTAACAGAAAAAAGTTCCCGTATCTTCAATGGATGAGAATGACTGCAGTAATTTGGGATCCTTGATCAATATGAACTACTCACTGTCTCTTCTCAAAGACTGGTTCCTTCTTTTTTACCCAAATCCTACACTAAAAGACAACTAAGGTGCAAAATGTTCACCATGGGTCAAGTTAGGAATGTTTGAAGAAAATAAATTAACCTTGAAACAAAGAAGCGGATGTTTTTGGTAAAATTCCAGACATGTATCATTAGAAATTAACTACTGGCCCCACCAGGTGAAAGATGAAGGGAGGCCCTGAGAAGTCTATAGAGCTGATATACACACAAGTGAGTGTCACTGTTTTTTTTTTTTTTTAAACCTAGTTTTATTAAATATTGCTGCTTTGGGATGTGTTTATAACAACTCCCAGAACATTTTCATGTAAGGATTCAAAGCGGGCATATTAAAATACAGCTTCAATATAAAGTTTATCACAGTTTTACAGTATTCAAAAAAGACAGACCTGCCTTAAAAAACAAACAAAAACCAAAAGAAGGACTATTACACCCAAAACATAAGAAAACAATTAAATAAACAAGTTTGGCATTTCCATAACTTTATAGTATAAAACAGAATATTAAATCTATTACTGGCAAGCGGACACTGATGTTTTACCTAGTTTGAAATGTGTCCCATTTAAACACACTATACAAGTTCACTATACAAAAGATTGATGGTCTTTTTGATGAAAGAAGTGCACCCTGAAAATTTTTGCCAGTTTAGAATATTTATCTCTAAAAGTCAAAAAAGTCCTTTTTCTTTTTAAACTGAAGGCTAAATTCAGATTTTTTTTTTTTTTTTTTTTTTTTTTTTTTTTTTTTGCTGTTTTGTCTCATTTGTCAGCCTTCCTGGTTTAAAAACAATAGTGTCTATGGACGCCCACCAGGGGGCAGTGTAAGATTAGCCATTAAATCACGAACAGCTGCAAATATTGTGCATTCACCTGCAACAGAGAAAAATGGTCATTAGCTATTCGCAATACAGGAAAGATGATGTCAACACACCGGTGGGGGTAGGGTTAATTAAATCTAAAAATCAGATTAAATTAAATTTAATTTAAATTTAATCAAATTAAATTAAATCTAAAAATCTAAAATCAGAAAGAACTTTAAGGGTCAAAATAAAAGACTAAATTTTAACTGCACAGATTATAGGGGATTAAGCTTTCGTGTTAAGTATCAAATGATACTTGGTTAGGGTTTTGTTTTCCTCATGGGGAAATTTTGGGTAAGTCCCAGTTAGGTGTGAATGTAGTAAGATAGGCCTAGAGTTTCTCCATAGAAACACTGGAGCATTGGATAAGCCTTTAAAGTTGGGTTTCGAGGCTGCGGACAGTTTGTTTATGCATTTTGAAGCTAATGCAAAGATCTAGTTCATATTTGTGTATCAGCTACAACATCTATGATGTCCTTCTAATGTTGCTTCAAAGACCAGATAAAAATGTCTAACGATAGCACTGTCCAGTAGAACTTTCTGCACTAATGGAAGTATTCTAGATGTGCACTATGGCTAGTGTGACTGAGGAACTGAATTTTAAATTTTATTTCATTTTAATCGGCTTAAATTTAAAAAGCTACATGTGGCCAGTAGTGACAATTATATTGGACAGTGCAGTTCTATGACATATATTGGAGTTTTCTCAAAATTAACGGAAATGATAACTTCTGGAGTTCAACATTAAATTCAATGGAAAAAAAAGTGATTTTTCGTAAAAGCACTTCACTGGGAGGGGAGAAGTAATGGGTTCGGGGGGGGGGGGGGGGCGCTGAAGTATGGCACACCAACAATCCAAAAACAAGACTTGCTTGCGGGTGGAGGGGAGGCTAATCATTCATCCTTTCGATTTCCCCTTTGCTGAAAGAAACCAAAGACCCTGCCTCTTACTTCTTGTGAACATGACATATATTTAGACATAATCAACTGAAACCAGCTGTAAATAATATAAACCAAAAGCTGGCTCCCTGTCCTGGAGCATGGCCTGGTGCTACAGTGGCTACAAGTGAGAGAACCAGGGACCCCAATTGAATAATGAATGGCCTTTTGGCCAAGGGTGGGATGTGCAGTGACCCTGTGCAAGTTACTGCACGCTTCTTTCCAACCGGTACAGAAAGAAAATAAAACCCAAAGTTTGCCCCGTCTAAGGTAGAAATTAAAAAAAGAAAAGAAAAAAAAAAAAAAAAAGAAAGAAAGACAAACACTCCCAAAACATCCCAACAAGTTATATCCTTCTTTTTCCTTTTTAAAAACACATTTTCATTATTGGTAGGTAGAAAAACTTGTTTGATCCCAATAGGATCAAAACATTCTTTCCTCTTAATTGTAAATTCCACAAGACATAATAATGATAATCATCTGCTGGTGAAGGAATGGCGTTATCATCAAAGTTCTACTGGATTGCTACTTTGAAAATTCTTTTAGCTTTAAACTTTGATTTTTAAGGACCTATTTTTAGCTGAAAGAAGAGATAAGTCAAAGGATGAAAGCAGAAAATTGTAAGAAGTAGAAGAAGTATTACGACAAAAGAAGCATACCCTTCTCTACTGCCCAGTTCATTCCTTATAAACTGTGCTTGAGTGAAAACTTGCCGATGTATACAATATGGAGAAATAAATGGCTACAAATAGAATTTCTCCCATGATTCCTGTCTCTAGTAAAATTTTGACACTGTGGTACCTAAAAATGTTTCAGAGAACAACTTTCCCTCATTTAAAAACATAATTCCGTTATCGTACTATTCTGAACAGAAAGCTACACAGGACTTCCTTAATATTAGATATAAGCAAATTTAAATGTAAATTTAATTTCCTGAAAATCAGAAACAAGGAAAATGGAAGAAACGTTCTCTTTGCTGAGCTTTTATGTGTTGTAACCAAAAATTTAGCACTGCCAGGAGGTGTGTGTTAAGTGTAGGCTACTATGGTATCGAAGGGACCTTGTTTATCTGCCAGAAACATTCAGGTTTCCTTGAAAATGTTGTCTGAGAGCTTCCTTGTGCACTTGGTGAAAAGGTTCACTTGCACCCACCTGACACTTATATAAGAAGCCCAAAAAGCAGTGATGCCATTTGTATCAGCTTTTATTCTTCACAAAACATTTAGAAGATACAGAACTTTGAATGATAATATTCTATTCATGATTGAACCATGAAGTATGAGAAACCGACATGCATTTCAACTGGTGATGTACAGAGTGGCAGGTTATCGATGGTAGTAGGGCAGGAATTCACGGCCATGAAAAGTCTATCATCCTAACCTAGGGCTCTGTGGCAATGTGTGCTATGAACACAAGCTTCTGGCATTAGCAGCTGGGTCAGTCCCGATAGTAAATCACTAACGAAAATGAAGTCCAGGCAGCAGAGACATGGACAAAAATGAAGAACCAGTGAGAAAGGAAGAAAGCGACAGGCAGACGTTAAGAGGGCCACAGCAATCAGCGCTCTAGTACTAGGATTGGGGGTGGGGTGGGGAAGGAGGTGGGGTGGGGGAGGAGGAGGAATCTCTCAAAAGAACTCTTAAAACATATATGCAATACAATAGCATGTACCGGTCATGTACCTTGTCGCGGTGGGTTCATCTCTGCAAACCTCTTCAGAATGTTGCTGACCATCATGGGCGCAGCAACAGAAGAGTTCTGCTGTCTGGGAATGTCTGCCTGTTGGGTGGTGCCTGAGGCCATGTCATAAATGATTGGAACTATAATACTAACAGGCTCTTGGGGAGGGACCGATGTTTTCTGAGTTAGTTGAAGCTGAAGACACACAACACATACAAAGAGAATAAAAACGTAGTAAGAAAAAACATTTGCCTAAATTTATCAAGGGTACTATCATGCACTCTATCAGATTAAGTTACCTCAGGCAAAAGAAAATGAAGTAGGACAAGAAAAGTGACAACTGAGTATTACGCTTAAGATACAACGGTGCCACACAATTATCTGGTTCAGTAAATTTCTGTTCTTACTAAAGGAACCAGGATTATGTCAAGTCTAAACTGACAATTAAGGAATCTGAGCCTATGTTTGGCAGCGAAGGGTAATCCTGCAGTTATCCCGAAGTTGTTCTTCTATCCTCGCACGGCTTTTGCCTCAGGGGCTCTGCGCGTGCGCACGCACACACACACACACACACACACACACACACACACACGCTGGATGGTACTTACAAAAAAAAGCATTTTGGATTTCAGCACCACAGCGGGCGTCCCAGGAGGCGCGATCGGTGGTGCACTGGGAGGAATGGTCAGGCAAAACTGAACGTTCCATTTTAGCTGTGTTGCCTGGTCAGGAAACTGTTTTGAAAAGAAATCATGATCAAGTCATATGAACATTTAAAATTATACTCTAGTACAGGAATATGAAAGGTTAGCATTTTATCTTATACTCCATTATTAACAGGACATAAAGATGATAGCAGCCTGTATTATTTCAAAGAAAACGCATCCATAAAGTTACTAAATAAAAGTCAACTCCAGATTTCTGGGATGTGTTCCACTTTCCTTCCCTCCCACTCCATTAATTCCTGAGGCCTGTGTGTTCTGCTTCCTTGGTGGCTCTGACATCTGTTCCCGCCTCTCTATTTTCACTGATGCCACCCAACAAGTTCCAGGGTTCGTGACTTCTCCTGTAGCCCCTAATGGTCCCTTCTGGTGGCTGCCTCTCCCAGTTCCTTCTCCCACTACTGCCAGGCAAATTCCTAGAGCACGGTTCTCATCAAGCTCACAAATGATCAGTGACACACAATGACACATGCTGTTCCCTTCCCCTCCCAGGACCGAGACCCGGCATTCAAGGCCCTTCTTAGCTGGTGCCAACCTAGACTTCCCAGTCTCATTTCCAACCCCTTTCCTAAAACAAACTAGTCAAACTGTCAAACTGTATTAATAATTTTAAATTGTATTCAGTGGTGTCTTTTTTAGCTACATGAATACTTATTCCTTTAAAAACACAAAGGGCATCCTTTTTGACATAAATGTTTCCTATAGGCTATCAGAAAGAACAGAAGCAAATGTTGAGACTATTAGCAAAGGAACACCGCTATCCCAATATTAACAGTAAAACACCAACTGGAAAAAGGAGTGAGGTATTTGGAATTAACCAAAGCAATACTAGAAACATCTGAATGAAAGTGTTGTAAGCTTGGAAAAATATAATCAGCTGCCATCTGAATTTCATCTATATGATACACTTTCACAGGAGAGAAGTGGAATTAGTCTCCCCAGAGAAGACAGTTTTGTTTTTTTTTTTTTTTTTTAATAAATGATATTAGGGCAATTGGGGGCATCAGAAAAAGCTAGATTCACACCTCACATGTGATGGTAAGATATATTTTATTTTATTAAAAAGTTTTTTTAATATTTATTTTTGAGAGAGAGAGACACACACAGAGACAAAGACAGAGAGTGAGTGGGGAATGGGCAGAGAGAGAGGAAGACACAGAATTTGAAGCAGGCTCCAGGCTCTGAGCTGTCAGCACAGAGCCCGACACAGGGCTCAAACCCATGAACTGTGAGATCATGACCTGAGCCAAAGTCAGATGCTTAACTGACTGAGTCACCCAGGTGCCCCAACACTAAGATATATTTTAAATGGAACAAAAATTTAAATAAGTAATTAAAAAAATTAATCTATAACAGTATTAAAAGAAATATTAAAAGAAGCCACGGGAGCACCATCTCAGTATCCAGGAGCAGGAAGAGTGTATTAAATACATTTGCTTTAAATTTTTTTTTAAATCTTTTTATTTTTGAGAGTGAGAGAGACAGAGTGCAAGGAGGGGAGAGGCAGAGAGAGAGGGAGACACAGAATCCGAAGCAGGCTCCAGGCTCTGAGCTGTCAGCACAGAGCCCGATGCGGGGCTTGAACGCACAAACTGCGAGATCATGACCTGAGCTGAAGTCGGACGGTTAACCGACTGAGCCACCCAGGCACCCTTAAATATATTTGCTTTAAAAATTTTTTTTGTGATGTTTATTTTTTGAGAGCGAGAGAGAGCGAGAGAGAGAGCATGAGCAGGGAAGGGACAGAGAGAGAGGGAGACACAGAATCCGAGGCAGGCTCCAAGGCTCTGAGCTGTCAGCCCAGAGCCTGACGCGGGGCTCAAACTCAAAAGCCATGAAATCATGACTTGAGAGCTGAAGTCGGACACTTAACCGACTGAGCCACCCAGGCGCCCCAAATGTATTTGCTTTTAGAAGAGGTACAACTTGGGTTGCCTGTGCGGAGGGAGACTGGATGGCTGTACAGGGATAGATGGGAAATTTTCCACTGTATCATCTTGATCTAAATTCAAAAGATACAGGAAGACTGTATTACTTACTCAAAGATAAAATACAATTCAAGTTAAAAATTAAGAAGAGTTTAAGAGAAAAGCAGAGTACATAAAAAGGGGGGAAACCAATAAACATTGCTCCCACTAACTCCAATCCCTTCAGACAGATCTTGCTATACATAAAAGTGTGTATTTCTCTGTAACTTACCAGCTCTAGCTTCATAATATGCACACAGTCCCTGAGGATGTGTGTAGGAGCTCCTAACAGCTTGGTGAAGGCTATTAAAGTATTGGCTTTAAATGGCGGTCCTGCAACCTATAGGGATAAAGAAAGCAGGTTACTCTGCATTCTACGTCAACTCTTCTCTTTTGTTGATTATACAGGCAGACCTTAGAGACGGGAGTTCAGTTCCAGACTGCAATAAAGCAAGTATCGCAATGAAGCGAGTCGAACGAATCTTCTGGTTTCCCAGACCATATAAAAGTTATGTTTACACCATAGTATAAGTGTGCAATGGTGTTATCTCTAAACAGGGTACACATCTTAATTAAAAAATACTTCACTGCTAAAACATGTTAAGCATCGTCTAAACTTGCAATGAGTCATAATCACTGATCACCATAACAAAAATGAAGAAGTCTGAAATATTGCGAGAATTACCAAAATGCGACAAAGAGACTTGAAGTGACCAAATGCTGTTGGGAAAATGGCCCCAACAGACTTGCTCAGTGCAGGGTTGCCACACATCTTCAATTTGTAAAAAATATACTATCTACGGAACGCAATGAGGTAAAGTGCAATAAAACGAGGTATGCCTGTATGAAAATTACGCGTTAATAAACACATACTCTTGTTTCAAAGAATTTCTCTAAAACTTGAAGTTCATCAGGTTTCCACTGTCCTGCATTTTCAGGTGTCACTTTTAGCTGAAGTGTTTGGTTGGTTTTGGGACTAAGGGCTACTCTGCATTTCAGCGCATCAGTTTTAAACATGATCACTCCAGGTTCGTTGGAGTTTATCAGCTGCAGCTGCAAAACATGAAGGGTGCATCAAGTGAACATGTGAGACAGCATGTAAGAAACAAGAAAATGAAAATGCTGCTGATAAAATGGTTTCAAAGGGAAAACAGCTAAGTTGATACCTGTTCCCAAACAAAAATATCTAGGCAGTGAGCACCACCAGCTGCTAACATCCTCAAGAAAAAAATGTACATGATGTGTCCTTGATGGAAGAACAGAACACAACCTATGGAATAGTTTTGTAAAATAACAACAAACTTGAGCGTGAACTCAGTAGTTAGATCTGTGGATGGACCAATATTATAGAAATATGAGGGTCAAAAGAACATGTTAAATAATTCCAAAGGGATGCAATGTTAGATCTGGACTGGGGTTGGCGATTTTTTCTGTGAAGTAATGGAGAATAATTATCTTCGGCTATATGGTCTCCGTTGCAACCACTCAATGATGCTATTACAGCTGAATTTACAGACAGTATGTAAATTAATGGGTGGGACTGTGTTCCAGTAAAACTTTTATTTACAAAAACAGGTGGTGGATAGGACTTGGCCCCTGGGCCAGTAGTTTATTGACCTCTGCTCTAGCTTAATATATTGATTATGCAGATGAGCAAAATGAAGTTCAAAGAGCTGAAAGCTTACACGGCTCATAAGTGGCAGAGGTAGGGTAGATTACAGATCTCATAATAATCATTTTTTAAAACACTAATTTATTCAACTTACGTTAAAACCTCGATTTTTCAAAACATCTGAATATATAGGTTGCAAATTACCTTGGTGCCATCCATGGAGTAGATATTTTAAACATTCACCATTCTACTTCATTAAAACATACATACATCAACAGTTACCAGTAACTAAAATGTACTGAAAAACACTAAGACATTATGCTAAGGGCTTTCTATGAAATACCTCAAATTTCCACAATTGTTATGAGGTAGGTAAATACCACTATCTACTCTTATCAAAAAGGGGAAGAGATTTGCCCAAGCTTGTACTAGCACGTGGCATGGCCTGTGTACAAACCCAAGTGGCCGGGCTCCAGAACCGGTGCCATCAACCCTGAACTATCTCATAAGGGTTATCACCACAGGACAGAAGTTTTTTCTATAAAAATTTTACCTCAATTCAATCGTCCATGTATTGAAAAAGTTTTCCACTTTGTGATCATAAATAATTTTAGTTCAGTGGAGAAGCCAATTCCAGAGGGCAAATAGTCACTTGTATGCTAGTCTCTCCAGAGCCAGATCTTGGATACGTTTGTCCTATGACATTGTAGGGACCTTGTGGGACCTATCCCCAGATCCATGTTAGCCACAGCAGAGCAAACGTAAAATGCAGGAATATGTTAATGTAAGAATGGAAAATAAAATAGTGGAGTGCATTTTTAACACCAGAGCAAGGTGAAAAACATAGTTCTAAACAAGCTAGTTAAAGGAGGTGAAGGAATATCAATTTCATTCAGATCCTGTTCTGTGGGGCAGCTTAGCACCCGCCTTCGACAATCACCACTTTTGAGTTCACTAGGTACCCGTACCGTTTCTTGTTGAATAATTCTTTGAAGGTGTCGTCTCATGATGACGGATCCAAGGAATCTCTCGAGTGGAGAACAAAGGTAACTACCTGCCAGGCCAGGCACAAGGCCTGGTGTTGGAGAGGGCAGCAGTAAAATGTTCAAGGCACTGTGAGTGAGGATGGTAGGTATGGAGGCTGCCCAGGAGCGCTGAGGTAGTTTACGAGGTGGAGGCATGTTTGTTGGCAAAGTCTGGGAACCTGTGGGAAGGAAAACACGTCATTTCATTTACAAATCACACTGTCTCGTTCTGTTTCGCTTTTATTATAAATCTTTGATGTTCTAAAGCAACCCATACTGTTCATCACTCCTTGTGTATAACAATCATATTAGCTTCCTGTTAGCAAAATGGTCAGACTTATTCTCCCCATAGCTAGGTCCATTGCAAACTGGCTTTGTAGCAAGTCTTTCAAGGGATGGAGTCTACTTTACCTGGTACTCTGGGCTGGCCCTGTGACTTGCTCACTTACAGAATGTGGTAGAAGGGACATGGTGGCAGCAACAAACCTAGGGTTCCACTCACGTTTCTGAAACCCTGTCCACCCATCAGGTCAACAAGCCTGTGTTCGAGTATGAGACCACATGGAACAGAGGAAGCCACACCAACTGGGACCACTTTAAGCCAGTCAGGCCCCAGCCAACCCAGGAGCTGACCACAGAAGCGTGAGTGAGCAAAACAGAGTCTGGAAAACTTGCCCAGCTTGGCTTAGCCCGAAATCACCAAGCTACACAATGGTGAGTTAATACAAGATTGTTTTAAGTCATGAAGTGTTACATGGCAAAGCTAACTAACGTATGTGTACAATTTTTCTCTTCTGTGTTAACTTGCATAACCTTATCAGTTAACTTTAGGTGTCTTTTAAGGTCTAGTAGCTAAGTTAGTAACAGAACAAAGGGGGTCAACCTCACAAGATTTCTGGAGGAGACTTTTCTTTCTTACGTTTTGCTTAACTTTGCAAACTATTGTTAACCAATTTACTAAGTGGATAAAAGTTTAAGTTATTAAGTATCCCCATTTAACAAGTAGGTCATGGCTTTCAAATGTGAGGATGGAAAAAAAATAGGTCATTTGGAGGTTAGACTAAAAATGAACACAAAAATGGTGATGACACTCACTTGTTCCAGCTCGAGGGGAATGAGAAGCATCTGGAACCGGAGAATGTAGTGATGGGTTGGCTGGTGACATTCCAGGCATGCGCGTTGCTGGTGAGGGGCCAGACACTTGAGGAGACCCTGGCCAGTTCCCGGCTCTTCCACTTGGTGACACCATAGTGTATGGAGAACTAGGGTCCAGGGTTCCTGTAAACAAGTAAACAGATGGTTTTCAAAACCTGTATTTTAATAACTGAGAAGTACTTGACAGCACTGAAACACTCAACACTTTACAAGGTGACTGCTTTATTTTTTCTTTTGCTATTTCACTGAAGTATGATGCTTCTTAACATGATACAAAATTAGAAAAATACAGACCGAGGCAGGATAAAATTTACCTTCACCCAAGCTTCAACATGGACATTGTGTAACAACCTACTATTTTCAAAGCCTATTTGCAACCATGTTTGAAAATATTGAGCAAAAAAATCTCAAAGCTCATCTAAGGGCAGAAATCTACTTTTCAAGTAACACTGACAAATTACATTTTCATTCTACTCAACGCTGAGGACAGGAAAATTTTGTTTTATTTACTAAAGGCTACACTGAGAAATGAACCAAGAATCAAGTTTGTTTGTTTGTTTTTTTTTTTTTTTCCAACATTTTTTTATTTATTTTTGGGACAGAGAGAGACAGAGCATGAACGGGGGAGGGGCAGAGAGAGAGGGAGACACAGATTCGGAAACAGGCTCCAGGCTCCGAGCCATCAGCCCAGAGCCTGACGCGGGGCTCGAACTCACGGACCGCGAGATCGTGACCTGGCTGAAGTCGGACGCTCAACCGACTGCGCCACCCAGGCGCCCCAAGAATCAAGTTTTGAAAGCAGCAACTTCCTGAACAATTTGATATTTAAATTTCATCCTGCAGATACCGTTAACATATTATATATACACCCCTCCGTAACCAAACGACAAACTGAGAAAACACTTTTACCATGTATCAGAGGAGAGTAGACGGTCCCAATTTCAAGTCTTATAAATAGTTCAGAAAAAAACACAAGAATATATAGGCAGGGCATAAAATGAGAAATACCAAAGATCCATGGGGGGCAGGGGGAAGGTTCAATTTCATTAATAATCCAAGAAACTTTCACCTATCAAAATGACTTAGATTTTTGAAAATCATTAATACCCTGTGTTGGCAACGATGCAGGAAAACAGATACTCTTGTTTGATGCTAGAGGAAATTGACATAGCCTTTCAGGTGAGCAATTTGCAGTATGCTTCAAAAGCCTTAGAATTTCTCAAACCCTTTGAAACAGCAATTCCACTTCTAGTAACTAACCTAAGGAAATAATTAGGTGAGCAGAGATGATACCATTTTTAGTTGTAAAAAAAAAAAAAAAAAAAGGAAACATTCTAAACATATGATAGGAGGACAGTTACATTACAGTATGCCAAGACAAGGGAATACTATGAAGTCATTTAGTATGACGATGTAGAGTTTTTACTGACAGAAATGTTCCTACAAATATTAACAGTAGAGAGTAAAACCACAGATGCTACATAGCTGTAATTAACTGGGAAAGTTCTTCATGTTGTGATTTGGCATGGCATTAGAATAAAATAAATGAAAAAAGTAAGGCACTGAAGAGTGTTGTCATGAGTGTAAAAGAGAAGGGGAGAGTACACTTACAGGTATCTGCTTCTGTACGCATAAAACACCTCTGCAAGAACACATGAAAAATTAATAACACTAAATGCCTCTGGGAAGAGGAACTAGGTGGTTGGTGGCATAGAAACCCTTTACTGGCTACCTCTTCTTTGTGTGAACCAATTCAAAATAGATTATTTTTAGTTAAAAAGTTAGAAAATCCAAGTCTCAATACATATGGTACAGTCCCAACTATCGGGGGAGGTGTCTGAGGGGAGAGACAAGCAGACAGGTGGAGGGCAACAGAGATGCAAGCAGGCAGGCAAGCAGGGGGTGCGTGACGGGAAGAGCAAGGCAGAGCGAGGGAGAGAGAGACAGAGGGTTCAAAGCAGAGAGGCCAACTGGTAGGTCTCTGCGTGGTGGGATTAGGACAAATTCATTCTTTTGCCATTTCCCCAATAAACAGAGTGCTACTTTTGCAATACGAAAATAATTTATTTAACAAAACAACGACTTTCACGTCAAACTCTTATGCTATCGCGATTTCCATGTACAGACTCACCATGTGGACTAGCAAAACTGGCCCCTGGTCCTATTGAGATTCCATGCGAGGATGGGGGAGGAGTTGGAACAAATGACGCTGGTGAAGGGGCTCTCAAAGCCCCACTGGGGGAGCTGGCGGCATGCAGATTCCCTAATGAAGGAAAATAATTATAGATGATCTTGCAGGACACATATTATGTCCTGGCCGAGGACCTCAAGTTAAGACTCTCTCAACAGACTAAAGAAATAAGTAGTAAAGCTCCCATAAATAGCATAAAGAAAATCTGGAATGATTTTGTTATCGAACGAGAGAGAGACAGAGAGACAGAGAGACAGAGAGACAGAGAGACAGAGAGAGAGAGAGAGAGAGAGAGAGAGAGAGATATCAATTCCCTGGGGCCCAAATTCTAGCCCTTATATTGACTGAGTTCTACAAAAATATCCAGTGTACTTTTTTTTATTGGCTCATTCATTCAGCACGTGGGCATGAATGTCAATTTCACGCCAAGCACTGTTGTAGGCACTGGGGATGCAGCAGTTCACAAGAGACAAAAATTCCTGCCCTCACGGAGCTTATATTCTAGTAAAATGAGAAAGACAAACCAATATATGTCAGTGATAAAAACTATGGAGAAAAACAGGGCAAGGAAAGGGGGCAATTTCATGTAGTGGCGGAGGTGGGTGCTATTGTTGATATAAAGCAACCCGAGAAGACCGCTCTGAGAGCATATGGGCCTTGTCACAAAGAAACTGAAGGGTAAGGCATGAAGATACCCAGGGGATAAGGTATTCCAGGCAAAAAGAAGAGCTAGTACAGAGGCCCCAGAGGCAGGAGCATAAATACCAGGGAGGAGGCCAGTGTGGCTGATCAGTGGGTGCACAGGGTCAGTGGGAGGAGATGAGGACAGAGAGGTGGCTGTGGGGGGTGTCCCCAGATCACACGGGGGCTTGTAGGCCCACTCTAAGGACATAGGGTTTACCCTGAATGAGACAGGAAACCACTGCAAAGTTTGGAGCAAAGGAGTCATAAACTAGCTTCTGTTTCCAAAGGATCACTCTAGGCGTTGTGTGGAAAATAAGACTGTAGGGCAAGGGCAGGGAAACCAGTTAGAGGCCACATTAATAATCCGAGTGAAAGACGGTTAATGGCTTGGGCGAGGGCGGAGGCTGAGGAAGTGAAAAGCGGTTAGAGTCTGGATAAATTCTGAGTACAGAGCGGACAGTGACCGGTAACTGCTCAAGTGGGTGCACGAGGAAGAGGGGTCGGGCACGACTCTAACAGCTCTGGCCAAGCGGCGAGAAGGAAGGGGCTGCCATTTCCGGAGATAGGGTGGGGGCAGGGGCGGGTGTTAGGAGTTCAAGTCTCAGCCACTGTCTAGACATCTACAAGGACATGCTGACTAGACAGCTGGGAGATACAGGACTTGAGTTCAGGGGAGAGGTCTAGATGGCAGATATTAAAAAACTGAGAGCCAGAAGCTTAAAGATGGGATTTACCACAGGACTGGTTTCAACTGAGGATCAGGAAAGGGGGAACCATGCTACCAAAACTATAAATAAATTCAACACTGAAATACTTGCTACATTACCATAACTATCCTCCGTACCAGCAGGTTTTAAATTCTCTACTGCGTGAGAGAATTTCATATTTTTTATGTTCTACACGTAATGTAGTGCCTTACATTCAGTAAATACGTTCATCAACTCGACTAACCTTTAAGTGTCATACTTAGATAGTTAGCTGTGGGTTTGCTGTGGGGATTAAATGGATGAAGTGCTTAGAACATGGCCTGGCACACAGCAAATTCTATATACCTGTCTGCTTCTAGAATTACTTCAAAATTATTTCTACTTCCTTTTATATAAAACCTCACTCATCTTCTAGAAACACACTCCCCCTTGGGTTCTATGCTCATGTCTCCTGTTTTTCTCCTTGCTCCCTGGCAGCATCTTCTCAGGCTCCTGCTCCTGGGAAGCAGCTGCCAGTACTCGTCAGGGTCTGCGCTCACCCACCGAACTCAGCCTTCGGTGACCTTAGACGACAGGACAGTAACTTCCAAATCCTCATCTGTAGTCCCAGCACCTCTGATGAACACATAAGGGATCATCTACCCAAGAAATGTGATACCTATCTTCCATGCTGGATGATGAGCTGGAGAGTGGGGCCGGTGTCTGGCTCACTGCTGAATCCCCAGCACCACACAGCACTGGCACAGGGCAAGAACTCAAGCAACACTAACAGATCGTTCAGTTGCAAGTAAAAATTCGGCATCCTCAAACAATTTCACAGCGCACTTCATGGGGCTGCCAACAGAGCCATTTTGATTGGATGAGCAGGCTGTGCCCCCCTCTGAGGGGCACGTCTCACATACCAGGGCTTGGCCAACTTTTTCTGTGAGGGGTTCCAGCACAGCAGGAAAGCAGCCTCGACACTGCACGAATGGGTGTAGCTGGGTTCCGACAAAACTACAAAAACAGGTGACGGGCAGGACTTGGCCCAGGGCCTTCGTTTGTTGGCCTCTGACATAGATCATATTGTGATTAGCACTTCTTGGAGCTGTGCCGTGAGCCTGGCTCTGGGTGACAATATCTCCACTTAATTCAAACCTGAATCGTGAACACAGATTTCACAATCCTGCCATAAGGAACAAATGGCCAATCTTTAGCCAGAGATAAGGAGTTGTTTCTGAAGTCAAGGCTACATGTGTGGTGTGTGCGTGTGCGTATTCTGGATGTGAAAGTTGAACATGACAAGAGCACAGGTAACACCTTACCTGGAGACTGTGTGTGCATCATAGAGGGAGACTGATTAACTGTGCTGTGGTAAGATGTAGGGGGCGAAGTAAGAGGATAAGCGCCTGATGACCCTGGCTGCTTGGGAAATGGCTGAAAAGAAAACAAGTAAACGCTGGTCAAACGGCCACCCAAGTAGATTATATAGTACATACAGCACACAGCCTACAGCTCAAGTGTTAACATTTACACATTTCACTGGTTACAAAACAGGAAACATGATATGAAAATGTGCAAAATACACAATAATTCAGAAATTTAATAACTCTCTGACTTTCAAAATGTTTAAAACACAGCAAGAATCTCACTCCTGACCTTGTAATACCCTTGCTTATATCCCTCAAAATGTTTTTTGCTCATCTTATCTACCATATCACTGATTTATCTGTATCAGTGATCTACCATTTCACCGATTCTAAGATTTTCTTCCCCTCCACGTTTTCACATCTCTGAAATCAGGGTGTGTCTTTCAATTCATGGCATGGCATAGCGAAACTGGCAGTGTTGTTTCTGGCAGATCATAAAACACAGTGCAACTCCCATTTGGTGGAGATTTAAAGGCAGTGAAACATGGTAGTTCAGCCTATCTCTACTCACCTTTACCTTCATCTCCAGCAAAGAAAAGCCTAGGACGACGTAATTCTTCCTAATCCGGTTTTTTATTTGAGTTACAAATCACATATAGTCAAGTACACACATCCTAACAAACTCACGGTCTGATGGATTTTTACAACTGTAACTGCCACATGGATCGAGACACTGAAGAACGCTCCCAGTGCCCCGGAGGCCTCCCTCATACACCTCCCAAGTCTTTAGCACCTTCCCAAAGGTAGGCACTATTCTGACCTCTGTCACTCAAGCTTGATTTTGCCTCTTTTCACATTTTACATCAATACTGAATGTACTTATTAGTGTCTGGCTTCTTCTGTTCAACATTATGTCGGCAAAATTCGTCATGCTGTTGCATGCAGCAGGAAGTTTGTTTTTTTATTTCTGTAAAGTATCCCATTGCATTAGTATACCCCAACTTATTCACTCATTCTGCTGTTTGATACTTGGGTAGCTTACAAGTTTTAGATAAATCAGGCTGATATGGATATTCTTGTGTTTTCTGGGGCATTTCTGTTGCTCATACCCCTAAGAGTAGAATTGTTAAGTCAGAGGTAAGCGTAATGTTCACATTTAACACCCTGGAGCACTTCTAAACACCACTACAAGGGAGCTGTACCATTTTATGCACCCTCTACTAGTAAGTGAGTTTCCGTCACTGCTAATACCTAATGTTGGCAAGAATTGTCAGTTTTCTCCTCCAAGCCATTTTTGTGGGTGTGGAGTATTCTCTCACTGTGCTTTCAAGCTGTATTTCTGTGATGCCAAACGATGTGGAACACCCTTTCTGTGCTTACTGGCCAGCTGGATATCATCCTCTTTGTGATCACATGGGTGATCACCTCACAGCATTTTAAGTCTGAGGTTAGAGCTAATTCACTTGCCATTACTAGAATGGTACTAATTCACTTGCCATTACTAGAAGCTTCTTCCTCTCCCTCTGTCTCTATTTTTTCATATGGACGTCCTGGACATCTTGGGCCCACCAAGGACCTCCTTGCCTTTCAACAGAGAAGCCCAGACACCCGTAGAAGCCGTGAAGTTAGGCAAATGTGATACCATTTGTAATTTCAGCTAGACATCACCTGTTGCTGGGGTGGTGGCTGGAGCTGTGAGATTAAAGAATCCATCATATCTCCCCCTATGGGAGAAGGGGGATTATCATCCTCGTTTACAGACCTTCTTCGAGCATCCTGATTGCTGTCAACAAACATATTCAGGAATGTCTATGGATATAAACAGGTAGAATTCAGATTATTTTACCTACCTTTAGTAAGATATGTTTAATCATTTAGATTATTTTAACACAAACAAATACACCATGCCCAACTCTGAAAGGTAAGTTTGATACGTGGCCACTTCCAGGACAAACTGGAAGACATATTGATAATTTTGAAGGAAGGCGGGGAAAGTGAGGAAATAACATCTAAGTTAAAAGTCCTCTCAAGAAGTATCGTGCAAGTACAAAGTTGAAGAAAGAAGTATACCCTGGTACCTCCCCACACCAGGTCCAAGTATTTTCTTGTTAACTTCTGAATCAGAAACACAGGAAAAAAGAGAAAAGTTGTATGTTGGCCATATAAATCACTTCAGTGACTTTGTGAAATGTCCTATTTGGTAAGAGTTCTCTACCTTCTGAGCTAGAAAATATGACAGAAGAAAACTGAATACAGAAACCAAGCCATCTTTCCTCTTTTTATCTTAACGCGACTGAAATCTTGAACCACCAAGAGTGGGACAATCTTGTTTTATGGTGTATTTCATCAAAATTTCAGCAAGGCGACCAGACTTTGCATCTCAAGCATTCTCTTCCTTTTAATACGCTCCACCTTCCCAATCTTCAAAAACATAGATCAAAAGCTTATCAGGATCACTAGAAAGCTTTTCAAAGTATGCTGTCTGATATCTAATAAAAGATGATGGATTGACAATGCACATTTTATCTTTTCCGAGTAACCCACTGAAAGTCCTAAAACTTTTTTTCAAGCATTAAGTCACAAAGACAGAACGAGAGAAGAGAAAAATAGCCATGAATTCTGGAGGCTGCAGAGCAGATGGCTGAGTGGTAACTAAACTATCTGATGTGAGGAAGTTGTAGCCTAAAGCGAGCAGTGGGGAAAGCCAAGAAGCAAAGCTATTTCTGTCCAGATCCCCAAGACATGTAGGAACCGGCAGCACTAGACACCTCTGGAAGGGGGGATGAAAAGTGAGACTAAAAATAGGACTGCCCGAAAGTCTTTTTAGGCGACATGGAAAGCCTCCCAGAACCTCTGTCAGGCTCACTGGGTGAGGCTGACCTCTACCACTCTGGTGGAGAGTCTCTGACTAGGGGGGTTCCGGTGCCAATTGAGAGGAGCACCATATTAAAAATGAAGACCACGGGGGGTCTGGTGGGCTCACTCGGAAGAGCATGTGACTCTTGATCTCAGAGTCGTGAGTTTGAGCCCCACGCTGGGGGTGGAGATTACTTTAAAAAAACAATGAAGATTAAAGCTTACATACTGAATGTTGAAAATAGTATTCTCCTTCTCTTATTTGACTTGCCAGAAACTGGGGGCCAGATGCATCCCATCTATGCAGAGACTTGAATACTCCTCCCCTGGCACTCCCACTGGCCCAACAGAAAGACCTAAATCTACTGACACTGGGAGTTAGCCAAAGAAATGGCCCAAGCAGGTGATCCTGCAGTGAAAACCACAGTCAGCAAGTCTCACCTTTAAATAAGAACAGCAAGGGGGCACCTGGGTGGCTCATTCAGTTAAACATCTGACTCAATTTTGGCTCAGGTCATGATCTCATTGTTCGTGTGATGGAGCCCTCCCTGTGTCGGGCTCTGCACTAACAGCACAGAGCCTGCTTGGGATTCTCTCTTTCCCTCTGCCCCTCCCTTGCTTGCACATGCGTGCACTCTCTCAAAAATAAACATTTAAAAAACAAATAAATACGAGCAGTGAGTTAAGAATCACCAATATGAAAGAGATCAGAAGAACAAAAAAGCAAGGTGGATGAAATGGAAAGTATGTAGGAAGAAAAGAGGTACAAGAAGATAAGATAGCCATTTACAACAAGGTATCATAAAATGAACATTTAATGGCTATTTAGAAACAATAGAGAACTCCTGGGAATTTTTTAAAAGATCACAAAAAAATTATCAAAAATAGAAAGCTTGAAAGAAAACATGAGGAAATCTTCCAAAAATAAAGAGACAAAAACAGGGAAGATAAGAAAACTAGAGGAAAAGTCCAGGATACCAATCCGAATAGTAGGGGTTCCAGAAAGAGCTAACAGAGAAAACAAAGAAGAATTGAGAAATGATACAAGGCAACTCCCAGAGCAAAAGGATGTGGGTTTCCAGAGTGAAAGAGCCCACTTAATTACATAAGGTTCAAGAACTGGAATGAGATTAAATACTTCAGTGGTCACAACGGAAGTTAGAAGACAATGGAGGAATGTCTTCAAAATTCTCACAGAAAATGATTATAATCTCAAATTCTACACTTAGCCATTCTCTCAATCAGATGAGGGTAAACTAAAGATGTTTTTAGGCACACAAGGTCTCAAATTAACCTCCCACGTACCTTCTCCCAGGAAACTATGTAGGAGGTTTTCTACGAAAACAATGGAGTAAACCAAGAAAAAGACCTGCGGTGCAAAGCCACAAGGCATGCAACACAAGAGAGAAGTAAAGGACTCTCTCTCCCTCTTCACTATCCCTCTACAGATTCCTGAATCAAAACTGTGCAACAGGTCTGGAGCACTACGATTCCAGATTGGAGGTCAGAGGATTATAGACGAGATTTCTTCAAGATGAAACCAGTGAGGTAGCTGATATATGAATGCGCGGAGGGGAAAGTTACATACATGGGAGAGACTCTAAGGTTGAGTTAGTGATAAGTACAGAGAAAGCTAAGAAAAAAAAAAAAAGCAAATTAATAATTCCCAGGAAAATAAAATGTTGAACAAGAAAGGAAAAGTAATCATAGCAAGCTTGGTGGACAGCGTTTACATATTTATAATAATGACAACACTGAAAAATTATCTAATCAAAATTGCTGCCTAGCCACATTGCAAGGATAGGAGGAAAGAAAGAAGGTATACTGGGAGCAGCCTGGAAGGAAGAAGGAGCATATACAAATTAAAAAAGAATTAAATCCTCATCTTCCATTGTGAGAATCAGATAGCGCCCTCAAACCAAGAAGTCCACGAACAGCAATGTAAGCATTTCATTTAGGGACAGGGATGTAAATACCAAGAGAATCCTCATATAAGAGCTGAAAACAGAACAGGAAAATGGCAAGAGTGGGTTGCAAGGGACTAATTTTCAAAACAAGCCATTTGGAACCATCTGACTCTAAACTAGAAGCACATACAATTGAGCTATTATACCAGAATCTGCAGATATTGTGGCCCAGGATCCTACATTAAAAACAAACAAAAAAACCCTCATGGTTGAACTGATGAATCAAACCTTCTCAATAATCAAGGATAAAGACATTGCTGAAGTTCCTTGAAGTTCCAACTAGCAAACGGGACTCTCTGCCCTACCGTCCACCTTACTCATTACAAGGAAAGGAGAATTTATCATCTCATACACATAGGCACATGAGAACTTCCTGCTCCTTCAGAATGAAGTTGCAGAGATGACGAACTAACACAGCTGCTTATTAACTTTAAGCAGGAATTTGTTGCTTTTCCCCATTATTTCCCCCTCAAAGCAACTGTTTTAGCGATGTCTATGTTTACTCATGCTATAATACCGAAGTCGGTTACCTTTAGTCCGGGTGCAGGATAAAAACCTTCAACTAACTTGCTATTGTCAAAAAGACTATAGGCACCATCCCGTATTGCCACCACGCCTCGGCTCCGGCAGTAAATATCAATGCAATACATGTTCCTGAAGGCCAGTCTGATGTGGGTGGACGACTGTGGCAGGATGGAGAAGCACTGGTAAGCAGTATTGGTTCTCTGGGTCAAGCCCAACATCGGCACAGTGGGGAGTTTGTTGATGGCATTTAACGGAGCCTGAGTATCAAAGAGTACCTAAAAGAGACACAATGAGAGCAACCAGTTTCCATACAAATGCTAAAGCCTCAGAATCTCTTATGGTCATAAGTGAGACAATGTCTTTCTGGCACGTTCCATACAACGTTCCCTTGAAGAGAATGCAAATTATATCACTGCATCTACTTTGAATCAAAAGAAAATTCCCCAAGAAGAATGAAATATATAAAAGACAAAAATACACATCCTGTCACTGAAGACAAGACCACACGATTTTTTGAGGGGTCTTACATGAGACCCTGACACTGACTCTTATTTTCACACAGAAAGTAAACTTAATTACCTGTAATAACTGAACCACATTCGGTGTTTTGTTGAACATTTCTTGAAGCTGATGGAGAATGGTATTGTGACAGTTACTGCAACCTGAGTTTGGACCAACAGTTCCCAAAGAGATGTGAAATTTCTGATGTATGGAATTCCACTGGATACTAATCTAAATCAAAGAGATTACAGGTTTCAGAAACTGAGAAAGTAACAGATTCCAGCAGAAGAAAAAACAATGTTTCAACAGTAAGGCAAAACGCCAAAGATCTACATGAGGTCTTTTTGGAAAGCCAGCCAGAAGGCTGGACTCTGTGAACTCCAGATGTACTGGTACTATGGGCCAGTACATTTGCAGACTATGTATTAGCCCACTTCCACTAAATAAAACAGAAAGAGAAGGTGCTAAAGAAGACAATTTGGATTAAATTTTATTTAAAAACCATCATGGGGTGTTTCTTATCTCGGACTGAAGAAAAGTCACCCTCTGGGTGAGCACTGTCGTAAAGGGAAAGGAAGCCACCTCCAACACAGATGCCTTCAGTTAATAGATTTTAAAACACTCAAGGAATTTCTGATATTACTTGATGTAGAAGAGTCCTGAAAGAAGCCAGCTGGCTGAATTTTTATGCGAAATTTCTAGGACTTTACATATGGGGTGGGAAGAAAATAAGGAAATAAGAGATTACAGGGAATACCTTCAAGACTGAGACAGGACCAAATAATGTTGATAGTCATGTGACCAAAAGCAGAGACATACTGTATTGTTCAAAACCATTCATAATCTTTCATTAAAGTGATCCTGCTGCTAACCAGATTTGAAATCCGTGAAGAAAACAAATACAAACCCCAAAAGTACATTACCTTGTCCAAAACTCATCAAGATTATATACCCCATCAAAGAGGTCATAATTTTTGCTTTTGATTTTAAAGAGTTAAACATTATAATATATTAAATATCACCAAAGTACTTAAAGTTTATCATTTTTATCCCCAATATTTATTTGAGTCCTCAATTATTTCAAGGTAGTTTTCATAGTTTTGGAATTCTTGCTTTTTAGAAGATTTAGGAGATGGGGCACCTGGGTGGCTCAGTCGGTTAAGCATCTGACTTCGGCTCAAGTCATGATCTCACGGTTTGTGGGTTCTAGCCCCGCGTCAGGCTCTGTGCTGACAGCTCAGAGCCTGGAGCCGGCTTCGGATTCTATGTCTCTCTCTCTCTCTCTCTCTCTCTCTCTCTGTCTCTCTGCCCCTCCCCTGCTCTCTCAAAAATGAATAAACATGAAAAAAAAATTTAGAAGATTTAGGAGAGGAACTTCAGTTTTAATAAATTCACAGACTTACTGAGCTTCCTTTGGTGGTTCCATAACACAAGATAAGTTTTCGATAATTATAAACACGAACTTCCGAGAAAATATTTAGATGCGCAGGTATGTCTAGAGAGAGAAGAAGCAAAAGGGAGATTAAGATAACTCGCAAAACTTTAAAACACACATGGTGGCAGTATCATATGCCCAGACAGGCTGAGAGCTCTAAATATGTGATTTCGTTACAGAAGAATTGAAAATAAAACAAGGAAAGCAACGGCATGGATGGTGGGCTTCCATTTCCATTTGGAAACGAGGGGGGCAGGGCAGGGCAGAGAGATACTGAGGCAGTGTACAGCACAATGGTCAGGAAGCTCCACTTGCAGCTCTACCCTTCACTAGCTATGCGACCTTCAGCAAGCTTCTCAGTCTCTGTGACTTGTTTCCTTCATTCGTGAAATGAGGAATAATAAATGACCTACCTCACAGGGTGACTGCAAGGATTAAATGGGTCAACACAAGCAAACTGTTTATTACATCATATGGCATGTAGTAAACTCTCACTAAATACTACCTATTACTATAATGCGGTATAGCTAGGAGTAACGATTTCTGGATACCTAAGAAACTGAGTCGAGAACTCAGAAACTGGGGGAAGGAAATAAAAGCCTGAGGTAAAAGGGAAACTTATTTTTTCATTAGATATTCTCCTGAAAAAAAAGAATTTTTTTTTTTTTTATGATGTGCATCTTTTACTTCTTCAGTTAAAAAAAGGAAGGGGGGGCTTCCCCCCCGACAAAAGGAAGATTATCGCACGTACCTGGTAGAGAACGTGCGAATTCCAACACACACTCATATAATCGTGCAATGCTATTCCAGTCATTAAGGAACATTTCAACAACTTTTCTACCACCAACTGGTTCGGACAGCAGGTTTTCGTATGTCAGATAAACATGCCGGGATGGCCCTACAGGATTAAAAAAAAAAAAAAAAAGAAAAGAAAAGAGGATTAATAGCTATCAATATGAAAAAAAAAAAAAGAGATATGCAAAGACAAAATGTGTGAAGCATCTCACCTTGCTCCCTGGTAGAAGTGCCATTAAGTGGGCAATTTGCGAACACTAGCTCTGCCACCCACGTGCGGTTATTTCTACCTTGCAATCGGAAAGTGCAATCAAGGAGAGAGCGGTCCAGAGCCTTTTGGGTTTCCTCATTCACACCCTTACAGGGAGGAATTCTGGCGGCGAAAGATAGCACATGAAGTGTACTTGGCATCACAGAAAGACAAAAGCACAATCTACACAACAGGCAGTTCAAACTCCACTACTAGGCACCTTCTGCAAAAGAAGGAAGTGATCCATAGCAATTCACGGCAATACACAGCATTTAACCCGTCTCCATTCACGCCAACATGGATTAGGACCTCTTGGCTGAACAAAGTGTGTGTCTGAGTGTTTTAACAGTGTTTGTCTTCATCCTTAATCTCGTTATTAGAAACACCACGATTCTTCAGAATGAAAATCAAGGATGTTGGCTTTCTATGAAATCTACCTAGAACATCCTCAAGGAAAACCTAAGGAGAACAAAACACTCGTAAAACCCCTCTTCGAGGGCAGAATGATACAGTGGAAACAATGTGGGCTTTGGAGTCATAGACCTGCATTCTACTTCTGACTCAGCCACATTTAACCTCTCTGAATTTGTTTCCCTGACTACAAAATGGAGATAAATAATTACCTTGTGGGTCACTGATCTTAAAACATGACACAACATATGTAAAGTGCTCATGGCAGCTGATACGGTCGGTATTCGTATTTGTTAGTTCCCCTTTGCAGTAAAACCAAGTCTCGCTCGCTGACTGCCAAGACGAAACGCCAGGTTCATTATCTGCCCCCTCCTCTCCTCTTCTGTAGAGGGAACACTCATGGGATGGAGCTTTGCATGTCTCAACTCATCTAACATATTGTTACTTACATATATCTCATATAGAAGAGGAATGTATCAGTTTTGTTACTTACATATATCTCATATAGAAGAGGAATGTATCAGTTTTGTTACTTACATATATCTCATATAGAAGAGGAATGTATCAGTTTTGGTGTCGTAAAATACCTACCTACTAAAATACCTACCTACCCGTTTTCTTCTTGCTACTTTGTGGACATTTTCACTGGTTTTTCAGTCACAGATGAAACAATGAGATAACAGATTTTTTAATTACACATTATACTTTAACTCATAGGGAAGGTAGATTAATTCTCAGACTTGGTATAAAGATTATCTATATCTAAGTCAAAAAACAATTGGAAATACGGAATCTTGATTCAGGCCTCTTATTCAGAAACACCTAGAACAGGGTTCTCAACCTCGGCAATACTGACATTTTAGGCTGGATAATTTTTTGTTGTGTAGCCTTGGCCTCTGCCTACCAGATGCCAGTAGTAACTCCCACCCCCTCTTCTCAGTTAATAATAACAAAAAACACCTCCAAACATTGCCAAATGTCCACTGGAGGGCAAAATCACCCTTGCGTTGAGAACCACTTGCCCAGGATAAACAATTTATGAGAGCAAAAGAGGGACAGAGATTGCATACGATAAAAAACAAAATTTGTAGGAGAGAGAACAGCTACACAGTTTACACAAAAACAGAATTCACATAGTACTAAAATTTTCTCATTGACTTAAAAATTCCACCACAGCTCCTCTGAAGTGTACAGTTTTTTTAAATGTTTTCAAAAGTTATTCTTTCATACTACATACCTTTATCACTCATTACCAGAAAGATTTTGTCCAGTGTTGCTAGGGGTAACTATATATAGTAACTGCATACATTACATATATGCTTCTCATGAAAACTTCATAGGTATACTGAGGACTTTTGCCTGTTCTTATCCCTGAAAACATAACCCCAACCATAAGAGATATAAAGCAGCCAATTCAGACAGATTTTTAAATCTTGATTTAAGAAATGTAAATGCAGCACATTATCTTCCTTTCACATAAATAGGTGTTTCACGAAATCCATCTGGTTAGAAAATGAACACACAGAATCCAGCATGTTTTCAAAGAAGAAAAGTAAGACTCCTTTCAATTTATGCTCTGAGGGACAGCATGAGCCTGACAATGCATTCTATGTCACCTTCTTCATCTGTGATACAGATAGAATTGGCTCTACTTCAAGGAACCTGTAACCTTTCACTTGCTTTTAAGGTTACAAATGTAACAGAACAAAAATAAACTACAGTTATACCTTTAATCCTCCCCCATGTGAGGAAACCTGACAAATTTATTACAAACTCAAAATACTATTATATTCACCAAAAATTAAGAACCGTGGGAGAGGTTTCCTGGACCATGGGTTAAATTTATCTGAAAATTTCTACCAATCCAAAAAAGTTTTTTTTAACGTAAACAGCTACCCCTGGCTGATTTTTCTCCTAGAATTCTGAGTATGGAAAAAACGTAGGAACTAGGCTCTGGTCTTCCGGGGCAAGGGTGTGTTAGCGCCACGGCGTGCCGCATGTCGGTTCCGTTCTGAGGGGTTTTACAAACGTCAGGGACCACACTATGGTCCTGTGGTGCACAAGCGGGGAGGTCACTGAAGGTGCTAGTACAAGAAGCGCCATGCTGCCTACAAGGAAAGTGAAGAGGGTTTTATAAAGGCTGCACCTGCATATGCAAAAGGACTGAGTCACTCCATTGATGTAAGCTAAGTCCCACAACTTGCAAAAATGAGCTGTGCCTATGCATTATTTGCATAAGCTGCAAGAGGCAAAGAAACACAACGGACAAGACAAAAAAAACCTTGTGGGTATGGACAGCAGACCAGCACCAACCATTGACTGGTACTGTAATGTTAGTTCAGAAGAAGGGAAGTTGGCTCAAGAGCTCAAAACTAGGCACTGTGAGCATGCTGCTCTGGAGATCTGTGTCATCTGTGCTGTCAGATCAAGGCTCTTTGGAATCTACACGAGGCAACACACCCATGAGCCCTAGCAATCTAAGGTGTTTACCATGATACTTTCACAGATACATCAGGGAAGCCTGCTCAACAGATTTTCAAAAAGTTGTACAAGAACAGAACATATTTTTAACAAAGCAGAGAAAAATGTCCTCAAATTTAAAGCTTTGAAGTATCAACAACTCATATACGCATTTAATATTAATGTATCTAGGACTAAGGCTTAGGACCTTCTAAAGATTAAATGCGTTAAAGCAATTACATACTAATTAGACCTTTGCCAGATTTTAATTTCATAAAACCATGTTTACACATTTATTGCTTACTTTTTCCGTCTTCATTTCATTCTACTACCCCCATAGTAGACAGCAGGCCTCAGACAGACTGATATCTTTAATTTATCCATCTCTATTTTCTCCTTTTAAGTTCTGAATAAAATAATAGCCAGGATATTATAAAGACTTTTAAAAAACTATTATAAGATGAAGCTTAAAACACAGGAAATGCTTCCTTCCTAGGTAGGACTATATTATGGGTTCTCTTGAATTCAAGAAGGAAGGGGGTTGGAATTTCTTTGTTAATATGCTGAGAACAAGATATTTTAAGGCTTGCAACACATGAAAAACATAACTAAGAGGGTAGAACACAAATGTTAACATTATTTATTTATCTCCAGTTACCAAGAAGAGTGAAAAGATTAAATAAAAAAAAAAAAAAAAAAAAAAAAAACCAATCCCCTATACTTTAGGCAGAAGTAATTCAAGACCAAAAGCCATTAAAAGTATCACATTTCTCTACTGATTTTCATTACAAGGCCAGCTCTCTCGAGACCCTGAGAACTTTTTGTAGAAAGGGTGTTTACACAGCCAGGAAGGGAAAGCTATTCTTTCAACTCCAACTCAAGTGAGCACCATGACGCAAGGGTGGAGAACGTGCTATTTGCTAGCCCTTCCCATCTTCCACAGAAACCAACTGATTCCCAAGTAAATAAAAATTAAAGACCCACTGGCTCAAATCATAGAGCTGCCATATTTTGTCAGACAGAGAAATTCGAGAAGTAAAAACTGCTTCTGTGATTTGTATTATTAAGCAACACCTAAGAAACAATGCAACACCCCCCCACCAACACACATATACCCTGAAAAAAACTCTTTACTGCACCAAAAAGGTTGATCTCTTAAATGGCACGCTAGCTTTGCAAGTCCATCCTGGTCACCTTATGTAGCACATGCACCATCTTAGCTTTCCTTCTAAGCATCCTTTGGCCTGCTGTCCTCGATCCATTTAGAACCAAGCCCTCTGCCCAACTCCCTCGTATACTCTTTCCTGGCAATCTATTTTAATATCCCAGCTCAATTACTATCAGCTTCGTGATGACTCATCTACTTCTCCTGCCCAGGCCTGTCACCTGAGCTTGATACACAGCCCTGCCCGGCCAAAGGCATGTGTTGGCACCTCAAACCTAGCAAAGCCCCTTCAAACTCACATCTTAGGTATCCCTTATCTCAGGAAACACCACAATCATCCATCACGTGCCTAAGATGAAACGAACAGGCCTCTGTGCCATCTTCTCTTTCTTACCTTCAACATCAATCTCATCACCAACCCTTGAATATTCCATTCCCTGAGTCCTTGTGGAACCTTACGAGGTCTAAGCTACTAACAACTCTGGCGTGAACCACTTCAGCGACTGGTTTCACTACTTAGTCTTATTCCCCTGCAATTTATTCTCTATATGGCTTTCAGGATAAGCTTTCAAAAACACCTATCTAATGATGTCAGCTGCTGCTTAAAATCGCCATTAGGATAAAGTCTACATCCCTTAAGGACACTTCCAAAGTCCTTCAGGATCTGATCCCTTTCCCCCTTCTGGCTCCAGCTTCATCTCTCTCAACTCCTGACACTCTGACCTCCTTTCAGTTCCGGGACATAGAGCTTTCTTTCTCTTGCCTCCAAGATTCCACATCAGCAATTATCCCTCCTAGTTAGGACTGCCCACGCCCCCCTCAGCTCCCTCTCCTCTACCTAATTCTCACCTCACTTTCAGTTCCAGTAGACAGGTACTCCCTCAGGGCTACCCTTTCTGGCTTCCAAACCAACTCAGATCCTCCCACCCACGGCATCCTGAAGGGCCCTATCAGAATTCAAACCTGATACACCGTTGCACTCAGGAAACATCCATTAAACGAATGAAAAGAAATGCAGAGGAAAGACATCCTCAAATACCAAGTGGTGCTGGACCTCCACTCAGCAGGTGAAAAGAGAATCCTCCCCCAGACCTCAGTAATTCCGTGCAGAAATCAGTGATGTGCACAAGTTGGGAACTCTGCTTTATGCAGTCTCACAGTAGGAGAGGAGCGGCTCTAGCAGATGTGACTTCTAATGCGTGGCCCTGAGTGAGACACAGGACGGAGACTTACTTTAGTAAGCGTATTGCGTGGCTGAAGCCATCACCTTCCATCTGCACTCCCTGATGGGGAATCTCCAGATTGGACAACTGGTAAGACAGAAGTAGTTAGATCAGATCAGCAATTTTACAGAGGAAACTTCCTTTTCTAAGTACTACTGTCCACTCTCATGGTACCTCTTCTAGAACTACTCTGTTCCAAAGTTACAACGTATTAGGCATGCACACTGTCCTCCATCATTTGATTTCCTGGGCAACTATGTCAAGTCCAGTGAGACTCAAAGGTGACCCAGTGCTTCTAGTTAAAAAAAAAAACACCTCCAGGTGGCAAATCTTCAGAATTCTGGAGATTGATCTACTTTGGCAGCGAGCCAAAAGTAATCCAGAATCAATCCTGATGGTTCCAAATGAGGCAACTGCAAAATAAGACTGGTTTTCTTGTGTAATTCAGTTATGTTTGGTCAAAACATAGTGTTCAAAACACTAGGTCTAAGGCCTAGTCACATCTCACTTTTAATCACAAACAATAGTTTGTAGTTTGTAACTTACCTGGAATACATTTTTAACAATTAAACCATTTCCTGGGTGAAACCCAAGAAAGAAAAGATTTCCAATTTATGCAGTTATCCAATGAGATATCTTTCTCAACTGGAAGATTTGGAAAGTGAGTTGAAAAGACCAATGCAGGGACAGTGCCTGAGGCCCCGTGAGTGGAACTGCAGGTTATGTAGGTATGCCAAAAAGTCATCTGATCTACCAAAGAGAAGACTGCCTTTGGCTCATATTCCTGGGTCTTCTATGGCAGGCTATTTATTTATACCCACCTTTTTCCAGAAAGGATTTAAAACAGCTCTAAGTATTTGACTGAGCCCTGCTTTGGGCCTGGACAGGGCACATGTTTAAGAAAAATAGCTGCTGACCAAATAGGCCACAGGAGTTCAGGTTCAAATGGAAGCAACGTGTGGGAAGACTCAAAAACATGGTCTCTATCCTATGGATCAGTGATATAAACATCCCTTGTAAGATGAGATTTATTCACATCTCAGTATAAATTAAGCAGAAAATGTGCTTGTCTTTTGTCTTCAACATGTTTTTTTATTGAGAAAAGAAAAAGTAGACTGTTTAAGAGTTTGACTGAGTTTGACAAAGTACTACAGAATGTTCTTACATGTCCTATATGTGCAACAGGTATAGGCACACAGAGAAGGGGGACAGAGAGGACATATGTCTATAGGTGTTAGTCTTTGCGGGTATTACAAAGGCACAATTTCTTGCAATTATGAGCCTGTAGGTGGGGAGGGAGGAGAGCAAGCAGGGAGACAGACAACACATTGCCCCTGGGTACCACGTAGCCTCCCTTCCCATGATAAAGGTAGTACGTGGATGACATTCGTGTAATCAATCCACAGGGCACAGCACAATAAAGAAGTCCAAGAACACAGTCAAGTAGATGGGAAGCATGGACCCTGTCTGTACAGTTTAGGAGCTATGGCTAGTACCCAGACAAGACATTTATCAAGCTCACAGTTCTAGGAGCTAGGGCATCAAGGACACGAGCGTCTATTTTAGGTAACTGTTTCTGGGCCTCGATTTCTCTGGGCTATTCCTGCTCTTTATAGTTTTACACCTTACCCTCTGCCTTCAGATCCTAAAGCTCGATAAAGCAGGGGTCAGCATACAACAGCTCATGGGTCAAATCTAGCCCACTGCCTGTTTTTGTAAATAAAGTTTTACTGAAACATAGCCACATACATCAACTATGGCTGAGTCACACTACAACAGCAGATCTGAGTGGCTATAAGAGACCATGGGACCCCCTAACACCTAAAATACTTACTATCTGGCCCTTCATACAAAAAGTTTGGTGAATTTGCAACAACGTGGACAGAACTAGAGTGTATTATGCTGAGCGAAATTAGAGAAAGATAAATATCATTTCACTCACATGTGGAATTTAAGAAACACAACAGATGAACATAGGGGAAGAGAAGGAAAAATAAGATAAAAAGAGAGAGGGAGGCAAACCATAAGAGATTCTTAAATATAGAGAACTGAGGACTGATGGAGGGGAGGTGAGTGAGGGGATGGGCTAAATGGGTGATGGGTACTAAGGAGGCCACTTGTTGGGATGAGCACTGGGTGGCATATGTAAGAGATGAATCACTATACTCTACTCCTGAAATCATTATTACACTATATGTTAACTAAGCCGGATTTAAATAAAATTTTTAAAGAAAGAAGAAAAAGTTTGGCAATTCCTGCTCTAAAGCATGAAACTGTTCAACAAGTCTTCCCAAGATTACCATCGTCAGTTTAACTGAAATAATTCACTTCCACATTGTCAGGTCCCTTCTTCTTCTTCTACTTTTTATATCCTCAGTTGTTTCACTCATAAACATGTTTTTTTTCTTTTAAAAAATTTTTTAGTTTTAATTGTGGTAGAAGTCTCCACTTCATTCATAGTAATTTACAGAGGGAAGGAGTCTTACAAAAAGTAAAACTTTAAAATAGAGCGAAATCATTAACGTCGTGGTGTATCCCTTTAAAGGGATGCCAATCCTTGGCCAAAGCCTTTCTTGGAAATGTAAAAATGCAGGTTCTGTTACCTCCCTTTCCTCTCATGTTTGGGGATCATGCTGGATATCACAACTGCATATTCTTGAAAGACACTAATTATATGTAGGTCTATTCCTTACTCCATGTGACAGAGTAAAAATTGGGTTTAATAGTCTTTCTGGTCTGCTTTTCGAAAGGAGCCCAGGTTTATTAGTGTGTAAGCAGTATGTATGGCTTCACCAACTCAAAAATAAGCACCCCATCATCAACTAACTACCACAAAGAGATAATGCTCCTACTAAGAGGTATACAAGTTAAGATGTTAATTTTCAAAAGATGTCTTTTTTTTTTTTTTTTTAACTTGGAAAGAATTTACTTTCCGTTTCCATAAAGAACAGAATGCCCACAATTTGGAATCAGAAAGACGAAATAATGTGTGTTTTACAGGTACACCATGAGATGCTATGATTTCAACCCCATCCCTCCCCAAATGAACAAGATCACAGCTATTCTGGTTTTCTTAATGGAATCCACATAGCTGTAAGCAAGGCATTTTAGAAATTAGTCTTTCATATACTCAAAATTGTTCCAAAAAATTACCTCCAACCGAAGTCCTACGAATGGCATATTTGTATCACACATAGCAACAAAGTGAGCTAGAACTTTATTGAAGGCACACATTTCTCCTGATCGTTTGCTTTTCTTAGGTTCTACTGGACACAGATCATCAGACAGCTAGAATTTAAGTGAAGAACACAAGTAGGCAAAAAAAAAAAAAAAAAAAATACAGGTGATGCAATTAGTTAAGACAGTTAAAATGACTATAGCTCAAGATTAATCAACAAATGTTATCCATTCAACAAATATTTACTGAGCAAATATTTTGATGTAAATACTGGAAATTTAAGTAACTACTGTGTATTTAGCAAACTTTCTGGTGGAAATGGTGTATAATTAATTATTAATTAAAAGACAGGCATTTTCAAGAAAACATAGACAATTGTTATTTAAGCCTTATTGCCACCCAATCTCTTAAAAACCGTATCTAATTCTTATTTTTGAAACCCTATCTAGTTATCTCCCATATTAAAAATGGTTGAAGAATGCAACGAAGTTAAAACACACAAATTCTGTGCTCATTTCTGTATGTGATCATACCTTGCGCTTGGTGCCGGTCTTAGGTGGTTTCCCAGATTTTGTGCGAAAAACCAGCTCCTGGATGTTTTCCTTGAACTGCTGCAGCAAGAGCGCCATCACAGGGGCGTCCTCACGCTCCGCAGTGTTCACAGACATGAAGTAGTACTTGTATGACAGCTGTGTGGGCTTATTGGGGACCTCCAACATCTCCACAACCTAAAAAGGCCCAAATCAGAAATGAGACTCAGAGAATTAAGTGTGGTAGATTTGCCACCTTACAGCAAGTAGGGCTCAGAACTGTGAATCTAACATAGATGATTTTTCTTCTTTAAACAAGGACAAATCAATCAGGATACTCAACAAAAAAGGGATTCCTGTTAAATATATATACTTTGTTTTCTAAAAAAATAGAGCAGAAACACTGTATGCTTAAGTCTAGCAGGTATGCTAGATTTTCTAGGATGGGATCTATGGATTGATTTTTTAAAGCTTGAGAGAGAACAAGAGCGGGGGAGGGGCAGAGAGAGAGGGAGAGAGAGAATCCCAAGCAGGCTCTGTGCCTACAGCATGTGGGGCTGGATCCCAAGAACCATGAGTTCATGACCTGAGCCAAAGTGCATAGCTGGGCGCTTCACAAACTAAGCAATCCAGGTGGCCCTAGCATGGTATCTATTTTAAATTGCCCCGCTGCCCTTAACCATCAAAACATCTTAAGAATTCCACTGTTATAGCAGAGAAAAATGACAACTAACTCTTACAACTGGAAGCATATAAAAATAAACCTTGATTTTCAACTAAAAAATAGGTCACGGTGAGGATAAAGAACACCACCACCACCAATAGTCAACATGGAGGGGCGCCTGGGTGGCTCAGTGGGTTAAGCGTATGACTTTGGCTCAGGTCATGATCTCATGGTCTGTGAGTCTGAGCCCTGCATGGGGCTCTGTGCTGACAGCTCAGAGCCTGGAGCCTGCTTCAGATTCTGTGACTCCCCCTCTCTCTGCACCTCTCCTGCTCACACTGTGTCTCTCTCTCTCAAAAATAAACAAACATTAAAAAAAAAAAAGTCAACACTGATATAGAGCTTACTGCATGCCAGGTACTGTCCTGATATTGGACAAATGTTAACACATTCAATCTTCCTAATAACTCTGTAGAGAAGGGATTATTATCTTCATTTTTCTGATGGAAAAACTGCGGTGCAAAATAGTTTGGTTACTTGCCCAAGGTCTCAGAGCTGAGAAGTGATGCACTCATGCTCTGGTGCCAGTTTGGCTCCAGAGACCTTGCTCTTAACCACTATACCAACTTACTATTTTCAATGTCTACCTAAAATTTAAGAAAAGTCCCCTAAATACTTTAGGGAGAGAAAGAAATGCCATTGGACCATTGCTCCGACCAACACATACTTGCCTGTCTCTCTTCTCACCTCCCTTCTCTGCCTCTCCCCCTGCCTCCCCACACACTCTCTTCAGGAAATTCTTAGGCTAACACCTAATATCACACTGATGAACCTGAGGAAATAGAAGAATTAAAAGTAAAATGGATGCTTCACCAAAGAAGATAAAGGGATGGCAAATAAAACACATGAAAAGATATTTGATATCATCAGTCATTAGGACAACATAAATTAAGATGACAATAAAATACCACTACACATCTATCAGAATGGCTAAAATTTTTTTTAGCCAAGGGCTGGCAAGAATGCAGAGCATCTAGAACTCTCTTGTATTGCCAACAGATATGCAAAATGGCCCGGCCAATTTGCAAAATAGTTTGGCAGTTTTTTATAAAGCTGAACATACACTGATCATATAACTTAACCCACCAATCCCACTAGTTAATTTATCCAAAAGAAGTGAAAACTTAAGATCACAAAGAAACCTATGTACAAACCTATATAGCAGCTTTATAATTGCCCCAATTAAACAAACCATCCATACCATGGAATACTACTCCAATTAAAGGAATATTTGTTTTTATTTTTTAAAGTTTACTTATTTTGAGAGAGAGACAGACAGAAGGAGGAGAGAGAGAATCCCAAGCAGGCTCCATGCTGTCAGTGCAGAGCCCGACACAGGGTTCAAAGTCATGAACTGCGAGATGATGACCTGAGCTGAAACCAAGAGTTGGACGCTTAACCAATTGAGCCACCCAGGCACCCCAATTAAAGGAATGAACTATAACACCACCACAGTATGGGTGGAAATCAAAGGCATTATGCTGAGTGAAAGAAACTAGATTGATGGGCAAACCCATAAAGACAGAAAACAGGGGGAGCCTGGGTGGCTCAGTCGGTTAAGCGTCCAACTTCGGCTCAGGTCATGATCTTGCAGTCTGTGGGTTTGAGCCCCGTGTCGGGCTCTGTGCTGACAGCTCGGAGCCTGGAGCCTGTTTCAGATGCTGTGTCTCCCTCTTTCTCTGACCCTCCACTGTTCATGCTCTCTGTCTCAAAAATATTTAAAAAAATTTAAAAAAAAGACAAAAAGCAGGTCAGTGGTCACCAGCTGAAAGTGGGAGGAGGGTTTAATTATAGAGATGCAGCACTAGGGCATTTTGGGGGTAATGGATCTGTGTTCTGCTGAGATGGGGATTACAACAGTGTATGCATTTATTCCAACTCAAACACAAAAAGTCTAAATTTTTCCTGTATGTAAATTACATCTTAATAAAGCTGACAAAAGTAAAATGGCAGAAAGACATTTAAAGGTAGCAAGGCTTGGGGCGCCTGGGTGGCTCAGTCAGTTAAGCATCTGACTTCGGCTCAGGTCATGATCTCACGGTTCATGAGTTCGAGCCCCGCATGGGGCTCTGTGCTGACAGCTCAGAGCCTGGAGCCTGCTTCAGATTCTGTATCTCCCTCTCTCTCTGCCCCCCCCCCCCCCCCCGCTCACATTCTGTCCCTCTCTCTCTCTCTCTCTCAAAAATAAACATTAAAAAAAATATTTAAAGGTAGCAAGACTTTCCTCTGTACTTCTTAATGTCCGTGGTCATTTCCGTTTCTATGAATGTATCACCCCTACGTGAGAAATAAGAAGGATGAAGAGAATGTACATTCAGTTTTGGTCTAAACCATGTGAAACAACTTACTGCTTTTCAATAAGTTGTTAGTCACTGAAACTAACATTTGGCTTCTGGTGATACTAAATAAGATCAGAAATACTAAAACCATTTTGTCCGTGGCTGTGTATAAGGATCTTTGTGTGTTCATGGGTTTGATTATTATGCATATATTCTGAATATCATTTTATATGTAGACTAGGCAGCTCACCAAGAGCGGAAACAACAATCCTTTGTCATGTATCAAATCTAGTTCTACAGCTGGGGTTTTAAATTCAGAAAAAAGTGAAATTCACATCACTGACTTACTGCTCTGCTCTACATAAATAACACTAACTTAAGATATGTCAGGGTACACATGGCACTTTTTTTTAAAGATACTATCTTTTTTTTAATTTTACTTATTTGTTTAATTTTTTTTATGTTTATTTATTTTTGAGAGAGACAGAGCACAAGCAGGGGAGGAGCAGAGAAAGAGCAGGGGAGAGGAAGAGAGAGATGGAGACACAGAATCTGAAGCAGGCTCCAGGCTCTGAGCACAGAGCCTGACGCAGGGCTCAAACTCACAAACCATGAGATCATGACCTGAGCTGAAGTCGGAGGCTCAACCAACTGAGCCACCCCAGATGCGCCTTAAGATAATATCTTTTAAAAGTACAGCTCAAGACCTTAAAAAACTCACTCCTACGGGCGCCAGGGTGGCTCAGTCGGTTAAGTGTCTGACTTTGGCTCAGGTCATGGTCTCCTGGCTCGTGGACTCAAGCCCTACGTCAGGCTCTGTGCTGGCAGCTCAGAGCCTGGAGCCTGCTTTGGATTCTGTGTCTCCATCTCTCTCTTCCTCTTCCTCCCTCTCTGTCTGCTCCTCCCCCACTCACTCTGTCTTTCTCTCTCAAATATAAACATCAAAAAAATAAAATAAAATTCAATCCTATTGCCTTCAACCAACAATCTTGAATTAAGTTTTTCAAACATCTTATATTCTTTGCCAAAAATATCTACTTGGTATAAACAGAAATTTCTATAAGCAGGGAAATATATTTAGGGTGAGTTCGTATTTCAAATTCTTGCAAATTTTAACCAATTCAAAGATCTCAAAGAAACTAGAAGACACACAGAAAGAGTGAAAAAAGAACGAGAAAGGATCTTACCATGCCCTGAAAGGTACATAGATCAAAAGGATGAGAATATAAAGCTACTTCACTTCAGCCAGCCCATATTTTAAAAAGCTGCATTATGCAAGTTAACATTTGATTAAAACCAATCAAGTTTCTCTGACACCAAAAGATCTCCAAACATTCACAGTAGTTGCTTTCAAAATTCTTCTTATATAGAGATGCTTCATCCAAAGCAGAAACTAGGCCTCACTACAGGAAAGATCCAAGAGTGAGGGATAGAGGCACACCTATATTTCCCAACCCTGCCTGATCATCGTACCATTTCTTACACACATGATTTTCCTCTCTCCCCTTATCCCTACTTCCTAGGTTGAAAATCACTAAACTTAAATATCCAATAAAATATATTTGTAAATTAAGTTAAGCAATAAATCATTTGAGATACTAAGAGAATGAACTGAATTCGATCACCCAAATCACCCCTTTTCATACTTACAATGTAGTACTGTGGAAGACGGGTAAGTTTAATGAACAGCTTATTCTTAGAAAGGTTTCCAATAGGATGGGTTGAGTAATTGGACAGCTGCAATGTTTCACTGGTTAATGTAGGCAAATGTTTTATAGATTGTTTGCAACGCTGTTGTCCAAGCCAAAACCTTAATTGAAAGAAAATAATTTACGTCACAAAATCATAGGTTCTTCTGTGTGCAACTGATTTGTAAATTGATTACTGAAGACCACTAAAAAATAACAATCTGAAACTTAACTGCTAGTAAAAAGACACATAACCATACCGATGAATCATTTCTCCAGTTTTACATTGGTCTGTTAGTTCTAGTTCTTTTTCTTTGTTTTTAGAGACAGAGTGACAGTGGGGGACAGGGGCAGAGGGAGAGAAAGAGAATCTCAGGTAGGCTTCACACTCACCACAGAGCCCGATGCAGGGCTTGATCCCACGACTCTGGGATCATGACCAGAACCAAAATCAAGAATCGGATGCTCAACTGACTGAGTCACTCAAGCGCCCCTGTTAGTTCTAGCTCTAGTTTAAGGAATTGAAACTGCAATGTGAATGATTTTGATTAGTTATAAGGAAGAATTAACTAGTATTAAGGCTGGGACACTGTAGAAGTTTATTACAGAGGAGGACAGATTTCCTAGGGTTTATTAAGACAGCAATAACTAACCTCAACATCTTTCATAAAATGCCTTTAGTGTTTATAAAACAAAGAGAAAACAATAAATAGGTATAAAGGTGCCTAATTTTTCTTAAAAATTTTTTTTCAATGTTTATTTTTTATTTTTAAAATTTTTTTTTTCAATGTTTATTTATTTTTGGGACAGAGAGAGACAGAGCATGAACGGGGGAGGGGCAGAGAGAGAGGGAGACACAGAATCGGAAACAGGCTCCAGGCTCCGAGCCATCAGCCCAGAGCCCGACGCGGGGCTCGAACTCCCGGACCGCGAGATCGTGACCTGGCTGAAGTCGGACGCTTAACCGACTGCGCCACCCAGGCGCCCCTCAATGTTTATTTTTGAGAGAGTGTGCGCACGTGTGCAAGCTGGGTACCGGCAGACAGAGACAGAGACACAAAATCTGAAGCAAGATCAAGGCTCTGAGCCGTCAGCACAGAGCTCAAGGTGGGACTTGAACCCACGAACCGTGATGACATGACCTGAACTGACTGAGCCACCCAGGTGCCTCAAAGGTGCCTGCTTTTTTTAGTATCACTGGAGATACACAGTCCTAGTTGTTATACTGTGTATGTGTAAAGTGATGGGTATATAGAGTGGGTGCCAGGAAGGTATTAATTACCTTCTTTCCCTCCTCTCTCTTAGTTCAGCCACCAGATTTCAGTTTGAAGCTTTTTATAATATTTCTCTCACTTATTTCATTAGCTGTCCTTGAGGCTAGACACTGTGTGTGTGTGTGTGTGTGTGTGTGTGTATAAGATACGTGGAAAAGAGATAAAATGACTGGTTCACAAACTTTCACTGATTCACAATGAAGTAACTACAGAAAATAAGAATACGAATTTAGAAACTTTTCACAGCAATGTAACAATTATCACAACATCCCAGCTCAGTAGGCTCACCTTGTTGAACAGGGTACAGACCCGTCCGGGTGCTGCTGCACTGGTGTGGTGAGCTGCGTGTGGCACCGACCCTGTGCTAGTCACATGCAGTAAAACCTAACATAACACGTTCGAAGGCTAGTTTGTCAACTATTACCCAAAAATGTAGAAGGTCTAGAAACCTGTTTTTTTCCCCACTGAAAAAACAAATTTAACTGCAACATCACAGAATCAATTGCTAGAACTGGCCACAAATGAAGAAATGAAGAAAAATTTTGAAAATACAACTATACTTGCTTCATTTTAAGGTAGAAGTTAAAAATGAATATTCTGAACTTGCTAAAACTGCTTTCAAATCTCTACTTCCAGTTCCATCAACAAGTGAGACTGTGAGACTGGTATCCCTATTATGTATGTTTTTAAAAGAAAAACAGAAAAAGATACACATTATCTCCTGTGATGAGCATCATCATCAATCCAACTTAGAATAAGTTACAACAAGCAAGAAACAAGCTCATCTGTCACCTTAAAAATTCTAAACACACTGTAAATTCTAAATATATATAAACATGTATTCATACGAATTGTAAACACAACATACTCTTTTCAAAGCACACACGGAATGGCCATTTTACTCAACCTTTTGTCTTATTACGATTTCATGGGACAAAAAAATCTGAGCGTAAGAGTGAATGTTCCACATTAACTGCCTGTGTACACTTCCAATGAAAAACGTGTAGAGATTTTTTTCATTTTTATACTGTTTGTTCTGATTGTATTTGTTGAGATGCAATTCTGTCTGTTGATCCTTACAATAAAAAAATTGGGGCTTTTATTTATTTTTTAAGTTTGTTTATTTTGAGAGAGAGACAGAGAGAGCAAGCAGGGGAGGGGCAGAAAGAGAGGGAGAAAGGGAATCCCAAGCAGGCTCCGTGGTGTCAGTGCAGGCTTGATCCCACAAACCGTTGAGATCATGACCTGAGCCAAAATCAAGAGTCAGATGCTCAACCGACTGAGCCACCCAGGCGCCCTGGGGCTTATATTTTATACATGTTTTTTCATTTCCTTTTTCTACAATTTGTTTTCATTGCATATGACAAGAAAGGTGATCACATGAACAGATGCTCAGAATCATTTGTCATTAGAAAACTGTAAACTAAAACCACAATGCAATACCTCATCACACTTGCCAGGATGGCTATAGTCAAAAACGGTAACAAGCTTCGGCAAGGACTCAGGGAAATGGAAACCCTCAAATATTGCTGATGTGATTTTAAAATGGCATAGCTACTCTGGAAACTAGTTTGGCAGTTTCTTTAATAAGCTAAACATAAATTTACTGTATGAGCCAGCAATTCTACTCTTAGTGGAATAAAAATGTTAAGTTCACATATAGACTTAGACATGACTATTCACAGCAGCATTACTCATAACAGGCAAAAAGTGAAACAACCCACATGCCCATCAATTTAGGAATGGATAAACAATGTGGTATATATCCATATAACAGAATATTATTCAGCCACAAAAAGGAATTAAGCATCGGTAACTGCTACAACATGGATGAACCTCAAAACATTACACTAAGTGAAAGAAGCCAGTCACAAAAGACCACATACTTTATGATTCCCTTTCTACAAAATGTCCACACACACACAAAAAATCTATAAAAGCAGAAAGTAGATTCATAGTTGCCAGGGGCTGAAGTTGGGAATGAGGTTTAACTGTAAATGAACACCTGCTTGAGGTGGTGAAAATGTTCCAAATGTTCTAAAAATGGATTGTGATTATGGTTAAACTCAGTAAATTTACTACAAGTCATTGAATTATACACTTAAAATGGGTGAATTTTTACGGTATGTAAATTATACCTCAATAAAGTTATTTCAAAAAATTAATGTCCCATGACAGATTAACAGATTAGCAATAAGCTGGTCATTCACCAAAGATCATTTGAGAAGCATGATTACAAGTGATAACCAGGGGACCTTTCTTATAAATTATGTGTTTAAGTGCAGAGACACATTTGATAAGTTTAAGGCTTTGGGGACTTGGCCTTCTGGTTTTAGGTTATATCTCCTCTCGCTGGAACTGCCAGATAAACCACCTCAAGTTATGCAAGCTGTGAATTATTGAGCATTTAAGTATTTGAACCTTATTTGTTTAGCCAGAATGCACAACAATGCACCAAAAAATGCCAAAGCGCTAAAAATTTTGGAATTTGTTATTAGAGTATTCCTTACTCAGAGTAAGGAGTATCACTTTTCATACACAGTTAAACTAAACAGCTATTCAAAAGGAGGCTCATATAATATCACCAATCTGGTTGGCATTAAAAATCACATCTTGTTGGGGCGCCTGGGTGGCGCAGTCGGTTGGGCGTCCGACTTCAGCCAGGTCACCATCTTGCGGTCCGTGAGTTCGAGCCCCGCGTCGGGCTCTGGGCTGATGGCTCAGAGCCTGGAGCCTGTTTCCGATTCTGTGTCTCCCTCTCTCTCTGCCCCTCCCCCGTTCATGCTCTGTCTTTCTCTGTCCCAAAAATAAATAAACGTTGAAAAAAAAAAATTAAAAAAAAAAATCACATCTTGTTAATGAAAACACTACTTGATTATAGTGAAGCCTTCAAATATTTATACTACTCAAACTAGCAAAAGGAGAAGGGGTAGGCTAGATCACAAAGAACACTCTAGCCCTCTCCCCTTCTCCATTTGGCAGTTTGGGTTTTGACCTCCGCAATTTATTTTTATCCCTTGGAATTTTATTAATTTTAAAAGCGAGTTTGTTAGAGTTGCCATAATGGCACCTCTGTGTACCAGGGTGGCAATGAAACCTCACAGAATTGTCTTTAGCTCCATTTTCAATTTTATTTAGTTTGACAGTATGAAGCATTCAAAGGACTTTGAGACAATATTGAATGACAGTATTAGAGAAGCAGAAACAACTATTCTGAAGGGTCAGCTGGTAGATTCATACCATGAAGATTATCCTGGGTAAGAACAAATAAGACTATTGCAGAGAACACTAGAGTCAATAAAATCCATTGTGTAAGTGATCTGCAGAGTGCTTTTCCAGGAGGAAACATGGCGACGAGTGAAAGTTGAGTGTCATGCCCTTCATACCTGTATTTGCCCTAGAGGGGAACTGGATACAAAACATTGCTATCTTGGGCCTATTCCAAGACAATTTCGATTCCAAGTACCAAAAGGTGCTCAAGTTTCATGTCATAAACATTAAGGACAGTGACTGATCAAGAGTAATGATGGAGAAGAAAATATATTGTGTCAAAATAACTTTCCATTTTTAGTCTTGAGCTAAATAAATAAGCTTACTTAAGTTGTTGAATCCAAGGAATAATTCGTTTCATATCATCGTTCACAGACTTCTCCATGTCATCCAGCGTGGCCTGGTCTATAGAATATAGCACTTCATTAATTCGTTGCTTACACGAGGCACAAAATATTTAGGTAGCCCAGAACTTAAATGAAAATGATTGTTTTAGGCAAAAATTAGTGTTATTTTTGAGTCAGAGAAAAACTAAACTAAATGCATCATTAGGCATAAATTAACCTAATTTGTTTTCTCTCTTTAACATTTAGGGAGAGTTATAGTTAAGACAACTGATTAATAGCAAATGTACATTAGCAGGAAGAACAAGTAACAAATACATGAACTCATTATCTGCCTGCATTTCAATTCCCAAACCCTAGGCCTAGTTAATTAATATTTTTAACTTGCATGTATTTCTAACTCATAGTATTACCAAACTTAGAACCTTAAAAATGTAAAAACTGTAAAACTCCACTAAAATATTTATTTATTCAACACAAATGGTTTCTGGCATATGCAAGAGCTGTTGGCTGAAGTTCAGCTTCCTAAATGTCACTTAGAATTTTTAATGACACCGAAAAAATGCTAATAATAGCACGTTTTGAACAAAAGCAAAATATACAATGATTTCAGTTCAAGAAAAAAAGTATAAGAAAATTAGTGCAGCATTGCCATGGTTTAATTGTACCCCCCAAAATTCGTATGTCGAAGCCCTCACTCCTAATGTGATGATGGTATTTAGAGATGGGGTCTTTGGGAGGTAATCAGGTTTAGATGAGGTCACGAGGGTGGCACTGTCTTGATGGGATTAGTGCCCTTATAAGAAGAGTCACCAGAGAGCTTGCTCTCCTCTTCTGCCATGATGACAGGGAGAAGGCCTGGGCCTACGAGCCAGGAACAGAACCCTCACCATAATCTGACAATGCCGGCAACCTGATTTTATGCTTCCAAACTCTAATACTATGATAAAATAAATTTCTTTCTTTTTAACAACCTATTCTGTGGTCCTTTGTTATGGCAGCCTCAGCTAAAATAAGCATGTATCCCCTAAAACAAGAATGACTGCCAACAGGTAACTTTTTTTGGCTTCTCTCAGTTTTACATGGTCATCTTCTTTATCTATGAGTGTGTACTGTGTAAACAGTCAAGAAAACAGTTAAGTAAAAAAAATTCTGAAGAATGAACAACAGCTGCCTTGTGGTTCGAAACCAGTTAAACGGTAATTCATAAGTGTGTCACTAATAAGCCATCATAAAGGCGATGTGATTCAAAGTAATGAAGCCAGTTTTCCATGAACGGTTCATAGAAAAAGCTATCTTTTTTTTCTTAAGTTTATTTATTTTTTTAGTAATCTCTACACCCAATGTGTGGGGCTCAAACTCATGACCCCGAGATCAAGAGTCAAATGCTCCTCTGACTGAGCCAGCCAGGCTCCCTGAAAAACTTACCTTTACAACTATATGAGCAGAAAATCATTTATTTTCGCTAATCTAGCTTAATATTAATTTCAAATGGTAAATGTGCTAATATATTCAAGAACACTGTTCCATTAGCAATACAAAAACACTACGTTCCAAGTAGTTCATCATTTCAGAACACCAACTTGGTAACAGAACATGGTAAATCAAACTTTAATTTTGACTGTGTTTAACTCAGAAATATAAACATCCTTTCCTTCAGGATTCTGTACCCTAAGTCATCTTTTAGATGTTTATACTGTCATTCGTATATGTTCTTTGGCCATTAGAATCCCTTGTAGTCATTTCCATGTCACCTGACTATTAGTGGTAAAACAGTTCATCTAAAAACCATCAGCCATCACCATTATTACTTCTACACAAGAGAAACAACGTAAATGTACTTCATACTGGGAAATTTAACTTCTGGGAAGAGAAAATCCCAGGCAGGGTTAAAATTGGCCCCAAGGAACGGACATCAGCCAGAGTCATTCCTTCCACATCTACTTTCTGTACTGCTGATACCACCCCTTCCCAATACCTAATGGCAGAAGAATTTTGTTTTGCTTTTGTCAAAATATTTTTCCTTACACTGAGTGACCATGTCATTGGGTAACTTACCAAGTCCATAAAGCATCAATTGAAACATTCCAGAATGCAAATCTACAAAAATGTGTAGACACTCCGAGTTACCGCAGGGCTCCAAGATGGGAACGACAAGAGCTGGAAGTGCAGTCTCTATGGAAGCTGAACAGTTAAGAATGAAAAAGTGTATTTCTATCTGAATATTTTCCACAAAAGATCATTTCTCAGTGTGTAGAAACAAACCAACTATCAAACAATCCTGAATATCAGAGGAAAAACATGATTTTGCAAAACTGGACTGGTACTACTATGTCAATTAGTAGCTCAAAAGGAAGGATGTATTCCTCAGGGTGACTTGAAACGAACATACCCATCTCAACCGCTACAGCAAAAAAAAAAAAAAATCCCAGGATTCCTTTAAAAAAAAGGTTAAAATAGCTAGTGAAAATATTAACTTCATCAGTGAGCCGAGTTCTAGTTTTAAGTGTTTAAGAAAAACACTTGAAAACCATTAAACATTATTGTTTATATAGGAAAAACATTTTTTTCACGTTACTTCTATACCTCATTTTCAAGTCACAGATGAAATAAGAACATAAGCAATTGTTACACACAAAGTCCCAAGGCTGCCAATATACTCGTTCTCAAGTTTCACAGTATTTCCACCTGGCCCAATTAACTCTTCCCTTAATCCCACAAGCTGGCATAACGAAATCCAGTAAAGGAGCAGAGCATTCATTGAAATCACACCCCGTGCTGGGGCGCCTGGGTGGCGCAGTCGGTTAAGCGTCCGACTTCAGCCAGGTCACGATCTCGCGGTCCGTGAGTTCGAGCCCCGCGTCAGGCTCTGGGCTGATGGCTCAGAGCCTGGAGCCTGTTTCAGATTCTGTGTCTCCCTCTCTCTCTGCCCCTCCCCTGTTCATACTCTGTCTCTCTCTGTCCCAAAAATAAATAAACGTTGAAATCACACCCCGTGCTGATCAGGTGGAGAAGCTCTAAAGAAATATGCTCTTCTAGTTACCATGGTCCTCTAATGCTACAGCACAGAAGAAAAGGCAGGCAGTGAGGAGAGTGGTTACATAGGCCCAGCCTTTCACCAGGTGTGACTTCTCTGTGCTACTTTGTTAAACAAGAACAGTAACATCTTCCTGTCCATGCCTTGGGTCCTTAGGAGGAAGAAATGACAAGTTTGAAAAGGTGCCTTAAAAAGCAAAGTGCTCAACAATGTACATTCTCTATACCCCTTTCATGAATCAAAGAAACAAGCCAAACCCTCTCATCAGGAATCTGCACAATAATGAAAATGGGCAGAGTTACCACTGGTGCTATCTATACAAAGAAATTATCAAACGAGTTAATAAAGCAAAGAGAGCTGCAGGAGACATATTTAATCAGATGAAAACAAACTGCTTTCCAGTCCATCTACTACATTTGTGAAGAACTGTTGAACATACAGGGCCAGCAGAGCTCTCACCTAAAACACACACACACACACATATACATACACACACACGAAAGAACAAATAGGTACAAACAGAAATTCCTCTTACAATATCTTATAACTCAGAGCAGGAGGACAAATTAGTTCAAATGATGTTTTGCTGAATTTACCAGGTTAATATAATAAATAGTGCTTACAGATCTGAAGCAGGGTTGCTAGGTTTCCACACCTATCTGGACTGTTAATAATTCCCAATGGAGAAGGAATGTATTCTTAGTGTAGTAATGGTGTAAAACTAATTCTGACAATTGGGATAACAATGATCATTCCAATCTAATTATCAAAATTGAGTATTCTTGAAAAGACAGGGCATTAGAGAAGAATATAGAAAGCACAGTCCAAAAGATAAAATATACTTTGATGTATCTCTAATGACTGCCAATGTCCACATTTTTCTTTGCAAAAAATAAAATATATAAGGCCCTAAGCATTTAAAGGCAACTGGCTTGAAGGTATCAAAAATGGCAAAACTTAAAACATAGAAGGGAGAGTTAAAGGTTGTGCAAGATGACAGGATGGTACACTGCTCTTTCCTGAAACAGAAATATATATACATCTCCTCTTTGATTTCTCCCTATTTACCAAGGACAAAATGAGGAATGGACCAATACATAGTAATGTAAAGTGTGAAGACTAAAGAGAAGCAACTAAAGCCCAGGTAGGAATAGCTGCGTGTGGTTCTCAGCTTCTGAACTGCCCTGGATACCTTGATTCTGGCTCTGACAGAGCACAACACAAGGGAGACTCCCCTGCCTTTCAAGAGACGGGAATGCTGCAAGCGAGGCCACCTGGGGCAAGTGACCTGAAGTGCCTTGCACTGCCTTTTTTGACCTTCTCTCCAAAGTTCTGCCTACTCTCCCTTGAGACATTCCCACCCCCATGAAACCACATGCTGCCATCTAGACCATCCAAACCTGCTATCTGTACATTCCCCTAGCCCTCCCTTGAAATGCTCCATTGTCCAAGCTACTCACTTCCTTGGCTTATTCCAGGGAGGAGCTGGAAGAAAAGCCAGGTGATTAAGGGTGATTGCACAAAGGGATTCCAAGAACAGCCCTAGGTCCCAGTAAAGGATTTGACTAAAGCATGCTTTCCCATCACAAAAGGGATCAAGTAAGACTACACGAAGAATACAAATGCATGAACATGAATTTTAAAAACAAGCTAAAGCATAGGTAATAAAATGCTGGGTCAGCAGGCCCTTTCCTATAATGGCCCTCATATCCACAACCGTTCTGATTAAAGCAGGTCTGAGGGGCCCAACCCCACACACAAGTACCGACCTCTCCTCCAAAACACAGTCTCCAAAGCACCCTTCTCTCACACCCGGAATTCTACAGACACCTAGAACTAGAAAACCGATGCTGGAGCACACTCCCACTAGAGTCAGAGATCTAGGAAGGGCCTGGACTAACATCCTTGAGTTACAGATTAGAATGGAGCCCAAAGAATGCTACTTGTTCAAGAGCATGCAGCTCAACTCACACCTTCTGGCTGCCCAACCAGTGAGATCTCTACAAAATGGTGCTAAAGAAAAATCTTTGCAACTTACATTAACAAGACACAAAAGTACGTTTCTTATGTAAACACCTGGTCACTCTATTTTTCAAAGTAATTTAAGTTATCTCCTGGGCAATCATACTGAGTTCTTACTTAAAACAAACTAAACCTTGTTTACAGATGATACTAAATTAAACCAGAGCTTATCAAAATATCAAAAGATCACAAACCCTGATTTTCTACAATCCCAACAAATGAATTTTAGAATTTTACTATTTTGAAAAATCAGAAATAAAAAAAAAAATTGGTACCTAATAGGGTTCTTTACGAACGCAAGGTATATTTCAACAGGGTGCCAAGACAACTAAATGGGAAAACTTTATTTTTTCACCAAATGTTACTGGAATGAGTGTGTATCCCCCTACAAAAGAATGTAGTTGGACCACCACCTCATACCACATGCAAATATTAACTCAAAAAGTAATCTAAATGTAAGAGCTAAAACTACTCAACAGAAGATGTTTAAGAATCATTAGGTAGATTCAAATCAAAACCACAAAATCAGTTAGTTCACACCCACCAGAACAGCTAAAAACAAAAAGGACAATAACAGGTCTTGGTAAATATTCAAAGAAACTGGAACCCTCAAACACTACTGGTAGTGGGATTAAGAGGTGGTGTTAAACATGTAAAAAGGTAAAACAGAGTTACCATATGACCCAGCCCTTCCACTACTGGGTACATGGCCAGGAGAAATGAAAACAAGTCCACACAAAAACCTGTACAAGAACGTTCATAGCAGTGTTATTCATCATAGGGGGAAAAAAAGTGGAAGGAACCCCATCAACGATGAATGGATACATAAAATGTGGTATATCCATGCAATGGATTATTTGACAATTAAAACGAAGTACCAAAGCATGCTTTAATATACACAAACCTCAAAAACGTTATGCTACCAACAATATGCAGAAGACCACACATTATATGATTTCATTTAGATGAAATGTCCAGAACAGGCAATTCTATAGAGACAGAAGGTAGATTAGTGGTTGCCAAGAGGTGAGGGGAGGGATGAATAGGGGAGTGACTGCTAATGGATACGGAGTTTCTTTGGGGGATGATGAGAATGTTCTAAAATTAGACTGTGGAGATAGTTGTACAACTTGAGTATGTTAAAGAAAAAAACCACTGAATGAGTGAATTGTATGCAAATTATACCTCAAAACTATTGCTAAAAAAGAACAAAACAGGAGGGTGGTTATGTGTGCTTTCTAACCCCAATGAAAGTTTTCGTTTTTTTTTTTTTTTTGAAAGTTTTGATTATACTTCCTAATCAGAAAATTTAGGTCTGTATTTATAACATCTTTGCTTGAGGGATTAAAGTGGGGGCAGGGGAAGGAGGACTTCCATGTACCTTATAACTAAATTAAAATCATCAAGACTCGATAAATCTAATGTTAAGCCCTGTTGGGGCTGGTGAACATGCCCCCTCAAAATAGATTAAAACACTACATTCATTCATCCGATGTCTAGCATACTTTGTATTTAAGGCCTGCACTTGTTTAGTTAAGCTGTTTCCACTTAGTCTTTAGTCTGTCTCAGACCCTCTTTCACACCTCTGTTCTTTCACTTTCTTTGAATGACTATGTATTCTGAATACAAATTTATTTTCCTGTCTGTCCTCTCTTCAGGCAGTATTTTTAGCTAATTCGTCAAAGTGGTACCGAAGAAGCTGCTTTTTTAAGTATAATGGATTGAGCTGGGCTCTGTGACGGTGCAACACAGTACTTTAGCTACCACAGTTATTAAAGACATCATTTTTGCGGCACTTCACATACATCATTTCACTTAATTAAAGGCTGTTCACTGTGGGCACAAGGTCATCACAACCAAAAACTGAGGTAGGGATAGTGTATGCTCATGATAATACTGTGAAACTATTACTAGAATGAAAGCACTTACTTTCTAAATGATTGTCCCCCGAAGCTCTAAACGTACTAAGTGAACTTAGAAGATTTTTCGCTATGAGTGTATATGTGTTTCTTATTTGAGGCCTGCTCATGTATTAACAACTAAATAAAAATCTTTAAAAAGACAAAGGATAAATTCTGCTTCACTCAAAGAGACATATTTTATAAATAACATCATAAGTATCTGCAAAGCTACCTTATTCTTAGAAGATGACCTAAAAGAAATGATTCATATTAAAATGTTAAAATAACTTCCATTTCAATAGGAAAAAAAGTTTTAAGGAGGTTCAATATGCATACCTTTAAAAAATAAGGCCAAACAAAATAATTAAAAACAGAATTAGAGAAAAATTTGGACAAGCTTGGTAGATCACAAGTTAAAATGCAGAAATGCCCAACTCCACGATAAAACCAGGAAAAAAGTCTAATTAAGAAAGACGTTTCATAAAATAAAAGTGGATACTAATGCAAACAAAAAAAAGGTGGAAATGCCAGTTTAAAAGAACCTACAGTTTTCGTTGGCATTGAAGCCTCTCAGAATAGCCTTCAGCTCCTGGAGCTTCTGATGAGCTCGTGCATGGACGCTGTCAATCAGGAGCTTTTCTATTGATAAGTGATCAATCTGCATAAATAAGAACAGAATCATATGTGCAATTTAAACATTTTCACTTTAAAAGTCTGAGAGTAGATTACTGTGGCTCAAGATAGTTCCTTTTAGAATCACACTGACTGTTAACCAGTAGAAGAAAGCAAACTTAAAGATAAAAAAGATAAACTTAGATGGTATTGGCAGCTTAAAGACTATAGCTAACATTTTGGCAATTACAAATCAAGATAGGTTATGTACTGGTTATCAGTGATTAAATGTCAGACCTTAAAAATAAAATGGTGATATGACCTAAATATTAAAACGTGAAAGAACATCTTACGAATTATACATAACGTTAGTTATTTAAAAAAACAAATGTGGGGCACCTGGGTGGCTCAGTCGTTTAAGCATCCAACTCTTGATTTCGGCTCAGGTCACGATCTCATGGTTCCTGAGATTGCGCTGATAGTGCAGAGGCCACTTGGGATTCTCTCTCTCTCTCTCTCTGCCCCTCCCCCACTTGCATGCGTGTACTCTCTCTCAAAATAAATAAACATTAAAAAAAACCCACAAATGCAAAAGCCTAACATTCACATAAAACAAGTTTAATAAAGGGTTTTAGGAACAATCAGGTATTTTATCTTTTTATTTTAATATTCATTTCTTTTTGAGACAGAGACAGTTGAGAGAGACAGAGTATGAGCAGGGGAGGGGCAGAGAGAGAGGGAGACACAGAATCCAAAGCAGGCTCCAGGCTGTCAGCTGTCAGCACAGAGCCCCACGTGGGGCTCGAACTCACGAACCGTGAGGTCATGACCCCAGCCGAAGTCGGCGCTCAACCGACTGAGCCACTCAGGCGCCCCCTTTATTATTTTTTACGTAGGCTCCATGCCTGGTGTGGAGTCCAACACGGGGCCTGTGCTCATGACCCTGAAATCAAGACCCGAACTGAGATCAAGAGTAGGACACTTAACTGAATGAGCCACCCAGGTGCCCCACCATGTATTTTAAAGAATGTGTTAAAAGTTTAAGAATAAAGTGTAAGTTATATATATTCATTTAATCAAACCAATATTAAAATATATTGAGATCTCTTACCTTCATGGCTCTTTCTACTAACTTGGAATCAGAAGCTGGCAAAGGAGGATCATGAAAAATCTGTAAAGGCTTAGAGACATCATTTTCATCAATTTTAATTGTAACTTTGTGAACAGATGCCGTCCCTGTTTTTCTCCCAAGAACCTGTTGACTAAAGAGAAAAGAAATACTAATGATTTTTTTCAACACAGCCTGTTAATTTTTGGAATAAAACAGAAACAATCTATTGTATGCCTTAGCCAGAGCCTAGAACATGATAGGCCCTCAATGTCTGTGGAGGGAATAATTTAATATTGAGAAGACAGCTATTCTGTAATCCAACGCAGTATTTGATTTACATCCTTTTTAAAAAAAAAACAGACACAATTTAAAAACAAAACACACATGGGGTGCCTGGGTGGTTCAGTCAGTTAAGCTTCTGACTTCGGCTCAGGTCATGATCTCACGGTTTGTGAGTTTGAGCCCCACATTGGGCTCTGTGCTGTCAGTTCACAGCCTGGAGCCTGCTTGGATCTGTGTCTCCCTCTCTCTCTCTCTCTGCCCCTCCCCGGCTCATGCTCTGTCTCTCTTGCTCTCAAAAATAAACATTAAAAAAAATTTTTAATAAATAAAAAATAAAAACACATGCACACAAAGAAATCTGAAAACAAAACAATCTGTCTTCTACATGGTGTCTATTTATCTCTAATTCCTTTACAGAAAATGAGAATCAAGCAAAGTTCAAACAGGGAATTGAGGATTATAAACAGCCTAATACTGATTTTCCCCAAAACTCTCCCTCAAAAAAGACATTAAGAGGCACAGTTCAAAATATAAAATTGTGATAAGCAAACATGTTTTAAAAACATACCCAACAATCTTAATGGTCTTTCAGCAATCTGGTATAAGGCCAGAGTAATCTAACTTTTTGAGAATAGCAAGTCTTAGTACAAACAGATGTCTACATATTTAAAACATGCCATGTTCTAAGAAAGGAGTCAATTACAGATGTCTTATGTGGTTTATATGATACCATGGGACTTTACTATATAAAATCATGTTGCTAGAGGTACATAGCTATTGGTCTATAGTAAATCAGATATAGGAAAGAAAAAGAGAAACATAAAGGATATTTACAGTCACAGCATGAACTTGCCAGAATCAATTTCACTTACTTCCAAACTGAGAGGGAGAGGCACTTGCCAGCATGGTACCTTTCCACCTGTACAAGGTCTCCCCACCGCTCTCGGATTAACATTAGAGTTTGGGAATGTAGCACTTCTAACTGAAGCGACAAGCAGAATGAATCTGATGGGGTTTGTTAAGCAAATTTAATAAATCACTACAAGGGCCAGTGAACTACAAGCAAACTTCATTTAGCAAAAGCTCTATTCCCCAAAAGCTGGCTATGAGGGAAATTTCTGGAATTCTATTTCTTTGATGACATATACTAAAAGGTGTGATCAACTGTGGCACAATTTTAGAAAAAGGTTTTATATTTCATTTTGAACCGACATAAACAAACTATAAGGCCCAGGTTGCCTGCGAATTCATCATGGTTTAGAGAATATGAGTAGAACAAATGGCACTATTTTCTCCCCTCTAGATTTCTTACTCATTTTTGTTTTACCAACAGTAAAATTTAAAACTTGGTCTATTATAGATGTATCACTATTCTCCACACTCACCAGTTCCCCAGCCCCATTTCTACTCCAAAAAAGGAAAGTTCAGGATAGGGGGTACATGGAAATATGGGGAGAACAGGGACACATGAATTCCTTACAAATACAGGTCTCAAATTTGAAAAGGATACGTAGGCAGTTGTACATGTCCTGAAGAGGTTTTTCATCAGCAAAGAGTCTAGACTGCACCAGCTGATGGATAAAGTTGATTTGCATACTATGAACCAAGGCTCGCCCATCTTCCATTGGCAGGAGAAAAAAAGGCGGTAAACCAGAAAAGTGTATAGATCATATCATAGTACCAACTAAGGAAGAGTACACCGACTAACAATAAATTAAACAAACAAACAAAAAAAAGAACTGAAATTATCCATGGAAATCAGAGAACATTATACTTGAGAAACACTAAAATCTCCATGGAAAGTATGATTATCACAACATCTACTTCAAATTACAGAATAAACTGCCAAACATTTAGTACTCTGTAAGAATGTTTCAATAATATAAAAACACCAAACATCTGAATTAATATTTATGATTTAAATCAGTATTTATGATTTACCTCCCGTTTCCTTATCCTCAACTAGAATTTCTAGCTTGAGAAGACGCCATGGTACATCCGGATCATCTCCCATCACGGTCAAGGTGGCTTCAAATTCTCCCTCAACTCGAAACTTCACCCGGCCATTTGCTTTTAAAAGAAGAAGAAGAAGAAGAAGAAGAAGAAGAAGTCGTCTACTTTGCTAGAAAATAACCAGCTTCCCGCTAGCCTAGAACGTTCAATTTTGCTTACAAGAAATTTTAAATAGCTTGAAAGTTCTTTCAGAAGTGTCCAAAGAACTCAGTAGTTCCTGCATAAGCAATAGCCAAAGGCAGTGAACACTTCTAACATCAACTGACAATTTTCTCTTGAGGTATAACTCTGGGGCTTCATCTCTCCTCCAGCCCCAGGTGATCTCCCTGTTCCCAGCTTCACATACCACCATTTTATCTCCAGGTACTAAAATTTTATCCGTTGGTACTAAAGAGAAATGATCGGTTGACAAGTCGCAGATGTGAACACTACCTGAATTGCAGACCAAACCCTCAAAATGAGAGTTCTTTGAATGAAACCCCAAAAGCTGTTTGAAAAAAATTCTAACAAGTCAATTCTTAAAAAAGATTAACTTCCGGTACATACCAACTGTAAGATTGGCTAACTGAGGAGGGAGATCTGTGGTCACAAGCCTATGTCTAAGAATCTGATTGAGCTGGTGAAGTGTGGCTTGTTTCTCAATCTTGGTAATTGGGTCTGGAGGAATAATTTTATCCTACAAAAAAAATTCAGTGATTTTATAACCATGTACAAAGAGACACAACTCTTACCTGCACCTGTCTTAACATAGTATTTTCTCACTTTGCCCAAGAGGATCTTAACACTCATTTCTTAAGTCGACATCCAGTAATAGTGATATGCCCCTTAACTATGGTGCATCAGAGTGCCACCCAGCTGAGACAGTAATGCAACATGATCTTCTTCACGTTCTATTTATGAAATCAAGTTCATGTCACTAAATGACTTTCACCACTTCTTAAAAGTATAAAATAAAATAGCACCACATCAGTAAACTATTACTGCACTACTTAAAAAAAAAAAAAAGCTTCCAAAAAGCAACTAGCATACCGTATTTTCACATATGAAATAGATGTAAGTTAATTTACACCTGTTTACCGCTCCCCCCCCCCCCAATTTATCTATTTTGATAGCTATTCACATTTTGGCCTCAATGTATTCCAAAAAAACACAATTCTAATTATGGAGAAAAAAGTGAATTACATGAAATCTTTTAAAATATAGAACAGGGGCACCTGGGTGGCTCAGTCAGTTAAACATCCAACTCTTGATTTCGGCTCAGGTCATGATCTCATGGTTTGTGAATTTGAGCCCCGCCTTGGGCTCTGCGCGGACAGCTTGGAGCCTACTTGGGATTCTCTCTCTTTACGTCTCCCCCATTCTCTCCTACTCTCTCTCTCAAAAATGATTAAATAAACTCAAAAATGTATATATAGAACAGTTGTTTTTCTGGACAATTTAATAACACAGTAGACTCCAATGCCAAAGCCTTTAACTTCTAAGAACAGGAGTGGTGAGCAGTGCACTTACCCTAATGCAGGTGGGCAGTCGTGGGTAAGATCCAGTAGTCAGTACATCAATGGCATATGGGATGGCAAAACTAGGCAGGCGTGCATGGACTAGGGCATCTCTAGCTAATGAGGCCAGGCGATCAGCAGTGTCCACGAACAGAATGGCTTGCTGATCTAAAAAGCTTGAAATCATCTTTAAAGCAAAGGGTAAATGTATTAAACTTCATTGAGAGCTAGCTACTTTGCACTTCAAATATCATTTATTCATTCCAAAGTAAACTCTGAGGGACATTAATATAAGTTTCCCACATTTCAAAATATTTCCTCAAAAATTTTTCCAGTAATGTGAAGAAATATTTAATACATTTATATTTAACATTAAAAACAATAACTTCCTATCACTTTAAGTAAAACGTTTTCCAATTTGTTTCTCCATCCTTAACATTACACATACATATCAGAAGTTAGGAAAAACAGAACAAAATGCTTTTTCCTCTTACAGATTTCTAGAGTTGGCTGGTAATGAAGTAGTTAAAAGCATGGCCTCTTGGACCCAAACTGCCTTGGTCTCCATTTTAACTCTGCAACTTACTATCCCTGTAACCTTAGGCAAGTTACTTAACCTCTCTGTACCTCAGGTTTTTCAACTGTAGAATAGAGATAATGATTTCCAACCTTACAAGGTTGTTCTGAGGAGCAAGAGTTATTGCACACAAAACCTTAAGAACAGTGCCTAGAACACATAAAATACTCCATAAATGCTGTTATAAGACATCTAGGCCATCTTCATGCCCCAAAACGAAATCCTTTCCATCAGTTCTCTATTGAATGCGTTTCTGAATAGTAGAGCTCATCATGGAGCTGCAAACTCCTTCCTTGAAACTTTTCTATTCTGGAGCAGTAATGTCTCCCATGTCCTTCCAACACGGGGAAGCCCACCCTATCTTCAAAGCTAAACATTCCAAGTCACTTCAATTTAGTCTTTACATCTCCAAATTTCTATCTCACCACCCTTGTTCTGCTGCCTTGGAAAGGCTCCAATTTATCAGTGGCTAACTTAAAACATGGTATCCAGAATTAATACCACATCACACCCACAATTAATACTAGCACACAATGCCCTACATTTATTTTCTCAGTATTTCCATACTCATTTTATTATCTGATCTTCACAACTCCAGGAAACAGACAAAATCAGATAATTCCTATCACTTTAGAGATGAGAAAATTGAGACTCAGGTTAAGACAGGGGCACCTGGGTGGCTCAGTCAGTTAAGTGGCCAACTCTTGATTTGGGCTCATGTCATGATCTCACAGTTCGTCAGATCGAGCCTTGAGTGAGGTAGCAGATTCATACAATTCAACTATAAAAAGGAATGAAATACTACGACGTGAATGAACCTTGGAAACATTATGCTAAATTAAACAAGCCAGTCACACAAGACTCCATCATGGTGCCATTTATATGAAATGTTCAGAATAGGCAAATCTATAGACAGCAGATTAGTGGCTGCTTAGGGCTGGGATGGGGGGCACTTGGGGTGACAGTGAAAGGGTACACGTTTTCTTTTTGAGATGATGAAAATATTCTACAATTGACTGTGATGGTTGCACATATCTGAATACACTAAAAACCATTGAATTAGACACTTTAATGGGTGGATTGTATGGTATGTGAATTATGTCTCAATAAAACTGTTTCTCAAAAAGCTCTAGGAATAGGATTATTTTCTCTTTTTCTTAAATAAAACATTATCCAGACTGTTTCACCATTAGAATTCTACAAACTATGTACTTACACACTCAGCTACACACATAATATGTCTGGTATGGCTAAAGATCATTATCTATTAAGAACCTCAAATGAAACTAGTTAAATAATCATTAGGTTGAGAAGAGTTAAAACATGAATAATCTTCTAATTCTTCAGTTGATGGACCTTACACCTGACATAAACACATCTGTGTCTACATTCACAAAATACCAAAACTTTACAGAAGTTCAATATGAGACTTCATTCAGAATGTGATTTATTTGAACAGCCAACTCAAGAAACTAATAGAAGAATACTCTACTTTCAATTAATGAAAGATGAATTACAATATGGCTCAATATTAAAACCAAGAGTTTTGGATTTTCCCTGACACTATGTTACTGAACTCAGTAGTATTAAACAGGTAAGTGAAATACCTATGATATAATTAGGAATTTAACACCAGATTTGAAAAATTGAACACTTGGATTTGATTTACTTCAGTGACACCTAACTTTTCACTGCAAGTTTGAACATCTTTAAGAAAAGATTGCTCCAAATTAATTATTGAGAAGAAACCCCAGGCTTTTTAGAAACAGTATACCATGCTACCTCATTTCAGCCAAAACAGATTTACTACATTTGGTGTCCAAATTTCCAGAACAATGAGTTGTAAAACTTTCTGATAAATAAGCTTGGAATGAGTCTGTTTGTTAATATTTATAATCAAAACCATTCTTTGTATGATGCTTTACGGTGTACAAAAGACCCTCTGAATATAAACTTTAACTTCCCTATCATACCAACAGACAACCGATGAATAAAAGAATGTTTTCCCCCATAAGGAAAATGTATGGTACTAAATACTGTCCCTCTAAATAAACCCTTGATTGATATTATATAGAAGGATGACAGCTTACTCCTACAGACAAAAGATATGTGACTAGACTGTGTCTTGGTAGAATTCTTCCAGTTTGATCACTAGCTTAGTTGGTAGAGCTGGAATGGAGTATCAACTTCAATGAAGATTGGGTTTTATTTTTAACTTAAAAACAATTATTCTCCTAGAATTTAAAATTCTCAACTTCTTCACAGCCCCTTTTCTCCTTTCACTTTAGCACCTTTCACACAGACTTGGGGTCTAACGATAAAGGAGCCTAGTAAAATCGAGGGCAGTGAATGCAGTGGCTACAACAGAGGTGAGAAGTCATGAAATCACGTGCAGAAACACAACTGTGCTGTAGATTCCTTTCCGAAGTGCGATTTTATGGAATAGGTAAACCCTGACAGATTTGCAAATATAAAATTACTCTAAAAATATTCTAGACTTAGCTTGTCAGAGTGCTAAAAATACACTTGTTATGGTACCTCTATGCTAAGTGGGTAGCTGCTAATTTTAATTTATCCAGGAAGTCTAGTAAACTTTAAGAGAATTTAAAAATGACTCAAATAAAATTTAACCAAAGTAAAGTTGTTTTTCTGCCTTCACCTATTAAAACTGACCAAAAAAAAATTTTAATGTTATTACATAACTGAATGGAAAAAAAAAGAATATGAGCATCAGTATCAAGCTCACTTAGAGAATCTACCCACTTTCCAAATAAAACTGACTAGTGGCTAGATTACTTGGACCTTGTAGAGCAGACCTCAATTAAAGTGAGTAAATGCTCTCATTATTTTAGGACTTTATTCATTTTATGATAATTACCCTCCCCTTTCCAGTATGAAAAGGTACTCTACTCTTTCCATTCTCCTCACCGGAAATGACCAAAGGAAAACAGAAGGGAGTAATTGGGAGGCACCATCCTCCCCAAGTTAGGAGCTCAACAGGCTAACACAAGACCCCTACTGATGTTTTCCCTCAACACTTCTTGAATACAGCTTCAAAATTTTTTTTTTGTTTCGGTGGGGGAGGCGGGGAGGGAGGCACAGATTTTAGCATCTCTGGTATGTAACAGTCAAAAGACTAAGAGCTTTGGGGCACCTGGGTGGCTCAGCTAAATGTCTGACTTCAGCTCATGTGATGATCTTGTGGTATGTGGGTTTGAGTCCCGCGTCAGGCTCTGTGCTGACAGCTCGGAGCCTGGAGCCTGCTTCAGATTCTGTGTCTCCCTCCCTCTCTCTCTCTCTCTCTCTCTCTCTCTCTCTCTCTCTCTCTCTCAAAAATAAATAAAGATTAAAAGAAATTTTTTTTAAAAGCTATGAGCTTCTTGAGGGTAGGGGCTGTGCCTTACTTGGGTGTCATCCACTATACCCTATACTCTGTGCTCACTAAGGGTTTGGAGAATGAATAGATGAACAGCAAACAGATAAATGCTGTCATCAGCTCTGTGGCCCTGACTGAAGCCAGTTAGTTTCTAAAAACCTTATTCCCTCATCTGTAAAACAAGAAGATACCGACTCTGCCATACTCTGAGGGTTTTCAAGAACAGGCAAAATTCAAGAAGCACTTTGCAGACTTTAAGGAAGTGTACAAATGTAAGGCTGTTCCCCCCTTTAATTCAAGTCTTTGTCTTTAATGTCTTCCAGAGTAATGTCTTCAGATACGGCCTACTCTTTTTTCTAGTCAGGTAATCAAATACTAAGTTTCTACAGAAATATATTACACATTTTCATACAGAATTACTCACTTAAATAATGTCTCTCAAACAAATCAGCAGATATAAATTTAAGCTAAAATCAAAAGTTATATCTATTACAAGTTAACATTCCAAAAAGTTACTTAGTATAAAACATAATCAAAAGTTTAACTCACCGCACATTTTTCCACCTTGCCAGCGTTATTAGCCCATTTTACTAAAGCTAATAATCGAACAAAGAGTTGACGTGTCCGGCTAGCAAACTGCACTATTTCTATTTTCCTATAAAATAAAACAATTCTTAATGAACCAACATAGTTGAAAAGAATATTTAACAATTTATTTCATCTGAGCTAAAATATGACTCAATCTTTGTTTATAACCATTACAACAAAATGAATCACCTAAAATATTTATAAGTATGAATTATTGTCACATTTTGCATACTGGCTGCATTTATAATTTTCTACTTCAGGGTAATAAATCCAATAGTATCAGAGTAACAAATCAGAATCACATTTTAAAAACGAATTTTGCAGGACAATAAAAGTTGCTCACTAAAATATACCCAATTCACAGATATAAAAGTACAATATAGAAGTTAACCAGGTCACAGAGGAGATCAAATTAGGAGTTAGGAATTTCGTAATTGTGATTATGAGTTATGAATTGGCAACCTTTTTGGTACAAGAAAGGAACTGAAATAGATCTTTACCAAAGCTTGAAACTGTCTTACTTCTACAAAAGCAAGGGTCCATTTCCCATCTTGCAAGAGCATGATTTAAAAAGCTGAATAATCAAAGAACTATCCAACTCTTTACCAAACTAATTTCAACGACAAGCTTAGATATTAAATTATCTGAACAAAGTTAAGGAAAGTAAGTTGACTACTAAAAGTAACAGCTAGATGGTCAGTCTGTATCTATTTTTATGCTATACCCACTATGATGCTTTTGCTCCCGATACTCATCCGTATTTTTATCATCTCCTCATAAAGCCTTAAAAGCTTTACATTGTCAATCAATGTGTGAACTAGACCTCTCAATTTCCTGTCAGCTATAAAACTGAAAATCACTTTCATAGTTTACCTTAAGATACCGAAAAAAAAAATATTGAACAGGCCAGGACTGATGACAGAACCCAGCAGGACATCAGCCTCCTGCCAAGTGGACTCTAACCTGTATTAGTCTCAGTACAGCTGTTCAATGACCTGCAGATCCAAACCACATCCCTGCATCTCACCAACAGCAACACCATGAGGCAATGCACCCAACCAAAAGTTTCTGTTGAAGTATAATCCTGACTGACTACAGAGTCTAACTCCTAGTGAAAGCATGTGTATGGAGCCCACAGACAACGTGAAAGGCTTAAGATTCAGCCAGCAATAGGATCAGTGGTAGTACAAAGAGAAGAATCAAGGACACAGATACAGTTATGACTCTTTGCCACTGTCTGTGAAGGATCTTAAGAGATAAAACTACCAGAGCATCACAGGCAAGATTGGAACACAGAAAAAATATTCAACGCACATTACAACCTGACAGCCACCTCCATGCTAGGAGAATTAGCACCATCATTCTAACTCAGCAACAACTTACAGAGCAGGTGAGGTTGCTCTCCTAGAGCAAGCATATCTGTATATTATTAACTTGCTTTCCCAAATGAGCTCCTCTACTGGAAAGCAAACACCCACCTTTGTAAACTATCGTAACGTGATCTTTTTGACACCATGCAATCTCAGGTGATAAGCAGCATGAGTCTGTTTTTCCAAGGTCCAGTTTCCCTTCCTACCCCAGAGTGGACAGAAGAAATCTGGATTTTCATTTCCTTCCTTTAAAACTGACCAGCCAACCTGTCTCCCCCATCTCTGCCTTTTCAGTCTAATTCCATCAGAAAGAGAGCTGGTGGTGGGGATGGAGCATAGTCACTAATAAATCCTCCCTAGTGACTTGGTCTTTAGAAAAAAAAAAAAATCAAGGAGCATTAGTGCCAAAGATGCAGTCAAGTAGTCTATACTATAGCCACAATTTAAATCTCTATCACAGGATTGCCTTGAAACCTTAATTTATCTTGTTCCCTTGGCCTATGGAAACATTGGTGTCTAGTTATGTCTTAAGCCCCCAACTCCAACTCAGTAACAATTATCTCAACTATAAAGCAGCAACGGAGTAGGCAAATGTCAATTCTCTAAAGATATCTGGCATCGTGGTAAACTAGCAGCCAACTTTCTAAAGTGAATCTGTTCCTCAGCTTCTTTATTAAGTTCTAAGTTTTCTACATCTTTCTACCCCCCTCAGGACTTGACCTGGTCAGTGACTCAACAAAGGTTTCTAGAACAAAAGGTCCAGAGCTGGTCTCACACCAAGAATTGTCAAGGATGAGGAAACCACATTTCCCAGGGCCCCCTAAACAAATGGAGTGAAACGTCACCCTGGGTTCTCTAGGCCTAGGTTTCCAATCCACAGCCCTGCCACCCACAGACACACAAACACACACACACTTTGTCTCTCTCCCTCTCTCTCATATACCATACACATATACACACTCCCATAGATCTAACAACACAGACACAGATTTAAGGTTTTTTTCATACTTACCTTTCCACATCAGATTTCCTTGGCAGTCTAAGAAGGAAAAAACACAAAAGAAATTGACTAAATATATGCATACCTTCATCAAAATGATAACGGTCTTTATTCTGACTCTATTACACACTTTAGCATTTCAGAAAAGCTGGATCAATAGCCACTACAAGCTTGTGTGGCTACCTACTCTTTTTTATGAGTTTCCAGCAATATGGCCATAAAGGACAAAAATCAACAAAGGAACATTCCTCTCCATTCAAAATGCTCCAAAAGGTATTGCATGAGCCTCAAACATTGAAAAAGCTCAAGTCTTAACGTTACGCACACTACTATATCACAGAGTCATAGAAAATACTCTTTTAAAACCAAAATAGTCACGGATGCAGAATACTAGTTGTCAGCCTCCCTGTATCCAATGGAACCTTGCCTCCAAGCAATAACCTCTCCATGTTTTGTTAGGGTGGGCAAAACTGGAAGCTAAGCACACAAAAGGACCAGTGTCAGCCAAAGGTTTTATGGTAATTATAACGTTGCATGGTGGTTAGCTGTAAATGATTACTTTTAAACAGCTCCAATAAGGTTTTGATTTTTTGCTAGTTTTCCAGTACAACAGCCAGCTACCACTGTCACCATTTTCCCTGTTAAATTATACTATTTAACACTCTCACATCCACTGATGCTTACAGAGGTCCCGATCTAGCCTCATGAATCACCACATTCTAGAAACCCCTATCCCATGGCCCAAGATTCAACTGCCTGGGCAACTCTAAAACCTCCTCTACATATAATCACTTTTTTTTTTTTTAACGTTTATTTTTGAGAGAGAGAGACAGAGCGTGAGCAGGGGAGGGGCAGAGGGAGACACAGAGTCTGAAGCAGGCTCCAGGCTCTGAGATGTCAGCACAGAGCCTGACGCAGGGCTTGAACCCATGAACCGTGAAATCATGACTTGAGCCGAGGTCTGGCGCTTAACTGACTGAGCCACCCAGGAGCTCCACATCTAATCACTTCTTGAAGAACACACACTTAACTACTTAGATCCTCTCCCCCACCCCACCCCCACAGACCACAGGTGCAGAAACAAAACCAGAGATTCAAGGCAGAAGGAGGGGAAACTATGAAAATGAGCTCTGGCTTGTAGATAACTACAATTCGGAGAGTAGACAGTGACACAGAAGTTGAAGTTATGATCTGGTGATAAAGGAAGCTGGGTAGAAGCTGGATGAGCCAGCAGATCAGATGAAGCATACATTAGGCCTTGTTAGACTACAAGTAAAAACAACTACTGGTAAGTTCCTCTACATGTGAAAGCTCCTAACACTCCCCAAGGAGCCACAACCCTCATCCTCAAGGGAGGGAAAGAATGAGAACCATGGATGCTTGTGTGTGCTTAACAGACACAGAGAAACAAAAGAGGAGAGATTTTGCGGGTAGAAAGAACAAGAAACATTGTTCCAACTCTTTCCACAAAGAACAAGAAACATTGTTCCAACTCTTTCCACCTGCCCTGGACACCCTAAAAGGATCACCTCATTTCAGAGGTGGTATCATTTTGGGGACCAAGATTATAAGGCTCTGTTGCCTGCACCACCACCACCCCCCCACCCGCCCAATTCCTCCTAATCTATTTAAAATTCCTTTATGGATAATGAATCCACCATTTGGGGCAAAAGCCCTAAAACACAAATTTTTGGAAGTCACAGAAACTTACACCAAAGTGTGATAAGACAAGTTTATGTGATGGAGATCTTAGCATTTTCTAATTTTAATTAAAACAGGCAAAAAAAAAAAAAAGAAAGAAAGAAAGAAAGAAAGAAAAGAAGAAAAAAGTAGGACCTACATCCCTAAAAAGTCAAGGCAGAGTATAAACTCTTAGATGAGAGTGTGTAAGGAGGTTGGGATAGACAAGGAGAAGGAAAAAAACCAGAAATCCATGGCCCAAAACAAACCACTGAAATTGTCAAGGCGGTCCTTTTTACTTTCAATAGTTCACAGACAAGCATCAAATGTGGCAGAAATAAGATTCGTATTAAGTATACCTAGAACACTAGCTTTGCATCAATACGTTAATTCTGACAGCTTCCAGCTGGAACAAGGGAAAACACAGGATTTAGGAACTCCAAGGTAAGTTCTCAAACTAATTTTGGCTTGCACAAATCAAAAGAGAAAAGAGTTATCTTACTCTTTTCTAAGTATTAAGAACAACAGTGTATTTTCCTGTTAAATACTCCATGGTCTGCAATTACAATTCTAAAAATTCATTTGTTGATGTGTTAAGTCAATAAATACTTACTTAATCCCCGACTATGTGCCAGACGCTGTTCTAGGCCCACCGAACATAGCAAACAAATCAAAATCCCCATCCTCATGGAGCCTCCAGTAAGGAAGAGACACAATAAACTAAGAGTACCCACTAGTGATTAAGAGAAAAAGTGAGTTAAGAATGGACAGCAGGGGCAGAGTGCTTTTCATGGGTGGTCAGAGAAAGTCTTTGTGATAAGTTCTATCTGAACAAAGACCTAAAGGAAATAGGAAAGCAAACCACACAGATTTCTGGGGGAAGAGCAAAGGCTCTAAGGTGGGAGTGTGCCTGGCACTATGAAAAAACATCAAGAAGGGCAATGTGGCTGAAACAGAATAAGCAAAGAGGAGCGTATTTGGAAATGAGGATAAAGAGGTAAGGGAGAGAGAGAAGGCTCAGACCACGTACCCTTGTTTGCCCAAGATAGTCCTGGTTTGTGCCTGTTGCTCCAACATTATTATTAACAGCACCACCTTTCATGCTCAAAAGTGTCCTGACTTGGACCACAACTTTTATGGTCACTCCATATATAGGTGACTATAAAACCTTTTTACTGTAAGTGAGATAGATGGAGAACCGCTGGAGAGATGTGAGAAGTTTTAAAAGGATCATCCTATTTTATGGATGACAAAAACTGTAAAGGGGCAAGCTAGCAGTGGAGATATCAGATGGCAGACTACTGCAGTTAACAGGGGCAAAGGAATCACACTTGATGGAAATGTTGAAAAGTGGTCAGATTCTGAAGTCAGAGGAGATGATCAGTACTTGCTGACGTACTGGGTGTAGGATTGGAAGAAAGAAGAGCCAAGAGTTACCCCCAATTTTTGGCCTAAGCAACAACAGGAAGAATGGAGATACTCTTTAGAGAGACAGGAAAGGTGGGGGGGGGGGGGATCAAGTGGAATCAGGAGTTTGAGTCTGGACTTGGTACACTGAAATACCCATTAGGTATTTAAATGCAGGCGTTTGGATATAGAGCCTGGAGTTCAGTGGAGAGGTCTCTGCTGAAGATAGAAGTTTGGGAATCATCATCATATAAAGGGTGCAGGATTAAAATTATGTACTTATTCTACAGCAGTAAAACAGATGTTTCTTCATAACTAAACTGTAAAATAGTAAGAATGCAGTATAGCTCGAAGAATTTCTACAAATCCTCTATGAAAAAACAAATTATACAACCACTGATAGCAGTTTTCAACATTTTTCCCTAGCTATACATTGGGTAGGTGACATTTACATGTATGAAATTTTCTCATGGATACTCTTAAATTTTCATGATATCTACCAGTAATTGGCTCAGACAGGTATATTACTACGACACCTAATCATGACAGCTATTTAAGTTTCTCATTAGGCAGGGGTAGTCTTCTTTCTCTTCCATTCAATAAAGTACAACAAATCCAAATTGAGAATGATGTTTTGCAGGAATAAGGAGAACCTATTCTAACTCTTTCATTCATCTGCAAACAAATATTTTTAGTCTCTAGTAACAAATTAACGTTCCACTTGAAAATACTGATCTGCAATCTAACAATAGATCAAAGATAAAAACTACAATTAAAAACTTATAATTCTTAGTTTTTCTGAACCTGGATTTAAAAATGTAAAACAGTAAAGTACATATACCCGCAATTTTATAATGCCTTTTCTTCACACACTAAAAATCATTAGTGTAGTCTGATCCTATTCTGAAGGGATTAACACCCTAATCATGTCCCATGGCATTTCATTGGTAACTTAGTGATCTATAAACTCCCTTCATACTCCAAGAGACAATAACAGAAGACCAGTTACAGCTTTTACTTACACTTAAGGCGTTAAGACTCAGAACACTCTCAAACATTCCAGAAAAAAAACCACACATACACACACACCTTGGATTCCAAATTGTTGGATTATCTTATACACAATACATCTCCTGAGTTCAAACTTTGCCAGAAGCAATTACAACCTTCGTTTAAAATGTACCGTCAAGACGCTGTAAAACAGATTTCCTGTCTTTAGGAATTCGAATATTATGTATTCCTAAACCCTAAAAGTGGGCTTTCGGCTAAAAAGCTTCCAACCAAGAAATTAATAGGGTTCGGTTGGCAACTCGAGCAAAAATCCCAAAGATGAGATTTTCAGTGCAAGTCTAACATGCATAATTAACAAGTGTCCGTTGCTTCATCTCCAGAAAGACCCCAAATGCAAAGCTTTTCCTCCACCTCCGTTGAGCCCCAAGAGTTCAAAAATTCTAGATTAGCCCAGAGGAAAGGAGAAAACAGCAGCCCCTTGGAGAGAGGGAGGTGCGAGCCTATCTAAGCCGGTTGGGCGGGAAGAGCGGGGGGGGGGGGGGGGTGCCTGGAGAGCAGGCATGGGTTTCGCGGCACTTACAGATCCGTCAACACCATGAGCTCCGAGTAGGCCCGGTGCAGCAGAAATTCGATAAGGGTGCTCAGCCGGTAGCCGGGGCTGGCCGCAGCTGCAGCTGCCGCCGCCACGGCAGCTCCGGGAGGAGGAGGCGCCGGGGCTGAGGCGGGACCGCCGCTGCCCCCGCCACCGCCTCCGGGAGGGACCAGCTGGTGGTTCTCCAGTTGCACTGGGGCCATGGCGGCGCAGGGCCGGGCTTGGTGCAGCGGCACAAGATGAAGCCCTCGATCTTCCCGGGCGCTCGGTCACCGCGCCGAAGTGGGCGCGGGCAGAGTCGCCGCCGCCTACCGCCAGGCCGCCTCCGAACAGGAAGCCGTGAGCCGGCCGCGGAGGCCCGCCCCCATGTAGCAACGAGCCCGCCGGCCCCAGGGACTGGAGAGAGGGGCGGGGGAGAGGCGGGGAGGGCGGGGAAGCGGGGAGGCCTCCGCAGAGAAGCTGCGCCTCCGCAACCGATCAGAGGCCGCTTCGCCAAGCAGCCGCAGCGTCCATGTTGACGGCCCAAAACGGAAGTCGTTAGGCAGAGCGGAAGGGGAACCTGCAGGGGGACTTCCGACAGCAACCTGTGCCTTTTCTCCGGCTGTCCGGTGCCGTGACGCTTGGGGGCGCGTGGGAGTGGGGCGGGGCCGGAGCGCGGGTGGGGAAAGCGGAAGCGGTGGCCGCGCGTCGCCGGAAGCGGGTGTGAGGGCGGAGCCATGGACGTCACCGTTAACGTCAGTAGTTGCCCCGCCCTTGCCCTCGCCGCCCTCCGGTGTTTAAAAGGCTCCAATGTACCCTGAGGTATTTATCAGCGCTCCCCAGTGCGGGGCGAACGCGGCTGGGTAGGTTTCCTTCCTAGATGTTCGTGAGTTGTGGTTCTGGAGTCGCGAAGAAATTGTTGCGGCTGCGCTCTCGTGGCTTCTCAGACCTTTGCTCCTCCCACAGTCTGCTCATGCGCCTTTCGTGGGATAGAAAACGTTTCCGTCATTTTTTTTTTTAACTGTGGGAAAAGATGCGAGAAAATATGATGGGGGATAAGAGCAGGGCTGCTGGCAGAATAACTTCACTTTAATGGAGTTGGACATATGCCGACCTCGTTACCGAGCCCCAAATCCGGGGAGTTCTACCACAGAGACAGCCTTTAAATCCTCTACCGCTGGCTCTCACTCCCTTCTTTCTTGTCCCTGCCCTTGCGGTAGACGCCCTGCCCTCCCAGGGTTTTCAGTTTTTCTTCTATGTTCTGCCTCCACTTTTCCCCTTCAAAATTTTGCTTCCTGCTTTAAAACAGTGATTCTCAACGTAGCCTTCACGTTGGAATCACCGGGCGGGGGCGGGGGCGGGGTTTTAAAAATACTTATGCCACGCTCATAGATGCGGCTTTAAGTGGTCTGATGTGAGATCTGGGCTTCCAGGTTTTAAAGATTCCTAGGTGACTCTGATGTGCAACTAACGTAGAAGTCTATTGTTAAAAAACGTCAAATGCTCCTACCCTTTTTTCAAACATTTTTGCAGATTCCTATCTGTAACTCCTAGGTGTAAGAGATACTCTTGCTGTTCTTTAAGGTTAAACCAATCTTACTCTTTGTAAAAATTTTTTTAAGTGTATTTAATTTTGACAGAGACAGAGTGCGAGCATGAGCGGGGGGGGGGGGGGGCAGAGAGAGAGAGACACACACAGAATCCGAAGCAGGCTCCAGGCTCCAAGCTGTCAGCACAGAGCCTGACGTGGGGCTCCAACTCATGAACCATGAGATCATGACCTGGGCCGAAGTCGCATGCTTAACTGACTGATCCACCCAGGCGCCCCAAAATAATCTTATTCTTGTCCACTTGTGTAATTCTCAGTAATTCCTGAAGGCCATTCACCTGTCTTCTGAAGGTGTAACCTTTGGAGTATAGTCGCTTGCTCCCTCTTTTGGGACCTTAAAGCACACTTACACGCAATATCATCATGATACTTATCAAAACGCATTAGTGTTACACCCCTTGCTGGAGGGCAGAGATTATCATTCCTCCCTATGCAAGCTACCTTAGGGAACAAATTTTTATGTTAGCTAGAATGGTACCATTTCTTTTGCAGTTGTTTTGATTTGTTTTACTGAAGATTTTCCCTCTTTCTTGAGAACTACTGACTTAAAACCAAACAAAAAAACCTGATGATCACATACCCAGGAAAGTTGGTGGTTGTACAAGGTGGTCTTTAAGGTCTTTTCTAACTCTCAGATTCTGATTCTGTGTGATGTTGATAGGATTTTAACTCTGCCTTATTGCATATATTAAACACAGTTATTATACACCATGTCTTTTGGTATACGTTCAATTTGGCAGTAAGGTTCTACCTAGAGACAGCACAACCAGCTTGCAAATGAAAGGAAAATAATTAATTGGATGAAAAAATTGTTTTAGGATAGAGAAAATTTCACTCACATCCATCAGATTAAAATCTTTGGAAATTTCTGTTTCAATAGATACCTTTAAAAATTGAAAAGTACCTTTTAAAAACGATATTCTAAAGGAAAATAGGGCAAAAATCTTACTAATACAACTGTGAGATGTGCTATGTTTGAGTTGTTGGTGATCAGGGAGGTAATATAAATGAAAGCTCCTGAAAGAAGTGATAACCCTCCCTCCCAAGCTGATAATGTAGCCACTAAACAAATACAGGAAGTGCAAATAGAAGAAATGAATGGGGATGGAGAAAGAATGTTAGCATGTTTGGCGGAGTTACTAAAGGAATGACTCACATCCAAATCACTTTTGGAAATCCTATAATTTATCATTTTAAAACTTACAGTACAATGTTTGGCACTATAGTATATATACATAATTCTTTCACATTTTTCAATTGTTCCTCTATTTGGTCATCACCAGATTCTGTCACACTTCAGATAGTTTCAGAACTAGCAGCATGATACTTCCATGGCTCTTCAATTGAACTAAACACTTGAAATCTTTCATGAAGCCAGTCCAATTTTAATAAAAGAAATTGATTGCAAAATATGGAAAAATGAAATAACATTTCCTTTTGAGCCCTTTTGCTGGAAAAATGAAATTGTGATAAATATAGTTTCATTTTGAAACATACAGCTGCCCCTCAGACACAAATGAGTAGGAAAGGGATTGAAAAGTAGTTTTTTTCTTCCTTTTTGTGAGATACTACAATTAATTCCTCTAAAACAGAGGGCAAAAGCAGTAACTGCATTCATTCAGTAGATGCTCCATTCATGGTGAAGTTGAGGGAAGGTGGTCACAACACTCTGAGTATGGTCTGACCAACCTAGAAAAAATGAGAACACTTTAATTGTTTTGCCTATAAAAGAAAACCCAAACTTCTTACTGTGGTCTCCAAAGCCCCTAAGAGAGTGATCCTTGTCTGCTTCTCCACTGCTATCTCCTACTACTCTTTCCTTTGCTCACTACACCTGTAACCACACTGGGTCTAGCACATGCTGTTCCTTCAGTGTTAAGGCTTGTCCACTGTTCCAGATATGGGAAACACTTGTTTCCCAGCTCATCACATGTTTCTGGCTTCTCATCCTTCCAGTGTCAGCTTAAATGAGAAAATCCTTAGGGAGGCCTCCCTTGGCTATTTGATATTAGGAATATATAAGGAATTCCATTGCAGCATTGTAGAAGCCAAACCATATGATCTTAACTGTCTCAGTAGAATGGTTAAGTAAATTACTATATTTCCATGTAACTGTTCAAGTGAAGGAATTAGACCTACATGTGCCAACATGGATTCATCTCAAAAACAATACTGAATGAAAACAGCCATCTTTTTTGATACCATTTCTGTCCATTTTTATTTTTTTATTCTTTAAAATTTAGTTTTAATTCCAGTATAGTTAACATACACTGTTATATTATTTTCAGATACACAATATAGTGATCCAGCCGTTCTATACATTACCCTGTGCTCATCATGACAAGTTCACTCCTTAATCCCCATCACTTATTTTATCCATTACCCCACCCACCTCCCTTCTGGTAACCATCAGTTTGTTCTCTATACTTAAGAGTCTGTTTCTTGCTTTGTCTCTCTCTTTCTCTCTTTTTTCCTTCACTCATTCGTTTTGTTTCTTATCTGTCCATTTTTAAAGCACACAAAATAACTGTAATTTTATATATTGTAGTCAAGGTAAAAAATGTCAATGAAGATGATAGCACTTTCAGGATGGTAGTTACTTCTAGGGAGGGGTAAGGGACGAAGTAGTGCTTTATGGGATATTAGCTATTAGTTATATCTAATGGGTTTACTGAAGAAAAACCTGAAGGATATGTGACAATATTAATATCTATTAAACCTGGGGAGAGAGAGATGATTGTAAATATGTTCTGTACTTTTCAATATTTTTATAAAGATTTTATAATTAAAAAATGTTTAATGTTTATTTAATTTTGAGACACGGTGTGAGGGGGAAGGGGCAGAGAGAGAGAGGTAGACAGAGAATCTGAAGCTGGTTCTGCGCTGTCAGTGCAAAACCCTACATGGGGCCTGAACTGAACCATAAGATCATGACCTGAGCTGAAGTTGGATGCTCAAACAACTGAGCCACTCAGGGGCCCCAAGATTTCATAATTTTTTTAAGTTTAAATTAAAATGTTTCTATTAGTATAATTTATACAAACTGCCATAACAAACCCCCAATCTCAGTGACTTAACATGGTAAGAGTTTATTTCTCGTGTTCACAAAGTTCAGTAAAGATGTACCTGATGGAGAGGCTCTCTCTAAGTAGTAACCCAGAGATCTAGACTCCTTTTTTTTTTTTTTAATGTTTATTTATTTTTGAGAGAGAGAGACAGTGAGAACCAGGGAGGGGCAGAGAGAGAGGGGTAGACACAGAATCCAAAACAGGCTCCAGGCTCTGAGCTGTCAGCACACAGCGCAATGTGGGGCTTGAACTCACGAACATGAGATCATGACCCGAGCCAAAGTCAGACACTTAACCGACTGAGCCACCCAGGTGCCCCAGGACTCCTTCTATCTTGGGAAGCCATCGCTCTAACTGGGAGATTTTGTCTATGTCCACCCACATTCCGTTAGTCAGAATTAGTTACATAGCCCTTTTAAATGCTAGGAGCTGGGTCGATCCATGTTGTCTCACATGGCAAGACCTTATTCTTTTTTTATGGCTGGGTGATATTCCACTGTACATATACCACATCTTATTTATTCATTTATCAGCAGACACTTAGGTTGTTTCCATGTCTTTGTTACTGTAAATAATGCTTCAGTGTAGGTCAGGGAGTGAGGGGTAGATGAACTAGGTGAAGGGGATTAAGAGGTACAACTTTCCAGTTATAGTAAGTCACAGAGATGAAAAGTACCACATAGGAAATATTGTCAACAATATTATAATAATGTTATATGGAAACAGATAGTGACTACACTTCCGTGGTGAGCACAGCTTAGTGTATAGAATTGTTAAATCACTATGTTGTACCCCTGAAATTAATATAATATTGTATGTCAATTACACTTCAATAATACATTTTTTTTTAAATAAAGGCTAGGGAGCTGGGAAATAGTCTTCTTGTGTGCCTAGGAAGAAAATGAAATGGTTTGGTGAACAAAGAATATTTCTTTTTACCACAAGACTAAAGTAGTCTTCTCTCTCTCTTTTTTTCCCTTAGAGCATGGTCTCTGGAGTCAGACCACTTAGATTAAAGTCCTAGCTTGACCACTTGCCATCTGAATGCTCTCCAGCAAGTTATTTCACTTCTCTGGGTCTCAGTTTCCTCATCTGTAATAATAGTATTTACCTCAGAGGATGACTATGAAGAACTAATGAGTTAACATTTGCGAACAGTAAGTGATCTATAAATATTAACTATTACCACCATCATCACTTAGGAGTAATAATTCTTATATTTGGTTTTTCACCTAATAACCTATGAATTTACTGTCTTTCCCTGCCCTCATGTGGCTCTCGCTCTGATAATCCCAGCACCTAGCATAGTACCCTAGCTATCTGGTTTTAATGAATGGGACAGGTATATTCCTTCACCTATACACTGTAGTTCTATTTATATTGCATTAACCTATTTGGGATTAAGATTGACTTACGTGTATTTATGTGTGAAAAAGAAGTGTCTAGGCTTTCTACAAAAACACTTAAGAAAAAAACTTGGTGGAGGTAGATGAACTACAATTGGCAACATGTTGACAGTTATTAAAGTTGATGATGGATACATTCTTACACTGTGTTCTTTCTCCTCTTTTCTGTATGCACGAGAACATATATAATAAAAAGTTTTGAAAAATCAAAACTGGGTACTCAACTAAAGGTCCAGATCTTTTTTTCTTTCCTAATCGACAGCTTTTAATATATGTATCTACTCAATCTTTGAGAGTTTTTAAAACATTTTTGTAATTTATGGAGTGTTTAACATTAAAAAAACTACAAGGAAACTTAAATTATAACTGCTTGTAAAAGGAATGAATGTGTCAAATATTTTAACAATTTTGGTTTCAGGCCTTGGAATAAGAATGTTTGCAAGGAGCTCTAAAAAAAACTTATCCAGATTTATAATCTTAAGAATTTCTAGCTGTGCTAAAATTCAGTATCTTTTTTTTCACCTCACAGTTACTTTTTAAAAAATTTTGTGGTGAGAACATTTAAGATCTACTCTCTTAGCAACTTTAAAATATACAGCACGTGTTAACTATAGTCACCATGCTGTATATTAGATCCCCAGAACTTATTCATTTTATAACTGGAAGTTTATACCATTTGACTGTCTCCCCATTTCCCCCACCCCCGGCCCCTGGCAACCACCAGTCTACTCTTTCTTTCTATGAGTTTGGCCTTTCTGGGTTCCCACATGTAAGTGCAACCATACAGTATTTATTTTTCTATGTATGACTTACTTTAGTTAGCATATTGCCATCAAAATTTTATCCAAATGGCAGTGTTTCCTTCTTTCCTTCTTTTATGGCTGATTAATATTCCTCTGTGTGTCTTTGTGTGTGTGTGTGTGTGTGTGTGTGTGTGTGTGTGTACACAGATAGATGAGTATCACATTTTTTTAATCCAGTCATCCATTGACAGACACTTAGGTTGTTTCCATGTTTTGGCTATTATGAATAATGCTGCAGTGAACATGTGGGGTGCAGATACCTCTTTGTAAAATTCATTATCTTTTAAACAAATAATTTCTAATGGGTGAACAAAGGAAGAAGAAAAAGAATTCTAAGAACTATATTTAGAATGCTGGTATTATATTCATCACTAAGACAAAAATCTTATCTTGCCTTATTCTATCTTCATTAGGGAAGAATGCCAACCTCTGGATGCCAGGTGTTGGTGCCATCCATAGGTGGCATCCATAGGTGCCAGAGTAATCCTCAGCACAGATCAGAGTGGTCAGATTAAACCTCAGCACAGCAAATAGCAGGGACATCGGCATGATAGCTCTGCTTCTCATGCCCCCAAGTCCCATGAAATGATGTGATGGACCCAGATGGAGACCCTGTGCTCAGTGAGTTGCATCATGGGTGAGAAACCCAGGGCCAAGGGTTCAACACCTTAATTCTCATCAGTCAGATTGAGAGCTTGTTTGGAGGTTCCAGCAGGGAAGCACAGATAGTCGTATACCTCTGACTGATGAACAGTCCTCCTCTATCGGAGAAGGTCGTCCTCTTCAACCAAGTGTGCAGCTTCGGGAGTGACGTACATGGAGTGGTGAGCTAGGAAGGGAGGCCCGCCTAGCCAGCCAGATCAGCCGAATAAACCCTGGCGATCAATGGAGTGACAGAGGTCACAGCCAGATCACCCTCATATCATCATCAGTCAGACTGAAACAAGATTACACTGGTGCACACGTGAGAAGGGATCTGAAGTGTCAGGCACAGCCAAGCAGTCCTGCTTTCATCGGGGCATCGGACAGAGCTGAATAGTGCTGCCATCCCGAGGGTGTCCAGCACAGGGGAATAGTTCCAATCTGGCCGCATCCACAGGAGTTTTTCTGTTTTCCTAGCTCAAGGATGAGATGACAAACCCAGCAGCAGGGTCATAGTGTCAACTGTAGCTGCTGCTTGACTCATGTGAACCACGTGATTGTTTTGTGATGCTGCAGTGCTGGATGAAGGGGACAAAGAAAGCATTAAATGTTCCCACCTCTTCCCCCCCCCCCACCCCCCGCACACACCTCACAGGGATGCAGGCGTTCCACCATCAGGTACCAGGGTTATTGTTCTCTTTCCATGGCCGTGAAGGTCATTTGTTCTAAGTCAGTAGCCACTATGTCTCTCTTCACTCACCTGACTCCTACCTCCATGCAGACCTTCTTCCATTTCAGATGCGTGCTGTGATGGAACTTGGTAGAACCAAGAGTTCCCTCACCATCAAGCAGGCCACCGTAGGGATACTCCAGGGCTCATAAGTTTCACCAACTGACTCTTATCCTCATGGCCAGCAGTCTTCCTCCCCCAACAACTGAAACCAAGTGGTAGCAGAAGCAACAGATGCAGTCACCTTCCCTTTGTGGTCCAACTGCCACCTTAAGATGAAGCCAGTGAGGCTTCCCAGGTACTAGGACCAGAGGGGGAAAACGGTGAGGAGTGACTAGAGGTTGTCAGGGTGGAATCACAAACACAGAGTCCCAGACTCCCGTTGCTCCCAACCTTTCAGTCCTGACCTTCCCTACACGGCTGTTCCAAAGGAGATGCTCCCTTGGAAGCCTAATAGGCAATATGGCTCCATTCAGTCTCACCCAGGTGTGGACTCTTTCTACCAGTGTCTGCATGGGCCACATGAATGTGCTATTGGCCTGTAGCAATGGCTTTTCAGAGTTCACAGCCCCACAGAGCAGTGTTTTTACTGCTAGGTGCCTGACCTGAGAGCTAGAGCATTAGCCACAGCCTGAGTCAGTTGAACATATAACGTGGATGGTCCTTAGCAGTATCGCCTAAGAGAAGAGTAATGCCTATAAGCTTGGCCCATTGTACTGACCAGTCCTTACCACAGTTTTTCTTCCAGACCTGTTGGGGACACACAGGTGCTGCCACCCAGGACACATCATCAGCTTTAAGTTTGGCTGAACCATCAGTAAACCAAGCCCAAGGACCCTTAGGGACACTCTGGAAGTGGGGTCCCTAGGTAGCTGGAGGCTGGCCCTGTGAGTGATCTAGGAGGGGGAGCTACGATGGCCCCTAAACCTGTGGCCCCAATATCTTCATGTGAGGAGGACACACCTGTGGGGCTAAGCACGCTATTTTCATTAAGTAAGAAAAGACTGTTGTGCCTTTCCAACACTGGTACCATTGAGTGGACCCAACCTAAGAGAATATCTAGGTGCAGTGTTACCTGGAAGTACTGGGTAAGATGCTCAGTCTCCCCAAGTGCCCACCTAATAGCAGACCAGTAGCTGTTTTGCAAATGGAATGTTGTGGGTAGGTGCTAGGGTGGCAGCAAGTCCAGAGTCCCAGGGGATGCCTCCAAGCAGAAGCAGCCTCCCTTCACCAGAGGTGTATGACAAAGGTCCAAAAAGCCAGACTCAGATGGTTACAGTTAATTCCCTTCCTCATATTACTTCATTTCCAATTCTGGCCAATTGAACGCATGGCTGTGAACGAGCTCTGGTATTCAAGTCATAGAAATTTTTATCCTGCTTCCTTGCCCTCCCTTCACCTCATTGTACCCTCATTAGAGACTAAGGCCTCTGGTCTGCCCTGGGGGTGGAGAAACTTCAACCCCCACCCTTAGTCCCCTTTCTCCTTAAAGGCAGTTAAATCAGAATACATAGTTCATGGTCAAGTGGTAAAGGTGCTGAAGGAAGAATTTGTTTTAAGGCAACCACTTGGCTTCTTAGTTCCTCCAGTAGAGAGAATGATTTCTGTGGAGGGATCTGGTTTCGCAGAGGCACTCTCAGTTCCAACTGGGTCGATGACTAACTGGCTGCTGCCCCCTCCCCCATAGCTCAATATCCAGACCAAATCTCTTTGGTCCTCACCCTCTCCATGTCTTCTGTGCTTAGCCCCTGCTTGAACAGCCATATCCACGTTGCCTTATGGGTCCCTTTGGAGGGAATTTGATATTCCCTTCCTTAGTTTTGTCTTGCATTGCAGTCTTTGCCTTGTTTGGGTTGCCCATCTTTATCCCAGGCATTTTTTTGGCTCAGGGTCAGCAGTGCCCACACAGAGGGCCTTCAAGTACTAAAAACAAAGGTAGTGGAGTCTTCCACCTGCGGGGGGCAAACCACAACACCCTTTCAGCCATTCTCTGAAGTGAGGGGCTCATCATGAAGGCTTTCATTGTGTCCATTTTGCAGTCAGTCTGGAGCATCTACAGCACTCAGGCTTTGAATAACTTCTTCCCTGGTGTTCCATGGCATTTTTAAAACCAGCATTGGGGAAAGCTTTCTGGTTTGGCCATATGTCATCATTGAAACAGAAATTCACAGGTGCCTGGGTGGCTCAGTCGGTTGAGTGTCTGACTTGGGCTCAGGTCATGATCTTGCGGTTTGTGGGTTCAAGCCCTATGTAGGGCTCTGTGCTGACAGCTTGGAGCCTGGAACCTGCTTCGAATTCTGTGTCTCCCTCTTTCTCTGCAACCCCCCCTTCCCTGCTCGCGTTCTGTCTCTCTCTCAAACATAAACATTAAGAACTTAAAAAAATTTTTTTTTATCATTTATTCATTTTGGAGAGAGAGAGACAGAGCATGAGCAGGGATGGGGCAGAGAGAGGGAGACACAGAATCCGAAGCAGGCTCCAGGCTCTGAGCTGTCAGCACAGAGCCCAACGCAGGGCTCGAACTCACGAACTGCGAGATCATGACCTGAGCCAAAGTCGGACGCTCAGCTGACTGGGCCACCCAGGTGCCCCAATATTTAAAAATTTTTAAAAATTCAAAGTAGCAAGCCTTGTTGAGGGCATAATTGTGTCCCAGTTACATAGTAGCTTAAAGCATGTGAGACAGCCTAGCTGCTGCCATTCATTCTCACTCCCTCATCACACAGACATACCAGCCAGGTCTTCAACAGCTCTCCAGTCTGTCAGCCAAAGCCATCCCGGGTGTCCCTCACCAGAATGGGTGGATTGAAAACTGATTTTGTTGGACTACAGGTTTGTCCCTGGTGATCTTAGGCTGATTAGGGTAGGATCATTTGGAGTTTCTACCCAGGTATGGTCAAGCCCCTCACTGCTATGGACCAGCACCCTTCATTTGGTAATAATGTACACATCTGCAGCCCCTTGCATCGCATCCACTTGAGGCATCTCTATCCCTAATAACATGGATTTTACACTGAATCTGGACCCTGATGATCTCTTTGGCTCTTTGGTTGTCAGATTTGTTATAGCATCCTGGGATTTTAGAGTTCTGATCAATCTGTGGTGGCCTCTGATGAAATATGCCTTTTAATACCATCCTCTGTGTTCTGCATGTCCATCATCTTGTATGTTGTCTGAGAACTTAGAGATTGGCCTTGGGAGAGATCTTTGTAAATATTCTGTCCTCCAGGAGGCTGCTGATTTCTCCAGTCAGCAGTTGAAGTGATTTAACATTAGAGTCAAGGTCCCAAGTCATTCATAAGTGATATTTTTATGTTTAACTGAGTGTCAGCTAATGTCCCATGGGGTTTTTGGCTAATGAACATACTAACTTCTGGCATAACTTCACTGAGGACAATTTAGAATTGTAATGGCCACTTTAGGCAACTTTGACACGAATAAGATTGTTCGTCTGAGAGGGGCTTTAGAACAAAAAGAAAAAAAACTCACGAGGAGACTACCTTGTCTAAAAAAAAGATACCACATTATTTTCCCATACATTGAGTATTAATAAGCACTGAATTTTCCTGGTATGACTTGATAAAATTACCAAGGCCCTAAGTTATTGGTTAAAACACCTCCAATGACTGTTGTGGATAGGTGTATATAACTGTCAAAATGGGTGTTTAGCTTTTGCAGTGATAATTTCATTCTGAAACCGGTTCCTTCTCTCCTTTTACAGTTTTTCTTTTTCTCTTTGCCTCACTTGGGAAATTTTAAAGATTATCATAAAAATTATTTTGTCATTAGGTGCATATTCTAGGAATATCTAGTACAGATAGTCATAAATGTCTATGAGAAAGAAAAAACATAATAAACTTTCTTTCACTTTAGAAAACATGACAGACTTAAATAGTGGCCTTTTTTAGTAGACTTACAAGGTGAGAAGAGTGTCTTCTTTTGGTTTTAATCTGTAAAATTATTGCAAGTCAGTGTTCTACTTAAGCAGGCTCCATGCTCAACACAGAGCCCAATGCAGGGCTTGATGCCACGAGTGTGGGATCATGACCTGAGCTGAAATCTAGAGCCAGATCCTCAACCAACCGAGCCACCCAGGCCCCCTATGAATATAATCTAAAAAGTGTATTCAGGGAATCTTGGCTAGAAGGTTCTTGATTTCCTGTCTATTGGTTTTCTCTGGGTCTGGAGAAAGCCAAAGTTGGCTGGGGAGATTAGAGATAATAAAAATAATTATACTATATGCAATATAATAACTACGTAAAACATGAATATGTATACAGGAAAATGGATATTATTTGTCTGTTAGGGAAATTATTAAGTTTATTAAATTATTAAACTTATTAAAATAGTAATTTCAATGTAATTCATATTTTGTTTAATATGTCAACACTAATTATGTCTTAAAATTAAAGCCCTTAATTTAATTTTTTTTTTTTTAATTTTTTTTTTCAACGTTTATTTATTTTTGGGACAGAGAGAGACAGAGCATGAATGGGGGAGGGGCAGAGAGAGAGGGAGACACAGAATCGGAAACAAAAGCCCTTAATTTTATTGTGTATTTACATTGCTATATGTTTACATACAAACACATTCATATGAAGGTATATTAAGGAGTGATGTCACTGCACGTTGCAGAGTAGGGAACTCCAGGGCTGCATCCTCCCCAGAAGAAACCAATGAGCTGGCAAAAACTATCATAATCAGCTTTTGCAAAACACTAGAATCGAGTCAGTTATAACTACCAGAGGAAGGCTTGATGAAGACAACAGCTGCTGTGCTGTGGAAAAAGAACATAGTGGCCTTTTAAATTGCCCACTACGGTCCCCCACACCCTAGATTGGGAGCACCAAGAGGACAGCCGTCCACACTCTTAGTGCAGGTTGCTAGTGCCTAGGAGAGCAGTATGGACCTTATTCTCAAATAATTGTGCTTGTGGGTTTAGAATTGTCTGGTAGCTCTCTAAAGGACCTGCACAATGTTTACCTTTGTTTCTGTCAACTCAGAGCATTCCTGGACCTGGGGCACCTTCCCAAGCAGCTTTTACCAAAAACATTTAAAGGCCCACATATTGTCTATAGCAGCCTGGGAGCAAGGGACAACAGTCAGGACAACAAATAGACCATAAAGCCTAAGAAGGAAGAGATTGGGAAAGGAGATACATGGAGAATTAGGGACTTTTAGAAGCTCCCACATATACCTGGGAATCAGGAAGGCCTCATGTGTGCCCAGGGCTGGATACATCCTCAAAAAAACCCTGAAAAGACCCTAAGCTTTTACCTCCAGCTCGACTTCAGGCTCCATACAATCAGGATGTGAAGGCTAAGGCAGAGTCACAAATGGCCTGGCTAAGCATTGGAGAAGTGCTCCCACATTGAGCCAATCTTAGAAGACTGGAAGAGTAGTTTATTTTTTTCTTTTTCCTTCCTTCTTCCCCTTTGTTCTTCTTTCTTCCTCCTCTTTCTCTTCCTCTTTCTTCTCTCCCAGTATTTACAGAAACTCTGCAAAATAGTAACTGACCACAAAGCTAACAAAACAGAGGCTTAGGTAGCCATATGTGACAAAGAATACAGATTTTACAAATATAGTTTAGAAAAGTTACTAAACAAGCAACAGCATAGATCAATGGAATAGAGTTGAGAATTCAGAAAGAAACCTGTATATCTATGGCCAGCTGATTTTTGACAAGAGTGCCAAAACCATTGAATGAAGAAAGAATTGTCTCTTCAATAAATGGTGCTGGAAAACTAGGTATACACATGCAAAAGAATGAAATTGGACCCTTACCTTATACTATATACAAAAATTAACTCAAAAATGGATGAAAGATCTAAATGTAAAAGCTAAAACTATAAAACTCTTAGAAGAAAACATAGGGGTAAAATTTCATGACTTTAGATTTGACAATGGATTCTTAAATATGATACCAAAAGCACAGACAATAAAAGAAGAGGGAGATAAATTGGACTCCATCATAATTAGAAACTTTTGCAAAAATGAACTATTGGGACCTCATCAAAATAAAAACTTCTGCACAGCGAAGGAACAATCAGCAAAACTAAAAGGCAACCGACAGAATGGGAGAAGATATTTGCAAATGACATATCGGATAAAGGGTTAGCATCCAAAATCTATAAAGAACTTATCAAACTCAACACCCAAAAAACAAATAATCCAGTGAAGAAATGGGCAAAAGACATGAATAGACACTTCTCCAAAGAAGACATCCAGATGGCCAACAGACACATGACAAAATGCTCAACATCACTCATCATCAGGGAAATACAAATCAAAACCCCATGAGATACCACCCCACACCTGTCAGAATGGCTAACATGAACAACTCAGGCAACAACAGATGTTGGTGAGGATGTGGAGAGAGAGGATCTCTTTTGCATTGTTGGTGGGAATGCAAACTGGTGCAGCCACTCTGGAAAACAGTATGGAGGTTCCTCAAAAAATTAAAAATAGAACTACCCTATGACCCAGAAATGGCACTACTAGGTATTTATCCAAGGGATACAAGTATGCTGTTTCGAAGGGGCACATACACCCGCATGTTTATAGCAGCACTATCAACAATAGCCGAAGTATGGAAAGAGCCCAAATGTCCATCGATGGATGAATGGATAAAGAAGATGTGGTATATATATACAATGGAGTATTACCCGGCAATCAAAAAGAATGAAATCTTGCCATTTGCAACTACGTGGATGGAACTAGAGGGTATTGTGCTAAGCAAAATTAGTCAGAGAAAGACAAATATCATATGACTTCACTCATATGAGGACTTTAAGACACAGAACACGTGAACACATGGGAAGGAAAGCAAAAATAATATAAAAACAGGGACGGGGACAAAACATAAGAGACTCTTAAATATAAAGAACAAACAGAGGGTTCCTGGAGGGGTTGTGGGAGGGGGGATCGGCTAAATGGGTAAGGGGCATTAAGGAATCTACTGAAATCATTGCTGCACTATATGCTAACTAACTTGGATGTAAACTTAAAAAAAATTTTTAAAAGAATTAAAAACTTTGGTACATCAAAGGACACTATCAAGAAAGTGAAAATATAACTACAGAACAAAAGAAAATTTGTGCTTTGTGAATCATAAATCTTAGAAGAGTCTAGTATCCAGAATATATACAGGACTCTTACACCTCACCCAAAGACAAACCATACGGTTTTAAAATGTGCAAAGGACTTGAATAGACATTTCTCTAAAGAAGACATACAGAAATGGGTGCCTGGGTGACTCAGTCAGTTAAGCCTCCGACTTGAGCTCAGGTCATGATCTCATAATTCGTGAGTTTGAGCCCTGCTTTGGGCTGTGTGCTGACAGTGGGGAGCCTGTTCAGATTCTCTGTCTCCATCTCTCTCTGCCCCTCCCCTGCTCATGTGCTCATGTGTGCTCTCTCTCAAAAATAAATAAACATTAAAAAAAATGAAGACCTACAGATGGACAATAAATACATGAAAAGATGCTCAGCATCACTAATCATTAGGGAAATGAAAATCAAAACCACCATGAGATACCACTTTCCACCTAGTAGGATGGCTGTTATTTAAAAAAAAAAAAAGAAAGAAAGAAAAGAAAATAGCAAGAGTTGGTGAGGACGTGGAGAGTTGGAGTCCTCATGCATGGATGATGGAAGTGTAAAATGGTGTAGCTGCTGTGGAAAACAGTTTGGTTGGTCTTCAAAAATGTTAAACGAACAATTGCCATATGACCCAGCACTTCCACTCTTATGTAAATACCCAAAAAGAACTTAAAGCAGGTAAACAAATACTTGCACACGAATGTTCAGAGCAGCACTATTCCTAATAGCTGAAAGATGAAAACAACCCAAATGTCCATTCAACCAGTAAATAAACAAAATGTGATACACACATACATACAAAGGATGTTGTTCAGCCATAAAAAGGAGTGAGATACTGGCATATACTACAACATAGACGAACTTCAAAAACATGGCAAGTGGAAAAAGCCAGACACAAAAGGTCATATATTGTGTGATTCTACATATATGAAATACCCGGAATAGGCAAATCCGTAGAGACAGAAAGCAGATTAGTTGTTGCCTAGGGCTGGAGGGAGTAGAGAATGGGGAGTGAGTGCTTAGTAGGTATAGGGTTTCCCTTTGGGGTAATGAAAATGTTTGGAACTAGATAGAGGTGATAGTTGTACAACACTGTAAATGTGCTAAATGCCATTGAGTTGTACACCTTAAAATAGTTCATTTTACATTATATGAATTTTACCTCGTTATGAAAGTATATCAATTTTTAAAAGGTCTGTAAATGGCAAAAAAGTGTATGTCCAATGTTGATAGGTTTACTTATTTAAAAATGCATATATGGGCGCCTGGTTAGCCCAGTCAGAGGAGTATGTGACTCTTAATCTAAGGGTTGTGAGTTTTAGCCCCACATTGGTTTAAATGAATGAATGAATGAGTGAATGAATGAATGAATGAATGAATAAAACTTTACAAAATAAAATAAAAAGGTATATAAGTACCTTGCTGCAAATTATTACATAGATGACATACAAAAAAAGTAAAATTAGATTTATTTTTTAATAAAACAACCAGCTACTTCTCTGCGTAGATAACAGAGGGTTTCTGTTATGAGTTATTTAAAAATCATAGAGCATATTTTGTTAAGACCAAAAACATTATTTTTACTTTTTGTACTTCTAGCAAAGTCTTGAATAATTCTGACAAATTTTTTTTATTTTTTTAAGTTAAATTCCTTTTTAAAATAACACTGCTAATTATTACTGTGGTTTAATAATTTGGGGTTTAAAAACTATGATTGCACAGTTAACAGGAAATAATATTTCTCCCAAGGACATACTATAGGTATAGAATGTCATAATAACCACCTTCTTTGGGTGACTAATGCTGCCATACTAATGGAGAAACTTTAGTCTCTAAAATTATAGACTATCAGAAACTTTGCTTTTTGAAAATATATCTTTAAAAATAAAGCGTCCCAGGGGCGCCTGGGTGGCTCAGTCGGTTGAGCGTCTGACTTCACCTCAGGTCATGGTCTCGCAGTTTGTGAGTTCAAGCCCCGCGTCGGTCTCTGTGTTAATAAACAGTTCAGAGCCTGGAGCCTGCTTCAGATTCTCTGTCTCCCTCTCTCTCTCTCCACCTCCCCTGCTCATGCTCTGCTTCTCTCTGTCTCTCAAAAATAAATAAATGTTAAAAACAAAAAAATAAAAAGCATCCCAGGGGCACCTGGGTGGCTCAGTCAGTTAGGCGGCCAACTTTGGCTCAGGTCACGATCTCCTGGTTTGTAAGTTCGAGCCCCCATGTTGGGTTCTGTGCTGACAGCTTATAGCCTGGAGCCTGCTTTGGATTCTGTGTCTCCCTCTCTCTCTGCCCCTCCCCAACGCTGTCTCTTTCTCTCTCTCTCAAAAAATAAATATTAAAAGAAATTTAATAAATAAATAAAAAATAAAGCATCCTATTCTTGCTTGGAGAATCTTAAGTCACTTTGATCTAGAGAAACAGCTGCAGTTTTCACCCTAGGTGCAGAGCTTCAGGTTAGGGCTCTGGCTTCAACATTCTGCGTATATCCTAACTTGGTAGATTCCAAGGAATCCAAGGGTATACTTTGCTGCTTAGAACTGATGTTGGTCCCTTTACACACAACCTTGCTTTAAACCTCCTGCTTCATTTAAATTTCCCCTAAACTCTAATCTCCCCCCAAATTCTATACAGACTCTATCTTACCCTTCCTTTTTTAAAAATGTCCCATGGTTCCTCTGATGTGACCTCCCTCATTGCAGTGGATCAGTGAACCTGATTTTGTTGTACTCTAAGCTTGTTTTTGGTAGCCTGATGGGGCTAACAGAGTAAAATTCCTACTTCCACACATGTCAGAAAAGTAGGCAACAGGATTCAATCAATCACAAGACGCTTTATTACAGCATAGCAAGCAGTAGGAGCATCTGCATAGCAGTGGCAGTTCCTGTGCCCCCAAGTCTCATGTTGTGACGTGAGGGGCTACACGCATAGTGGATTGTGCCACAGCTGAGAAACTCAGTGCCAAGAACTCAGCATGTTCTGTAGCAAGCATCAAACAGGGCAGTTCCCCTTTCCCAGGGAGCAGTGACATTGTAGTCATCTTTTGGTCACCCTGACCAAGCTAACTGTGTGTGTGACTCTATACAAACCAGTCGGTATCAGGGGATGGTTAGGCCTTAGCAAGGCAATGTAAGGATGCTTCAGCCCTGGGGTGACCACCTCTCCTATAAACCAGTGAAAATATTTGTATTGAATGCATTTTTACTTCAAAAACCTTTAGCTCATTATTTCTAGAGATTTTTGAAGAAGATAGAAAGAGTCAAAAGGGAAGGAAACTCCTAATTCTAAGCCAAAAGCAAAGTTTAGAGAGAAAACAATGCTCCTTGGAAAATGTGATTTATAACTTTGGTTTTTGTTTGATACTTATGAAGGATGCCAAACTTACTTCCTCTGGACATTATCAAAAGATTGTTGAATTGGTTACTATCAAGAGATAGGCAGTGGTATAGCAGCGTATTCACTAAACCAAAGATCCAAAATAAGATTGCCAAATATGATGACATTGTTGATTCTTCACTAATTTCCTTTATATATGTTTTCTTAATCTTTCAGAGTTTTCTATTTTGGCCAACTCAAACAACCAGAAATGTATGTGTTGTGTTAGAACCTAGACTACATTGAGCCCAAACGATTTGATTTTGAGGGCCACCAAGATATAAAAATACACGTGGATACATCTATACCTTGAAATCTGATTTTGGGTTAAGCTTATATCATCCCCTGGAATCACTGTAGGTGACAATATTTTCACTGCACGAAACTTAGAGCACATTGCTTTACATGTGGCAGTGGAGTAACAGTTCTGTCATGCTGAATTTCCATATTGGCCATTTATTTCCCCTTTATAGATGTTGTGTTCAATTATTCTGATATTATAGGTTATTTTTTAAATGTTTATTGATTTTTAAGACAGAGAGAGAGTGCAAGTAGGGGAGGGACAGAGAGAGAGGGAGACTCAGATCTGAAGCAGGCTCCAGGCTCTGACCTGTCAGGACAGAGCCAAGCACGGGGCTCAAACTCACAAACCGCAAGATCATGACCAGAGCTGAAGTCAGATGCTTAACTGACTGAACCACCCAGGTGCCCGTGTAGGTCGTTATTTAATGCCAAAGTATTTTCTCTTTGACAACAGAACACTTTTGCAGATAGAACAAATAATAAATAGATTTAAGAGACCATGCAGAAACTTGTATTGATGGATAGTGCCACTGAACAGTAAAGCATCTGTCTTTGGTATGTAGTTGTCACAGCCCATTCAGCCTTTCCCACATCTGGTCTTACCTCAGGCAAATACTAGATTAAGTTTTGAAATCATTAGGACTGTGGACACTGACTTGAGAAAAACAGAATAAATGAAAGTCTGCCCAAATAAAAATGAATTCTACTTTTTTTTTTTAATTCTCAAAGCCAGAATATCTTCAATTGTATCAGCTAGGAATGATTTTGGCTGCAAGAACAGACAGTGTGGCTAATGATGGACAGGAGTTCATTTTTCTCACATAACAAGGTGTCTGGAGATTTGTGGCTGCTGGGGAATTGGTTTAATGTCTCAACTGTATCAGGATCCTCTGCTCTATAAGTTCATGTTTGCAAGATGGTTGCTGTAACTCCAGACATGGCATGAAATAGAGAAAAAGAAACGGACACAGGATATTTGTCCTTTTCGTTATAAAGCAAAACTCTTCCAGGAGTCCTCCGATAGATTTCTGCTTATAGTTCATCAGTCACACAGTGAAACATGGCCACTAATGGCTGCAAGGGAGACTGGGAAACCAAGGCTTTTTGTAGCCTCTAGAATGGAGACAAGGAGGGGGCAAAAGCAGATGGGTACAGACCTGGGGTTACCCTATCAACACATGTGAAACATATGTAACTTCTATGCTATTCGGTTCTATTCTGTGTGACACAGGGCAGCAAAATTAAGGAGAAAATCAAAGAATTTCTGTCTGCCTGGAGTTCATAATGTCCTTTCATCTATTTTCCCAAAATAGAAATCAAAGCTACTATTCAAGCTTTATTTACTAATATTTCCTTTAGTGTACTGTATGATCTGACCCAATTTGATTTCCTGCCTCCATGCATTTTCTCACGCTGTTAGCTCAGCCTGAATAGACCTCTTCCCATTTCTACAAATTAAACATCTTATTTGTTCTTCAAAACCTAGCTCAAATATTATTTCTCTCATAAAGTGTTCCCTACTCTCCCCAGCTTGAAATTATCTGTGAGCTCCAAAGACACATTCTTATTGCCTAAAATAACAATAGCTTGAGTTCTTTACATAGACCATCTCAATCTTCACAACCACCCAGTGAGGTAGGTACTATTGTTATTCTATGGTTGTTGAAACTGAAACTTAGGAAGATGAAGTAATTCAGTCAAGAACACACTGCTTGTAAGTGCTGGTGTGAAGATTTAACCCCAGTTCTATCTGATGCCCAAATCCATTCTCTTAACACTATGCCATACTACTTTCTTTATCTACCCACTGGTTGCAAGAGGGTAAATTAAGCTAGAAACAGAGTCTTATTCTCCTCTAACTAGCCTCCCCTCCTTTACTCATTCACTGCCTTGATATTCAGAGGCACTCAGAAAGTTATTAAATAAATAAGTAAAGCTGGGGGTGCCTGGGTGGCTCAGTCGGTTGAGCGACCGACTTCGGCTCGGGTCATGATCTCACGGTTTGTGAGTTCGAGTCCCGCGTCGGGCTGTGTGCTGACAGCTCAGAGCCTGGAGCCTGCTTCTGATTCTGTGTCTCCCTCTCTCTCTGCCCCTCCCCCACCCATGCTCTGTCTCTGTCTCAGAAATAAATAAACATTAAAAAATTTTTTTTAAAAATAAGTAAAGCTGAAGGCTCTGCCAATATGGCAGCAAAGTAGTACGTAAGAAGGAGATTCAAAACCAGACTGTCTGGGTTTGAATCTTGGCTTATTTGAGCAAGTTATTTACCCTGTACCACAATTTTCTTGCCAGTAAAATAGAAATAATGTCTCTGTCTTACAGAGTTATTTTTATTAGGTTTAAATAAAATACTACATATAAAGTACTTAAAACAGTGTTGGCACAAAGTAATTGCTTGATAAATGTTAGCTACTATTTATTTTTTCAATAGCCCTTTTTCAAATTGAGATTAAAGATGGTAAGAATAGAGGGACCATTTTCAGATGGGCCTACCTAACAGGCTGTAATGTAAATGGATTGCTACAAATAATTTACTGAGTAGTTCTGTTTGTTTAATTCTGGTTACATTATTTCAATGTATTTTTAATAAACAAGTAGCATCAATAAATACCTATATCTTTCTAAGTCCACACCCTACCCTGACAAAACAAGAACTCTAACATGCATTCAGTTTCCTCTGCTACCTGTGCTCCTCACATATAGAAATCACCTGGGGATTTAGTTGGACTGGTTTCTGTTGGTTTTTTTGGGGGGGGAGGGGGGGTGGTTGTTTTTGCAGTACACAGCAATATTGACTTAGATTTGTTTTCTTTTTTCTTCTTGCCTCATTTTTATTTTGACAAAGTACATCTTGAAATAATTCTTTCAAAAATAGTTTACATGTCTAGACACTGAGAAATTTTGCAGTTGTTAGGGTCTGGGAAAAACAATTTAGAGGTGCTAAAGAGAAATGTTTCATTTAGCTCTCAAGGTTGAATGCTAGTGAGGCTTGGTATAAAATTCTAGGATCAAAACAGTTTTCCCTCAGAACTTTCAAGATATTGTCTTATAGCATCCATGGTTGTCAATTTTATTCTCATTTCTGTATTAGTAACCAGCTAATTTTTCTCTGAATGCTTTTGGATTTTCTTTAAATTATAAGATGTATATAGGTGGAGGATTTTGTAAAAAATCCATGTGTGTGCTTGGTGGGACCTGATGGCCTGAAGACTGACATCCTGAACTCTGATAATGTTCATTATTTCTTTATATATATAGTTTGTATATGTGTGTGTGTGTGTGTATATATATATATATATAGATATATATATATATATATAAACTTTATTATTTTGAGAGACACAGTGCATGAGTGCTGGGGTGGCGGTGGGGGGGGGGGTGCAGAGCAGAGAGAGAGAGAGAGAGAGAGAGAGAGAGAATCCCAAGCGGGCTCCATGCTGACAGCAGGGCTCAATCTCACGAACTATGAGATCATGACCTGAGCTGAAACCAAGAGTTGGACACTTAACCGAATGAGCTACCCAGATGTCCCCATTATTTTTTTATTCCTTCCCTTCCCTTTCACTGTTTTACCATGAATCACAATCGTGTGGATATTTAAACTTCTGAATCTATTTTCTATGTCCTTTGGTATGTCTTTTCATTTTTTTGTCCCTATGCATTGTATTCTGGAAAAATCATCTGGCTCATTCTTCATCTGTGTTTAAGACTGAAATTAAGCCAGTATACACTGTTAGGTCATACTATTCCAAGTCTTACTGGTTAGGCATATATTCTGATTATTTGATAACTGTGTCATACTAGTCAGTAAATATTTTTAAAATCATTCTTAGGTGTGTTTGTTATTCTTTTTAGCCCATCTCTTGAGTTTTTAATTTCTTTTTTTTTTTAAACATTTATTTATTTTTGAGACAGAGAGAGACAGAGCATGAACGGGAGAGGGTCAGAGAGAGGGAGACAAAGAATCCGAAACAGGCTCCAGGCTCTGAGCTGTCAGCACAGAGCCCGACGCAGGGCTCGAACTCACAGACCGTGAGATCATGACCTGAGCTGAAGTTGGACATTTAACCGAGTGAGCCACCGAGGCGTCCCGAGGTTTTTATTTCAATGATCATATATTTCACTTCTAAAAGCTCTAGCTATATCTTTTCTCTCATGTATATCATCTAGAATATCTCTGGGATATTATACTTAATTCTAAAGTCTTCTTTAGTTTGCTGTGTTAATTATTTCTAACATTTGGGGAGTTGGCTAATTTTCTTTCATGGTTGTTCTTGATTTTGTGCTTATATTTCCTTCAGATACTCTGTTATTCTGTCTATGGATTTTTGTCCCATGTAATGGATTTGGCATTGTTAGCAGTAAGGGGTTCTAGATAGGTTTCAGTTTTGTGAATTAATCTGTAGCACAATTCTTTCAGTACTAAAACATACAAGTATTTTTGCATAAACATTATCATGGCTATATAATTACCTGCCACATAGGATTAAGGCCTCCTTTATGAGCTGGCAATGCTATATGGGAAGTTTTGAGGGGAGGGAGTCTCCCTGAAAAATCAAAATTCCAGGAATATGCCTCTTCTGGATTTGAAGTCCATATTTACACTGCCCACATGGTTTGGTAATCCCAAAATAGGCAAAAAATGTAAAAAATTAGACCTGGTCCTAAAGGACCTGTTGCACCAATTATCAGTTTATTGACTTTAAGCTTTAAATCTACCTTTCTTTGTCCTGTTTTGTGATACCGGACCTTGTAAACATTTCTCCTTGGCTGGACAGTATAATGTTAGGCTTTGTCAGGTGAGGGTGCTGGAGGAACAGTGCAAGGAAGCAGAGGCAAGAGCTTATCTTTCTGGTCTGGAGTGGGTTTGTTTTTTTTTCCTGAATCTATCATGCAACTGCCCGTGGTATGCAGAAGACCAAGTGGTGCTCATTCAGCAATTTACACCAGATTCCAAGCAGGCAGCATCCTTGCTAGCAGTGTATAGGAGGCCCAGGGGCAGCCTGCATCCAGTGAATTTCCTTTGCACCCAAACAGGCAGGTGCCTGTCTTCTAGCTCTAGCTCACTAGCCCCAGCACACCAGCACCCTGGTGAGCAGCTCCCTGTTTGCCGGCCTTGGCCTGCCAGTTATGGGCAAGCTCTGATCTGTTCTACCTCAGAGGACTCCTTCACCATCCGGTGGGCTGCAACCCACCCTCTCTGCCAAGGTCCGAGTCCCAGCCTGAGATGGTGGTAGAAGGGGCAGTGCTTTTTCAAGTCCTTGGATCTTCTCCCTCAGCTCTAGAGGTAATAGTGCTCCCTGCAATGCTATTCATGTATTCTTCAGAGTTCTCTTTTATCCTTTTAGTAATAACCTCTAGCTTGTTAGTAATTATTTGTATTAATTATGTTCAAATCACTGGCATGGTTTCTGTGTCCTGACTGGACTCTAATTGATACACCTGGCAAAAGTAAATGCCAAGAGCCCAGGTTGCATTGGCTACACATAGAAAAATAAATGCCACCAACACACACATTGAACTTAGAATAAAAACGTATAAAACCTCACAGGGAAACAGCCCAGCACAAGCAGAAGTCAGCAGACATAATCAGTGGAAGGATTAAAGCCCCTCAAACCAGGGATAATAGAATAAAATTTGAAAGAGAATATAAAATCAGTATGTTTTAGAGACTTTAGAAGCCCAGAAGAAGGATCAAAACACTAAGAGCAAGACACTATGAACAAAGAACAGACAGATTAGGAAAAACAACTGCAGAAATATAAAGATAAAAAATACAGCCACCAAAAAGCAATTTAATCGATGAGTTAAAAAGCAAATTAGACACAGATAAAAAGAGAATAAATAACCTGTAAAATTGATTTAAGGAAATGTCCAGAATTCTGTGATACAGAGTGACACAAAGATTGAAAATACTTTAAAAAGTTTAAGAGGCCTAGAAGATAAAATGTGTAAGACCCAGGGGAGCCTGGGTGGCTCAGTTGGTTGAGTGTCCGACTTCAGCTCAGGTCATGATCTCACAGTTCGTGGGTTCAAGCCCCGCATCGGGCTCTGTGCTGACAGGTCAGAAGCTGGAGCCTGCTTCCAACTCTGTGTCTCCCTCTCTTTCTGCCCCTCCCCCGCTCATGCTCTGTCTCTCTCTCTCTCTCTCTCTCTCTCTGTCAAAAATAAATAAACATTAAAAAAAATACATAGACCCAGAGCAGTGTTTATACTTTGGTACCATGTGTGTAAGAAGAAAGTAAAACTGTGTATTCATATTTTATTATATTTCCATAAGAAAAGGCACACACAAAAATTGGCAAAATGTACATGTGCACGAATATGGTGGTGATGAGGGAAAATGGTAGATGTGGGCAAGGGTGGGAATGAGACTTTTATTACTTGGATACATTTTATATTCATTTAATTTACAAATCTTCTGCATTAGTTTAGGTCCTCTGCAAAGCAGAAGGCAAGATGAGATTGGATATGTAAGAGACCCATTGGGGAAATTGCCTTTGAGTGTAAAAGGGGAGGGAGCCCCAGAAGGTGGAAAGAGTGTTCAATGACCATGCAGATCTGACCCCCTGTCAAAGAAGGAGGGTTGCCCAGGCAGATTGTAAAGACTGCGGTGGGGTTGTAAGACAAGTTCAGCCAGGCTGATGAGGAATCCTCAAGTCAAAGTAGCCTGTCAAAGGAATCACATGTCTTGCAGGAATGGGTCTGCCTTACTTTCCTTGCCATGCTTAGTCACTGACTGTGAGCAGCCTGTGTGAAGTGTGGCCTGGTGTGGCCTCCACGCTAACATGGTGGTGGATTCAGAGTGCAGCAGCTGAGGCCATCTGTCAATTACACTCCTGTAGCAAGAGAGCTGAGTGGCCTATTTTCATAGCCACCACACCGCGTGATTCAATTTTGTATTCAAAGAAGAGCAAAATAAAGACATTTTCAGACAAAGACTGAAGGACGTTATCACTCACAGAATGTCAGTCTAGGAACCCCTGAAGGATTCACTATGGAAAAAAATTTTGAATCCTGAAGGGTAGTGCAGGATGCAGGAAGCAATGATGAGCAAATACATTGTGTATAAGAGGTCCAGCTTCTCTACATCCTCACCAGCATTTGGTATCATCATTATATTTTCTTTTTGTTGTTTTAATAAGTTTATAGTGATATCTCATTGTTGTTTAGATTTGTATTTCTCTAGGGAGTAATGATGTTAAACATCTTTTCAGGTACTTATTTGCCATCCACATCTCTTTCTGGGTGAAATGTTTGTTCATGTCTTTTGCTCTTTTGTAATTGGATTTTTTTCCTGCTAAGTTTTGAGAGTTCTTTACTTACTTACAAAGAAAGCTTTTGCTGGAAATGTCATTTGCAAATATTTTGACCACACTGTAGCTTGTCTTTTCATCCTCTTACTAAAATATTTCACAGCATAAAAGTTTTTAATTCTGATGAAGTCTAAACTATTATTTTTTCTTTTATGAATAGTGCTTTTAGTGTCATTTTAAAGAACTCTTCAACTAGTTCTGAGTCCTGAAGATGTTCACGTGTTTTCTTCTAAAAGTTTCAGTTTTACATTTTACATTTAAATCCAAGATTCATTTAGAATTAAGTTTTCTATATGGTAAGGTGTCTAGGTCAAGGCTTAACTTTTTCTTCTTTTTCCCCCCTGTATGCATGCCCAATTGTTCTAGCACAATTTGTTGAAAAAGCTATCCTACCTTCATTGAATTGCTTTTGGACCTTTGTCAAAAATCAGTTGGACGTTTCAACAAATGATGCTGGGAAAACTGGATATCCACATGCAAAAAAATGAATTTGGATTGATACTTCACCACATATGCAAAAATTAAAACATCAGAGACTGTCTTCTCCCCAGCAGTTCAGCAAAGTACAAAGATTCAAAGCATCCCCTTTTTTAATTTTGTAGTTCTTTACTGTGGAATAGCTCAGAATGTCAGTTTTGTTTTAAATAACAGAATTGATGACTGAGCAAGGAAATATAACCTGGATTATAAAATTATCACCTTAATAAAAATTCCTTAAACAGTAAAAAAAAAAAAATGTATCAAAGACCTAAATGTAAGATCTCTCCATTGTTCGGATTGTGTAAATTCTATTGATTTGTCTTTGAGTTCTCTGATTCTTTTTTTGTCTTCTCCAATACACTGTCGAACCTAACCAATGAGTTGTTTTTTTTTTTTAATTTCGGTAAGACTTTCCAGTTCTATAATTTCTGTGGTTCTTTTTAAATATCTTCTTTTTTTTGCTGAGAATTTCTATTTCATTTGTTTCAAGAGTGTTCATAATTGCTCACTGAAGCATTTTTAGGATTGATGCTTTAAAATCCTTGTCAGATAATTGCAACATCTGAGTCATCTCTGTTGGCATCTACACAATCGTCCTGATTTTTGGTGTAATGAGTCATCTCTGATTGTATCATGGATATTTTGGGTATTATGTTGTGAAACTCTGGACCCTACTTAATCATTATAGGCAGGCTGTACTGTTTAGTTGTAGGGAACAAGTCCAGCTTTTTGTCCATTTATAAAATTGGTTTGTTTTCTTATCAATGAGTTGTAAGAGTTCTTTGTATATTCTGGATATACAAGTCCTTTATCTGGGTATGTAATTTGCAAATATTTTCTCCCAGTTCTACGGCTTTTATGTGCATTTTCTTAGGGTGTTAACTGGTGTTTCTTAGTGGTGTTTTGAGCTTAGGAGTTCAAAAACTTCCAATTTTGATGACATTGGATTTATTAATGTATTCTTTTATGAATCATACTTTTGGGGTCATACATAAGAAATCTTTTCCTAATTAAGGTCCTTAAGATTTTCACCTGTTTTCTGTTACAGGTTTTATAATGTTAGCTTTTACACTTAGATCTCTGATTCATTTTGAGTTAATGTATGAGTGTCATGTCATGTGGATATCCAATTTTCCCAGCACCCTTTGTTGAAAAGGCTATCTTTTCCCCAGTGAAATGCCTTGGCACCTTTATCAAGCATCAATTGACCATGAATGTAAAAGTTTATTTCTAGATTCTCACTTCTTTCCTTTAGATCTGCCTGTCTTTGTGCTAGCATCCTGCTATATGGATAACTATAGTTTATAATAAGTTTTGAAATTGGGAAGTGAAAGTCCCAATTTTCCTTTCAAACTTTGTGTGTGGGGGGGAGTATTCTAGGTCTATTTCATTTAATTTTAGGATCAGTATTAAGTCAAAAACTGTGAGGGGTCTGAGATTTTACCCTACTTTCAAACTAAGTTAGTCACAGTTTCACATGCATATACTGACAAAGGACAGCAGATCCCTGTGCCAGGGACAAAGATGGTAGATTACTCCTGGCAAAAGTGGCATCCAGAGTAGCATCTGCATCAATTCCCCATGCGGCAGTTCTCCACAGAGAAACACAAATGAAGGTCAGATGTTTGCCTGTATGTGCAGTGGGGTTCACTGCAGGAATGGACGCCCCCCCCCCCTAAATTATGAGACTCTAAGTTCATATAAGGTTTGCTGGCATATCTGCCCATTCTTCTCTTTTGGAAGAGAGAATGACTTTGCCTTTACTCTGGAATGTAAAGAAATCTTCTCTGGGGAGGGGAGGGAGAAGGTCTCTAGATTTATAACCTTGGAATGTGAGCAAATGTCTCTTAGGGAAACATATCTCTCAATCGCTAGCTTCCAAGGTCTTTGCTGTTCAAACATGTTCTTTGCTCAGAAGACCTACACTGTGCAGAACTGTAGAATATCCATGGAGAATTGTCTCCCAACAGTCAGCCTATCAATTTCCACATACACAAAAAAATTGTTGGAATTTTGGTAGGGATTGTGTTAATCTGTAGATCAATTTGGGGATGTCACAGAATGTCTCTCCATTTATTTCAGTCTTCTTTGATTTGCCTCATCAGTGTTTTTAAATTTTCAGTGTACCTGTTTTGTACTTATTAAATTTATTCCTACGTGTTTTTATTCTTTTTAGTGCTATTGTGAATGGAATTACTTTCTTAATTTCATTTTGAATTGTTTATTGCTTGTAAAGAGTAATACAATTGATTTTCATATACTGATTTTACATCCTGAGATTTTGCTGAACTGATTTATTAGTTCTAATAGTTTTTTGTTTGTTAATTCCTTACAATTTTCTACATATAGGCTCTTGTCATTTGCAAATGAAGACATTTTTTCTTCTTCCTTCACAATCTCGATGCCTTTTATTTTTCTTGCCTGATTGCACTGGCCAGAACCTTCAGTACAATGTTGAAGTAGCAACAGTGAAGTGGCAAGAGTGGACATCCTTGCTTTGTTCCCAATTTAAAGAGGTAATATCCAGTCTTTTATCATTAAGTATCATGTTAACTGCAGGGTTTTTGTACATGTCTTTATCAGCTTAAGGAATTTCTCCTCTATTCTAGGTTTCTTGAGAGTTTGTATTATGAACATCGGATGCTTGCTTCTATATCTATCTAGTGATTAGGTAGCTTCTGTTATTTATTTTATTTTGTTGTTCATTTTCAACTGAATTCCTTTTCCTGAACTTTTAGAAATGATTTATAAATTTGTGGCTAGGGCCCTCTCCTACTGTCTTTGTGAAGTGTCAGAAACTATGGTGGCTTAATTGCTGGGGTTTCTAGACTCTGTTCCCCTCTTTTAATTTTTCTGAATCTGTTCTTTCCTGTGTCTCTATTGTCTCTATCCTGTTCAATTTAGATTCACCAGTAAAGATCCTCAGTGTGGATCTTTACCCTTAAAGGACGCTTTAGCTGGTTAGTTCTAAGAGTTTGTATGTGTTAGCCAGACTGTTTTAGCCCTCTTAGACCTTATTGCAGGCCCATGGTACTCACTTGACATTGGAATATTAAACCCTTTACAGTTTTAACTCCTGTCCTCATGTTGGCTCTATGAGCTTTCAGTGAGTACTTGTTCGTTGTTTTGTTGTTCTCAGGTCAATGAGAGACTCTATTGCTTCCCTATGATTCCTTCTGGATATAAAATAATAAAATAATAATACTTTTGGACAGTATTGTGCTTGTCACTAGTCTGTCCCCACTTGCTCATATTTTGGTTTTTTGGTGGGGGGATAATTTATCAGCTTGTTTTGTTTTGTACAAATAACTCCTATTTAGAAAGAAAGCTAGCAGCTACATAACTTGAACATGAAAACGAGAAACCAAAGAACAAAAGTAAAACATGTCAACTCCTGGGACCAGGACTGTGACAGATGTATGTGTATGTGTGTGAGATAATCCCTTTTGTTGGACCACATCTTCTGTGCACCAGGTGGCAGAAATAATTGGGAATGGACAGGGAGTAAACAACCAAAAAAAAAGTGACAGTCTTCACCTCCACTGCTTCAACTTACTAATTTTCTTTTTAAAAGATTTAATGAAAATTAAGTTACACGAGGGAGCCTGGAATTATATTTTACACAGGTAGTTATGAGTGGAGAAGAAAGGCAGTTAATGAGCTGGTGCTTTGGTGTTGTAACAGATGTTATTTGAATCCTCCAAACAAAGATTTTGGACTCTTTTTTTTATATCATGGTGAAATAATGAGGCTTGTTATTATGGTATATTCTCTCTTCAAAGAGGGAGACCTTGAAAATGGATTTTACTCCCATGTGCCATCAGTAGACAAATAAAATAAACAAATACTCATAACCTAAGTATAAGTGATTACTCAATAAAGTCCAACAAATTTGAAACCCGGAAAAGTAATCTAGAGGCTCTAGGTAAATACTTGAAAACCAAATAACTGTGCCTTTGAGCATACCATAAGATGATTTATTAAAAAGACAAATATATAGATTCAAATTTAAAAATAAATATTTTTAAATCTGGCATGCTATGTGATTAGAATTCTCAGTGACTATAACAGGGAATTTCCATTTTTAAAAAGTAAGATGTTGGACTTTTGGATATTTCAAACCCACCTCCACACACACTATTCTTATCCCAAGAATTTTATTTCAGCCATTGTGTAACATTTTAAATTTCTCCACAAATAACTTTATACTTTTGTCTTAAATTCCCCAAATGCTTAAAATCATGCATTTTAAACCTTAAGAAATTCCTAGTACACTTAGTAATTTAATGGTGCCCAAGTGTGGAAATGTAATTCTAGTTCATTCGCTGAGAGTAACTTCTTAAAAGTTACAATCAAAAAAGTAAAGATTAACAAAAGCATTTATCTTGAATATTGAGCCTTCATAATAAAAAGTAGGGGATGTACTTCTTGTCATTATATTTTATTTAGAAGCCGTAGAAGGAAACACACACACTTGCAAAATATTTTTAATATTTAAATTTTTTTTAATGTTTATTCATTTTTTGATAGAGAGAGAGAGAGAGAGCCCGCGCGCGCGGGGGGAGGGGCAGAGAGAGACGGAGACACAGAATCTGAAGCAGGCTCCAGGCCCTGAGCTGTCAGCACAGGGCCCGATGTGGGGCTCGAACCCATGGACCGTGAGATCATGACCTGAGCCAAAGTTGGACGTTTAACCAACTGAGCCACCCAGGCGCCCCAACACACTTGCAAAATATTTTTAATGTGCATACATTAACTTTTAAATCAATCTAGTTTCAAAAATTTTTCTGACTGCCTAATATATTCCCATTAAATACCATAATGACTGGCTATGCTTTAAAATTACAGGAAGAGGGGCGCCTGGGTGATTCAGTTGGTTAGGTGTCTGACCTCGGCTCAGGTCATGATCTCGTGGTCCCTGAGTTCAAGCCCCACCTTGGGCTGTGTGCTGACAGCTCGGAGCCTGGATCCTGCTTTGGATTCTGTGTCTCCCTCTCTCTCTGCCCCTCCCGTACTCGTGCTCTGTTTCTCTCTCTCAAAAATAAATAAACATTAAAAAAGTTTTAAATTATAGGAAGAATAAGTAAAGGTTATAGTCTGGAAAATTAAAAACATATTGCAGAGTGGTATGTCCAAATAATTTGAAAAACCAGCCTAAAATTAATGGGCAAGTGCCTCATTAAACATCATCAAGTAATTCTGATATTTAAGGAAAACAGATGCTAGTTGAAGAAGTCTCCCCTGCCTCCTTCTTCATCCTACCAGTGCAGTCTGTACATGTTGTCAACAGAGAGAGCTTTATAGTAAGCACAGCCTGAGGAATAAAACTGTATGTCTAATAATACATATATCTAAGAAATGTTTATTTTTTTCAACTAAGCCTGTTCAAAATTGAGATAACACTGAAAAAGAGATCAAGGTAAAAGATGAAAGGTTTTCCTGGATATCAACTACTCTCTTAAATTTTTTAGGGCAAAGAGTGGGGAAGGAAGATGAATGACACAAGAAAGGAAAGAGATCACAAAGAAATTTCTAGAAGAAAGAAAAATATATACCTAAGAAAAAACTAACAAAATCCTGGCTCATTAAGATCTGTAGCCTGAAGAAGAAGGAGGAGCCTATATTCACAATTCTTTTATATGCATTAGATGGGGATCTAAGAGACAAAATTCTCTTTCATTATTTGGAGTTATACCTATTGATATAGTGAAAATGTGATTGAAAGATGTGGAAGAAATAGGTTACAGAAAATATTTGCCCCGTGACCAGCCAGTCAACCAGTCATTCCCTTTTGAAACACGAAATAGGCAACATAATTCATTTAAAATACTTGTTGAGCGCCTACTATGTGCCAGAGTTGGTTCTAAACACTGAGACCAAAGAGAAAACAAAACAGACAACAGTTCATACCTTCATAAGATTATATTTTGGTGGGAAAAACCGATAAAAACAGGATAAATAAGTAAACTTATAGAATACAGATATAAAAAGAGCTATCAATCAATAGCGCTACATGCTATGGAGAAAAAAATAAAGCCAGGAAGGAGGATAGGATGTCTCAGTCAAGAGTGATAGTAGTGGTGGTGTGGAGATGAATAAGAAGGTGACATTAAGTAATATCCAAAGGAAATGAGACTATCTGGGGAAAGAGCATTCTAGGTAGAGGGAAGAAGAAATGCCAAAACTTTGAGACAGGAGCTTGTCTGATGTGCTGAGTGAATTACCAGAAGGCCACTGTGGCTGGAGCAGAGTGAGTGAAGGAACGAAGAATGACAGTTGAGGTCACCTGATACAGTTACAAAATCTTCTTTTCTTTGTGGGTACTTCTAGGATCTACTATTAGCAACTTTCAAATATGCAATGCTGTATTATTAATGGTAGTCACCATATTGTATATTACATCCCCAGAGCTTATTTCTCTTATAAACTGGCAGTTTATACCTTTTGACCACCATCACCCAATTCTCTCACCGCCTAACCCCCGCCTCCAGCAACCCACAAATCTGATCTCTGCTTCTATGAATTTGTTTTTTTTTAGGTTCTGCATGTAAGTGAGATCATACGGTACACAGCATACACAGAACTAACTTCTGTGGCATGACCAGATGGATAAATGGTGGCTATTAACTAAAGTCATCGTGGTAATTATTTAGCAACACAGGTATCCCCCGCATTTCAAAAGTTCACATTATACCAGTTCGCTTTTACAAAAAACGTGCATCAGTACCTATTTTTGCTAACCAAAAGAAATCCAAAGAGGATTTTTGTTTTTTCAAAAAGAGGTGAAAAGCGAAAACAGCTTTCAGCATTTGTTTTGCGGAGAGCCATTAAAGAGAGCACACCCCGAGAGCAGTGAGAGCGGCCCTGCCAAGCTCCTTCCCCCAGAACCACTCTCAGCAACTCCACATCAGGCCCCCAGAGTTTTCAACTACATCTGTGAGCATCTGTGCCTTATCTCGATTTATTCTGCACATCCATTGGCAAGATGTGTCCTAAGGTATCAGACAAGCCTAAGAGAGCGATTTTGAGGGGCTGAAAACACTCAAAATTTTTCCATATAAATAATGGTAATTATGCCATTTTGGCTTATGAGAAGTTTCATAGGAACACCCTACTTTTGGATAGTGGAGGGAAACTGTATATACATATTATCAAATCATTCTGTTACACACCTTAAATCTATATTCTGTTACATGTCAGTTATATCTCAAACTGGGAAAAAATGATGACAACATCAAGTGCTGGTGAGGATGTGGAGAAACTGAATCTCTTATACACTGCTAGTAGCATGTAAAATGGTACAGCTACTCTGGAAAACAGTTTGGCGTTTCCTTTAAACCCTAAACATACACTTACCATATGGCCTAGTAATCACACTCTTCGGCATTCATCCCAGAGGAATAAAAATTATGCCCGCATCAAAACCTATACATGATTATTCTAGCAGTTTTATTTATAGTAGCCTAAAATTGGAAACAGCCCAGATGTCTTTCATAGGTGAACGGCTTGTGGTACATCTGTGCCATGGAATATAACTCAGCAATAAAAAGAAGTAACTATTGGTGTTTACAGCAGCTTGGAGGAATTCCAAGGGCACTATACTCAGTGAACAAAAGCCATTTTTATTTTTTTTTTTTATTTATTTTTTTTTTTTAACGTTTATTTATCTTTGAGACAGAGAGAGACAGAGCATGAACAGGGGAGGGGCAGAGAGAGAGGGAGACACAGAATCGGAAACAGGCTCCAGGCTCCGAGCCATCAGCCCAGAGCCCGACGCGGGGCTCGAACTCCCGGACCGCGAGATCGTGACCTGGCTGAAGTCGGACGCTTAACCGACTGCGCCACCCAGGCGCCCCCAAAAGCCATTTTTAAAAGGTCACATATCGAGGCACCTGGGTGGCTCAGTCTGTTAACCGTCTGACTCTTGATTGCAGTTTAGGTCTTGATCTCGGGGTCCTGAGTTCAAGCCCCACATGGGGCTCCGTGCTGGGCATGAAGCCTACTTTAAAAAAATACATAAAAAAATAAAAGGCCACCTATTATATGATTCTATTCATATAACATTCTCTAGTGACAAAATTATAGAGATGGAGAACAAATTAGTGGTGGCCATGAGCTAGAGTTTGTGGCATGAGGGGGGAAGACGTGGATGTGACTATTAAGAGATAGCAAAAAGGGAGTTCTTTATGGCAATGGAAATGTTCTGTTTTGATTGCAGTGGAGGGTACACAAGTCTGCACATGTGATAAAATGACATAGAGCTGCACACACACACTGTGCCCATGTCAGTTTACTGGTTCTGATACTGTTCTTCAGGTAGGTGGGATGCACTTTGGGGGAAAATTAGTGAAGGGTACCTGGGATCTCTCTGTACTGTCCCTGCAACTTCCTGTGAACCTATAATTATTTCAAAATAGAGTCTGAAAACCGTAATTTTTTTAAATTTATTTTTGAGAGAGACAGAGACAGAGTGTGAGCAGGGGAAGCAGAGGGAGAGGGAAACACAGAATTCGAAGCAGGCTCCAGGCTCTGAGCTGTCAGCCCAGAACCTGTCGTGGGGCTCAAACTCACAAACCATGAGATCATGACCTGAGCTGCAGTCTGACGTTAAACCGACTGAACCACCCAGGTGCCCCTGAAAACCATAATTAAAAAACCAATACAAATAAAACTTTATTGAAAGACATTGAAGACCTTAAAGAGAGAGAGAGAGATGAAGCCGGAGAGGTACTTCAGGGCAGCTCATCCCCAGCCCATTGTGACATCTTACAACCTGACTTTGAGTGAGCAGCACAGGAACTGGAAGGTTTTTGGAGGAGTGGTATCATCTGACTTAGGTTTAAACAGGATCACTCTGACTGCCATAATGAGAAGAGAATGAATCAAGAGACAGCGTCCTTTCAAGATTAGAGAAATAATAGCTTCTTTGCAGGTACACTGGTAGCATAGTGCAACAGAGAAGGGGAAACTGATGCACAAGAGAAGGAGAAGAATGATAATTTACCAGCAACTCAGCAAAGCTAGCTAACCAGGCACCTTAAGCAATCCAAATGTATCTAACATACTATATAATTTACTGATTTATCATATTTGTTGTTTGTGGCCTGTCTCCCTCCACTAGAATGCAAGCTCTATGAGGGCAGGGACTTTTGTTTGCTTATTTATGCAATAGTATAGACTATTACCTGGCACATAGTGGCGCTCAATAAATTTTTGCTGCATGAACATGTTTTTATAGGCATAAAGGGAGAAGAGGTCTATCACATGAGTACAAACACTTAGTTTGGAGTGCAGGGCAGCGGTTGGGGATGACGGGAAGAGATGGCCTCTAAAGAAACAGCGAGAAGTGCCATGCCAGCCACTGGTATAACACCATCCTGCAAGGACAGAGAAAATTCAGTGTCTTTTTATGCTTCATGTTTGATGCTCACTTTTGAAATCTTTTTGTGTCCAGAGTGAAATGTAGGGAAAGATTTCTGTTATATATCACATGATTACCTGAAGTATATACTTTTTTTTTTAATATATGAAATTTATTGTCAAATTGGTTTCCATACAACACCCAGTGCTCTCAAGTATATACTTGATAAATATAGTTTGAAGGACTACCCAGATGAAAGATTTTATACTGTTTTCCAAAGGGATTACCAGGCCAGTGGCTCTTGTATTAGGTCATATAATTTCCCAACGCGCCACTGACTCTGAGGTATGCAACCCACCACCTTGAGAACCACTACTAAAGATTAAATATTTTTATTCTCCTAAAGGCTATTTTTAGGGAGACATTAAAAATTTATTCATTTGGCCAGACCACAGAAGTCAGTTCTCTGGCTTTTTTTTTTTTTTAATATAATATGCTGAGTATTCTCTCTGACAGTAAGCAAGGCCTGTGGAACAGTGCTACTGGTGTGGTACAATGGCCCTGTTCTCCAGATAATTCAAGTAAATCTCAGATTCTCTTCTCTAATTTGGAAAAGTTAAGAAAGAGCATATTCTCTATAACACAAGTTATAATTTCTGGCACTTACAAAGGCGCCTTATTCGAAAACAATTCAGCTTGAATTACTGTTTGCAGGCTGAAACTCACATACTGCTTTGAGCTTCAATGTTCATTGCTCAGCTAATAAACTGGACATTATTGTAAGTGCTAAATACATTTATGTCTCTGTAACCGAGAATAATCAACACGTGCCTTTCCTGTCCTCAAAGAAACAGTTGCCATCACCACAACCTAATAACGTATAATAGAATTCAGTATCACATTCGAACAAGAGTTCCATTTTAATTGAGGGAATCACTACAGTAAACAGTTTTATAAATATAGAATAGATAAGCAACTATATCTTTAAAAAGATTTCTTGGGGCGCCTGGGTGGCGCAGTCGGTTGAGCGTCCGACTTCGGCCAGGTCACGATCTTGCGGTCCGTGAGTTCGAGCCCCGCGTCGGGCTCTGGGCTGATGGCTCAGAGCCTGGAGCCTGTTTCCGATTCTGTGTCTCCCTCTCTCTCTGCCCCTCCCCCGTTCATGCTCTGTCTCTCTCTGTCCCAGAAATAAATAAACGTTGAAAAAAGAAAAAAAAAGATTTCTTGATCTCTGTATCTTAGGGAAAAGGCAACCTTTGATCTCTTGTACCAGAGATGAACAGATTTGATAGGTTACTGAGGTCTTTTTATCTTAATTAGCATACAATATTATTGACATTTTTGTGTTCTTGCACTTCTATGCATTCTAACACATCTGTGGATTTGTGTAACTACCACTACAGTTAGGATACAGGACAATGACATCACACACCACATTCTGGATTCCCTTGCGCTATCTCATTGTAGTAGGAGTTGGCCAACTACATCTGAGTCACATCTTGCCCATTGCCTGTTTTCTTAGGGCCCAGAAGCTAAGAATGGTTTTTATATTTTGAAAGCGTTGCTGGGGCACCTGGGTGGCTCAGTCAGTTGAGCATCCAACTTTGGCTCAGGTCATGATCTCGCAGTCCACGAATTCGAGCCCTGCATCGGGCTCTGTGCTGTGCTCAGAGCCTGGAGCCTCCTTCAGATTCTGAGTCTCCCTCTCTCTCTGCCCCTCCCCAGCTTGTGCTCTCTCCCTCTCTCAAAAATAAATAAACATTAAAAAATTAAAAATAAAGCCTTGTAAAAAGAACAAAAGCAACAAACAAAAATAAATAAGAATAATATAACAATAAAATAAACACAGACCCATATGCAGTCCACAACGCCTAAAATATTTACTGTCTGGCCCTCTGCAGAAAATGTTTGCTGACCTTCTGTTTTATAGCCACATCCATGCCCCACCCATACCCCCTGGAATCTTTCCGTTACTATAGTTTTATCTTTTGGAAAATGTCATACAAATGGCATCATACAGTCTGCAGCCTTTTGAGACTTTGAAGCACAATGCCTTTGGGATTTATCCATGTTGTTGCATTCATGAATAGTTCTTTCCTTTTTATTGCTGAGTAGAATTGCATTGTATGGATGTACCACCGCTTGTTTATTCATTCACCTGTTGAGGGACATTTCAGTTGTTTCTAGTTTTTTGGCATTTATAAATAGAGCATATATGAACATTCATGTACAGATTTTGGGGTGAATGTAAATTTTCATTTCTCTAGGGTAAATACCTAGTAGTGAGATTGCTGGGTCATATGGTAAACGTATGTTTAACTTCATAAAAACTAACCTGCCAAAGAGTTTTTCAGAGTGGCTGTATCAGTTTGCATTCCAACCAATAACATACGAGAGTTCTAGTTAGTCTGCATCCTTGACAGCACTTGATATTGTCAGTATTTTTTATTGTTGCCATTCTAATAGACAGGTAGTGGTATTTCCTTATGGTTTTCATTTGCATTTCCCTAGTGGCTAATGATGTTGAACATCTTTTCATGTGCTTATTTGCCATCTGTATATTTTCTTTGGTGAAATGCTTGTTCAAGTCTTTTGCCATTAAAAAAACACAAAACCCTTTGGGGTGCCTGGGTGGCTCAGTCAGTTAAGCGGCTAACTTCAGCTCAGGTCATGATCTCACGGTTTGTGAGTTAGAGCCCTGTGTTGTGCTCTGTGCTGACAGCTCGGAGCCTGGAGCCTGCTTCGGATTCTGTGTCTTCCTCTCTCTCTGCCCCTCCCCTGCTCGTGCTCTATCTCTCTGTCTCTCTCAAAAATAAAAAAACATTAAAAATTTTTTATTTTATTTATTTTTACATTTATTTATTTTTGAGAGACAGAGAGAGACAGAGCACAAGTAGGGGAGGGGCAGAGATAGAAGGAGACACAGAATCCAAAGCAGACTCCAGGCTCTGAGCTGTCAGCACAGAGCCTGACGCGGGGCTCGAACTCAAGAACTGTGAGATCATGACCTGAGCTGAAGTCGGACGCTTAACCGACTGAGCCACCCAGGCACCCCTAAAAAAACATTAAAAGGGGCGCCTGGGTGGCGCAGTCGGTTAGGCGTCCGACTTCAGCCAGGTCACGATCTCGCGGTCCGTGAGTTCGAGCCCCGCGTCGGGCTCTGGGCTGATGGCTCAGAGCCTGGAGCCTGTTTCCGATTCTGTGTCTCCCTCTCTCTCTGCCCCTCCCCTGTTCATGCTCTGTCTCTCTCTCTGTCCCAAAAATAAAATAAAAAAACGTTGAAAAAAAAAAAACATTAAAAAATTTTTTAAAAACACTTCCATTATGAAATAACTATACATTCCTGGGAAGTTGCAAAGGTACCATAGAGATGTCACATGTATCCTACACCCACTTTCCCTCAGTGGTTGCATCTAACATAACTATAGTGTAATACCAAAACCAGGAATTGACATTGGTATGATGTGCGTGTATAGTTCTATGCCATATTGTCGTGTGTGTAGATTTGTGTAATCACCACAGTTGGCAAGATGCAGAACTGTTCGATCACCATAAATATCTCCTTTGTGCTACCCCTTTATCCTCATAGCCACGCACCTCTCCCCAACCAACACTAACTCCTGGCAACCAGTAATTTGCTTTCCATCTCTATACTTTTGGCACATGGAAAATGCTAGATAGGTGGAATCACACAGTATGTGACAGTTTGAGATTACCTTTTTTCTCTCAGCCTACCTTTGAGATCTATCCAAGTTGTTGCATATATCAATCACGTGTTGATTTTTAGTGCTGTGTAATCATTCTGTGGTCTAAATGTACCACAGTATGTGTAACCATTCAACTATTGAGGGACATTTTAGTTGTTTCAAGTTTTTGGCTATTGCAAATAATGTTGCTGTGATCATTTGTGTGGACATAAATGTTCATATCTCTGGGATAAATACCCAGGAGTATGATTACTGGGTTGTAATTTAAGGTTTTTGCTGGGCTGTTTATTGTCTTATTGTGTAGTTTTAAGAGTTCTCTCTTTGTATATACAGGATATAAATCCTTTCTTTTTTTTTAATGGATCATATTTTTGGTGTCAGGTCTAAGATGTCTTTGCCTAACCACTGACAATGATGATTTTCTCCTGTCTTTATTTATATATGGTTTACAGTCTTATGTTTTACATTTAGATATGAGATCCATTTTGAATTAATTCTTGGATAAGGTAAGAGGCTTAGATCCAGGTTATTTATTTATTTATTTATTTATTTATTTTTTGCCAACAGATGTCCAGTTGTTTTAATACGATTTGTTGAGTAGCCTATTCATTGTCCAATGAATTGTCAAATGTGGCATTTTGTACAATGAAGGTTATTTGGCAATAAAAAAAGGAATGAAATACTGATACAAGCTACAATAAGAATGAACCTTGAAGACATTATACTAAGTGAAAGAAACCAGTCACAGAAGACCACATACTGTATTCATTCCATTTATATGGAATGTTCAGAAGAGGCAAATTCAGAGAGACAGAAAATACATCAGGGGTCACCTGGGGCTACTGGATTCAGAAGGAAATGAGTGACTGCTAATGAGTACAGGTAATAAAGATGTTCTAGGATTGGTTTTCTGGTAAGGGGCACCTGGGTGGCTCAGTCGGTTGACTTTGACTAGGGTCACGATCTCATAGTTTGTGGCTTCAAGCCCTGCATTAGGCTTGCTGTTGTCAGCACAGATCCTCTGTTCCCCTCTCTCTCTCTGCCCCTCCCCCACTCACACTCTCAAAAAGAAATAAACTTGAAAAAAAAACAATAAATAAAATTGATTCTGGTGACAGTTGCCGAACTTTGTTAATTTTACTAAAAACCATTGAATTGTATACTTTAAATGGATAAATTGTGTGGTATGTGAATTATATTTCAATAAAGCTGTTATAAACATTTTTTAAAGAAGGGAGAATGTTTGTAAAATGAAGCACAGCATAGCAACAAGCAAAAATTAGGGATAATTTGAGAAAGAGGTAAGTAGTTTCAGATAATTTTAGAGCAGGGCAATAGTATTAGTAAAGGTTGCTCAGAAAGCAAAAGAGTAAATTTATGAAGTGTTCAATGAGTTTTTAACATAAATTTCTTTAAAATGACCCAAGCCTATAATTCCTACAGTGATGGTAGGAGTATAAATTGAAATAGCCTTTCAAGAGCTTTAAAAAAAAAAAACCCTAAGAATCTTTTACCCAGCAATTCCACTCTGAGGAATTTATTATCCTAAGAAAATAACTTAAAATGCATCCAAAGCTTTATGAACAAAGAAAATGCCAAAAGTTTGGAGATAACCAAAGAGAACATAGCTAAGTATAACAATGCAACGAATATTGAACTGTTATTGAAAAATCCTATTTCTAATGCCTTTATTGAGGTATAATTGATATATGAGAAACTGCAGTTGTCTTCACATACAGCTTAGTAACTTTTGATGTGTGTATATATACCTATTAAACTATCACCACAATCAAGATAATGAACATATTCATCATACCCAAAAGTTTTCTCAGCCCTCTTCCTCTTGCTCCTCACCAACCACCATCACCCACCAGGTGACCACTGATCTGTTTTCTGTCACTATAGATTAGTTTGCATTAAAAAAAAAATTATATGCAAATGAAATTATACTACCATGTTCTCTTTTTGTCTGGGTTATTTCGCTGAGAGTAATTATTTTTAGATTCATCCATGGTGTTATATGTATCAACAGTTTATTCCTTTTTAATGGTGAGTCGTATTCCATTGTGTGGATGCATCAAAATTTACATGTTCGTTCACCTATTGCTGGATATTTGAGTGGGCTTCCAGTTTGGAGCTATTACATAAGGCTGCTGTGGAAATTCATGTGTAAGTCAAAGTATGGACATATGCTCTCATTTCTCCCAGATAAACACGTAGAAGTGGAATAGGTGGGTCATTTGGTAGGTGTGTGTTCAACTTTCAAAGCAGCTTCTAAGTTGTTTTCCAAAGTGCTTATGCATTTTACATTCTAATCAGCAGTCATGCAAGTCAGACAGTTCCTTCACATTCTTACCAACCTCTGGTATGGTGAGTCTTCTTAATTTTAGCCATTTAAAAAGGTGAGAAGAGGTAGTTCAATGTGGTTTTAATCTTTATTTCCCTGATAACTAGTGATTTTGACCATTTTTTCACATGCTTATTTTCCATATATCTTCTTTGGTGAAGTATCTATAAACACCTTTTGTTCACTTTGTTGATCAGGTTGTTCTCTTATTATTGAGCTTCGAGAGTTCCTTATATATACTCAGTACAAGCCTTTTATCAGATATATGATATGTATATATCAGATATATTTTTTTCCCTGTCTGTAGCTTATTTTTTCATTCATCTTTTGAAAAGGAGAAGTTTTAAATTTTGATGAAATTTATCTTTTTTTTTTCATGGATAAGGTTTTTGGTGTTATTTCAAGGAAGTCTTTTTGTAATTCAAGGCCATAGTTTTTCTCTTGTGCTCTGTTCTAGAAGTTCTATAATTTCTGGGGCACCTGGGTGGCTCAGTCGGTTGAACATCCGACTTCAGCTCAGGTCATGATCTCGCAGGTTCTGAGTTTGAGCCCCACGTTGGACTCTGTGCTGACAGCTCAGAGCCTGGAGCCTGCTTTGGATTCTGTGTCTCCCTTTCTCTGTCTGCTCCTCCCCTATTCGTGCTCTGTCTCTGTCTCTCTCAAAAATGAATGAACATTAGAAGTTCTATAATTTTTACAGTTAGGTCACTGATCTATTTTGAATCCATTTTTGTTTATGGTGTAAGATATGGTTCTAAATACATTTTCTATTGCCAGTTGTTCCACCACAATTTGCTGAAAAGACTATGCTTCCTCCACTGAATTGTCTTTGTACCTTTGTCATCGATCAGTCATCCATATATGTGTAGGTCTGATCCATTCCATTGCTCTAATTGCCTACCTTGACATCAGTCCCACACTGTCTTGATTACTATAGCTTTATAATAAGTTTTTGAAGTTCGTTTTGGGGCGCTTGGGTGGCTCATTTGGGGGCACCTGGATGTGTCCGTCATTTGAGCATCCAACTTCGGTTCAGGTCATGATCTCACGGTTCGCGGGCTCAAGCCCCATGTCAGGCTTTGCACTAAAGTGAGGAACCTGCTTTGGATTCTCTCTCTCTCTCTCTCTCTCTCTCTCTCTCTCTCTCAAAAATGAACATTAAAAAAAAATGAAGTTAGTTTTAATCTTCTAGTGTTGTTCCTCTTGTTCAAAGTTATTTTGACTATTCTAGGTCCTTGACACTTCTGTAGAAAATTTAGAAGCATCTTGTCAATTTCTACCAAAAAGCCTGCTGGAATTGGTGCTTGCATATAATATACAGATCAATTTGGAGGGAGTTGACATATTAATAATAAGTCTTATGACCCATGGATATAGTATATCTCTCCATTTATTTCAGTGTTTAATTTCTTTCACCAGTAGTTTGTGGGTTTTAGTGTACAGTCTTCTCATCTTTTGTTAGATGTATTGACAAGTTTTTAATATTTTTTAATATGTTGTTGGATTCAGTTTGATAAAATTTTGTTTAGATTTTGCATTGATGTTCATGAGGGATACTGACCTTTAATTTTTTTCTTCTGGTAATGTCCTTGTCAGGTTTTAGTATCAAGGCAATGCCAGCCTTAGAGAATAAGTTGGGAAGTATCACTTCCTCTTCAGTTATTTTTAAGAGTTACAAAAAATTGGTGTTCCTTCTTCCTTAAATATTTCACAGAATTCGCCACTGAAGACATGTAGGCCAGGTATTTTCTTTGTAAGAAAGTCTTTAAAATTTTCATTTATTCAATGTAGGACATTTCAAGTTTTCTGTTTCGATATTGGTCATTTGTATTTTCTTTTTTTTTTTTTTTTCTGGATCAGTTTGGTTAAAGGTTAATCAATTTTATTGTTCTCAAAGTAGCAGCTGTGGGTTTCATTTATTCTGTCATTTTTCTGTCATCTATTTCATTGATTTGTACTCTGATCTTTATTATTTCCTTTCTTCTGCTTAGTTTGGACTTCATTTCTTCCTTTTCTACTTTCTTTTTTTTAAATTTTCTTTAACGTTTATTTATTTTTGAGAGACAGAGCACAAGTTGGGGAGGGGCAGAGAGAGAGGGAGACACAGAATCCCAAGCAGGCTCCAGGCTCAGAGCTGTCAACACAGAGCCTGACATGGGGCTCTAACTCACAAACTGTCAGATCATGACCTGAGCCGAAGTGAGAGGCTCAACTGACTGAGCCACCCAGGGGCCCCGCCTTTTCTACTTTCTTAAGGTGGAAGATGAGGTAATTGATTTGAGGTCTTCTTTTCCAATGTAAGTGTTTAGTGCTATAAAATTTCCCCTACATACTGTTTTAGTGAAATCCCACAATTTTGTTACGTTGTGTTTTCATGTTCATTCAATTCAGAATACTTAATTTTCCTTTTGATTTTTTTCTTTGATTCCCTTTTTTATTTGATTTTATTCTTTTGATTTTGTTATTTATATGTGTTATTTAGTTTTCAAATGTTTGTGGATTTTTCAAATATATTTCTGTGATTGATTTTTAATTTAATTCTGTTGTCCTTGGAAAATGGATTCTGTATGACTTCTGTCCTTTTAAATGCATTGAGACTCATTTTATGGCTCATAATATAATCTCTCTTGGTAAATGTTCCATACGCAATTGAGAAAGATGTGTATTCGGCTGTTGTTGGATGGCGTGTTCTATAAATGTCACTTAGATCAAATTGGTTGGCTGTGTTGTTCAAGTCTTCTATAGCTGTACTGATTTTCTTTCTGCTTGCTCTTTCAATTATTTAGAGAGGGGCATTGAAATTAACTATAATTGTGGATTTGTCTATTTCTTCCTGCAGTTCTCTCAGATTTTGCCTCATATATTTTGAAGCTCTGTTATTTGATGTATAAGCATTTTGGATTATGTGCTCCTGATGAATTGCCTTCTTTATCAGTTTAAAGTGATCTTTCCTATTCCTGATAGTATTTTGTGCTCTGAAATCTACTTTGATATTCATATAGCAACTCAGGCTTTTTTTTTTTTTTGACTAGTGTTAGCATGATAATCTTTTTCCATCCTTTTAATTAGTTGTGTCTTTATGTTTAAAGTATATTTTAAAACTCATACTCTCACGAGAAACAAATTTACCACTTAGAAATACAATGACAATGTAGTTCCTTTTGTCCATAGCCTTAGAGTTTTCAGTCACATCATTTTCCAAAGTTAGATAGATCAGCTTTTTAAAATTTTGCATACAGTAGAATTTACTCTTTGTAATATATAGTTCTGTGGATTCTATGCAGTTCAAATATAGTCATATATCCATCACCCCAACACTATACAAAACCATTCATTCACCCTAAAAGCTGCCCTGTGTGTCCCCCTTTGTAGTCAACAACTTGTACCTTCTCAACCCCTGGGAACCACTAACTGTTTTGTCCCTATAGTTTTGCCTTTTCTGGAGTATCATATGAGTGGAATCATGCAATGTACACAATATGTAGCTTTTTTTTTCCTGCCTTCTTTCTCATAGTAGAATGCACTGAAGATTCATCCGTGTTGATGAAAGAATCAATAGATCATTTCTTTTTACTGCACACAGAATTTCATGGTATGGATGCACCACAGTTTGTTTATTCATTCCCCTGATGAAAGACATCTTCCTTGCTTCCAGTTGTTAACCAATGTGAATAAAGCTGCCACAAACATTTGTGTACAGGATTTTGTATTGGTATAATTTTTCAAATCACTTTACATGTGTATTGGTGTTAAACAAGTAAATCATGGTGGATAGTATGTCCAAGTTTCTCACTGTCAGAGAGGAAGCTTCTAGGTAAACAAGTAAAACAAGAAGAAACCCTCTGATACTAGATTAGAGTCAGAGACATGAAGTATGAACTTACATTTAGCTTAAGATAGGTAGATGATAGATAGATAGATAGATAGATAGAGGAAGAATTATAGATACATGTGTACATTGTGTACATGTGGGTTAGTGCCCATGTGTGTATTACATAGCTCTATCCATCAAGAGGGCCTAGAATCAATGATACCCAGTAGAAACAAGCATAGTCAGTACCCAGACTTTGTTTTCTAAGTACAGTCTCCAATAAAAGGAACCAGGGATTGTTAGAGAAACAGCCGATTTTAGGACCAGGGAAGAGAGCATCTGGTAGTATCAGAAAATGAGAAAGTGCTCCAAAAAACCCCCAAGATATGAGGGTTTGTCAAAGTGACAAAGAACCAACCTGAAAGAGCTACCACTGACTAAAGTGGGAACAAACTGAGTGTTTTTTATTATTTCATTTTATCTCCTTTTTCCCCCATATTATCTATACCTCTTTGTTATGTTATTCTGGGTTTGCTTTTGGGTGTAAGTATACATTTTTAATTTGACACAGTCAACTTTCTAGTAATGTTATACCACTTAATGCATGGTTTAAGACCCCTATAATAGCATATTTACATTTCTCCCCTCCGGGACTTAGTGTTATTTTTGTCCTGCATTTTACTTTTACATGTGTTATAAACCCAACACTACATTGTTAATTATTTCTGCTTACACAAATGTCTTTTCCACATATTTAAAGGAAAAGAAAAAATATTAGACATTTACCCATGTCGTTACTATTTCCAGTGTTCTTCCTTGCTTTGTGTAGATCTGTATTTCCTTTGGGTAGTATTTTTTTTTTTCTGCCTAAAGGATTTCCTTTAACATTTCTTATAATGATGATCTGCCGGTGATGAATTATTTCACCTTTTGTAAGTGTAAAAAGGTATTGTTTTATCTTTGTTTTTGAAAACTGTTTTTTCTGGGTGTAGAATCTTATGCCGACTTTTTTTTTCTTTCAGTGCTTTAAGGATGTTCCATTGTTGTCTTGCTTGCATTGTTTCTGATGATAAATATGCTGTAACATCTTTGTTCCCTAGGACATTGTTAGGAAGGTAAGATCACAGAGTGGAACTCTGTAGGCACAGGCCAAGCTGTTGTCCACAGGTGGAATTTCTTATTTGTTTCAGGGAAGCCACAGCCCTGCTTTTAAGAATTTCCAACTCCTGTTATCATTATTCAGTACTTTGAGCAAGTGCTAAAGGTTAAACTTACAAAAGGTTGTGTTCCTAATAGCATAAGGGGATATATCCTTATACCCTTGAGTGATGGCAGTGGAAATGACCAGCCACAAAATTAGAAGCCTTTTATGTGAATTCTCTTCCTTTGCCCTACCATTAATTCACCACTTTTATTCATTACATCATTTAGACCATCCCTCTTCCTCAGTCAGAATTTTAACAACTATGTATTTTAAGTGAAGGATGGTTGTTTTAGATAATTGGGTGATGAAAAGAAACCAGAAAAATTAAGGGCCCGACTGAAAAGACAAGCCAATATAATAAGTATCTGCTCTTGTACTTACAAATTTGTAAGTACTCACAGAGCTCTTGATTTTTTGTTCTTGAGATCTTTCTTTACAGATATTGGTGGTCAAATGACTAAGTTCTGGCTAATGAGGTAGAGGCAGAAGTTTTGGGTGGGATTTTGGGAAAGCTCTTTTAAAAGGAGGTTGACTGGCCTGGAGAGTAGCCTTCTGCCCCTTTTCTGTCTTCCTCTTTGCCATCCAGCCTGGAATGCAGACTCAATGGCTAGCGTTGCAGTGGCTCCCTGGCAACCATGAGGCAAGCTTCAGGGTGAAAGTTGCTGCTAAGCAGGGCAAAGTAGCAAGATAGAAGAATCTTGGGACTTGGATGAGTTCATGGACTTGTCAGGCCACCACTAGATTACCTACCTCTGCCTGCAAAAAAGACAAATAAATTTAAACCACCCTTTATTGAAGGTCTGTTATTAGCATCTGAATAAAATTCCAAAATGAGGTACCCACATCCATGCGGTAGGTACCACCTTCTTCTCAATATCCTTCTTCAGATGAGGCCGATGTTAACCTGACATGGAATACTTTGGACCACTAAGTTAGGGTTGTGTGTCAGTCAGTCTTTCCCTCCACTTCCAAACGTGATGGCTGACAAATAGTAGATGCTCATTAGAAGTTGATTGACCAATCAGAGGCTTGGCTTAGTTTGGATCTGTTACTCTCATACCCTTGTCTCCAATTTGATCAGGCTAGACATGTTTTATATCCCTTCTGATTCCTGCTTAAAAATAGCAAACAAACCTTCCTTCATTTTCAAGGTAGTGGAATCCAAAACAATCACAGTGGTATTTGAAATAGTGAAGGGCTATTGAAAACAAGAGATCAGGGCAGTTCCAAAAATTAAAAAAGGCAGATGATGATGGAAGTACAAGAAGAGAGTCCAGGCCTGTGTTAATCTTTCTTTCCTAATCCAGCTGTCTGTGGTACATTTTGTGTCTCTTGTTCATCTCCTGCCCTTTAGAGTATAAATGTTCATCTGCTTAAACATTTGTAAAACTATCATTTAAAAAAAAGTGACCTAAAAAATAAATAAAAAATAAAATAAAGTGACCTACATAAATAAGTAATTGTGATGGATGAATAAATAATGAGTAAAGGAAGAAGGAAGCAATACATATGCATGTTCATAGGTGACACATATAAAGAATCAACAGTGGCATCCAGTGAGGTCACTAGGATAGGGGAAAACCATGAGAAGAGAGAGGAGTCAGATGCAGAATATGCCCAGAAAAGGGTCACATAAATATTAGAGGACGGAAGCCTTACAAACCAGATAAACATTTCTCTCTTACTTTCAAAAATGCACTTCAGAGTGACTGGAATTGCTGGCATGGAGCTCTTCTTCCCGTCTCTGGGAACTGGCTTATCCCTATGACAAACCTACAGCCAAGGAGAACAAAATTCAGTCAGCCCTCCAAATAAGAAGGGCCTTGGTGACCATGTCTGTAGGAAAGACGACATGAAGCAGTTGAAGCTATAGAAAGTTTGGCTTTCTTGTACATCTTTTTCTTGTGACACAAGGTCAAGAGCTTATGATCCTAACATGATGGAAGGCTGTTTGGTTCCTAATGTGAAGAATAAGTAGCATATGATAGACTTTTCTGAGGCACCAGGGTGGACTCATAGAGCCATGAGGGGCCATAGACTTAGACTTTCTATCCTCACTCTACTTCTAACTTTGCCCATCACAGCTTGGTGTCTTGCATTTTATCTTTGGTTCAGCCTATCTTTTTAATTTTATTTTTTACATGTTGTTTGTTTTCCTAACTTTTTTTATTTTGAAAAATGTTAATCATACCACAAAGTTATAAAAATACTACAATGAATACCCACATACCCTTTACCTAGATTCACTAGTTATTAACCTTTTTTGTGAAAGATCCAAGAGATTTAAATGTAAGTTTCAGACATCTTGACATTGTCCCCATATGTACTTAAAGCATATTTTTCTTTCTATTGTAGAGAGTGCACATGAGTGGGGGAGAGTGGCAGAGACAGAGAGAATCTCAAGCAGGCTCCACTCTCAGCGTAGAACCCAACTTGGGGCTCGATCCCACAACCCTGGGATCATGACCTCAGGTGAAATCAAGAGTCAGACACCCCTGGGCACCTGGGTGGCTCAGCCCCTTGGGCATCCAACTTTGGTTCGGGTCATGATCTTGCAGTTCATGAGTTGGAGCCCCACGTCGGGCTCTGTGTTGACGGCTCAGAGCCTAGGGCCTGCTTCAGATTCTGTGTCTCCCTCACTCTCTGCCCCTCCCCTGCTCACTCACACTCTCTCTCAAAAATAAATAAAACATTAAAAAAAAATTTTTTTAAAGAAAAATAACTGTAAGACATTGGTCACACTCAGGAAGAATATCACACTCAGGAAATTTGAGATTGATATGATACTGTTATCTAATGTGCATTCTGTTCTCATATTTCTTCAGTTGGACTAATTACAATAGTGTCTTTTATACTGGTATTTATTTATTTATTTATTTTAATGTTTATTTATTTATTTTGAGAGAGAAAGTGTGAGCAGGGAGGAGCAGACAGAGAGGGAGACAGAATCCCAAGCAGGCTCCACTCTGTCAGAGCAGAGGCTGATGTGGGGCTTGAACTCACGACTGTGAGATCATAACCTGAGCCAAAATCAAGAGTCAGATGCTGAACCAACTGAGTCACCCAGGCACCCCTATACTGTTTTTTTAAAAATCCAAGATTCAATTAAGGTTTGCACATCGCATTTAGTTGTCATGTCCCTTTACTTCCTTTTAAAGATAATTTCTGTACCTTTCTATCTTTTATTACATTGACATTTTTGAAGAGTCTAGGTCAACATTTTGCATGTTCCTGAATTTGGTTGGTGTAATTAGTACCTTAGGATTAGAATCTTTTTTTAAAAATCTTTTTAATGTTTATTTATTTTTGAGAGAGAGACAGAGAATGAGCAGGGGAGGGACAGAGACAGGGAGAGAGAGGCTCCAGGCTCTGAGCTGTCAGCACAGAGCCAGACGCAGGGCTCAAACCCATGAACCGTGAGATCATGACCTGAGCTGAAGTCGGACGCTTAACCGACTGAGCCGCCCAGACACCCCTAGAATTTTTTTTTAACAGGAATACTTCATGCATGATTTGTGTCCTCAGTGTGTCACATCATAGAAAACACGATGTCAATTTTTCCCATTTTGGTGACGTTAAGTTTGATCATTTGGCTCAAGTGATTTCTACCAAACTTCTCCATGTATAAAGTACCTTTTTTTTCTCTTTTATTCTCTTTTTTCTTTTTCTCTTTGTAATTGTAACTAGTGGTACTTTGAGAATGTGTAAATATAGGCTTCCCTACCATCTTTCACTCACTGATTTTACATCTATTTATGACTGTTGCCTGAATCAAGTATTATAATGGTGATTGCAAAATTTTGTTTTTCTAATTCTAACAATCCTGTATTTATTAGTTGGCATTCCTATGTAAATACCTTTTTTATTATTTCTTCCTCACCCTTAATTTTTTTAATGAATAGTGTCAGTTTGAATTTTTTTTACTCAAGGTATTATAATCTATTCCAGTCATTATTTATTTTGATACTCAGATTGTCCCTTAGTTATCAAATGGGAGCCCTTTCAAGCTGGCTTCTGTCTTCCTTTTACATGCCCCATCAGTTTTTGAACACTTCTGTATTTTCTGGCACAAGATATTTCAAGACCACGTAATACTTTCTCTACCTCAGACTAGAATCATCCACTTTTTCAAAGAGCCCTGGCTCTTTTTAGTGGGATATAATCCGGACACTAGACATGGTCATGGTGATTGAGGTGTTATTTATAGACATTTTAAACCGAAAAGAAATACTATTGAAAACAGTCATTTCAGATGACTGTATAAAGATGAATTCAACAAGAATGTGAAAAATACAAGAATTTTAGCGGGTAGGTAATAATTTCAATAGTGGTTTTCATTTGTATAAGACAGTCTAAATGCATGACATCTGGTAGTGTCAAAATTGACACACAAATATCAAAAAGGTACATTGAATATGCTCACGTCAGCACAGTAATATGTATTTTCCACATATTATCTGGAATGTGATCTGCACCATTTAACAATTTTAACCCCAAGTTTATATTTATAATAATTTTTTTTCCTAGGATCTCAATCTCATTTACACTTAACACTGTTTGCTATATTTTATTTGAGAAGAGGAGGAAAAAGATGAATTAAGAAAGAGAAAAGAAACACAGAGTGTTTTATTAGAGGAAATCACTGGATTTCTGGTAGTTGAATCTCTCATCTGAATGAATCCTGACATAATGCTACAAAGGGATTCCTTAATTCTTAGGGTATCTGTGTGATACAGGTTATAAACAACTATATGGTACTTTCCACTTCCCCTAGAACTGAGCAAAGTAGGGGCTATTGTCAATTATTTTAAAATAAATAATGATCGTATATATAATGTATATAAAGCTGAGCTGTACCCTGTACCAAGGCCCAGTCTTAACGTAGTGCAGTTTTCAAAGAAATGTCAGTTGAACATTCAAGAAACAATTTCTAAAACAATTTGATTTTTTAATAAAATAATTTGTAAAATTCCGGAGGGGGGTTCTATTCATATTATATAGGAACACTTTTTTCCATCTTTATTGAGATATAATTGACAAATAAAAATTGTATATACTTAAAGTATGTGACTTGTTTTGTTTTTAATTCCAATATAGTTAACATACAGTGTTATATTAGTTTTTAGGTATACAATATACTGATTCAACAATTCTATACATTACTCAGTGCTCATCATGATAAGTGTACTCTTAATCCCCTTCACCTATTTCACCCCTCCCCCCCCCCCCCCCCCCCCACCTAAACAGACCTCTCCTCTGGTAACCGTCAGTTTGTTCTCTATAGTTAAGAGTCGGGTACTCGTTCGGCAGCACATATACTATAGTTAAGAGTTGGTTTTTTGGTTTGTCTTTTTTTCTTCATTTGTTTTGTTTTTAAATTCTACATATGAGTGAGATTGTATGGTATTTATCCTTCTCTGACTGACTTATTTCACTTAGCATTATACTCTCTAGATCCATCCATATTGTTGCAAATGGCAAGATTTTATTCTTTTTCATGGCTGAGTAATATTCCATTACATCTATATCTACATCTACCACTTCTTTATCCATTCATCTATCAATGAACTGTACTGCTTCCATAATTTGGCTATTATAAATAATGCTGCAACAAACATAGGGGTGCATGTACCATTGTGAATTGGTGTCTTCATGTTCTTCTGGAAAATACTCAGGAAGGGAATTAATTGGTCATATGGTACTTCTATTTTTAATTTTTTGAGGAACCTCCATACTCTTTTCCACAGTGGTTGTACTAGCTTGCATTCCCATGAACAATGCATGAGGGTTCTTTTTTCTTCACATCTTCACCAACACTTGTTGTTTCTTATGTTTTGGATTTTAGCCACTCTGAGGTGTGACGTGATATCTCATTGTGGTTTTGGTTTGTGTTTCCCCAGTAATTAATGATATTGAGCACCTTTTCGCGTGTCTGTTGGTCATCTTTATGTCTTCTTTGGAGAAATGTCTGTTCATGTCTTTTGCCCATTTTTTAATGGGATTATTTGTTATTTTGGTATTGGGTTGTATAAGTTCTTCATATATTTTAGATACTAACCTTTATCAGATATGTCATTTGCAAACATCTTCTCCCATTCAGCAGATTGTAGTTTTATTTTGCAGATTGTTTCCTTTGCTGTGCAGAAACTTTTTATTTTTATATAGTCCCAATAGTTTATTTTGGCTTTTGTTTCCCTTACCTTAGGAGACATACCTAGTAAGATGTTGCTATAGCCCATTAATTGTTTAGTAACATGTTATTTAACCTCCATATATTTGTCAGAAAAATTATCGCCTGTGCTCTCTTCTAGGATTTTTATGTGTTTCGGTCTCATATTTAAGTCCTTAATCCATTTCGAGTTTATTCTTGTGTATAGTGTAAGAAAGTGATCTAGTTTCATTCTTTTGCATGTATCTGTCTAGTTTTCCCAGCAGCATTTGTTGAAGGGATTTTCTTTTACCCCATTGCATATTCTTGCCTCCTTTGTCGAAGATTAATTGATCATATAATTGTGGGTTTATTTCTTGGCTCTCTGTTGTCTTCTATTGCTCTCTGTGTCTATTTTTGTGCCAGTACCATACAGTTTTGATTACTACAGCTTTCTAGAATCTTCTGAAATCTGAAATTGTGTTACTTCCCATGCTGTTCGTCTTTTTCAAAGTTGCTTTGGCTAGTCGGGGTCTTTTGTGGTTCTATACAAATGTGGTGTCATTCTGGTTTCGTGAAAAATGCTGTTGATATTTTGATAGAGATTGCATCAAATCTGTAGATTTCTTCGGGTAGTATGAACATTTTAACAATATTTGTTCTTCCAATCCATGAGAATAGAGTACCTTTCCATTTGTTTGTGTTATCAATTGCTTTCATTGGTGTTTTATAGTTTTCAGAGTACAGGTCTTTCACCTCCTTGGTTAAGTTTATTCCTAGGTATTTTATTGTTTTTGGTGCAATTGTAAAAGGGATTGCTTTCTTCATTTCTTTTCTGCTCCTTCATTATTAGTGTATAGAAATACAACAGATTTCTGTACATTGATTTTGTATCCTGCGACTTTACTGAATTCCTTTATCAGTTCCAGTAGCTTTTTGGTAGATTTTTTTTAGGGTTTTCTGTATATAGTATCATGTCATCTGCAAGTAATAAAAGTTTTACTTCTTCCATACCAATTTGGATGCCTTATATTTCTTTTCCTTGTCTGATTGCTGTGGCCAGTGTTGCCAGTACTATGTTGAACAAAAGGGGTGAGAGTGGGTATCCTTGTCTTGTTTCTGATCTTAGGGGAAAAGATCTCAGTGTTTCACCATTGAGTATGATGTTAGCTATGGGTTTTTCATATATGCCCTTTATTATGTTGAAGTATGTTCCCTCTAAACCTACTTTGTTGAAGGTTTTTTTTTAAATCAGGAGTGGATGCTGGACTTTGTCAAATGCTTTTTCTGCACCTACTGAAATGATAATATGGTTTTTATCCTTTCTCTTGTTAATGTGATGTATCACATTGATTTATGAACATTGAATCACCCTTGCATCCTAGGAATAAATGCCACTTGATCGTGGTGAATGATTTTTTTAATGTATTGTTGGATTCAGTTTGCTTATATTTTCTTCAGGATTTTTGCATTTATGTTCATCAGAGATATTGGCCTATAATTCTCTTTTTTTGTAGTGTCTTTATCTGGTTTTGGAATCAGGATAATGCTAGCCTTATAGTGTGAATTTGGAAGCTTTCCTTCCACTACAATTTTTTTTTTTTTTGAAAAGTTTGAGAAGAACAGGTATTAACTCTTTACATGTTTGGTAGAATTCCCCTGTGAAGCCATCTGGCCCTGGACTTTTGTCTGTTGGGAGTTTTTTGATTACTGGTTCAATTTCATTGCTGGCAATTGGTCTGTTAAAAATTTCTAATTCTTACTGTTTCAGTTTTGGGAGGTTACATGTTTTAGGAATTTATCCATTTCTTGTAGGTTGTCTGATTTGTTGTCATATAATCTTTCATAATGTTCTCTTACAATCCTTTGTATTTCTGTGCTGTTGGTTGTTATTTCTCCTCTTTCATTTCTGGTTTTGTTTATTTAAGTTGTCTGTCTCTCTTTTTTTATCAGTCTGGCTAAAGGCTTATCAATTTTATTGATCTTTTCAAAGAACCACCTCCTGATTTCATTGATCTGTTCCATTGTGTTTTTTTTAGTTTCTGTTTCCATTATTTCTGCTTTGATGTTTATTATTTCCTTCCTCCTACTGGTTTGGGGTTTTGTTTGTTCTTTTTGTAGCTCCTTTAGGTATAAGGTTGGGTTGTTTAGTTGAGATTTTTCTTGCTTCATGAGGTAGGCCTTTATTGCTATAAACTTCCATCTTAGAACAGCTTTTGTTGCATCCCAAAGATTTTAGACTTGTGTTTTCATTTTCATTTGCCTCCATATATTTTTTTATTTTCTCTTTGATTTCTTGGTAGACCCATTTATTGTTTAGTAGCATGTTATTTAACCTCCATGTATTTGTGTCCGTTCCAGATTTTTTCTTGTGGTTGATTTCTAGTTTCATAGCATTGTGGTCAGAAGAGATGCATGGTATGACGTTGATCTTTTTGAATTTGTTGAGACTTGTTTTGTGGCCTAATATGTGATCTGTTCTCGAGAATGTTTCATGTGCACTTGATAAGAATGTGTATTCTCCTGTCTTAGGATGGAATGTTTTGAATATATCTGTTAGATCCGTCTTGTCTGATGTGTCACCCTAAGCCACTCTTTCTATTTTATTTTCTGTTAGGATGATCTATCCACTGATGCATGTGGGGTGCTAAATTCCCTTACTATTATTATATTGCTATGGATTACTTCCTTTATGCTTGTTATTAACTGCTTTATGTATTTGGGGGCATAAATATTTACAGTCATTATATCTTCGGGTTAGGTTGTTCCCTTTATGATAATACAGTATCCTTTTTTGACTCTTGTTACAGTTTTTGTTTTAAAGTCTATTTTCTCCGATTTAAGTATTGCTACTCAGGCTTTCTTTTCGCTTCCATTTCCATGATAAATGCTTTTCCATCCTTCACTTTCAATATGCATGTGTCTTTAAGTGTGAAATGAGTCTTTTGTAGACAGCATATAGGTGGGTCTTTCTTTTTTATCTATTCTGTCACCCTATATCTTTTGATTTGAGCTTTGTAGTTCATTTACATTCAAAGTAATTATTGATAGGTATATACATGTTACCATTTTGTTACTTGTTTTATGGTTGTTTTTGTAAATCTTCTGTGTTCCCTTTTTGTTTTCTTCTCTCATGGTTTGCTGGCTTTCTTTACTCATATACTTGGATTCCTTTCTCTATATTTTTTGCATATCTATTACTGGTGTTTGATTTGGGGTTACCATTAGGTTTGTATATAGCATCTTATACATATAACAGTCTATATTAAGTTGATTAAGTTTGAACACATTCTTTACTCATTTTAGATATATAATATCATACTTTACGTCCTTTTATTTTGTGAATCCCTTGACTTGTTTTTATAGATATCTTAATTTTACTGCTTTTGTGTTTCTTACTTTTCTTACTCCCACTTATGGTCTTTCCTTTCCACTCAAGGAGTCCTCTGTAACATTTCTTGTAGGGCTGGTTTATTGATTGTGAATTCCTGTAACTTTTGTTTGTCTGGGAAACTCTTAATCTCTCCTTTTTTATTTATTTATTTTTATTTCTTTTAATGTTTATTTATTTCTGAGACAGAGACAGAGCATGAGCGGAGGAGGGGCAGAGAGAGAGAGGGAGACACAGAATCTGAAGCAGGCTCCAGGCTCTGAGCTGTCAGCACAGAGCCCGATGCGGGGCTTGAACTCACAAACCATGAGATCATGACCTGAGCCAAGGTTGGTTGCTCAACTGACTGACCCATCCAGGCACCCCTCTCCTTCTATTATGAATGATACCCTTGCTGAATAGAGTATTCTTGGCTGCAGGTTTTTCCCTTTTTCCCTAGTATGTAACTGTTTTCTTTTCTCTTGCTGCTTTTAAAATTCTTTCTTTATCACTACTTTGTGTCATTTAAATTACTATGTGTCTTAGTATGGACCTCCTTTGGTTGATTTTCTTGGGGGCTCTCTGCACCTCCTTGGCCTGATTTCAGTTTCCTTCCCCAGATTTGGGAAGTTTTCAGCTATTATTTCTTCAATTACATTTTTTGCCCCCTTTTCTCGTTCCTCTCCTTCTGGGGTCCCTATGATGTGAATATTATTACATTTGATGGTGTCATTGAGTTCCCTAAGTCTGTTTTAATTTTGTATTTTTTTTTCTTGCTCCTGTACAAGTTGATTGCTTCCCATTATTATTTCCTCTAGTTTTCTTATCTGTTCTTTTGCTTCCACTAGTCTACTATTTATTACCTCTAGTGTATTTTTAATTTCAGTTATTGAGTTCTTCATCTCTGATTGGTTCTTTTTAATGTTTTCTGTCTCTTTGTTGGGGTTCTCATGAGGTCCTCCACTCTTTTCCCAAGTCCAGTGAGTATCTTTATGACCATTACTTTAAATTCTCTATCAGACATATTACTTATCTCCATTCTGTTTAGCTCTCTTGCTGTGACTTTGACCTATTCTTTAAGACATATTCTTTTGTCTCCTCATTTTGTCTAACTCTTTGTATCTGTTTCTATGTGTTAGAAAAGTCCACTATGTCTCCTCCTGAAAGTAGTGAGGGGTCCCCTGGTGGCTCAGTCAGTTAAGCATCTGACTCTTGGTTTTGGCTCAGGTCATGATCTCAGAGTTCATGGGATCAAGTCCCACCTCACACTTGCACTGACAGTGCAGAGCCTGCTTGGGATTCTCTCTCTCCCTCTCTCTCTGCTCCTCCCCCACTCGCTCATGCACACTCTCTCTCTCTCTCAAAATAAATAAACATTTAAAGAAGAAAGAATGAAAGAAATAAAGTAGTGGTCTTATGAAGAAGAGGTATTGTAGTGCCCTGCAGTGCAATGTCCCCTGTTCACCAGAACCTGGCACTTCAGGGGTATCTCTTATGCATGTGCCCTGTTGTTGTGGCTGAATCACTTTTGCCTTCAGTCCATTCATCTGCAATGGCTCTCTCTGCCTGTTGTGCATGGGATTTGGTCCCTGTGTTGTTAGTGGGCCAGTCTGAGGCCACCTTTGGCTTAAGTTGAGTCAACACCATGCATTTGCCAGAGATACAGTAGCACTAAACTACAAGAGAACACAGGGGTATGGCACACAGTGCCAGTAAGGTCCACATGGGTGGGAGGGGGCCTACAGCTGCCAGGGACCAAGGCAGGCTATGTTGGATGGAGCAGATCTGCAGAAGCTCATGGGGGTGGGACTCACAGTGTTATAGCAAGGTTTGCTCTAGTCCTCTGCAGGAGGGGATCTACAGCCACTGGGACCAAGGCAGGTTGGATTGGAGGGGGCAGATTCACAGAAGCAAGCTGGGCACAGTGTTAGCATGGTTTGCAGAGGTCTGCCATGGGAGGGGACCTGGAGCTGAGGCCTGGCTGGTGGGGACATGTCTGCAGGAGAATGCAGGGGGCAGGGCAGCAGTGTTAGCACATTAGATAGTAAGTTATGTGGTGCTGGTTCCAGTAAGTGTCCATGTATCTAGGCTGGGGGGCTGGGGAGGGAAATGCCACCCACCAGCTCCTTTGTTCCTACAGAAGTCTCCCAACAATCCCTGCCCCTCCAGCACTCACTCTGAGTTTAGTAAACAAATCTCTCTCATGTATACCCCAGGCGTTTTTCAAACTTTTCAAATAGCTGCTTCTATGCTGTGTCTCCATGGGGCTGGCTGTTTGTAGTACTGTCTCTTTAAAGGCAGGGATTCAGTTTCCTCTCGTTCTCCTTGCTTTTCCACAAGCCAGCTGATTTTTAAAGTTACACGTTTTAAGCCCTGCTGATTGTAGGAACTCACGGCCCCTCTAGTTTTCAAAGCCAGATGTTGTTGGGATTCGTCTTCCCCCTGAAGGCTCGCCGATGTGACAGTCTGTTTCTCTCCTTTCTCTGCACCTGCGGCATCCTGCCCTGCAGTGGATAGTTCCATGCGTCCATTTAGCTCCCAAGCACATCTTCGATCCTCCCACCCTCTCCAGTATGGCCTCTTCTCTACATTCAACCGTGGAGAGTCTGATCTGCCAGTCTTCAGGTCGTTTTCTGGGGCATGTACACTGATGTGTCTCGATGTTTTGATACATGTATACATTGTGAAATAATCGCCATAATCAAGCTGATTAACATATCTATCACCTCACACAGTTACCCCTGCTATCTCACTGGATCCTAGAAAGAATGTCCCAGAAATTCCCTGAAAAAGGTCAGTTGTGGACCCCACATACTCTTATCCGACCTCCTCTCCACCATTTGTCCACTTCCTTGCATAAATTAGCAACACCAGTTGGGGGCCAAGGACTGTTTGAACTTTCCAAATGGATTTTCTTAGTTCACAGAATCAAAACTACAGCTTTGCAAAGATATGGCATTACTTGAAGGAATGTAGGGTGATCTCTGTGCTGGAGCCTTTTAGAGAAAGCCAATACCAGAGATCCGTTGGTCCCCGAGGTGGCCAGCCCTTTTGGCTTTATAGCTGAACGACCTTTCTCCCCAAGGTAGAGCAGCCAGCGTACCTGAGTGTGGAGGCCCCCAAGTAACAGCCATCACACTATACCTCTACCAACTACTTTCTCTAGGCACACCAAGCTTTTTCTTCCTTCGCGGTAGATACCTTCAAAGGGAACCCAGTCTCTTCGTGATGTTTATTTCTGGCACTTCTCCCTCAGATGTCTGAGTGTGTGTCTGAACCTAATCACTGACATTATTCACAGTCTTTTCTCATGGCTCTGCATTGGCTCAGCAAATGAGCTGATGAAAATCAATGCTGGGATGGGGGCATCTCGATGCCCAGTCTCTGATTAGGCTCTCTTAGAATATGCAACTGCAAGAGCCATTATGTGTGGATTTTATTTGGCAAAATAAATGTTTTAAAGTTCATTTTATTAACACGTTAAAGAAATGGTGGTAGCCTGTAAACATTGGGTTGTAGGGCACTCTTAATTATCAGCTTAAGAAAAGCAAGAAATCAAGTAATAGTAAATACTCTAAAAGTCACATAATGCTTCTACTTCTTGAGAGAGAAGCAGTAACCAGATGGATTTTGTAATGTGTGGAAGTTGCTTTGATGTGCTGTCTTGATCCTTCTTCAGTGAAGGACATGTTGCCCTAGCTGCTGGGAATGTGTGTATATGTGTCTGCATTTTAAGAATATCTACTGAAGTCACACCCTTCCCAGGGCAGCCCACATCCATTGACTAATAGATGCAGAGGTATGAAGGCTTCACCATCTCAGTTCATAGGGAGACATTTCTGAAGGACTATTTTAGCTCTGGAGCTTTCCTTGGGTTCACTGAAGCCATCAGCAGCCTGTTACAGCTCATCTTCTCTCTGCCTGTGCCTGCTTGCTTCCATGGGTGTAAGTCCCAAGGACACTTCTTTTTTTTATTTTTTTTTAATGTTTATTTAATTTTGAGACAGAGACAGAGCATGAATGGGGGAGGATCAGAGAGAGGGAGACACAGAATCTGAAGCAGGCTAGAGTCTCCGAGCTGTCAGCACAGAGCCCGATGTGGGGCTCAAAATCACAGACTGTGAGATCATGACCTGAGCTGAAGTCGGATGCTTAACCGACTGAGCCACCCAGGCGCCCCTTTAATTTTTTTTTAACATTTATTCATTTTTGAGAGTGAGAGAGACAGAGCATGAGTGGGGGAGTGGCAGAGATAGAAGGAGACAAAATCAGAATTAGGATCCAGGCTTCGAGCTGTCAGCACAGGGCCCAATGCGGGGATCGAACTCACGGACTGTGAGATCGTGACCTGAGCTGAAGTCGGACACTTAACCCACTGAGCCACCCAGGTGGCCCCAAGGGCACTTCTTAATAAATAGCCTACACAATAAATTTCATCTCATCTCAAAACTTGCTTCCTAAGGAACTCAACCAGCAAAACAATGCTTTGCTTACTTAGGTAAGATTCTAGACATCTGCTATCTTAATATTCACACTGTGTGGAGCCTTACTGTAAGTGATGTTACTATCGCCCCTCTTATTCTGTAGATCCAGTCTCATATTATTAATCACCTCTGAGAAAATCAATTTGGCAGATTAGGTATAATGGCGACAAATGACACAGTGAATTTTCGTCTGTCCTCTGTGCATCCATCCATCTAGCTGCTTGGTAATAAAAAAGCAGGCTTTGTGAACTATTCACGTTCACCAAATAGTTCATTTTGTTCCTACATTTGCAGCCCCCTTGCAAATAGGCAGTCATGGGACTAGTTTTGGCCAATGAGCTGTGAGGGGGGGAGTCACCCTTGGGCTGAGGAAGTGAGAAGTCCAGTGTGATTCTCCTGTCTCTCTTCCTCTGCTAGGGGTACTGAGGCTGCATGTTGCAGACAATGTGGATACAAGATGCTGAAGCTCTGACAGCCTAGATTCCCTGTGAGAATCTAGGGTGACTGTGAGAAGCAGACTTCTGTTGTGTTAGGACACTGAGATTGGGGTTGTTTGTTACTTCATTCCTTATAACCAGCCTGTCCTGACTAATACACTTTATAAAATATATTCACTCTTAATAACATTTATGCTAAAGTATTTGAGTAGGTGTATATTAAATACATATACATCTACTAAGACATGCATCAATTATGTATAAATAATATAGAATACTGTATCATATGTATGAATTATAAAATTATACATATTAAATATGCATATTGTATATACATCTACTAAACATTTACAGTATATACCCCATGCCCTAGCCATGACAGCTATTAGCAGTTGATTCATAGACTTCAAGATTTTTTCTAAATAAAGTAAGATGTTAAAAGATTAAACATCTAGGTTGCATATGGCAACTTTGTCACCAGTGTCCAGCTTTACCCTTATGAACTAACTCCAAATCCCCGAAGTGGAGTTAAAAGTCCTTTCAAGAAGTTTATTTTCAACATTTCATTCAAAATAAAAGCTGTCCTGGGCTACTTACCTCTCCTTCCTCTGCCCCAAACAGTTGTTTCTTCTTAGATGAGTAATCACTGGGAGGGCAGGAGCCTTGACACTCCCTGCCTCTTGATAACTGCATCCTTTTGCCACAAGGGTTGAAGTCAGATATGAAAGGAAATTCCAGGGCACTGCATGTCAGAGTACAGCTCAAGCACGAAGAGGTACTTTTCCAACGTACTCTTTTTAGTTTCCTCACTTCCCACCATCTGGTTAACCTTTTCAGCTTGACTACTGTAGCAGATGTTAGCAGGCTCTACACTTAATCCCCTTTTGTCCCCCCCACAGGGTCCCTTGGACACTCCCAATGCATGCTAATGGCTTCCTGCATCTCTGTGCTTTGTGGATGAGGAAGCATGCTGAAAATGTCTGCATTTCCTAGGAGCGATCTTTGGGTCTTTAATGAGAGATGGGAATAGATGCATACTCTGGCTTTCTTGCCCCTTGGCAGGGCAGTTCTGAGGTATGTTGTAGTCAGTGTCTCAGGGGCTCCAGCTGGATTGAGCTCCACATACCCAAAGTGATAACCTGCTCATTGACACACCCTCTATTGGCTTTCCTCCTCTCCTTGTCTTACTTCCTCAATCTCTCACTCTGCTTCTTGGGCTCACCTCTCAACTACTTCTCTTCAAACCTTTATCTCAGGCTCCATTCTGGGGAGAATCCAAACGAAGGCAACCCCAAGGAAACTTGATCATCTCCAGCACTAGCTTAGATCTCTGAAGGCCAGAACTCACAGATTCTGCCTAGACCAGGGTTATGGTCTTACACTGACAGGTCAAGACCAGAAAGTATGTCAAAAATACTGACACTTGTGAATGATTTTCTTTATAAGTTAGAGTAAATTTAAGGTTGCCCCGTGACTAGTGCAGTCCTCTCTCCCAGAGACTAGGTGTGGAGTCACAGGCAGCTCACTGGGAATTGGTTCCCCCTGTGTCACCTATCTTTTGTGTTTCGGTGAAGAAATTCCTAGGCAGGTTTTCAGAAAAAAAAATCTTTTTTTTCTTGAAGGACCTGTATTCAGCCATTGAACAGGTATTCATTAAGTGCTTGTTAAGTGCCAGGATATCATGTTAAAGACATTGGATATTGTGTTGAAAGTATTAAGATGTTGTATGGGTAACTGATAATTATAATACTTGAATTTAGAAACTTCAGTGGGATTTTAGTTAATTATGTTCTTTAAACAGACTAAAAAAGAAATAGTGACTATATTGGTCAGGCAGATACTGTAAGTTGGATCACTTAACACCAATTCCAATGTTGGTGGTGTCTCGGGCAGGATTTTTCCATGGGGTGATTGCTTCTGGAATTTGAGTGAGTTAGGAAAGTTTTGTCACTCCCAGGCTATAAGGGAATTCACCCATATTTTCTCTTATTATTTGTAGTTTCATTTTTTACATTGAAAATTCTGATCTATCTGGAATTTATTCAGTATAAGAAATAAATTGAATTTTATCTTTTACCATATGGCTATCAAGTTGTTCTAACGCTACTTATTAAAAAGTGTTTCTTTTCCCATGCTTGAGACTGTCTTTATTACATACTCTATCTCCATGTACATGTAAGTCTACTTCTGGGGTTCTTTTTGTTGTTGGTTTTTTTGGGGTTTTTTTTGTTTGTTTGTTTGTATTCTGTCCCATTGGCCAATTCATGTGCTGATATCATACTGTGTTAATTATGAAAGCTTAATAATATGTTTTCATATTTGTTAGAGCTAGCTTTCCTCGCTGCTTTTATCTTTTAAGGAATATCTATTCTGGCTTGTTTATTCTTTGAAACAAACTTTGTAATCAATATTTCCTGGCTCCAGGAAAGTGGACTGATGAAATTCTATTAAGATTGTGTTAAATTTATAGATTAGCTTACAAAGAATTGGTATCTTTATGCTGTTAAATTTTCCTATCAAAGAACATGGTATGTTTTTCTACATATGTAGATCTATTAGGAATGTTTCATAGTTTCTTCATAAGGATTTTTCACTTTTCTCATTATGTTTATACCTAGGCACATTATTTTCTTTTATTTTGCTCTTGTAAATGGTGTCTTCTCTTTCATTGTTTCTTCTAGTTGGTTATTGATTATATGTGTATATAAAGGCTTTTGGTTTCTGCATGTTAATTTAATATCCTTCTATTTAAATGAATTTTCTTCTTGTTTGTGGTAATTTTTTCACTTTTGTGTTTTTCACGTAGATAAAAGTATCAGGTGCAAAAAAATATAAATTTTCTCTTCCTTTCCCATTATTATGCCTCTACTTGATTTTTCCTGTCCAACTGCTAATTGGCTAATACTGCCAATACAATATTTAAAACTAGCAGAGAGAGGGAGTGCCTGGGTGACTCAGTTGGTTAAGTGTCTGACTTCAGCTCAGGTCATGATTTCACAGTTCATCAGTTTGAGCCCTGCGTCAGGCTCCCTGTCTTAGTCCTCACTTTAGCGTGAAAGCCTCTATTATTTCCTTATTCGATAAGATACTGGCCTTTGGGATAATGTGTATATATGTATGTATGTATGATATATATGTATATATAATCATCATAAAGAGATATCCACTAAGTCCTATTTTATTGATCATTTTTAACATACCTGTCAACTTGTAAACTTATAAGCAGAGAAAACAATGAGTCACATTATTTATCTAAAATACAAAATCTGTGAATGTAGAATGTCACACATAATCATAGTGGCATCAGAGGCAAGTGTTCAAGAATATCTGTCCTGGGAAGTTTATAATCCAAGGAGAGGGCACTGAATGAGTCGATCACAGACTAATTCAAAGGTTCTACCATGTGGGGCAGGGGCAATTTAGTATAGTGGGTCTCTGAATGAAAGGACTCAGGTTTGAATCTTAACTATGCAACTCCCCTTGTGATCTTGGACAAGTTACTCAGCCTTTCAGTGCCTCCATTTCCTTTTATGTAAGTGGGTATAATGGCAGTAGCTACATTAAGGATTGTTGTGTTTGGTGAGGCAATGGCCCCAGAAGATTTAGTTCAGGACTTGGCACATAATAAATGCTCACTAAATGGTAGTTATTATCATTAAGTGCCAAAATGAGTAGTAAAGATAATAGATGCTATGGGGGGTCTTTGGAGGAGGGTGTTCTTAAGCTGATTCTTTGAAAGCTGAATAGGGTTTGAATAGACTGAGGGTTGAAGAAAGAGAAAGACTTTCCAGGTAGGAGGGAAAAGATCTTTAAAATTTAAAAGGTCCTGGCAAAGCAGTAGTTGATTTTAATTTGTATTTTTAAAGAGGTCCAACTGCCTTTTTTGGCCAACTGCCTTTTAAAAGAATTGTTATTTAAAATTTGATTTGCTTTCCTCATTACATTTTGCAGAATACTTGAATATGAATCACTTGTTTTATTATGCATAGGAGAGAAAAACATTTTGAATCAAATTCCATGCTCTCTCTTTGAGGCCTCCACTGGCTTTTCCATCCTTTATAGTTTTTTTGTCTAGTTGCTGTTTTGCATTTTAATTTGGTCCTGCCTTTTATTTATTTGCATCTATTACCAGAATGCTTTTCTAAACTAAATATTTTGTGGTGTTTTCTATTTAGCATTTGATGAATGTTTATTACTATAATTCATTGTTCAGAAAAATGTACCATATCCCACATCAGTCATTACACTCCATTATCCATGGGGTCCAAACCATTTCACAGCCATTAAATGAATATGTTATTTGGGAATTAAATCAGTGGAAAGAAAGGGAAAGGACAGCCAAGGTGGTGAGGAGGTAGGGTAGGCAGTAGTGAGGCTTATGCAAAGCACTCCTTTGCTTGCAAGCAAGAAACACATAAAGCCTCAGACTTTCCCTTCTCTGCCTCCCCCTTTCTGCCCCCTTTTCCTCCAGTAAATGTAGTAGAAACTTGCATCAGTCTAGTCTTCTAGACTAGTATGAGGAGTGTGGAGAGTGCTTGAGAAAATATCTATGGGACATATTGGTTGTCTTCAGTTGTGTTGTCTAAGAAGACCCCAAATCAACAATTTGAGTGCCAATTGTTTATTTGGGAAGCGAACCTAGAAAATGCCAGTAGGGGAATGGAGAAATGAGACAGGAAAGGGAAAGGAAGCCAATAAAGGGCCTGTTACTGTCAAGAACTATAAAGGGCCATTCGTTCATTTAAAATATTAAAAATAATAAATGCTTACAGGAGAAATTCCAGAAAACATGTATATACAGAGAGATTGTATACATATGTAATATTATGTGAATTTTTCTTTCTTTATTTAAGTAATCTCTCCACCCAACATGGGGCTTAAACTCATGACCCTAAGATCAAGAGTTGCATGCTCTACTGACTGAGCCAGCCAGACGCCCCATATTATATGATATAAATGGCAAGAACTGTGAAGGCTCTGAGGTTTTACCCTACTTATAAGCTAACAAGTTGGCCTGCCACGGATTCATAGACGTTGGAAGAAGACAGTAGATTCTTGGGTTAGAGGGAAAGGGATGTGTCATTTGTGGCACAGCAGGCAGCCCCTGTGTCTCCCAGGATGGTGCAGAAGGACCCGGGTAGATGTTGCACATGTAGCTTGTCTTATCGACTGGGGCTGTTCCTGGGAGCACTGACTGACTCTGTGGCACTTCTGGCCCATTGACTCTTCCACCACACAAAGCTTGCCAGAGCCAGTCCTGACCAGCAAATAGAGTTGGCTTTAGTTAGCAGCCTCTTCTCCAAACTTTCCCCAAGGCAGTTCTGTCTCCATCTTCCCCAGGAGAAGATGGGTCCACATTTTCGTGTGTCTTGATCTCTTCTTTTATTCCCAGTGAAGTCTGCCTTTGTAAACTCTCTGTTTGCATTAGGGAGGAAATGACTGGGAGCAGTCATGCTAACATTGGAACTGGGATGGATGTCCTAAAACTAAAGATATAAACACCCTATCTGGGGAGACTTAGGATATCAGATGGCAAATAGAGGAAGCTATGAGATGGAGGGAAAATGCCCACTTCTTTAAGGCTGAGATTTCCTGGGTGATCCTCAGGTTGCCTGGGAAGGTCAGTATCCTGCCCTGACTGCAGCCTCCTGGGTCTTGGGAAGAAGAGCTCATTAACATCCCTGCAGCCTCTTACCATTTCCTGTGACTCAGCTCTGTACTAAATCACTCTGAGTTTTTGGTAACATCCACAAGGGACCAACAATCTTCCTACATTTACATTTTGTCTATTTCCCTCTTCCTCCTCTCCCTAAATGATGGATCACTGGACTGAAAACAAAATTCATTTGTTTCAGATAGATGGGTCACAGCATGACCAAAGAACAGAGGCTTTATTCTTCCTTCATCCCAGAACATTCTAATGAGAGGCCCTGCCCCCATTTCCCACAATTCCTAGCCAGCTACCTCAGAGGATAGACAGCTCAGTATAGGTTACACTGTTGTGATCAGCTAGCACTACCCTCCAGGCCAGGGAGCAGCATGAGGTGGAGGGGACCTCAAGTGCTTAAGAAACAAAAAGAGCCTCCTGGGGCTTTGCTCCATGTGTCTAAAATTAACACTGCGGTACACACTGCTGAGCTCAGTATCTTTCCACCCTTGCTGAGATCTATCTGAATTTCATTCACTCCACTTTTCTTTTCTCTAAGCTTCCTCTAGGCAAAATAATGAATGAATGAATGAATGAATGAATGAGTGTGTGTGTGTTTGTGTGTGTGTGTGTCTATATACATATGTGTTCTATTTTCCAATGCCTTTTCATATCCATGAGATAATTATTTATGGCACATAGCACCCTGCTAGCATTACTGCTGTTAATGTATCCTGTGACTGTTCAGAAAAAAATATGATGGTTTCAGAAATATGTCCTCATTTTATGACATTTACCTTTCTCTGACTTGCATTAGTTATCTATGGACATTTCTAATCATCTCTTCTAGACTGTCAGAGGTCAAGTTATGCATCTTTATATCCCAGACAGTCCTCTGCTCTAAACTTAGTATGTGCTCAATTCATGTAGCCAAATTCACATTTTCAAGTGAGGTTTTAGAGAGGTTAAAAGAGGGACGCCTGGGTGGCTCAGTCGGTTAAGCGTCTGACTTCGGTTCAGGTCATGGTCTGGTGGTTCATGGGTTCGAGCCCTGTGTTGGGCTCTGTCCTGACAGCCCAGAGCCTGGAGCCTGCTTTGGATTCTGTATCTCTCTCTCTCTCTCTCTGTCCCTCCCATACTCACTCACTCTCTCTCTCTCTCTCTCTCTCTCTCAAAAATAAACAAACATTAAAAAAGAGAGAAGTTGAAAGAGTATCTGAAGGCTGGTATATCAGCTGGTGTATCAGTTTCTGGTCAAGAACATATAAAGTACTCTAGATATTTCAAGCAGAGAGGGCTTTAATGCAGGGGATTGGCTGCAAAGGGGTTGGAAGGGTTAAAGGAGTAAAAAAGGGTCGGTGCAATTCAGAGGCAAGGAAACTGCTACTATTCCAGGGGGAGAGCAAGTGTTGGCCTGGTATCAGGAAGCTGCTACCACCCGAGAACTGCAACTCATAAGCCCATACTTACTATTGACATCTGGCCCACGGCTGCCACAGCTACTCCACAAACAGAATGCGTCCTACCTTCTCACTGCCTTCTAATTTGACTTGACTGACTCCTGTTGTAAGAACCCAACCAGAACCCATCTGGCAAAGGAGTCTGGGAAGTGTGGTTTGTAGACCACCAGCCGCCATGGTAACAGGGAAGGTGAGCATGAGCTGAAGGTCAACAGAGAATGTCTGGGATAGATGATTGGGCTGGTGCTGACTTAACTGCACCCCCTGCAATGGAAGCAGTCTGCAGGAGAGAAGTTAATTCCCATACCGGAGCTTTGCAGCAGTCCCACCTTTGGGTCTGAGGAAGGAAGTGTCTGGCTGCTATCAGCCCTGGGATTCCCTTGGAAGAGCAGAGCCATGTTCAGAGGCAGGATTCCCTCGTCCAAACAAGTCAGTGGTGCCTCCTTTACTTGAGAGCCTGCAACTCTGGAGTGAGTCATCATCTTTTTCCTCAGAAGTTCATCGCTTCAATTAAGAGGCAGAAAAAAAGTGACAGATGGGAACCAAGCAAGTACAGCAACCCCAACCTATTGAGAGTTCAACCCACTTAGGAATTTGGACTGTACTGGTTGTCTATTTTGCTCCCTTTCTACCATCTCTGAGACGGAGACAATTGGCCTTTATTGAGTAAATTTGAGCTGTAGAAAAGGCCAGATCTGATCCCACACAGATTTATTGACCAGAATTACCCAGTCTCGCTGTCTTCCCTTGACACTGTTTGGGTGGACATGGCTTTGTGGAACCAATTCTTTTTTGCTGAGGCTGGGGGCAGGGAAAACAGAACCAGGAGCGGTTGCCCTGCTATTGCAAGCAGAAGCGGTTCTCCCTTTGTGTCCCTTCTACCTACCCCCACCCTGGCAACCAAACATGTCCCACTCTAGCTCATCATGAGAGAAAATGCAATTAATTTTTGTGTGTAAGATAGAAGTCTGATTTTTCTTTTTACACACAGGTATCCAGTTGTCTCAGACCATTTATTGAAAAGTGCATCCTTTCTTACTAATCTGGAATGCCGTCTCTGCTGCACATCACATCCATGATTGTGTAGACCTATTTGTAGGCTTTCTACTCTGTTCCATTGGTCTCTTTGTGGTATGATACCATACTGCCTTCATTACTGTACCTTTATATTGACTTTTTATCTGATAAGGCAAAACTCTTTGCCTTGTTATTCAGGAGTAATTTAGATATTCTTGTCCATTTGCATTTTTATATAAATTTTGGCATCAGCTTCTCAGGTTCCACAAAAGTATATCTTGGAGTTTTTATTGGGTTTGCATCAAATCCATAGATAATTCAGGTGAGAACTGACATCATTATAGTATTAGTCTTCTAATCCATGAGCATGGTATATTTCTTAATTCATTTAGATCTTTATATCTCCTAATAAAGTTTTATAATTTTTTCCATAGATAATGAAAACATTCTGTTTTCTTTAATGTTTTTGAGATTGAGGGGTACTTGTAGTCCACCTTTACATTAAAGGTATAAATTCTTTGAGTGAGACCTCCATGTTATTTAACTCCTAAAGGCACCATTCACATTTTCAGTGAACAAGCTGTAGACTACAGAGTGAATGAAGGTGCTCCCTGTAGTTGGGCAACATGATGGTCCTGCTTGTAGGTTCCCAGCATCATAGAAGAAAGGTTTCCTATTAACCTTCCACTTTGGGTGTGCCCTGACCACAGTCTGTTCCCTACATTCCTTGAGACAAGGAGTTCAAAGAATTGAGTAATGTTACTAATAACAAAACTCCTTCCATTACTACTGACTTATTTATATGAATAAATTTTCTCAGTATTTTCATCTGTAAAGGTGACAAATAGGAATATAATTGATTTTGAACTTGTCTCATTTTAGCAATAAGTACTAGTTACCCATAGATACATGGACTATTTTTAAAAAGTTCATCCAGGGGCACCTGGCTGGCTCAGACGATAGAGCAAGCAACTCTTGATCTTGGAGCCATGAGTTTGAACCCCACATTGGACTTAGAGATTACTTTAAAAAGGGGGGAGAGGGGTTGGGGCACCTGGGTGGTTCAGTGGGTTAAGCCTCCAACTTCGGCTCAGGTCATGACCTCGCGGTTTGTGAGTTCCAACCCCATGTCAGGCTCTGTGCTACAGGCTCTCTGGAGCCTGCTTCAGATCCTCTGTGTGTGTCTCTCTCTCTCTGCCCCTTCCCCACTCATGCTCTGTCTCTCTCTCTCAAAAATAAATGAACATTTAAAAAATAAATAGGGGGATGGGGGACAGGGGAAAGTGGGTGATGGGCATTGAGGAGGGCACCTGTTGGGATGAGCACGGGGTGTTGTGTGGAAACCAATTTGACAATAAATTATATTTAATATAAAAAAATAAATAAAAATCGAAAATCAGAAAAATATTACAAAGGTGTATTAGGGAGGAGTTAAGATGGCAGAGAAATAGGGGAACCCTAGGCTTTCCTTGTCCCTCAACCACAGGTGTATTGAGGTCAGATCACTTGGAACACCCAGGAAATAAATCTGTGGAGTGGCAGAAGGATCTCCACAGCTGGAGGGAGACAGCGTGGAGTAGTGTAGAGACTTCCAAAGCGCATTGGGAGAGAACATTCTCCTTCCTAGAGTACTTTTGGAAGAGGGTTTATTGCCTCTCAAAAGAGAAAAGACCCTTCGGGTGCCAGCCAAAGGTCTTTCATCAGCTAGGGTACAAACAAATAAAAATAAACAAACAAACAAACAAACAAACAAGAAAAATAAAAAATAAAATAAAAATGTGGGGAGTCCATCCACCTTAATAGGTGATATGTTTTGAGTAAAAGTTTAATAATTAATTTTAAAAATCTATGATAAATAGTTTTGATCAGTTGGGTACTATTTATTACAATGATAACTTAATCTAGAAGAACACTTATTTAACACTTAGAGCCTTTTTTTAAAATTTTCTTTTTTTTTGAACGTTTATTTATTTTTGGGACAGAGAGAGACAGAGCATGAATGGGGGAGGGGCAGAGAGAGAGGGAGACACAGAATCAGAAACAGGCTCCAGGCTCTGAGCCATCAGCCCAGAGCCCGATGCGGGGCTCGGACTCACGGACCGCGAGATCGTGACCTGGCTGAAGTCGGACGCTTAACCGACTGCGCCACCCAGGCGCCCCAACACTTAGAGCCTTTTAGTCACAGAAAACTGAACCTTTATTTCAATTTTAAATACACATATATTTTTCCAGTTTTACTGAGGTACATGTATACACATGTATTTTTGTTTCAGGGGAAGTGTGATAGGATGATTAATAAAAGGGTTTTCAAACTTAAAAATATATTACATTAATGTAACTTTTGTGGGGGGAGTGAAATGGAATTATGACTTCTAGGAGAGAAAGTAACTTCAATACATCCAGCTGTTAAAGAACTTGTTCAAGTTTTTTGAAAGATGGGCAATGGTGGATATTAAAAAACTAAAGAATTTAGAGTCCATTGGATACATTGAGAAAGTGATGTACATATTATTTTTAAATGCCAATTATAATAAGATATTGGAAATTATATCCTGTTATGGAAATTGCTTGCTTTCCACCAAAATCCATTCTATTTTTGTAACTGAGATATGAATACCCAACTAGGGACTAAATTTCCTAATCTCCCTTGAAACTAGATGTGACCATAGGACTGAGCTCTCATCAGTGGAATTTGAGCAGACAATTCCCGGCCCTGAATGACCCTTTCTTCTCCTGTCCCACTGGAAGAAATGGAAATAATTACTTTGACCTTGGAAGTCTCCTATTGAAGATGGTAGATCTGTCATCAACCTGGGTCCCTGTTATATACAGACCTAGAACCCTCAGTTCAGAATGGCATGAAAGAAATGAACTCCTTTGTTTTTTAACCCTCTGAATTTTAAGGAACCTCTCTGTTACAGCAGCTAAGCCTTCCTTAACTAATACAGAAATCGAGATCATGAAAGCAGAGCACCACTATGACAAAAACCTAAAATTTTCAGCATTTGCCTAGTGCCTGGAGAGCAAATGATGAAGAAATAGTGTTAGTTAGAAGGCGAGGGACCCCAAGACAACTGGTTAACTGTGTTAACTTGGAAGGCAGACCACCAAGCCAGTAGATCTAGGGCAAGAGCTAGAATGCTAATGTATAGTGGTTTCTTCTTACTGCCTTAGGAAGGCATTACAAGGAAAAGATGAGTTTGGGTAAGAAATAGCCAGTGTGCAAGCAGAGGTGGAAGACAATGGAGAGAATATTTCTATTACAAGCCTCAAAAGCCTCACAAGTTTGGAAAATCCAACTGCTTCTCGACCCAAGACATAAGTCTCTTATTCAAAGTTTACCTAGAGACTCATTAAAACCTTTATGTCAAGCATTAAGGCAAACAACGAATCCAGCTTGGAGGAAAGAATCAGACTATGGTCATCACCCCTACTCCCATCAAATTTATTGTTTTAGATGGCAACAAGTTAGCTGACATTAAGAGATATGAGCATGAAGACAATCAGGAAGTAAAAAGCAGGCCTAATTACTTTGGTTGTAGATACTGGTATGTGAAAGTGACTGGAAGCAGGGGTCCTGGGTGACTCAGTTGGTTAAGCATCTAACTCTTGATTTCAGCTCAGGTCATAATCTCACAGTTTGAGGAATTGAAGCCCATGTTGGGCTCTGCACTGACAGCATAGAGCCTGCCTAGGATTCTCTCTCTCCCTTTCTTTCTGTCTCCTCAGACTCATTCTAAATAAATAGAGAGATAGAGAGATAGAGAGATAGGTAGATAGATAAATAAAATTTTTAAAGTGACTGGAGGCAAACTAAATAGACACCTACTTTCATATTTCATCAATTCTTTTCTTTCAGTTTTATTGATATATGTGACATATAGCACTATATAAGTTTAAGGTATATAACATAATGACCTGACTTATATATTGTGAAATGATTATCACAGCAAGTTTTGTTAGCATCCATCATCTCGTATAGATTTAAAAAAGAAAAAGAAAAAATGAGGTTTTTCCTTGTGATGAGAACTTTTAGGATTTCTTCTCTTAGCAATTTTCAAATATACCATAGAGCAACGGTAACTATAGTCATCATGTTGTACATTACATCTCAAGTAGTTATTTATCTTATAACTAGAAGTTTGTACCTTTTGACTAACTTCATCAATTCCCCCTTCCCCCACCCCCTGCCACTGGGGGGATCTGATCTCTTTTTCTATGAGTTTGATTTTTTTTCTGGTTTTGTTTTGTTTAGATTCCACATATAAGTGAAACCACGTATTATTTATCTTTCTCTGACTTATTAGCATAATGTTCTCAAGATCCATCCATGTTGTCAAAATGGCAGGGTTTCCTTTTTATGGCTGAATAGTATTCCATCATGTGTGTATGTGTGTGTATACCACATCTTTTTTATCCATTCATCTATTAATGGACACTTAGGTTGTTTCCATGTCTTGGCTATTGTAAATAATGATGTTATGAACATAGGAGTGCAGATATCTCTTGGATTCATCAATTCTAAGACATGCTGTTTTCACATTTTAACATTCTAGAAATTAGGAATGTCTTAAAATAGATAGTAAATTACAATCCCCATTTGTCAAGCATCTGTCCTGATGTATTTGTAATTATCCATACAGGAATTTAGCCATAGTAATTCACATTGCCATCACTTCAGTTGGGTTATTGCACTGTTGATACTATATGTTAAATTCAGTTGCCATTTTAAAAGTTTTCAAAAATACGATGCCATTGTTTGCCATTGAAATGAAAAATTATTGTATTTACAAAAGATACAGAACAGCAAAGCACAAGTTTGATATTAGTAAAGATTCGATTTCTTCTGGTAGGATCAAGAAGTGCCAGTGTTAACACTTGCAAAATGGGTGTCAATGGCTTGGGAAATCAGAGAGACAATAGTTAAGTGCTAATCAGTGTATCATTACCAATCCTCTAGGTGACACAGAGGGTGGTGATGTTTGGAGAAACTTGGAACAGCAAGTAGGAGGTTGTGAAAGTGATATAGCCCCCAAGAAGAGTATTTCCCCAACCTGCTCTTCACATGTGATCATAGGGAATAATGGACAAAGAAAAAACTCCCAGAGACCAAAGCCAGGCCCCCTAGAGGATAGTGGTCATGGGAATTCTCCCCATCAGCAGAATTAGGACAGTTAGATAGGCTAGTCAAGAAATTTATCCTACTGTCAGAAGTGGGAGTCTCTGCATTACCTATTAGTGGGTTTTACAATCACTATGGATTGATGACTATTAGTGTTTCTTGTTCTTTCTTTTTCTAAATAGGAGTTTCATTTTGGTTATTCTCTTCCCACATTATCATCGGATATCGGGTAGGGAGGGAGCAAATAACTTGTCTTTTTGTTTCTAGATATACAGACCATGAGGAACCATGCTCACTAAATTCCTTTCTCTTTTCTTCCATAACAACAGAGCCATTGCTATGATATGGGTGCCTGGCCTGGGACTACATTTCCCAGCCTTCTTTACAGTAAAGCAATGGCCATATAACAAAGATTCTACCAATGGAATGTGAGCAGAACTGATACAACGTCAGCTTCCCTTGCTTAAAAGAAATTCCTTGGCTCTTGGATTCTGCTTTTTCTCTTTGTTGGCTAGAATAGTAACTAGAATGACTTTAGAAGCCGTGTGTTGAAAATGGCAGAACATCCTACTCAGCCTGAATCTTGGAACCAGTATATAAGAAAGAAATAAACTTCTCTGTTCTATAAGCTACTAAATATTGACAGTCTCTGTGTCATAGCACATAGCCTTTAACCACAACAAATATGCATAATTTACGACTGTTTCAACTTATAATGAAAACTATTAGGGGCACCTGGGTGTTTCAGTCATTTAAGTGTCAGACTGTTGATTTTGGCTCAGGTCATGATCTCACAGTTTGTGAGTTTGAGCCCCACATCGGGCTCCATGCTGTCCACATAGCCTGCTTGAGATTCTCTCTCTCCCTCTCTCTCTCTGCCCCTCCCTCCCCCACATGTGCTCGCTCTCAGAATAAACATTTAAAACACTATAAATTTTTGTTTTAATTTTTTTAGATTATTTATTTTTGAGAGAGAGAGAGACAGACAGACAGAGTGCGAGCAGGAGAGGCGCAGAGAGAGGGAGACACAGAATCGGAAGCAGGCTCCAGGCTCTGAGCTGTCAGCCCAGAGCCCGATGCGGGGCTCCAACCCACGAACCATGGGATCATGACCTGAGCTGAAGTTGGATGCTTAACCAACTGAGCCACCCAGGCACCCCAAACAACATAAAAATATTAAATGACTTCCAAATGTGTGAAAAGGTAGTAGTTTTTGTTTTGTTTTCTTTTCTTTTAATGGATTCACAAGCAACAAAGTTTAAAAACTCCTGGGATAGTTCATACTTGATAGTCTCTGCTTCACCTTCTAGTTACTCAACGACCTATTGTATTGTTGTTCCCTTCCTCTTTAAAAAAATAGGATACAGATTCCAAAGAGGTTGATGAATTAATCACTTACCCTACCCTCTACAACCTCTAGCTATATCAAATACCTTCCCCACCCATAGTTCCTTCTAAAGGAACTTACCCTACCTTCGGTTCCTATTGAGAAAGCCGTCCCATGTTTTGTTCCATGTGACCCAGTACACCCCCCTTCTCTCTACCATTGCTCATGGTCATAACTGACTGGGCCAGGGTGAGCACCTGACCAGTGAGCAACCAGTTCATAGATCAGAAGCCTCTGCTCTAGCCTGACCCAAAAAGCCAAATTGGTTTTATCATATTACCTCTTTCTAGAAAACATGAAATTGATGGCCAAGGAAGTTGAGAGAAGCACGTGTGTAAAAAGAGGCCATTCTTTACTGGGACTTGCTGGGCAAAACAAACTCAGGATACAAAAAAGCAGAAAGTGTGAATCAGCAAAAGCTAAGAGGTAGAGAAGACCTATGTAGAATAGAGGGAAAAAGTAAACCAACGAGGGCATTTCTGTCTCATGTATGACATGCCAGCTATCCTAGTTATCCTAAAAACTACAAACACATGGGAATTCTGGATAAAATGTAACAAATATCCTTTAATATGCATAGCTGAGGTAAAGTAATTTAATCTGGGAGGGAAGGGAGGAGCAAAGAGAAAGCCGAAACCAGAGTGGTAAGCTTGTGCTGACGGAGGCTTTTAGTGTTCTTAGTAAACAAGAAGCATGGTGGGGATGAGAGAGAGCGAGCTCCCTCAGTGAAAGGATGGACTATTATTCTACCCACCAACAAAAGGACATCCGGAGGATACTTGTCAATCTGAGCTTGACAACTGTTGGAGCCCCGAGTGGGACCTTTGTCAGTTGGGGAATGCAGATTATCAGTGTCTCCGAAGTGGCCACACAGACAGCTGGTACACCTTAAGGTCCCAATTCTGTCTGAATAATTGGGGCTAGCCTTCAGTTTTGGAAAGCCAGTCTGAGGGCAGTTATCCAGTCTGTTCTATTTGTCCATACCACCAGCCAACTGACATTCTTCCACCCTGTGGAATGAGTCAAGGCTATGGAAATGAGGTTGGGGAAGACATCTGGAGGTGCTGACAGGTGTTCTCTAAGAAAGTTTAGCAGCTTGGGTCCTCCCCTGCTGTTGCTGATAGACTTCTCAGTAAGAACAATGGTGATCAAATTGCCTGGCAGAGGACAGCAGACCCAACAGTCAGTTAAATTATGAAGTACACAAGTAAAACAGTTAAGGAAAGCTACACCGGGGCATTTTCTCTCATAAGGGTAAGACTCCAGGGGTGGTTCTAAAAGATAAAAGTTCATTAATGTCCCTCCCTTCTCTGCTCATCTTGGCATGTGAGGTGCTCCCTCCCCAGGTGCTGGTGTTGCTCTCCCTCTACCTCCACAAAATTGTTGGGGCCCATTCCAGCAGCTATAATTTCACCCTTTTCCAATCATCTATTATTCATACCCACACCTTTCATCCCTAAGAGTCAGGTGCAAGAGGGACAAGGATGTTTTTATCAAACTTACAGAGACCCATTATGTCCCCACTTTAGCCCGTATGGGTCATGGTAGGGAGATTCTGTGAGCAACGTTCTCAACCAAGTGGTCATTATCTTTATGATCTAGACCACGGAAGTCCAATGAGGGAATCCAGATGGCTGAACCAGAATTACGTTTCAATCCCCTAGGCCTTGTTTTGGACTAAGCTGCCATACAGATTGTACCAACCACGCTGGCTTGGGGTTGACATTAGGAAAAGAAAGAAGCATTGTGCCAAGAATTGGTCTGGAAGGAATCTTGAATTTTCAAAATAGGTGTCTATAAACCCCACCACATTTTGTCTTAATCATTACCCAGGAAGTAGCTGAGAAGGGAAGATTTCTTTCTGGAGACAACGGTCTTCAATGACTAAACTGCCTTACTAAGATATATAGACCAGGCGGAGGTGAGGGAAATAGAAATCTTTTTAAGTCGATTTTTGAGGAAGCTGGTCAAACTCCACAAGACCAGATGCATGTGGATGGGAGGGCACATGGAAGAACCATTGAACACCTTGACAATCAGCCCATTGTGTGTGGCTTTTGCCACAAAAGGGGCATTATTGTCAGCCTGCAAATGGGCTGGGAAGCTGATCACATGACCTAGATTAGCTTCCAGGGCCACAGTAATTTGTTTGGATTCAGCTGATCAGACTGGAACAGCAGAAGAGTAACCTGAAAAAGTGTGAACAGCAGTGAAGCCCTACTGATATGCCTGAGAGGTCAAAGGTCCAGTGTGGTTAATCTTTCAGGAGCAGGTGGATTCAGGGCCCCATGTAATATGGGCTCCCTCATTGTGAGATAATTGGGTCAACTTTTGGCAGGTGTCACAAGTCTAGCATGCAGTGGTAGCCTCTGCATCAGAAACATAAAGTTCTTTATTTTGTGCCCAGTCTGTGAGGGTGGATGTGTTGCCCTGACTGATCTAAGCAGCAACGATGACAATCTGGGAAGTTCAGGCTTAATGAGCAGCTTGATTTTCATTGGTCTCATCAGAGAATTGGCCTTTCCATTGGTATCTGCATGAGTAACCCAACTGGTTTGATCAGAAGTCATGGTTTGTTTCTATAGTACATGACCCCCAAGAAGGGTGTCCTTAATCTATAGTTTTCCAAGTAACAGACCAAGCAACTAAAGCTATTGGCAATAGCCAATAAGTCAGTACAAATCTGATAAGGTTAATCAAAGTGAGTATTGGTCAGAGCTATGAGAATGGCCTAGAGTTCTGCCCAGTAAGTGGAGCCACGTTCATTTTTCATTCTGTATAGCTGGTGATGAGGTTGAGTAGCTACAGCAACCCAGTGGACACCATTGGGGTTAAGTTTGAGCCATCAGTGAACCAGGCCTAGGCATCAGAGGAGTTTCTGTGAATCAAGGGTCCCATTGCACCCATGGCTGTGCTCCAGGCAACAGAGTAAGGGATAAATTATCTCCAAAATAATAGCTGTCATTTTTCATATAAAGTTGAGATGCTGCTTGTTCCAGGCCAGTTGCCTTCTTGAATGCACCCTTTCCTTTTGACAAGTGAATCTTATTGGGCCCATTCCACCTTGTTAGTCAGTGAATTTGAGTTTACCCATCCTAAAATGGCAATATCAGGCTGAAGAGTCACAAGGCTTCCATGGTACAGATGTTTAGTTTTGACAAGAGCCCAGTAGCAAGCTAATAGCTGCTTTTCAAAAGGGCTGTTTCTAGTAGCCATGGCAGGAAGGCAACTAGTCCAAAACCCCGAAGGGCATTTCTGGGTGAAGGCAGCCTCCCTTTGCCAGACTTCAATCAGCAAAATCGTGATCATTAAATTTATTGGACCCTGAAGTTAGAGAGCATGCCATAGCTTGTAGGGCAACTTAAAACATGATCTTTTGATATAAGCCCCACTCAAAGGATGCTGATTAGTAGGCTAGCTAATATAAAACACCAAGTAGGTGCCTACTTGGGTGAGCCACATACTCTGATACCCAGAGTCCGATAAGGTCCTGGGCTTCCTGTTTGGTTTGTAAGGCCAAAGAGAGCAGTTTTTCCACGACCACCAGAAGGATTGGATGTTCTAAATCCCCCCAGATAGTTCTAAGAAATTTTGCTTGTTGAACAGGCCCCTGAATTTTGTCTGGGTTTATCACATACTCTTCCTGGCTACCCACATGGCATGACAGCACCACTGTCAAGGTCATTGAGACCGAGGCTTCTGACTTGCCAATGAGGTTTCATCTATATAGTGAAAGCTTTGGACATCAAAGGTAGAGGAACTCATCCTGCTAAATCCTGACTCACCAACTGGTGGCAAATGGCAGGGGATCTTAGGTATTCCTAAGGGAATGCTATAAACATATATGGGAGGCCTTGTCACATGAAAGCAAACTGATCTTGTTCCTTCAGTGTTGGTAAGGTGGCACATAAGGTATTGGTAATATCTCAGATAGCATACCAAGTGTCATCAGCCTGTGTAATGGATTCAGTTGCAGTAACAGTGTCTGGAACAGCCAGGGATATGGGAGCAGCAATTGAAATCAATTGACAATAATCGGCTATAAGCTTTCAACTCCTTGTAATCTTCTTTTAACTGCCTTATAGGGCTGTTGTATTCAGTTATTGCATTGTAGTTTTGATTTGCATTTCCCTGGTGACTAATAATGAACATCTTTTCATGTGTTTATTGGCCATTTGTATATTTTTCCCCAGCTTTATTGGTATAATTGACAAATAAAAATTGTATATATTAAAGGTGAATAATGTGATGATTGGTATACATATGTACTGCGAATTGATTACCATAATCAAACTAATTAACACATGCATCACTTCACATAGTTACCTTTTTTTGTGGTGAGAATACTTTTTTTTTGAGTATTGTTGAGACAATGCTACATTAGTTTCAGATGTACAATTTAGTGATTTGATGAGTTTGTACATTATGCTATGTTCACAAGTATAGCTACCATCTGTCCCATTACATCACTATTACAATATCATTGACTGTATTCCTTATGCTCTGCTTTTTATTCTCGTGACTTACTCATTCCATAACTAGAGGACCATATGAGAACACTTTTAAGATCTACTTAGCAAATTTCAAGTATACAATACAGTATTATTAACTATAATCACCATACTCTACATTAGATCCCCAGAATTTATTCATCTTGTAACTGAAAGTTTGTACCCTTTGACAGACATCTCCCCATTTCTCCAACCCTGGGCCCCTGGCAAATGTCATCCTACTCTGCATCTATAAGTTCAACTTCCTTCGATTTCATGTATAATTAGGATCAGACACCATTTGTCTTTCTGTGTCGAGCTTATTTCACTGAACATAATGTTCTCCAGGTTCATCCATGTTGTTACAAATGGCAAGAACTCCTTCTATTTTATGGTTGAATTATATTTGAGTGTGTGTATCATATTTTCCTTATCCATTTATCTGTCAATGAACACTTAATTTGTTTCTGTGTCTTGGCTATTGTGAATAATACTGCAATGAACATAGGAGTGCAGATATCTTTTCAAGATACTTATTTCATTTCCTTTGGATATATACCCAAAGTAGAATTGCTGGATGATATGGTAGTTCTGTGTCTAATTTTTTGAGGAAACTCCATACTGTTTTTCATAATGGCTATACCAATTTAGATTCCTACTGAAAGTGTACAGTGTTCCCTTTTTTGCACACCATGTCAACACTTTTTTTTAATGCTTATTTTGACAGAGAGAAAGAGAGAGAGAGAGAAAAAAAAAGAATGAGTGGGGGAGGGGCAGAAAGAGAGGGAGAGAGAGAATCCCTAGCAGGCTCCTCACTGTCAGCATGGGGCTCAGTCCCAGGAACCATGAGATCATGAACTGGGCTGAAACCAAGAGTCGGAGGTTTAACTGACTGAGCCACCCAAGCACCCCATTGCCAACACATTTTATCTCAACACCATCCTAACAGATGTGAGGTGACAGCTCACTATGGTTTTGGTTTGCATTTTTGTAATGATGAGTGATGTTGAGCACCTTTTCATGTACCCATTGCCCATTTGTTTTCTTTGGAAAAATATCTATTCAGGTCTTTTTCCCATTTTTAAATTGGGTTATTTGTTTTTTGCCATTGACCTTTAGGATTTCCTTATATATTTTGGATATTAAATTATCAGGTGTGTGGTTTCCAAATATTTTCTCCCATTCCACAAGTTGTCTTTCTGTTTAGTTGATTATTTCTTTGCTATGCAGATTTTTAGTGTAATGTAATCCCGCTTGTTTATTTTTGCTTTTGTTCCTGTGTTGATGGTGTCATATCGAAAAAAATCACTGCAAAGACCAACATCAAGGAGATTTTTCCCTGTGTATTCTAGGAGTTTTATAGTTTCAGGTCTTACCATTAAGTTTTTAATCTATTTTGAATTCATTTTATTCTGTGGTGTAAGATGAGGTCATTTCATTCTTTTGCATGTGGATATCCAGTTTTCCCAACAGCATTTATTAAAGAGATTATTGTTTATCTATGATATATTCTTGGTGTCCTCGTCAAAAATTAGTTGACCATATATTTATGGGTTTATTTCTGAGTTTTCTATTTTGTCCCACTGGTGTATGTGTCTGTTTTTATGCCAGTACCAGAGTGTTTTAATGACTATAGCTTTGTAATATAGTTTGGAAGCAGGATTGTGATGCCTACAGCTTTGTTCTTTCTCAGGATTTCTTTGGCTATTTGGGGTCTTTTGTGATTCCGTATGAATTTTAGAATTGTTTTTTTCTGTTTCTGTGAAAAATGCCAGTGAGATTTCAATTGCACTGAATCTGTCAATTACTTTGAGTAGTATGAACATTTAACAATATTAAGTCTTCCAATTGAAGATTTGGAATATGAGAATATGAGACCCCAAACTATACCTTTTTAGTATAAGAATTATCTTGAGTTGGTTATTTTTAAGAAGCAGCAAACACAGAAAAAGCTCTGAAAGCCTAGTAGGAGTTACCCTTTTGTAATGAACATTTACATTTATAAAGATAATTTCCATTTGTAAGTATGTCTCCCTCTCAGGGCTCCGGGAAGAGAAGGATGGCTGTAAATCACAAAAGCCTCTTATCAGTGGAGAAGACGCATAATTAAATCTGCATAACTGCCTTACCCCTGTTTACTGCTTTTTCTGACAACCTCCTGTAATTGGCCTCTCCCCTCCCCCAACATCTTTCTCTTGTTTTGGGTGAAGATAATGTTTAAGGTGGTGTCTTGGGCCATGTTGGGGATTTATTCAGTTTTCCTGGGTCTCTCCCATGTATATAGGAGGTATATATGTTATTAAACTTCTGTTTGTTTTTCTTTTGTTAATCTGTCTTTTATTACTGGGGTGGGAGAGTGGTCTCAGCTAAGGACCTAGAAGGGTAGAGGAAAAATTATTTTTCCTCCCTATACAATCCATGAACATGGGGGTGTTCTACCATTTTCCTGCGTATCTTTAATTTCTTTTATCAATGATTTGTAGTTTTTGGTATACAAGTATTTTACTTCCTTGATTAAGCTTGTTCCTATTTTATTATTTTTGGTGCTTTTGTACATGGGATGGTTTTCTGAATTTCTTTTTTGGACAGTTCGTGGCAGTGTATAGAAAGGCAACGGATTTTTGTTTTTTAACTTTATATCCTGAAACTTTACTAAATTCATTTATTAGTTCCAACAATTTTTTGTGGAGTCTTTGAGATTTTTTTACCTATAAGATCAGGTCATCTGCAAAGACAGACAGTTTTACTTCTTCTTTTTTTATTTGGATGCATTTTATTTATTTTTATTGCTTAAGTGCTCTGACCAGGACTTGCAGTACTACGCTGAATAGAAGTGGCAAGAACGGGCACCCTTGTTTTGTTCCTGGTCTTAGAGAAAAAGCCTTCAACTTTTCAATGTTGAGTACAATGTTAGCTGTCAGCTTGTCGTATATGGTCTTCATTATGTTGAGATATATTCTTTCTATACCTAATTTGTTGAGTTTGTTTTTTTTTAGTCATGAAAGGGTACTGTTTTGATTATCTTTGTAATGTATTTTGAAATAAGGAAGGATGATGCCTCCGTCTTTATTCTTTTTTATGATTGTTTTGACTATTTGGGGTCCCTTGAGATTCCATATGAATTTTAGGAAGGGTTTATCTATTTATGCAAAAAAAAAATCATTGGTATTTGTATAGGGATTGCATTGAATCTGTAGATGGGTTTGAGTAGTGTTAACATCTTAATGATATTATGTTTTCCAATCCATGAACATGGGATGTGTTTCCATTTATTTATGTTATCTAATTTCTTTCAGCAATGTTTTATAGTTTTCATTGTACAGGTCTTTCACCTCCATGGTTAATTCCCAACTATTTTAACTCTGTGTCCTGCTGCTTTACTGAATTCATTTATTAGTTAGAGTTTTCAACATATGATCATATCATTTGGAAGCAGATAATTTTACTTTTCCTTTTCATTTTGTTGCTTTTTTTTTTTTTCCTAATTGCTCTGGCTAGAACTCCCAGTACTGTAGTGAATAGAAGTGGTGAAAGCAAGCATCCTTGCCTTGTTCCTGGTATTAGAGGAAAAGCTTCAGTCTTTCACCATTAACTTTGATGTTTGCTTTTTTTTTTCTTTTTTTTCATATATGGCTCTTATTCTGTTGAGATAGTTTCCTTCTATTCCTAGTTGATTATTTTTATCATAAAAGGTTGTTGATTTTGTCAGATGCTTTTTCTGCATCAATTGAGATGATCATGTGGGGTTGTCTTCATTCTGTTAATGTGGTATAATTACATTGACCAATTTTTGTACACAGAACCATCCTTGTATTCCAGAAATAAATCTCATTTGGTCATGGTGTATAATCTTTTTAATATATTGCTGAATTAGGTTTGCTAGTATTTTGTTGAGGATTTGAGCATCAGTGTTCATAAGCCGTATTGGTTTTTAGTTTTCTTTTAGTGCTTTGTTGGACTTTGGTATCAGAGTAATGCTGGCCCCATGGAATGAGCTAGGAAGTGTTCCTTCCTTTTCATCTTTTTGGAAAAGTTTGAGAAGGATTCATGTGAGTTTTTCTGTAAATGTTTGGTAGAATTCACCAGTGAAGCCATGAGGTCCAGGACTTTTGTTTATTGAGAGATTTTTAATTACTGATTCAATCTTCCATACTAGTTTGAGGTCTATTTTGTGTATCTTTTTTGTGAAGTTTTTTTTCAAATCTTTTGCTGATTTATTACTTGGATCGTATGTTTTACTATTGGGTTGTATGAATTTATTACATATGTTCAATATACAAGTACTTCATTAGACAGTTGTATTGTGAATATTTTCTCTCAGTCTGCGGTTTGTCTTTTATTTTATTTTATTTCTTTTTATGTTTATTTTTGAGAGAGACAGAGACAGAGACAGAGCATGTGTAGGGGAAGGGCAGAGAGAGAGGGAGACACAGAATCTGAAGCAGGATCCAGGCTGTCAGCATAGAGCCCAACATGGGGCTTGAACCCACAAACTGAAAGATCATGACCTGAGCCAAAGTCAGATGCTTAACCAACTGAGCCACCCAGGTGCCCCAGTTCAGAGGGGCAGAGGGAGAGAGTGTTAAAGGAAATACTTGGCACCCGGGAAGAGACAAGCCACACACACTCAGGGAACCAGAAAAGACTGTTTATTGTGCACCCTTGCCGGCCCAGCGGAGTCACCTCCAAAGGCTGAGCCCGAACCTTGGCATTGGCCTCCTTTTATGGCTGGGATGGTAGGGGGTTGAGAGACAAAAGAAAAACGGGAGGGGGCCCTTAGCAGTGGTGCTATCCTGGCAGTTGGTGGACACAGGAGGCAAACAAGATTACAGAAGCCAGAAGTATGCAAGGGGAGTATCCAGCTTCTGACATCTGGCTGGCCCCTTTTATCTTGTTTTTACTAGTTTTTCTTAGAGAGAGAAAGAGAGAGAGAGAGAGGGAGAGAGAGAGAATCCTAAGCAGGCTCCAAGCTCAGCATAGAGGCCGATATTAGGCTCCATCCCACCACCCTGGATTCATGACCTGAGCCAAAACCAAGAGTTGGACGCTCACCTGACTGAGCCACCCAGGTGCCCCCACCAACAATTTCTTCTTATCTCTAGTACCTAGTTCAGTACCTGAAACACAGTAGATGCTGAATTGAACTTTAAATTATTGAACTTAAGGGGCACCTGTCTGGCTCAGTTGGTAGAGCATGCAACCCTTGATCTTGAGGTTGTGAGTCTGAGCCTCACGTTGGGTATAGGGAGTACTTTAAAAAAATCTTTAAAAAATTTTTAAAAATCGAACGTAAAATTATTGCACTTTAACTTTGCTCAAAAAGTGTCAGAAAATGAGCTTCCAGAGGAAATTATTCTTTGTCAGTAGGCTCTAGAGCCCATGGTCCCTAATACAGTCCTTTGTTCATACATTTTTCATTTTGTATTGTATTTGTGTGAGCAGGAATTCATTGCTAATCTCTGGCAAACTGGTTTATATTACAGCAAATTGTATTCCCACTCTGAGATTATTTGCATTTAAAAGTGAAGGCTGAAGAGGAAAATTCCTTTTGCCAAGGAGGAATTCCAAGCATCTGTTGCTGGCCAATGGGGTGAATTTTTGTTTGAAAGGGTTAGAAACTGTTTGGGGGAGCAACTACCAAAGCATCCCATAGAAGGAAGTGATTTTATTTTGGTCACAACTAGCAACAAGAGCTATCCTGAAGTCTTGAACAAAGTCCGTAAAGAGGCTTGAATTTGGAAAGACGAGGAGAGTGAAAACACTAGCAGTTAAAGAGTTAAGGAAAAAATATGCTTCTGCCAGCAGTTCCTGGGATTCTGTCCAAACAGCATGCTGTCGGCAGCATCAGCCAGCAGGAACGCATAATCTTCCACCCTTTGGTTTTAGTGGGTAATACTAACTAAGAAAACACTCCAGATTTTTTATGTTCGTATGGATAACTCACTTACTTCAGACATAGCTCTTTATCCAATAGTTACCTCCTACACTTGGGAAATTTTCTTTTTTTCTTCTTTTCTTTCTTTCCTTTGTTCTTTCTTTTTTTCCTTTCTTTCAATACAGTATCCAATTCAGGACACCAACCAGCATCTCCTAGGACAAAGAGGCAGCTTTTTTCAAACTATAAGGTCACTTTTCTTTCATTCCCATCATTCTTTGAGCCAAAAGGGCACAACAGCCTCAGGTTTTGACATTTCTGAAAGTAAATATACTACCCGATTCTTTCCCCACCCTGAAAAATTCTTATTAAATTGATGGTCAACTAATGACTCATGGCATCTTAGAATGGAGGAAAACGTGCCACAGAAATGCCCTCCCTGTCATTACCTTTGTCCTGGGTCGAAGAATGATCCTTGTATCAGGAGCCTTCCCCATCTCTCCTGAGAAACAAAGGCAAAAAACATCTCATGCACTACACTATAACGTAGTTCAAATCAACAAAATTTATTAAATATTTATTAAATGCAAATCACCATGGTGTATACAGAGCTGAATAATTCAAAGCACATTGAAGCTTAAATGAAGCTGGCACTAAGGTTACAAAGCATAAATCATGGCCCCTACTTGAGCTCAGTGTGGTCAGGGAGACCATCTACAGATAATTATAAAATGATGTGATAAGCATTGTATTGGAAGCTTAGAGGAACACACAGTAAAAATTTTGTGTGGAGAATTGAACTTTAAGTTCTTTACAGAGCACTGAGGTAGTTTACAAACGTTTTGCCTTGTCCCACAATAATACATATTTTTACTTGCAGTTTCGATTGAGATCATAGTGGCAGTTGTAAGAAATTAATATAGAGAGATACCATGTACACTTTGCCTAGTTTCCACCAATTGTAATATTTTGGAAAACTGGATCATTTTTTAAATGTTTATTTATTTATTTTGAGAGAGAGAGAGAGAGAGAGAGAGAGAGAGAGAGACTCCCAAGCAGGCACCTCACTGCCAGCGCGGAGCCCAACGTGGGGCTGAAACTCACAAACCAAGAGATCATGACCTGAGCTGAAATCAAGAGTCAGACACTTAACTGACTGAGCCACCCAGGCGCTCCTAGAGGGTCTTTTTAGATACATTCTAGGTGGTTTTCTTTTGTCAGATATGTGGTTTGCAAATATTTTCTTCCATGCCGTGACTTGTCTTTTCATCTTTGTCACGTAGATTTTCAAGACAAAGCAAAAGTTTTTAATTTTGATTAGCTTCAATTAATCAATATTTCCTTTTATAGTTCATGCTTTTAGTGTCAAGTCTAAGAACCCTTTGCCTGGCCCTAGATCCCAAAGACCTTCTCCTATGTTCTTTTCTAAAAGTGCACTCCACAAAAGCCTTTTACTAATTTCAGAGAAATCACACTGGAGCTTAATGGAAGACAAGCAGTAAGTTAGAATTTAATCAGAGCACTGTATTAGTGTGCTCAGGCTGCCATAACAAAATCCCACAGACTCGGTAGCTTATACAACAGAAATTGATTTTCTCACAGTTCTGGAGGCTGGAAGTTCAGGATCAAGGTGCTGACAGTGTTGGTTTCTGGTGTTTCTTTCTGGCTTGTAGACCGGCCACCTTCCTGCTGTATTTTCACATGTTCTTTCATCCATGAGAGCTGGGAGAGAGACCTCTTTGATGTCGCTTCCCCTCCTCATAAGGACACCAGTCCTATGAGATTAGGTCTCCACCCTAATGACCTCATTTAAACTTAAGTACCCCTCTAAAGGCTCTATCTCCAAATACAGCCCGATTATGAGTTAGAGCATCAACATATGAACTGTTGGGGGAACGATACAATTCATTCTTTAAGAAACACAAGGCCCAGAGTGTTGGATTACCTGTTCTGGGTTTCTTGGACCACCTATGCTAGCTGTCATGGCCAGCATTATATGTGAACATAGGTACCAACACTGCCTGGTTTCAGAAGTCCCAATGAGTGAATGCCAAGTAGTTTATGTGCTTGCCTGCTTAGTGTGTTCCTCTTCCCCCCACCTCCCCGGTTTTCTGGGAATCATCCCTGTCTCTCTCAATCTGGTAATGAGGCTCTTACCCTCAGAACTGCTGACTTAGTACAATATGCCCATAGCACCCTGGGCATAGTTAATTAGTCCAGGAAAGGGACTAGATGCAAGCTGGGTGAGTCACGATCTCTTCTGGGAATTTTGACCTCAACACTGAAACTCACTTTGGCTGCTCTATCTAACTAAAGAAATCTAAGCTTGGGGGCCCTTGATGTTGGCCATTTTCTTCCACTTGGACTAGGAAACAGGGATGGTGGGTTTGCCATGAGAAAGAAAATGAAGCAGATGCCAAGAAAAAGACAGAAACAAGGGACAGAGGACATTCTAGCACCAACTGCTCTCCCACTGTATCCTGTCCTTGGGTACTAGGAAACACTGAAAACCAAACTGCCCTTTTTGCTTTGAGGGAGTTGAAGGCAGGGAAGGAGAAAACAGCCTCTGTGTGGGCAACCACACAGAGTTGCTGCCCAGTCTCTTTTTTCTACCTTTAGTCTCTTCAGAACTGACCATCTCGGTTGGCATACTCTTTAGAGCAGCTCTGTCTGTAAAATATAATGCAAGCTACATATGTAAGTTTTAATTTTCTAGCATCCACATTTTAAAAAGAAACAGGTGAGAGGCACCTGAGTGGCTTGGTCAGTTAAGCATTTGACTCTTGATTTGGGCTCAGGTCATGGTGGTGAGATCGAGCCTAGTATTAGGCTCTGCAGTGACCTCATGGAGCCTGCTTGGGATTCTCTCTCTGTCTCTGTGTGTGTGTCCCTCCCCCACTTGTGTTCTCCATCCCTCTCTTGAAATAAGTAAATAAACATTTAAACAATAAAAAGGAACAGGTGAAATACATTTTAATCATATATTTTGACCCAGTACATGTAAAACATTATCATTTCAACATGTGACTCCATTTTAAAAATTGCCCCATTTGAATGATTCATGTACTGTTGCCTTAAGAGGCCTAGACATTCCTCTGAGAAGTGGGGACTAAAAGATGGTCTTATGGCCATGCTAACCCCTGGACTTCTCCATGGTGACTCTGTGCCCTGGGAGCCAGAGCAGCCATGTGAATATTCCAGATTTCGATTTGCAACCAACTCGACTACCTCCCTAAGTCCCTTCTAAATAAGTCTGTGATGCTAGTTAACACCCTGAGCTAAAAGTAGGGACTTTACTCCTCATCAATACCATCTGTCTATCTATATCTACCTACCTACCTGTCTGTCTATCTACCTATCTATCATCAGATGAGCTCTGGAGTCAGAAATATCTGTATTTGAGTCTTTCCTCTGTGCCTCCCTCTTACTAGCTCTGCGACCTTGGGCAAATTATCTCAGCTTCTCTGAGATCTTCATTTTACACCTGTAGAATAGGGATAATGGCAGTACCTGCCTACCACTCTGAGGATGACAATTAAATGAGGAAAGTATGAAAAATATGACAAGGATGAAAAGCACAGTGTAGCATATGTTAAGCACTCCATAGTTGGTGGCCATTATTATGCACAGACCTCCTCGATAAAGGCCTGACAGCCCTCTAGCAGCTAATAGGAAGAGCAGAAAAGGTAACATACAAAGAATTAAGAAAAAGAGTTACTTCAAATTTTAATGTCTAGCAGTACCTGAGGCTTGGCACAAAACCTCTAGTCCACATTTGGGTTTCCACTTGAAGGCCAGAAAAACAAAATTAAAGCCCTTTCTTTGTCTTAGCATCTATTTGCACTGTAAATTTTTGATATGGGTTATTCAAAAGAAATTCTTGTGCAGTAGTTCTTTGTCCTTTTCCCTTAGGTTGACCAATGTCTATAGATTTTTTAGCATCCTCATTGAACACACCCACTCTCCATTCTCCCTACAAGTCATGACCCTTTGCTTCTGTCGTTCTAAGTGATTGTCCTCTAGAGCATACATAAATAATTTTAAACATTGGCCCTGGAAACTACTTTTACCATTAGAAAAAGAACCCCTAAGGTGATTTGCAAGTGCATTTAGCTGGAATCCACCCACATTCCCACTAAGATAAATGCTTCTGTTATAATGGAAAGAGGACTTCAGAGAGAGAGAAATAAAGAGCAGGAAATTCAAGCTGAGGGAGAATTTAGAAAACATTTAACACAATTCTTCTTAAATATTGTACCTGCGGGATTGGCAGCACATGCTTCCAGAGGGTTCTGTCTTCTGCAAATACCTGCCCAGCCCTCACCTGCACAGTAGCCTTTGCCATGTTGCATTATGGTTGCTAGTATGTCTGTCTTGTCTGGTAACCTCTGAGACCATCAATACAAGGATCAAATCTTACTCATCCAAGTCCCCAGCACTATACTTGACATATAGGTGGTGAGCAAATGTTCAATATATGAGTGAAATGCTTTTGGACTTACAACAGTCCATCTTGGCCCGGTATCTGGAATTAAGAAAAGATCGGAATGAAGTTTTTAATTCTTATCTTTTTGTTCCCAGGGCCTGTGTTCTCTGGTATGTATTTGCTCTTCATGGGGCTGAATTTCTGTAAAATGTGTCTGAGTAGGTTGACGAGGGTCCCAGGCATAATGTGAAACAAAATTATCTGATGGGGATTTCCATCAAGATCCAGTCAAGAAGGGACTGTCTGTGGCTGGTAAACTATAGTAGTATAGTGTAGTTATAGTATAGTATACCATCAGGAATATTCTATAAGAAGGGAAGAAGGCTGTGCCCAGTGCAGTGCTAGCCTTTATCCTGTTAGAAGTTTGTTAAGAGGGCTAATGGAAGGAGAGAAAATCAATGTAGCGTAAGATGTTAGATTTGGATAGTCATCCAAGCCTACCCTAGTGTAGGCTGAACATACTCTATTATTTTGTCTAGAATAGTGATTCTCAACCTTGGCTGCACATTAGAATCAGTTGGGGAGCTGTCAATCCAGATACCATATATACAGGGGAATATTATTTGGCCATAAAAAAGAAGGCAACACTGCTGTTTACAATAGCATGGGTGAAACCTGAGGCTATTACACTAAGTGAAATAAGCCAGATAGAAAGACAAATTCTACATGATCTCACTTATATGTGGAACCTAAAAAAGTTGAACTCCTACAAACAGAGTAGATTTGTGGTAAATAGGGGTTGGGGTGTGGGGGAAATGGGGAAATGTTTGTCAAATTTTCAGTTATAAAATGAATAAGTTCCTGGGTACAGCATGGTAACTATAGTTAATAATGCTGAATTGTGTACTTGAAATTTGCTAAAAATTTGCTTAAATCTTATGAGGTGAAGGATTACTATGTTAACCTTAACATAGTAATCATTGCACAGTATGTACACATATCAAATCATAACATTGTACACCTTAAACTTCTCAATGTTATTATCAAATCTCAATAAAGCTGAAAAAAAAAAAAACAAGATACCCAGGCCACACCCAAACCAAGTAAACCAGAATCACTGGAGGGGAAACCAAGGTATCAGTATTTTTAACATGTTTTAATGTTTATTTATTTTTGAGAGAGAGAGAGAGCACATGAACACGTGAGCACATGAGCGGGGGAGGAGGGGAGGGGCAGAGAGAGAGGGAGACACAGAATCCAAAGCAGGTTCCAGGCTCTGAGCTGTCAGCACAGAGCCTGACGTGGGGCGCAAACTTACAAACCACACAATCATGACCTGAGCCAAAGTCAGATGCTTAACCAACTGAGACACCCAGGCCTGCCTCCCCCCCTCCCCCGGTATCAGTATTTTTAAAAACTCCCAGGTGATTCCACTGTGCAGCCAGGTTTGAGAACATGTGCTCTGGAGTGGTGCTTCTCAAAAGTGAATGTGTAATTGAATCTTGTTTAAGTCTAAAGTGGAGTCCAGAATTTTGGGAGTTAAGTGTAGTTTAGGGTGGTGGTGATGGTGGTGGCAAGGCTATTCTTTCCAACTCATCCAGCCAGATTTCCCAGAAATCATCTGTGGAGAAGCTAAGTGTGATGAAATGTTGATGGCTACGTGATAATGCCAGTTCTGATGCAGGATATAGGGTGACCCACTGACCTGATTTGCCTGGGTCTCAGGGGTTTCTGAGGACCTGGGGTTTTCAGTGCTAACATAAGAAAGTTGTAGGCAAATCGAGATGCTTAGTCAGTCTACCCATTCCTGACCTTCAGGCCAGTGAAATTCTGGCCGCAGTTAGGAAGCTTTTCCAACCAGAATAGGCACCATTAATGAAATGGGGGTGAACAAGACCTCAGAAGATGCTCCTGGGAAAGGGAAGGGAATTGCTGAGCACATACTCCTGTCCAAGCCCAGCAATAGATACAGGAGCAAGGGAAGGAAAATAAATGCTCTGGCTTTGCCTGGCTCACAGGCACCTATCCAGAAAGCGGGGCAGGGAGCCCTGGAGACAAAATAGTCTTTAATTTAACGTGGAGAAACTGGAAGCTTCCTGCCAATGTGGGAAATTCAAACTAGAATGTACAGAATTACCTAAAGAGCTCAAAGTGCAAACTCAGCCCCTCCCCTCAGAAATTCTAATTCAAAGGTCAAAGGTAATTCCAGGCTACACACTGAGAAACACTGAACTAAGTGGCTTGTCTGCCAGTAGTTTGGACTGTTAAAGAAAACTTTCCTGACCAGGGGGATGAGCTAACTCAAAGAGACTCAGCAGAGCTGGTAGGTGATGGTAAAGTTTCACAAAACAGGAGATCCAGATGGTTTCAGAAGTGAATTCTAGCAAATCTCTAAGGAACAGATCATTCTAATGCTTTTAGAGTTCCAGAACATATAAAAGAAGGAAATATAATTCTATTAAGCCAAAATAACATGGAAATCAAACCTAGCAAAAATAACACACAAGGGGCGCCAGGCGGCTCAGTTGGTTAAGCATCCGACTTTTGATTTTGGCTTGGAGCATGATCTCAATGTTGGTGAGATCTCTCTCTCTCTCTCTCTCCTTCAAAATAAATAAACTTAAAAAACAGCACACAAAACTGTAGACCAATCTCATCCATGAATATCAATGTAAAAATCTGAAATAAAATATTGGCAAAGTTCAGCATCCTATTAAAAGAATAAATTACTGCCACCAGATGGGGTTTATACTAAGAATGGTGGTTCAGTGTACAGGAATTTATTACTTCGATACATGATATTAACAGCAAAAAAATTTGCATGTCTATTTTTGTAGGTCATGTAATAGCATTCAATAAAACTCTATATGTACTCTTAATGTTTTTAATGCCTACTATGATCTGGGTGTTACCTGATCTACCAAACCATAAACGTGGACATGCGTAGCAGTTTTCCATTATAATTTTTTTTTTTTTACATGGGCTCTGCACCCAACATGGGGCTTGAACTTACAACCCTGGGATCAAGAGTCGGATGCTCTACCAACTGAGCCATCCAGGGGCCCAGCACTTTTTCATTATAAAACAGAAGTAGAATATATGAAAACAGCCCCAAGCATGTCAGGAAAGCAGGAGAAAACTGCCCAAGTAGGTGGCTCAGATTCTTATGGTACCTACTGTTACTGCTACTCTGCCTCACATTCAGTTATACCAGTGGCCTCATGGCCTCCATTCCCTTTGACCTGTTATCAGTGAAGGAAAAAGCTTGGGCCCACTTCCCTAAGGGGTCTACATGGTATGTTGGCACCAGCCAAAAGCTGGATAACTGTTACACTCCAGTCCCATTCAGAAGTAGCCCTAAAAATGTTGCTAAAATCCTTCCAAGAGGCAGAACATTTGGTTGTTTACTTTGTTGGGACCAAGATGGCCAGAGGACTGGATTCACACTGCCTCATGGGCAATGACAGTTGGGTTATCCAATTGGTCAGGGACTTGGAAAGAACAAGATTGAAAAATTGGTGACAGGATGTCTTGACGGCAGGTATGTGGATAGGCCTGTGGGATGAAGCCCAAAATATGCAAGTTATCGTGCCCACATAAATGCCCACCAGAGGGCATATATTGCAGAGGAGGCTCTCGATAATTAGGTGGACCAGATAACCAAGCCCTGGTTGTCAGTCAGCCTCTTCCTCCGGAGGAGGTGCTCCTTCAGTGATCTTGTGAACTCAGTGTCATAGCATCCATGACACAAACTTCTCTCATTAAGCCCACTGGTGGACACCTGACCGGCCAACAGCAGAGGCCAACTCTGAGACTTTGATATGGTACCATTCCCTGAGGTGTCCAGGCTTGTGGAGCAGACATCAATAGGACTTGAAGTCTGGAGTCAGCCTGGCCCAGCTGAGCCTAGCCTAAATTAGCTGAACGGTAACCAATCCGCATACCTGTGAGTGAGAAATGAAACATTGGCTCTATTGAGCCCTTGAGGCTATGGTGCTGTTTGTTATGCAGCAGAAACCTAACATAGTCCCTTTATTAATTCTCACTGAGTTCTCCTGATTTGGTCGTGCCATCTGTTTCCTTTTGGAGCCCTGACTGAATCACTGCCTTTCTGCAGATGACTCAAGGATATATAAATCTCCAGTTCATACCTCTCCTCTCAGTCCCACACCCATATATAGTCAGTGGTCTGCTGGATAGCTCTTCTTGGATATCACGAAAGCACCTGAAACTCAACACTTAATCTTCTGTCACAAACCTGGTGCTCTTTCAGGGGCCCCTCCGTCTCACCCAGCAGCACCACCCACTGAAGACACCTGTGAACTCTCCTTGACACCCACCTCTCTGTCATCCCTGTATTTAAACCGTCACCATGTCATGTTGATTTAACCTCCTAAATATCTCTCAAATCTGTTCCCTTTTCTTTACCACCACCCGCAGCACCATCCCAGCCTAAGCCAACAATATTTCTTACCTAAAATAATCTCCTAATTGGCTCCTCTTCAGTTGGTTTTCCATATAGCAGTCAAAAAGAAAATTTTGAAAATTCTATTTCAATTTTGTCCATGCCCCAGTTGAAGCCCTCCCCCCACCCCCGCCAATGGCTTCCCGTTGCTTTTAGGATGAAGACCAGAATATTTAACATAGGTCTCAAGGCTCCGTGTGGTATGGCCCCTGCTCCCCTGCTTTTCTTCCTCCTCTCTGTTCACTTTATTTGCTATAAAAGGCCATATGGCCTTCTTTATTTGCTATGCACCACCTTACCCCTTGCTGTTCCCTCTCCCTGCAAAGCTCTTTCTCCTTTCTTTGCCTTATTAACACTTACTCATGCTTCACATCTCACCCAAGCATCACCTCTTTAAGGAGGCTCTGTCTCAGCTCCCTAAGTCTGGCTCACAGCATGGGGTATTTTACTTTTGTGTGATTGCTTGATTAATACTGGTCATCCCCCCTGCCCCTACCCACTGTAATGTGACCTTTAAGAGGGCAGAAGCTGTGTCTGGTTTTGGTCATCGTGGAATCACCGCAGAGTCTGGCATACCCTAGGCATTTGGCACCTATTTATTAACTTAATAACTTGGTAAATCAGGTGTTGAGCTGGAATGTCTCTAGAGTTCATGTCAGCTCCAACCTTCTGGGCTTCCTTTCCAGGTTCTGCCCGTAGGATAGAAGAGTGATAGGGAAAGCAGCCAACTGGGGTGAATTAGCAGCCTCCACACAGTCAAAGCCATTGGTTAGAATTTGAAGAAGCCTTCTTCCTTCTCCAAAGATCCTGCTAAGAACAATGTGGTATGTGCCAGCACTTGACTGGCCAGACCATTCTCAAGGAATGCTTTTACACAAGTGCCAGAAAACCAAGTGCCAGAAATCTTGGGACAGAATCTTTTGCCAGGAGGTTTCCTGACTTGTTGAGCTGAGCTGAGAGACAGAGATGGCTCTAAATACCACTGATTAATGACCAAGAGTGATGCTGATCCACTCTGGCACTCTGCTGCTTTTTGTCAAGTGTTCATCCACCCTGCCCCTTTTAGAAAGACCTCAAGTAACTGCTGTCTCGAAACCTCCTTAGATGGTTGGCTTGGCAGGTGCCTAAATATCTTTTGACCCATGCTGAGGTGTTGAGGAAGGAGGGAGAGATAAGTTACTCTTCTAGTTCTTGCATTGTATAATTCTGTTATTTTTAATTCTGAGGATTCCTTTTGCCTTTTAAAGAGTAAACTAGTTACATTTTGACAGCATGGCTTGGATATCACCCAGGGGAAAGAGGTAGGGAATTCCAAGTTCATGAGTCATTCTGCCACCAGAGGTAGAGGCAGTTGTTCAAATCCATATCCTGTGGCAAAGGCAAACTCCTTCTCTCAAGGTCAGATGATGTTCTGAGTCCATACTCAATAGGCAGCCTGCCATTTCCAACAAAGCTTCTCCTGAGGCCAGGGAAGGAGGGCTTGGTGAGGGACCTGGACAATTTGGCCCTTAGAAAGAGGTCTTGCTGTGGTTGTGAATTAAGAATCTAACATCCTTTGTGAGGCAGGAAAGAGGAGTGAGTTCATGGCTGGGCTCTGCGTCTGGCTGTTAAGAAAGATGCATCTGTTTGTAAGATGGAATACTATACAACAATTAAAATGGATGACCCAGAGCCTCACTATCAATGTGGAATAATTTTTTTTTAATTTTTTAAATGTTTATTTATTTTTGAGAGATAGAGACAGAGCACGAATGGGGGAATGGCAGAGAGAGAGAGAGGAGACACAGAATCCAAAGCAGGCTCCAGGCTCTGAGCTGTCAGCACAGAGCCTGACACGGGGCTCCAACCCACAAACCGTGAGATCATGACCTGAGCTGAAGTCGGATGCTTAACTGACTGAGCCACCCAGGAGCCCAACATATACTAATTTTTAAATCATAATGTTGGGGGCATCTGAGTGGCTAAGTCGGTTAAGCATCCGGCTCCAGCTTAGGTCATGATCTCTTGGTTTGTGAGTTTGAGCCCTGTGTCAGGCTCTGCGCTGATAGTGTGGAGCCTGCTTGAGATTCAGTGTCCCCCTCCCTCTCTACCCCTCCCCCACTTGCTCAGTCTTGTGCACGCGTGCGCTCTCTCTCTCTCTCTCTCTCTCTCTCTCTCAAAAATAAATAACTAAACATTCAAAAAAACCCATAACGTTGGAAGGAAACAGCAAGTTGCAGGATACATAGGATATGCTACTATTTATAAAATGTTAAAATATGCAAAAATGTTGTAAATCATTTAGTTTAAATGTACATCCCTAATGATTTATAGTATGATATAATTTATGTAGGATTTATAATATGTATATATATGTGTGATATGCATGTAATAAAAATACAAAAATACACATAAAAATGATAACATCAAATTTGTGGTTGTCTCAAGGGTAGAGGGAATGAGACTGAGAAGGGGGTGCACAGAGGGCTCCAACTATATCTGAAATGTTTTATACCTTAAGCTGGGTGTTTGTTATATTGTTCTGTATACCTTTTGTGTCTCTGAAATATTCCATGATGATTTTGTAAACTTAGAAAGAAATGTTAGGTTTTAGGAGGCTTGAGTATAAAGTCAAACCATGGACTTGTACATTGATTGGGACAGTCTCTTAGTTACGACCACCCAAGTTACCAATATCCCATGAGCAAAATCATCCCTGTGGCCAGGGACTTTCCTCTCAATTGCAGCCAAAACTATAAATACTCCCACCTCTGCTGCTGCATCACTGCCGGGCCCACCCCCGCTCCTTTTCCCTTCTTCTTTCTGTCACTGCTGGGAAGCCTGTGCCTCTGCTCACAGCGTTCTGGACATCTGCCAACTCCTTTTCCTGCCCGGTACGCTCCAATCCCCCAAACTGTAGGAACCCCCTCTTCTGACTGCAGAGTGGAGCTGGGAGTAGAGAAGGCAAGCTGTGTTTCTGTTCTCCCAAGTCGGATCTTAGAGTGGATTCTCACTGGGAAATAGCACTCTATCCAACAGTTGGTTTCCTGGTCATCATTAATACCAGAGTCCCACTTCATTAGGGGTGACCTGGCTCCCAGGGGCCTGCTTGGGAACCAAAGTCGTTCCTAACGAACTAAGGAAAATCTGTTCTGAATTCTAAGACAGATTTTCCAACAAACTTTTGGAACAACACCAAATTTTAAGTTGTCAGTTCCCTATAAAGCCCTAAGGGGCAAAGCTAAGTTTTCCTTGGCTAAAAGGGATGAATCCAAGGAAGCAAGGTTGCTGATTGGTGAAGTAAGACAGGGAACTTCAGGGGAACCCCAAAAGAATTTCCTGGGAACAAAATTATATTATGGCTCACCTGCCCAGCTGCCTGAATCCTTTAGAGTGCCCAGTGCTTCTACTGGAAGCCTTTTTTCCCTCTGCAGCCCCACATATTAAATATGAACATTATATTAACAGACTCCAGTGAGAAGATCTGACAATTTGCCACACAATGTGAATTCTAATTGCTCGAATAATACCGCACAATGGAATAATTTCCTACCCAGTAAAAATGATTCCTCCTTGCCTGAATGATAATATCCTGTTGAAATATAATGCCGTTCCAGACAGTGACTACATAATGTCTGGAGGCTTTTTTTTTTAATATAACCTTTAAATGCTAAGCATTAGAAATAAGGCAGTAGCAAGTGATAAAACATGTTCCGAGATGAAGAGAAGAATTCGTTAGGTCTATGTTGGAATCTACTAATTACCCAATGTCCTTGGATAAAATAGTGAGTCAATAAATTTACAATGCACCAGGCAGTCTTTGCTCTGTTCTTTTAGAGAATATCAGTTGTGTGACAAGAATGGTAATGGATTTTTCCATAAAGTTGGCGCACAATGTAACACCTATATTTGGACAGGTACACCTGCCATGTTGTTAATTTTAATGCCCCAATTTAATCCTTGTTAGATGCATCACTGTACTCATAAAAGCAGATTTTTTTTTCTTTAGAAAAAATGAAATTGCAAGCCATTTTTTCTCCAGTGATCTTGGTGTATAGAGCTCTAGCTTTGAGTGCTCTCTAGGAATACAGAAGAAAGAGAAGATATGGGCCCTGTTGTCAAGGCATTTAGAACACAGGCAATTCTTGGAAGTTCAGAGCAGAAAGGAGCCACACATCAGAAAGATGAAAAAAGTGAGGCCTAGAGAGGGGAAGATGACCTTCCCAAAGTTACAGAGCCACATAATGGAATTGTTCTGATGAAAACCAGGTGTCCACAACTGGAGCCTGATAGCTAGCCTCTTCAGCACCAGCCCTTTACAACACCCATGTTGAAACAGGCGCAATGCTGTGCTAAATTCTGAAGTTTCTGGAAGCCAGGCTGTGTTCCTGGGTACATGGCTTCCTACATGGGGCTCATGGGAGGCTCCTTTGCTGGGTCCCTCTGACTGCAGCTCTTATAATGGGGACCATATACTGTTTTTCCAACTGCCATCCCGTTTTAGCCCCCTGGTTCTGGGACTGAGGTGAAGGGTAGGGGCAGGGGCGCTCTACCTAGACTTTCATTGTTGAATCCACATTCTCTCCAAGAAGTCTTCTTAGGCGAGACTTCAAACTGCTCCAGATTTGACAAATACCACCCCTGTGTCCCTGAAACTCCACTCCTACGTATATCCACAAGAGAGATGTGTACATATGTTTACTAACAGACGTGCACTCAAACATCCATAACTATTCATAATAGCCCCAAGTTGGAAATGACTAAAATGCCTATCAGCTGTAGACGGGATAAATAAACTGTGGAATATTTACACAACAGGATGCTATACAGCAGTGAGAATAAACTATCTACAGCTACATGTAACAATATGATGAATCTCATAAATATGATGTGGAGCAAAAGAAGCCAGGCATTCAAGGGTACACACTGTATGATTCCATTTATATGAAGAACAAAAAGAGGCAAAACTAATCTAGGCTACCAGAGGTCAGGACAGTGATTATCCCTGGGGGGTAGTAGTGACTGAAAAGGTACAAAGGGAAATTAGAGGATGCTGGTAAGCAATGTTCTCATTTCATGGGGATGTTCAGTTTGTGAAAACTCATCAGTCTGCAAGCCTGTTGTTTTTGCACATTTTAAGGGGTGGGTTGAGTTTTGTTTTGAGAGAGACAGAAACAGCACGAGCAGGGGAGGGGCAGAGAGAGAGGAGAGAGAGAGATCCTAAGCAGGCTGCGCACTGCCAGCGCAGAGCCAGATGCAGGGCTCGAACTCACAAAACTGTGAAATCATGACCTGATCCAAAACCAAGAGTCGGACGCTTAACTGACTGAGCCACCCAGGCGCCCCTTTTTGCACATTTTAATGTGTATCATATATTTCAAAAAAGGTTAACAAAAGCTCCAGCCAGACTCCCCCACCTCCCTGGCTCCCACTTATGGGAGTGCTGGCTGATTCCAGTGTAGCCACTCTCTCCCACTGCCACGGGCTGTCTTAACTTAGGCTCCAGTCCTGCTTCCCCAACTACGGGGAACATACAGCAACCTCTTTAAGGGGTCCCCTTAGTGCCCTCTCTCATGAGGCTGGAGGTTAGAGAGCATCTCGCCCCTTCCCCTCATCCCAGGGGCAGGGTGAAGGATACAATAGACTTCTCCAAGGAATCCTCCTCACAAATCCTCTTGCCCTCTCCCCTCTTTTGATGCCCTTATAATCAAAATTGTTGAGGGTATTTGAGAGTCATAGAGTTTCTTGTAAAGTCTGCCTCTGTGCACCTGTCCATACTAGTTTGGGAACATAATATCTCTTGTGTTGGTACAAAACAGCATCAGGAAGGCCCCACTTTAATATCTTGGTACGTAAGTAAATAAGAAATCCATCTACATGATGACTTATCATATTCACATAGCGCTTGGAGTTTATAAAGAGAATTCAGGTCTATTTCCTTAATTTGGTGAGGTGACCTGCCCTGCCTGAAGTCACATAGGTACTACATGAGGATGCCAGAACCCCAGGCCAGGTATTCTGACTCCAGATTTATTCTGCAGTAGTTCAGAATTACCAAATATAGGAAACACTGTTGGTTACCTACCCAAACCCATTTCTCCTTCTAGAATCATCTTCCTATGGCCATGTGCTCATTCCCTCCCACTCCCAGACAGTTAGGGTGATTTCATTCCTTTTGTGAGGGATTTAGGCACAGACATATGATCCAGATTTGGCCAATGAAATCTGAGGGGCCGTCTGCTGAGGAGAATTTGGGGAAGTTTTGCTCACTCTTAGAAAGGAACACAAGGGGCACCTGGGTGGCTCAATCGGTTAAGCATCTGACTTCGGCTGAGGTCATGATCTCACGGTTTGTGAGTTCGAGCCCCACATTGGGCTCTGTGCTGACAGCTCAGAGCCTGGAGCCTGCTTTGGATTCTCTCTCTCTCTCTCTCTCTCTCTCTCTCTCTCTCTCTCTCTGTCTCTCTCTCTCTGCCTCTCCCCTGCTTGTGCTTGCTCTCTCTCTCTCTCTGTCTCAAAAATAAGTAAATAAAACTTAAAAAAAAAAAACACAAGACAGGAAGCATTCCCCTCCCCCAGTCGCCTTTTTTTGTGCCGTGTCTCAATGCTATTTTGTGAGGGTGCAATATTTGAAGCTGCTGCAACCATCTTATGATCATAAGGCACAAATGTGAAAGTAAAACCCACCATCCCATAAAGAAGAAGTGGTTTGTATATACAATGGAATATTACTCAGCCATAAAAAGAATGAAATCTTGCCATTTGCAACAATGTGGAAGAAACTAGAGAGTATAATGCTAAGCGAAATAAGTCAGTCAGAGAAAGACAAATACCATATGATGCCACTCGTGCGTGGAATTTAAGAAACAACAAATGAGCAAAGGAAAAAGAGAGAGAGAGAGAGAAGCCAAGAAACAGAGTCTTAACTATAGAGAACAAAGTGATAGTTACCAGAGGGGAGGTGGGTGGGGGGATGGGTGAATTAGGGGATGGGGATTAAGGATGCACTTGTTGTGATGAGCACTGGGTGTTGTATGCGAGTGTTGAATTGCTGTGTTGTACACACAAAACTAACATAACACTGTATGTTAACTTGAATTAAAATAAAAACTTTTTAAAAACCCAGCATCCTAAAGATGAGGAAATAGTAAGAAAAACAAACAAACACCAAATCCTTGATGATATTCTGCCACTAAATTGACAACTCTGGGACCGCCTACCTCCAAACATACTATATGAATTAATAAATGCCATTATTTTAAAGCCAGTTTTAGCCACATATTTTCTCCCTGCAACCAAAACCATTCTAACCGAAAACAGCAACATTTTAGTACCGTCCTTTATAACATTATTAATACTCATTTGTATTAATGAATATTTGGACATATATGATCCAAATGTGATGATGATGGTGTAGCCACACAGATACCAATCAGAGGAGAGAGAACACAGGGTTCTAGGGTAGGAGGAGACAAATAAGGCACTAGAAATAGAGTGAATAGGTGGCCAAAAAAGGATGGAATCCACTTCACCAGGTTGGAGACTGAGCTAAAAGAAAGCCATAAGTAGCTAAAGCTAAGCTAAACTACACACAATACATTTCCCCTCATACCAAGCTGATTGTACAGTTTATGGATTAGACTTCCCCCCAGAAGGAGTTGTACTGTTTCAATGTACATCCTCAAACTGGAAAAAAAAAAAAAAACTATTAAAGAGCACTGGACAATGTTTCTTATAGTTAGCATTACTGAAATTATCTATTTGGTTCTTTCCATTTTTTTTCTCTTTAATGGGCCAGATAACTGGGGATAAATAGTATTTAAGAGGTTGAGACTTATTGGGTGATAACACCGTACCAGACATCGTGCCAGGGACTCTATAAAATATTTTCTATTTTAATCTTTATGGCAACTGTGGGAGATACTGTCAGTTGCCTGTGTAGTATCCATTTTGTCCTTCTTCCTTGCCCCTCTCACAATGCTTGCACCAGACAGCAGCACCACCCCCCACCCAGCCCCCGGTAGAAGAGGGGTTACTCAGCATGGCAATAGCCCTCTACCGAGAACTCTCTTCCCAAATCGTCCTTCCTCATGTGGCTCTGGTTTTGTTCAGGGTGACAACATTCCCAAGTAAAACCATGACCTTTCCCGACTTCTTTCAGGGAGCTGGTGATAGAGTCTTAGACAATGAGAAATAGGCAAAATTGCTGCTTGGGGTGCTCAGGAAATTTTTTTTTTATCATTTTATTATGTTTTTAAAATGTTTATTTTGAGAGAGTGAGAGAGAGAGAGAGAGAGAGAGAGAGCGCAAGCATGAGCGGGGAAGGGGCAGAGGGAGAGGGAGAGAGAATCCCAAGCAACTCTGTTCTGTCAGCCCAGAACTTGATGCGGGGCTTGATCTCACGAACCGTGAGATCATGACCTGAGCCGAAATCAAGAGTTGGATGCTTAACTGACTGAGTCACCCGGGCGTCCCTTTTTTAAACATTTTAAAGGAGCACAAAAATATGTATGCAGCTTGTATTTGCTCCCTAGTGACATTCATAGAGAGGGTATGCACTACGGAGATCTGGGTTTATGAGAAAAATTGGACTGTTAGGAACTCCATTACACAGTTTTCATGGGCATACATATGTGTGGACATATATGCAAATTTTCCAAGTGTTTATGACATGATTTTTAAATCTGACAATAAATAGGTAAGATCAAATTGTACCCACAAGTGACTTAATATTGGTGAACACAGTGCCTTTGCTCTTCTGTACTTACATCACAGAGCCAAGGCGCATGGGGCCAAGCATACTTTGTGAAAGTTACACACATTTCATTTTGTAATGTGGACACTTCACAGTAAATAAACTGAGAGCAAGAACATTTTGAAAATAGTGCCAGGGGGCTGGTATGCCATTTTAGGTATCCATAAATGTAAATTTAAGCACAGCATGGTCTCATTTTTTTCATACAATTTCCCCTAGATTTGTTTGTTTGTTTGTTTGTTTGTTTTTTTAATTTCCCCTAGATTTTAGTTTTGTTTTTTTAAAGATTTTTTTTAATATTTTATTTTTAAGTAGTCTCTACACCCAACGTGGGGCTCAAACTCATGACCCCAAGATCAAGAGTCACATGCTCTACCAACTGAGCCAGCCAGGTGCCCCTAGTTCTTACTTTTTATTTTATCACAAATTGATTTTAAGCATGTTTTAAACACACAATGGCCTGGTTTCCCTTTTTGAAAAACTTCATTTTTAAAAATGAAAACTTTATTTTTAAAAATTGACACAACATTGTATTAGTTTCAAGTATACAAGGAAAGCCTTTTAATGGAGAGCTAATGGAGCTTGCTTGTCTCTTTGGCCCTTTGCCCCTTGTCCTTTGCCATTCTTCCTGGAATGTGGATGCAATAATCAGAGGTAAAGCAGCCATCTAAGAAGCAGAAAGAAAAAAGCCAAGCATGATTGCGCCCAAAGCAAGGAGGAGCCTGGTTGCCCATGGTGCTATGGAGACATTATACTAACCCTGGGCTGCATTCCCCTAAACTTCTTCATTATGAAAGAAAAATATACTCTTGTTGGTTAAACCTCTGTGGTCAATTTCCTATTCTATGCAGTTGAATACATGCTAATTCATATAGTTGTACACTGAAGTCTACCTTTTTAAAATTTATGAAATTTATCATGCACAGAATGGTTGAAATTCATATGTAGGATTTGAATATGATCAAATCTACCTCCTCCTGGAACCCACTTCATTCTGTTCCCCCCTCCCCCACCCAGAGGAGCCGACCATTCTGATTTGTGGCAATATTTTTTCCCAGTTCATTGCCATCCCTTTAAAAAATGAGTCTTTTGTTCTTATTTTTAAAAAAGTAATGAGTTTCCTTTCCCATATTCTATTATGACAATAAATAAGATGTTTAAAAAAGCAAAACCCTACAGGGACAAAGAGATTGGGAGAGAAAAACAACAAAATCTCAGTTGCAAGAAAGCAGATGGACAAGTCATTGTTGATCCAACAGATCACAAGAGGCTAACTCCCAAGTTTCTCATGGGGGTTAGGGAGACCAAGAAGCAAGATAATTTCTGGTGTGAAACTCCAGAAGGGCTCAGGATTTGGAGGCGACCCATACCTCTGGAAGTGGGGTGTAAGTGGGGCTGGAAAACAAGAGGTTTCATTGAAAGTAGGTGTAATGGTCAGGATCTGGTCAGGAACCAGAAAAACCCTACCAATTATTTGAACAGAAAGAATTTAATATAAAGAATTGTTAATTAGACATAAAGTTGGACTCTAAGATATCATGGAGACAGTAACTACAGGAAGCAGCTACCATTCCCAGGCTGCAGGGGGTGGGGGAAGGATGGAATTATTAGAACCTACAAGCTTGGAGGAGGAGCCCATGGGGCTGGGACCCAGACCCCTGAGGAGTGATTCCTGTTCAGCCAGTGCTGGTGTCTCTGGTGCAGGGGGCACCATGAAGCTGGTTCTGAGTGTCAGAAAAACTGCAAACTGACTTAAACTGTTGCTGCAGGAAGGAACCCCTGCTGGAGCGAAGAAGCATTGCTGGGAGGCTGCTCACAGCAGTAGGAAGATAATAAGCAACGTGATCCTTCTTTCCCCAGCCTTCCGGGTTCCCTCTATTGCCCTCCGTGGGTAGAGTCTAACCAGGGATAGCTGGCCGAATTACTATGGTTTGAAGAGTCTCAACACCAGTGATGCAAAGCTGAGTACGGAAAGGTTGGGTTTAGAGTTGAGAGACAATGACATAATAACAGGCAATGTTGGTAGTAGAAGCAAAGTTAAACCCAGATCTCTATCCTCAGCAAAGCAACTGCTGCTCCCCCCAACTCTAGCTGAATACTAAGGTGTATTCTCTGGAGAGTAGAGGGTCTCTGGACTGGGGGACATTAAGCACTGTTGAGGGTGGGATCCTGTATTGAAAATAGGGATTAAACAAAGGCTTACTGAACCTCTGGACCTCAGCCCTCTTCTCCCAAATGACCTTCACTAAAAGTTAGGTATATATTCTCCAGACGGGATTGGAAGCTTCTCTGAGAATTTGACAGCCCAAGACAAAAGACATAAATATCCTGGTATCAGTATAAGGGTCTAGCTAGATGATAGTGAAATTTATAATCAATGGCCCCCACCAAGCTCTCTTCCAATCAGGCTTTTCAGTTATAATATTATTTTTTAAAGGATTTTCTTTCTTTCTTTTAAATATTTTTTTTTCAACGTTTTTTATTTATTTTGGGGACAGAGAGAGACAGAGCATGAACAGGGGAGGGGCAGAGAGAGAGGGAGACACAGAATCGGAAACAGGCTCCAGGCTCCGAGCCATCAGCCCAGAGCCCGATGCGGGGCTCGAACTCACGGACCGCGAGATCGTGACCTGGCTGAAGTCGGACGCTTAACCGACTGCGCCACCCAGGCGCCCCAATATGTATTTATTTTTGAGAGAGAGAGTGGGAGGGGCAGAGAGAGAAGGAGACAGAAGATCCAAGCAGGCTCCGTGCTGTCAGCACAGAGCCCAGTGCGGGCCTTAAACTCATGAACCACGAGATCATGACCTGAGCCAAAGTTGGACACTTAACCCACTGAGCCACTCAGGTGCCCCTCAGTTATAATCTTAAATGTGAGCAAGATATCCTGGGACTACCACACATCTTGGGAAACTCTCTAAGGTACAAGACAGAGGCCAAACATTGAGGGGGAAAAAGAACCTGGAGGAAACAGAGACTATGCTGAGAGATACCATTTTTGATATTTAATATTTTCTGAAAAATAAGATACTACAACCAAATAAAAAGGAAACCAATCTAAAGGAAACATTTAGAGAATAGGAAAGAACTCTTGGTAATTAAAAATAAGGTAGCAGAAATGAAAAACTCAATAGGAGGACTGGAAGCTAAAGTTGAAGAAATCTCCTAGCATGTGAAGCAAAAAGACAAAGAGATGGAAAATAGGAGATAAAAGATAATAAGAGCACCGCGTCGGGCAAGAAGGTCAACATATGAATGAGTTCCAGAATAAGAACACATGGAAAATGGAAAGGCAGAAATCATTGAAGAAATAATTCAAGAAAATTTCTCTGACTTGAAGGATATCAGTTTCCAGACTGAAAGGGCTCACTGTGTGTCGAGCGCAAAGGCTAAGTAAAAAACACAACTATATCAAGGCACATGGTCATGAAATTTTAGAATACAAGGGACAAAGAGAAGATCCTATAAGCTGCAGGAAAAAATTTGTTAAACCAGGCTGGAGCCGACCTCAGGAATCTTTGTTGGAGCCTCAATGTGCTGCCCAAGTACTCTGGCAATAATCATAGGCAACTAAAATAAATAGCTATCATTTATCAAGCACTTTACACATGCAATCTCTCTTAATTTTATAAAGATCCAACAAATCAGATGATCCTATCCCAGTTTTACAGATGAGGAAATTGGAGCTCTAGAAGGTACGTGATTTGGATAAGTTTAACACAACTATTAAGAGTTAATAACAGGGGCACTTGGGTGGTTCAGTCAGTTGAGCATCTGACTTCAGCTCAGGTCATCATCTCGAGGTTCATGAGTTTGAGCCCTGCATCAGGCTCACTGCTGTCAGCGCAGAACCTGCTTTGGATCCTCTGTTCCCCACCCCACCCCACCACCACCACCACATCTGCCCCTCCCCTGCTCACGCTCTCTCACAAAAATAAGCATTTTTAAAAAAAGAGTTAATAATAATAATAGCTTAACATATATTAAATGCTTACTATGTGCCAGACTCCATGCTGTAAATTGGTGGCCTATCAGCAGCCACATCCCTTACCTGCTGACAGAATCCCAACTTTGTTCAGATATCTGTTCCTCAGGAAAAGGGACCACATCTCCAGCATGATGGTCCAAGCCAATCAAGATGATCTTATTCCCCTTTGTTGGTGATTGAATTAAAGGCAGTTTTCTGAGCCAGCTCTGGCCAAAGATATGGGAAGGGAAGTCAGTGAGAAATTTCTGTGAAGTGTTTTTTCATTTTAAGAAAGACACAAAAGAGGGGCACCTGGGTGGGTCAGTCATTTAAGCATCTGACTTCAGCTCAGGTCATGATCTTGCAGTCCGTGGGTTTGAGCCCCGTGTCAGGCTCTGTGCTGACAGCTCAGAGCCTGGAGCCTGTTTCGGATTCTGTGTGTGTCTCTCTCTCTCTGCCCCTCCCCCACTCACTCTCTCTCTCCCTCTCCCCCCCCCCCTTTCTCAAAAATAAGGAAACATTTTTTTTAAAAAAAAACACATAAAAAGATGACTCTCTTCTGCTACTGTGTATTGTAGTGTTTGGATATGATGCCTGAGCCTATGGCAGCCATCTTATGACCATGAGAGGAGACAGCCTCCAAGCTGAGGCTGGAAGAACATAAAGATGGAAAAAATGTAGGCCGTTGATGAGCTAACCAATCATGAAACTTCTCTCCTTTTGGACTTCTTGTTACATGAGATAATAAATTTTCCTTATTATTTCAGGAAAAAAAATTAGTTACATAGGGTCATGTGCCAGAATGGGTCTGAACTTCTCAACAGCAGCACTTGGCACCTAGAAGGCAATGGAATGAGCAATGCCTTCAGAATGCCAAAGAAAATAATTTCTGACCTACAATTCTATACCTGAAAAACAATCAGTGAATGTGAGGGTAAAGGTATTTTCAGATATGCAAAGTCTCAATAAATTACTTCCCATGCACCCCATTCTCAGAAGCTACTGGAGCTGCTCCATAAAAACAATGGATAGAACCAAGAAAGAGAGGGGTGACTGGGTGTCTCAGTCAGTTGAGCGTCCAACTCTAGATTTTGGCTCAGATCATGATCTCACCTTTATGGGGTTGAGCCCTACATCGGGCTCTGTGCTAAGCATGGAGCCTGCTTACAATTCTCTCTCTCTCCCTCTGCCCATCTCCCCCACTGATGCTTTCTCTCTTTCTCTCTCTCTCTCTCTCAAAGGAAGGAAGGAAGGAAGGAAGGAAGGAAAGAAAGAAAAGAAAAAGAACCAAGAAAGAGAAACCTATGGGAACCAAGAATGTAACGAGATAGAGGGACAGGATTATCAAAGATGATAGTAAAAGGAAACTTCAAGGCAGCAGCTGAGCCCCAGGAGTAAAAAGCGACCAATATAGAGTGGAGTAGATCAGATCTATCCAGGAAAGAGTTCTTCAAGAAGATGAAATTGATGGAGTACTTGATGAATTTCAGCATATTGAAAGGAGATTTAGACAATGAGGGAAGATTGGGGAATGAATTCATTATAAGTAGATAGGAAACAACACAAGTGAGAAAAACAGACAGCTATTAATTACAGGAAAATGAAAAAGTTGAGCAAGCAAAGAAAAGTAATCAATGGGCTGGGGCACCTGGGTGGCTCAGTCACTTGAGTGTCCAACTCTTGATTTCAGGTCATGTCCCAGGGTCATGGGATCGAGCCCCATGTCGGGCTCTGTGCTGAGCATGGAGCCTGCTTAAGATTCTCTCTCTCTCAAAGACAGATACCATATGTTTTCACTCTTATGTGGATCCTGAGAAACTTAACAGAAACCCATGGGGGAGGGGAAGGAAAAAAAAAAAGAGGTTAGAGTGGGAGAGAGCCAAAGCATGAGAGACTCTTAAAAACTGAGAACAAACTGAGGGTTGATGGGGGGGTGGGAGGGAGGAGAGGGTGGGTGATGGGTATTGAGGAGGGCACCTTTTGGGATGAGCACTGGGTGTTGTATGGAAACCAATTTGGCAATAAATTTCATATATTGAAAATAAATAAATAAATAAATAAATAAATAAATAAATAAATAAAGTATCCTTTTCCAAAAAAAAAAAAAAGATTCTCTCTCTCTCTTTCTCTTTCCCTGTGCCCCTCCCCCACTTGTGCTCATGTGTACCTGCGTGCACTCTCTCTCTCTCAAAAAAAAAAAAGAAAAAAAGTAATTGTGGAGTACTACATAGCTTAGCCAGGAATTACATTTACATAATCATAATAATATAAAGAATGAATATTGGTTTAGCCCAATGATGATATATCTCTATTGGGAAGCTTGGGAAATGGAAAGTGTGGCTATATGTGGTGACCAAGGAGGGGGAATCCATGCAAGAGCAAAAAACCTTCATTTTTCAAATTGAGACATAGGTAGATAATGCCTATACCACACAAAGCAAGAGTTATCATTATAAGTGTGTTATTTAGTGATGTGAAGGGAAATACCAAAAGAAACAGCTAAAAAGGAAGCAAATGGTTGCCTTTGGGGAATGGAAAATGGAGGTGATGGGGTGTGGAAGACTGTTCTTTTTTTTCATTATTAGCCTTGTAGAACTGATTGATTGTCTAGGAGTTTGGATAACTTTAGTAAAAATTAAAAATATATTTAAGACATAAAAACCAAAAAAATATTTTTCATAAAAAGAGCCAACCACTAACTCCAAGGCAAATACAAGTTATTTAAGAAAATAAAAAACACTAAATGTGCTCAGCCGTGAATGCTAGTTACATAATTTGCCTTCCAGATTCATCCAACCGTCTCTACCTGCCCTGTGCCCTGGAAGCAGACCTCTATGGACTCCACCAACAGGCCCCCATGCCCTCTGGCTTCCAGGTGAGTTCTTCCCCTGGGAAGCTTCAGCAGGAGATCAGAGGGAGGAAGGAAGTTGAGTCGAGGGTATGTGGTTCCCTGTCTGTCTTCCTAGCATGATTGTCTCATGCTAGGGTTGCCTGCATGCCCTCAAAATGTTTACATTTGCTATCAGGTGGCTCTCTCTATACACTTCTAGATCTCCAGGTCCTTTGCGCCCAGGTGTGGTAACGGAGCCCCTACAGTTCTAGCAGCCCTATTCCTGTGGTTTTCCTGTACCCTGCCCACACTTTTACAAATGGTCCCTTATTAATTCTTCTCCAATTACCCTACTTGAGTGTGCCATCTATTTTTTGCTGGGACCCTGACTGATACATACAACCATGATAATATAAATAATGAATGTTGACTTAATCAGAAACTCATTGGGAGGTAAGGAGGGGAAATATGTGAATATTTGAAGAAGGTACACAAAAGGGAGCTAAGTCCTCATTTTCCATAAGAAGAAAATATATAGATATATAATATATATAGATATACAAAAATATATATAAATATATAATATATATATATAAAATATATATAATATAAATATATATAAAGAATATATTGTTACTTAGAAATATGGAAGTAAGTCCCAGAGGAAATAACAAAACGGAGTCGAGGAAATGAAGATACTTTTGATTTGTAATTTGACTACCTGAGGAATAGATTCTAAAACTGTGTTTGTTGGGCTGTGGTTCAAGACTCATTAGTAGGTCTTTGAAATTGATTTGGTATCAGTCAATTATCTTATTAATTAGAAGAGAGTAGAAATTATCAACGTTTATCACAAGTAGTGAGAGTAAATATTATTTTGTTAAATGGCTTGGTTTTATATTCCTGTGCATGCATGTGTGTGTATATTCCTGTGTGTGTGTGTGTGTGTGTGTGTGTGTGTGTGCACGTGCACAATATCAAATGTATTTCTTATTGTGGTTTGAGCTCAGAAAAGCTTGAAAGTCACTATTCTAAAAGATGGATTGGTGGCTGAAGACAGGGCAGAGAAGTAAATATCTTAACCAAGTGGAGTTAAAGGGTCATGTTATTCCCTGTGGATGCAGTCACATTTCAAATGGCTGACAGGAATAATAATTCACTGCCTTTGTGTGAGGCCCTGCCAGGTTAACAGTCCCACATGTAGCTCTTATTATATTCGCCCTGTGCATTATAACGTTCTTGGCTCAGCAGCTAATAAAGAAATAAATCCAGAACCTCTCTGGTGGGATGATATATTGCTTTATCATGGAAGCCACTACCGACAAAAAAGATATATAATTGTTCAGGATGGGGGAGGAGCACCATAATAAGGTTAAGAAGCAAGAATAAAAATTATAATACAGTAGGAAATAGGATGGACACCCGACTTGTTTCCAATGAACCAATACTTAAACTACAAGCCAGGTGATTCCAGGCTTAACCTAACAGAATTCCTAGAATGTAAAACCAAAAACACCATCTCACAGGCATGAGGTCCAGACTGGTGAAATAAATTGAAAAAGTGTGCTATTTTCAAATTTGCATGAAGGTACCATTTTATCATATACAGTTGGAACTCTATATAGTTCTGGAATTCCAACTATATTTATTCTATGAATTATGTAATTATATGACTATCTACACTGAAAGGAAGGTGAGGAACTAAACCACAGTTTTCCCACCAACTTGCATAAAGTGAATGACAGGTACCAGTGAAAAACCAATAATTCCCATGAAGCCTTCAGAATTCTAAACACAAATGACAAGTGCAACAGTTTTTAATCATGAGAATAAACCCTTAAAGTACATTTTTGATTGTAACAACTAGTTGTGAATGGATCATCAATTAAAAGTTGGCCCTTGGGAAGGGAAGGAAAAATAAGATAAAAACAGAGAGGGAGGCAAACCATCAGAGACTCTTAAATACAGAGAACGGACTGAGGGTTTCTGGAGGGCAGATGGGTAGGGGGATGGGTTCAATGGGTGATAGGCATTAAGGAGGGCGCTCTTCGGGATGAGCACTGGGTATCCTATGTAAGAGATGCATCACTGGGTTCTACTCCTGAAGCCTGTAGAGTTATTTAACTTGAATTTAAATTAAAAAAAAAAAAAAGAAGTTGGCCCTTACACAATGGGATATTCAGGTCTCATGACAGTGTGAGGGTGAAAGGGAGTCTGAGGGGTTGTCCCCAGAGCTCTGGTCTCAGGAAAATGTTGCCACTCCTCTTGAGAATTCAGAAGCAGCAAGGAAGTTGTGCTCACCAATGTCATCACATCCTTTTTCTTCAGAGGGCAATATGAACAGAAAGGGTCGACTGACGTGAAGGCTGCTTCTCTGCTTCTCGTGCTCTCACATCCAGTGGTGCTGCACCATGCCTGTGTGCTCACCTCGGAGCCAGGCACCACAAAGAGCCAAGAGAAAGAGGAGATGGGGCTCCACTCTCAAGGAGTTTTCAGTCTTGTTAGGTATCAGTGAAACAACCAGACCATGATGTCAGGTGGCATCTGATAAGGACATTAATTGTGTGAATTAAGAAATAAGTTCAGGGGCGCCTCAGTGGCTCGGTGGGTTAAGTGTCCGACTCTTGATTTCAACTCAGATCACGATCGCACGGTTCGTGAGATTGAGCCCCATGTCAGGCTCTGCAATGGCAGTGCAGAGCCTGCTTGGGATTCTCTGTCTCCCTCTCTCTCTGCCCCTCCCCTGCTCACTCTCTAAGTTTCTCTCTGTCAAAATAAAGAAATAAACATTTTAAACAGAGAGAGAGAGAGAAATAAGTTCAGCTAGAGAGATCTGTGTCCCTGGCACCATTGTGTAACATGTTTGGGGCAGTCCTGCCACCTTTGAGGGGCTGTGGAATAGGGCGAGGCTCTTATTCCTACAGCGCATTGGGACAGGCCTCACCAAATGAACACAAGGGCCGACGTGCACTTTTGTGCTCATTGCCAAATCCCACCAGCCTTAAGAGCTGATCTGTTCAGGATCTCAAAATCCCAAATTCCTGCCTGTCTTGAGCTACCACTTATCTCCTGATAAGCTATGGAAGGCTGGGTTATGAGAAGTAGGGATCAGGAAAACCAAGTCTCACAGTCCCCACCAGGCCTATCTTGTGTCTGAAGCACCCACACAGTGATGGTGGGAATACACAACCACAAGGCAGACGCATCAGGCAGGTTCTTTGTTGCAAACAACATCCATCCTGATAGGTTAAACAAAAAGGAATATATTGAGGGGTAGTAAGAGGGGGCTCACAGAATCACTAGGGTGGTGAGAGAATCAGGCCTGTAAGCCTGAACTGTGCTGTCAGACTGCTCCCACTGCTGGGTGAGAGCTCTGTAGCTTACGGGGCTGGTGCTGGGCGTGGGATGCTCCCCCTAGGATCTCTGCCACCACTGCCCCGGAGGCTGGAAGTCTCTTCTTCAGGCTCTGCTGCCCTCACTAGAATGGATTCTGTGCCATCCCTCTGCCTTCACTGTCTTCCAAAGCAAACGCTCATGGGAGCATCATTGCATACCCACACCATAGCTGCAAGTATATCTGAGAAACTAAGTGTTTGCCTTCTGCCTTGGGAGGCAGGATGTCCAAAATCATCCTAACACAGGGAGGGTGGGCAGAGGCACCAGGCAGCCAAACAGCATGGAAAAAGTGTTCGTTTGTTAAATGAGCCTGAGGCAGGACGTCACACATTGTTCCTAGGTCCATGTTGTTGACCTCTCTACACACCACCTCAGTGACATTTGAAATCAGGCATTTCCCATCCGTTGGGACCCAGTGACTCTCTTCTTGATCTTCCAAGGTCATAGGATGGTTGTGCGGGTGGGATAACCCAAGGCAGCAGCGATGGCAGCAGGCAGCAGGAGCTAAAAAGGGACACGTGGCTTAGGAAGTGCCCCCCGACACACGCACCACACCAGTGATGTTCTGTGCTGACGTCAGTCACTGAGGAAAATCCTGGATCACGGTTCAGATGCTTGTTTTCCTGATAAAACCAGACACTAAAACAGGACTTCGGTTTCTTCTTCAAAGCTGGAACATAAGGTCTCAGCGAGGATCATCGGCTGTATTAGTTTCCTGTGGCTGTTGTAACAAATGACCACAGACTTGATGGCTTAAAACAACACACATTTATTCTCTCACGGTTTTGGTCTGAAATCAGTATTAGTGGGCCAAAGTCAAGATGCGGGCAGGGCCATGCTCCCTCCAGAGGCTCTAGGGGAAGAATCCTTTCCTGTCTCCTCCAGCGTCTGTGGCTGCTGGCGTTTCTTCCTTGGCTTGTGGCCACATCACTACAATTTCTACCTCTGTTTTCACATTACCTTCTATGTGTGTAGAATCTCCCTCTGCCCCTCCCTCTTATAAGGATAAATGCAATTGCATTTAGGGCCCACCTACCTAATTTAGGACAGTCTCTTCATCTCAAGACCCTTAACTTAATCACAGCTGTAAAGACCCTTTTTCAAAATAAGGTAACATTCACAAGTTCTGGGGATTAGGACCTGATATCTTTGGAGAAGATTATCCAGGTTACTATAGTGGTAGTTGAGAGCTGTAGAAGATAGGACTAGAAGAATCAGGCAAGACAGGGGTTAATAAATTAAGTGCACTATTGTTAGGAATGTAAATTAGTGCAGCCACTATGGAAAACCGTATAAAGGTTTCTCAAAAAATTAAAAATAGAGCTACCTTGGGGCACCTGGGTGGCTCAGTCAGTTGGGCATCCAACTTTTGATTTCAGCTTGGGTCATGATCTCAAGTTCATGAGATCAAGCCCCGTGTTGGACTCTGCGCTGATGGCACAGAGCCTGCTTGGGATTATCTCTCTCCCTCTCTCTCTGCCCCTACCCTGCTTGTGCTCACTCTCTCTAAATATTAATCAATAAATACGAAAAAAAATAGAACTACCTTATGATCCAGCAATTCCACTTCTGGGTATTTATCCAAAGAAAATGAAAACACTAATTTGAAAAGATATATGCCTATATGTGTATTGCAGCATCATTTACAATAGCCAAGATATGGAAGCAACCTAAGTGTCCACCATAGATAAATGGATTAAGAAGATGTGGACACACACATGCACACACACACACACACACACACACACACACACACCCCGAATATTACTCAGCCATGAAAAGGGATGAGATCTTGCCATTGGCAATAGCATGGATGGACCTAGAGGGTCCATAATATGCTAACAAAATAAGTCAGACAGAGAAAGACAAATACCATATGATTTCACTCATATGGGAATCTAAAAAACAAAACAAGGAAACAAACAAATAAACAAAAAAACAGAGACAGACTCATAAATACAGAGAACAAACTGGTGGTTGTTAGAGGGGAGAGAGGTAGGGGGTTGGAAAATAAATGCAGGGGACTAAAAGGTACAAAACTTCTGGTTATAAAATAAATGAGTCATGGAGATGAAACGTACAGCATAGGCAATGTAATCAAGATTGTAACCGTTTTGTATGGTAACAGATGACAACTAGACTTGCTGTAATGTATATAATTGTCAAACCATCATGTTATACATCTGAACCTAATATTGTATGCCAACTGTACTTCGATTAATTTTTTTAAAGAAGCTAAAAAATTATTATGTTGTCAGCTCCTTTCCTAAATCCCCTCAGCCAACCTTTAGCATCCTCAGAGTTTGGCAAAACCAAATGAACCCTGCCTCTAGACTTAGTTCTTTAGTGTGATTAATCCCTTTGACATGAAGTTGGCTTCAAAGGCAGCACAAGTAAAACCGTTTGGAAAGTAAAACAAAGGTCGTTAAGAACATCATCTCTTGAGAAGTACAGACACAAACCAAGGTTCGGTGTCTCATATTTGTTCAGTACTGACTTTAGACAACTGATTTTTGCTGGCTCAGCTATGGCTAACTACAAGCTAGCACCAAGGATTTGTCTAGGATGCTGGGATGGAGTCTGCCATCCCCAGTGGTGTGACCTTGGGCAAGCTCTTCAGCTCTCTGTGCCTATTTTTCTCATCTCTAAAATAAGGATAATAATAATAATACCTCATAGAGTCGTTATAAGCTTGAAATGAGCTAGTGTATATAAAGAATATGTTGCGTACAGTAAGCATTGAACAAATGTTAGCCTTTGTTGCTTTTGTAATGGTTTTTATTACAGTTTCCATGCTATTTTATCTAATTTTGTAATGAAAATATAGTATCTGGGGCACCTCGGTGGCTCAGTCGGTTAAGCGTCTGACTCTTGATCTCGGCTCAGATCATGATCTCATGGTTTCATAAGTTCGAGCCCCACCTGGGCTCTGTGCTGACAGTGCAGAGCCTGCGTGAGATTCTCCCTCTCTTTCTGCCCCTCCCAATTCACACACACTCTCTCTCTGTCTCTCTCAAAATAAACATTATATATATATATATATATATATATGTAGTATATATATATATGTAGTATCTATGAGCCAAACCATATAAAAGGGGATTTTAAAACTATATGAAATGAGTTTACCAGGGCATATCTACAAAAGTAGAGATTTAAACATTAAAGTTTATTGAACTGAATGAAAGGAAAATAAAAGCCCAAAGTTATGGCCTCAAATATATTAAGTGATATTTTTTGTGTGTCATAATGTCTCAAATACAATGGCAAGAATTCTTCTCCATATGAAAGGCTTTTACAGACCTCAATATGTAGAGTCTATCTCCTGGGCTAAAAATACCTTCTTTCATAATTTTTTCAACATACGCATTTTCATGCAGGACAGTAGGAACAGCTTTATTAGCAACATTTATCAGTTAAATAGGAAGCTGTCCCAAATATCGTGGACTGCACATTTCACCCTAATCAAGTGGAATCTACAAGCAGATATTTAACTTATATTTCTGTTTATATATTCCCAAGAGTTTTTATTTGTTTAATAGAGCCCACAGTGTGGCTGGTAATTGGAAATGTTGACTGAACCAGGTTGCCTTGTACAAAAGACTTATGAAATTTTATCCTAACTGTGAGTCGCAAAAGCCCTTTTAAACAAATTAATGGCCACTGATGGAAATAATCAGGGACTATGAACAAAATCTCAATCATTTCATTAATTTTCTCCCCTATTCTTATCCTACTATAGTGTTATTGTTTTAAAAATTCAGTACAAGACTTTATATTTAACATTATTTTTGTTGATTGCTGGTATATTCTGACACATTTAAAAAATTGCAACATAGCAAAAATTTCATTAAACTGTGATTAGCATGATCAATACAAAACATAGAACATATCAGTAGGATTTCTACTCTCCAGTGTTTACAAAAGCAGCTTAGTAAGTTGAGACTGTGCATGGAGACACTATTTTAATATATTTTTGTCTTTGTTGTGGTCTCTTAAAACATGATTTATAAAATATTATTTTCTAGTGAGCTCAGATTTGTGAATGGAAGGAGTTAGGATCCCGCTAAAATCAGGTAACAGATGTATCTAATTTTAACTACAGAGGATTTAGAAAAGCAAAGTTGGGCTCTTTTCAAGCTAATATTTCCGGGTAGACATTTGGAGGGTTTGTTTTTTCCCTTTAAATTAAAAGAGGAAAAAAGGCTTTGATGCCTGGTAGAGTAAGAAATCTCTGAGTGGTGTTTATTATCTTGGAAGAGTTTTGCCTTTTAAAAGATTTAATGTGAGTTTAAATACATATTCTTGTCAAGCCTGGAGAGTTGGTGACTGGCAACCATTACATATTGGTGATTGTTTTTCAGTTGCATTTATATGTTTATATTCTTCTAAATGTTAGTTCTCAGATATTCTATGTTCTTTTTTTTTTTATATCTTAGTTTGGATTCTCCAGAAGCTGGCTGTGGGGCAAGGGTTTAAGAGCAAATAGTTTATTTGGGAGATAAAGGAAAACATTGGTAGGGGAGTTAGTCCATGAAGGGAGGTCATAAAATGGTGGATTATCCAGCAAGAAACAACTCTGGACCACTGGGGCCTAATCCCATTGTAGAACTCTGGGAAAAGGTATAGAACATGACCCTCAGAGTCTTCCGACATTGGGAGTGAGGGAGCCGGGGTATTTATACACTAACAAGCCATAGCCTTTGGTTGAGGGTTGCTCAAGAGACTGTCAAAATCCTTGGCACTTTGGCACTTCCAGGCTGCCATACTGTGGACCAAACCCTTGGCAGATTCAGGTAGTTGGAGTACACGGAAGTGGGGGCCTGAGGGTGTAGGGTAGAGCACCAAGAGCATCTTGTACAGGTTACCACAGAGCATCTCTGTGGTGAATGAATTGTTGCATATAAAGAATTTATTCATATTTAGTTTTTAAAGTTTATTTATTATTTTGAGAGAGACAAAGTGAAAGTGGGAAAGAGGCAGAGAATGAGGGAGAGAGAGAGAATCCCAAGCAGGCTCTGCACCGCCAGTGCAGAGCCCTGTGCGGGGCTTGAACTCACGAACCCATGAGATCATGACCTGAGCCATAGTCGGATGCTTAACTGACTGAGCCACCCAGGCACCCTGTTGCATATAAAGAATTTAGAATAATGCCTATCAGACTATAAGGATTCAAGGTTAGTTCAGGTGTTTTGATAACATTTACTTTCTTTTTTTTTTCCTTTTAATATGTCATGAACCATCCTTTCTTGTTGTTTGAGGACTTCTCTTTCTCTGCACTTTATTTTTATTTTTGGCTTAGACAACAGAAATTTATTTTCTCATAGTTCTCAGAGGCTGGAAGTCTGAGATCAAGGTGTTGATAGGGTTGATTCCATCTGTGGACCAAGACAGAAAGGATTTCTTCTAAGCCTCTCTCCTTGACTTGTATGTGGCCATCTTGTCCTGTGTCTGTTCATATCATCTTCCCTGTGTACACGTCTGTTGTCTAAATTTCTTTTTATTTTTTATAAAGACACCAGTCATATTGCATTTGCACCCACCCTAATGAACTCATTTTAATTTAATTATTTCTTTAAAGAGTCTATCTCCAGGGGCACCTGGGTGACTCAGTTGGTTAAGCATCTGACTTCGGCTCAGGTCATGATCTCATGGTTCGTGGGTTCGACCCCATGTCAGGCTCTGTGTTGACAGCTTGGAGCCTGGAGCTACTTCGGATTCTGTGTCTCCCTCTCTCTCTCTGCTCCTCCCCCCATTTGAACTCTGTCTCTCTCTCAAAAATAAATAAGCAGTTTAAAAAAGAAGAGTCTATCTCCAAATAAGGTTACATTTTGAGATACTAGGGGTTAGAGCTTCAACACATGAATTTGAGGGGGACACATATATATACATATGTGTATATATATATATATATATATGCATATATATATAACTTTATTATATATTGTTATATATATAACAATATTGTATATATATATATATATAACTTTACTTTTTAAGAGTTATTGTTTATATATGAATGACTTGATCCAATATTATATATATATATGCACAATAACTCTTAGAAAGTAAAGTTACGAATCCGTGTTTAAAAAAAGAAAAAATGTTCTTACCACCCAATCATCTGCTTAGAGTCCCCTGATCACAATAGTGGTGACCTGTGCATAAGAATTGGGGTTCCCTCCAGAGTCATTGGCCTCCTCACAACCCTTGAAGTGATCCCCTCACCTTAGGCCAGATGAAGTTTGTGGTCAGGGCTCCTAGCCCTACCCATGTACAAAGGAAAGACCCAGGGATGAATACAGTTCCACTTGGATGGTGGGATTATGGGTGACATTTGCTGTCTTTATCACTTCCTCAGATATTTATTGAATATCAGGTACGGGCAATGCCCTGGTGAGGTCAGTGGGAACAAAACAGGGTCCCTTCTGTCATAACAGATGTTATAGCCAAGGAGACAAGCAATGTGCTCATCATGGCAACAGCAATGCAGTCTGGTCCAGGGTTACTTGCTATCCCAGGCTTGGTGTAGAGCCCAGTCAACAGTACAGATTTGCTCTCCCCCCATGGGGATTATCTCTGCCCATCAGTGGTATTCCTGTGACCTGAACCAGAGCATACTGTGGAGACTGTCTGCTCTTCCCAGATGCCTTTGGATCTCTTACCCTGTCTGTGAGCCCATCTGCAGCATTTGCTACTGGAGCCACTTTTCCCAGATACAGGTGCAGAGGGCCAGAAGGGCCCAGGACTTTACTCCTGCCCCCTACCCCCACTCCCCCATAGGCCTAGCCAGGGTGGGATGAATGATGGTACAGGGGTATAATAGTCCAGAGGAGGGATAAACTTGAAGGAGTATTTACAGTCGATTCTCTAATTCATAGATCCCATATTTGCAAATTTTCTGATGCACTAAAATTTATTTGTAACCCCCAAGTCCACGTGTATGGTAGTTCCACATTCATTCATGGACATGCACAGAATGAGGCAACACTCTGCCTCTTTTTTCAACTTTTATACTGTAAACAAGTGTTCTTTTCACAGTCTATTTAGTACTCTGTTTTTCTCACTTTTGTGATTTTGTTGGCGATTTTGCTGCTTAAAATGACCCCTGTAGGGGTGCCTGGGTGGCTCAGTTGGTTAAGCATCCAACTTCAGCTCGGATCATGATCTCATGGTTTGTGAGTTCAAGCCCCACATCGGGCTCTGTGCTGAAGCTCGGAGCCTGGAGCCTGCTTCTGATTCTGTGCCTCCCTCTATCTCTGTCCCTTCTCTGCTTGCACTCTCTCTCTCTCAAAATTAAACAAACATTAAAAAAATGACCCCTAAGCATAGTGCTAAAGTGCCGTCTACTCTTCCTAAGCACAAAAAGGCTGTGATGTGCCTTATGGAGAAAAGATGAGTGTTACAGAAGCTTTGTTCAGGCATGAACTATAGTGCCATGAGTTCAATGTTAATGAATCAATTAATGATTGATGGCATACATTAAACAAGGTCTTTAAACACATAAAATAAGGTTGTGCGTTGAACAGTTGCCAACATGTGACCAGAGACTTATAGGAACCTAAACCTCGTATTTCACCTGGGAACAATGATTCAGTGTTCGCTAACTCAGTGTTCCTGGTGACTTTATAGAGAGAATGAGAATCCACTGTACACTTTAGACTCCCCTGTGTGTTTAGGCTGAGGCTGGCTTCTCCCCATTATCTCTTTAGCATCTCCCACTCCTTTGCCAGTTTCTCTTGGGAGCACTTCCTTAATAAATGACTGGCACAAGAATTGACATCTCAGGGTCTACTTCTGGGGAACAAGGCCTGACACAGAAGGGCAGCACACTTATCCCTTTGCTCCTAGTGCAGTTCCTTAGCCCCTGGGAAGACTGGTTTCCACTTCTCCCCAGACACCAGCTCTGTGTAGTGCCATGTAATGGGAAGGCATCATGGTCAAGCCACAAAATAAGGGCTTGTTATATGTCCATCTAGTCTAAAGTGTCATGCAAAGCCACTTTGCCTGAAAACATCCACCCCTGCAGCACAACAACCAGGAATGTCTTTTTACCCCTCCCTCTGTTCAGCTCCTTTTTCCTGCTGACTCTTATTCAATGGTTTTCTCCATTTTAGCTCCATGGTGGGTTAGATACCACTTCTCTGGATCCTGCTAATGCCTTATGCATATCCTTGTGCATATGCATTGTCCTCGTCTCAACTGTGCCATAATTATTTATTTGGGTCTGCCTCCTTTAATAGATTGTGTGAACCTTGACAGTAGGGACCACACAGTATTAATCTATGCACCTCCAGTGTGGCTGGCCCAGAGTACAGACAGAAGGAAGCAAGAGAAGGAGGGAGGAAGAAAGAGAAGGAGCTGTAATGGTTTCCATCTACCTAGAAGCAGGCACAAATACGGGATAAAACATACAAGAAATTTATTAATGAAAACACCCGTGAGAGAAAATGCATGCAGGAGATAGAAGAGACATGGGGGGAGGGGGCCTGGGTGGCTCAGTCAGTTAAACATCTGACTCTTGGTTTTATCTCAGGTCATGATCTCACAGTTTGTGGGATCGAGCCTTGTGTTGGGCTCTGTGCCGACAGCATGGATCCTGCTTGGGATTTTCTCTCTCCCTCTGTCTCTCTCTGCCCCTTCCCCACTCATGTTCTCCCTCTCAAAATAAATAAATAAGCATTAAAAAAAGAAAAGAAAAGACTGGGAAGCCTAGCATTCCTCACTGCAGGCCTGACCAGTGAAGGAGAAAGGAGAAAAGAAGGAAGTTCAGGTAGAAGCATCTTAGAGACTGCAGTTCAATCTAAGGAGGGTTTGACAATGCCAAAGGGGAGTCCTTGAGCCAAAGTACCTGTCAGAGGGGTTCCCATGTTTCTCAGGAACAGGCGTGCCTTAGTCACTCGCTGGGAGCAGCCGGTGGGAAGCGTGGCCTGTGGGAAGCATGGCCTCTGTACCAACGTGGTGACAGATTTCAGAGGCTGCAGCCAATGCCCATGGTCGGTTACACTTCTGCAGTCAGAGAGAGATCTGAGAGGTGAATTCTCATGAGGAAGGTGAGGAGAGAGGACATACTCAATCGGAATCTCCAGGGAAGGGTCCTGGGAATGTTATTTTTAAAAGGCCTCTGATGATTCTAAAGTGTAACCATGCAGCAGAAATAACCACAGCCTCCTGAGGGCTAATCTTACAAACCCAGACTGAAAATGCACCAACAAACCTTTATAGCTGGTCATCACAGGCCTGCATTCTAGTCCCACACTTGTGATTTACTTGATGGCTTTTTTGTACAGTTCTCTAATCTCCCTCTACAGTGCTCACATAGGAAATGAACTCCAAAGAGATCCTCAAAGAGAAAACTCATCAGACCCCCAAACTCAATCCTTCCATCTGAGTGATAAAACTGTGCTTACTTAATTAGGAGAAATGCCACTAACTTCCATCAAAGCATAATTTGTACCCCTATTGTTCTAGGCATTTCTCTATGTATGTTGGCACAGTTCCCAGCTGGCCTTTCAGGATCACCCAGGATGCTGGATGACAGTTTCGGAGACCAGTTAGAGCAAAGAAGATTTAATTCACTTAGTGCACAGTAAGAATCCACAGATGCAGACGTTTTGATCATACCAGTTCTTGCAAGTTCCAGAGCTCTCCAAGGAGGCCACGGTTTCTTGACATTTGTATTTCCAGTCTTGTTCAATCCTTGACATACAGTAGATACTTAAAAATTTTTTTGCTGGTATCTGAGAACTTAGGGCCCCTAACCCAATACAATGTTGCCTTCCAGGATGTAGGATATATATACAATATATTGTAACAATATATATAACATATGTACTAATAATATATATCACATAAAATTTACCATCTTAAGCATTTGTAAGTGTATTGTTGTGCAAACTCCAGAACTGTTTTCACCTGCAAATCTGAAACCCTGTAGCCATTAAACATTTATTCACCATGACTCCCTCCCCCCAGCCCCTGGCAACCATTCCATTTAACGTCTCTATAAATTCGACTAATCTAGATGCCTTGCGTAGGTGGAATTATGCAGTATTTGTCTGTATGTATATAAATACATATGTATCAGATACATAAACACACAGAGGTGGTTTATTTTAAGAAATTGGTCACCCAGCTGTGGGGGCTGGCAAGTTTAGAATCTGCTACCAGGCTGGAAATTCAGGTAAGAGTTGATGTTGCAATCTTGAGTCCAAATTCCACAGGGCAGGCCAGGAAGGGTTTCTATGTTGCAGTTGCAAGAATTTCCCCTTCTTCAGAGGAAGTCTTTTCTCTTAAAGCCTTCAACTCATTGAATGAGACCCACCCAGATTGTGGAGGGTAATCTGTTTCACTCAGTGTCTACTGACTTAAATATTAATCACATCTAAAAAAGTATCTTCACAGTAACATCTAGACTAGTTTGACTGAACAACAAGGTACCATAGCCTAGCCAAATTGACCCATCAAATTAACCATCACAGCATATAAAAAGATTATAGGATTTTTTAATTCACTTTTCACCCAAGTGGAATCATAATTTTCTGTGCAACTTGCTTATTATCTTACAATAATATATCATATCATTATTAATAAAATAATAATATCTCATACTTATCAGATCAATCATTGTAGATCTTATTACTTTAAAAAGTTGCATAATATTCAACCATCTGTCCTTTTGAGGGGATTGTTTCCAGTTATGACCACTGCAAAAAACATCTTTACACATGCATACTTATATATTGGTACATTTATTTCTGGAGGCTATAATCCCAAAATTGTGTGGCTGTGCCAAAGAAGAGGCGCATCTTTGATTTTAATAGATCCTACTAAATTACTTTCATAATATGCTATACCAATTCTCCCTCTAGCCAGTAATTAAAGCAAGTACACATTTCCATACATCATTGTCAAAATTAGTTCTAAATTTGGCCTGAGGGTGAAAAATGGTATCCTGTTATTATTGTGTGTGTGTGTGTGCTTAAAATCTCTAATTGTGATAGGGGTGCCCGGGTGGCTCAGTCGGTTAAGTGTCCGACTCTTGATGTTGGCTCAGGTCATGGTCTCCCAGTTTCATTCATGAGATCGAGCCCCATGTCAGGCTGTGCTGACAGCATGAAGCCTACTTCAGATTCTCTCTCTCCCTCTCTCTCTCTGCCCCTTCCCCACTTGCACTTGCTCAAAATAAATGAAATAAACTTTTTAAAAAATGTGACTGTGGTAAAATATATATATTGTAACAATATATACAACGTATCTAATAATAATATATATCACATAAAATTTACCATCTTAAGCATTTGTAAGTGTATTGTTGTGCAGTCAAACTCCAGAACTGTTTTCACCTGCAAATCTGAAACCCTGTAGCCATTAAACATTTATTCACCATGACTCCCTCCCCCCAGCCCCTGGCAACCGTTTCATTTTCTTTTTTTTTTTTTTTTTTTTTTTAACGTTTTTATTTATTTTTGGGACAGAGAGAGACAGAGCATGAACGGGGGAGGGGCAGAGAGAGAGGGAGACACAGAATCGGAAACAGGCTCCAGGCTCCGAGCCATCAGCCCAGAGCCTGACGCGGGGCTCGAACTCACGGACTGCGAGATCGTGACCTGGCTGAAGTCGGACGCTTAACCGACTGCGCCACCCAGGCGCCCCCGTTTCATTTTCTGTCTCTATGAATTTGACTAATCTAGATGCCTTGTGCAGGTGGAATCATGCAGTATTTGTCTTTTTTTGTGACTGGCTTATTTCACTTCAACATAATGTCTTGAAGATTCATCAATATTGTAGAATGACTCAGAATTCCCCTCCTTTTTAAGGCTAAATAATATTCCATTGCATTTATCTACGACACTTCATTCATCTGTCTATGGACACTTGGGTTGATTCCATCTTTTAGCTATTTTGAAGAATGATGCCATGAACATAGGTGTGCAACTATCTCTTTGAAACCCTGCTTTCAGTTCTTTTGGGTATATCCCCAGAGGTGAAATCCTGGATCATAGGGTAGTTCTATTTTTAACTTTTTGAGGAACTTCCATACTATTTTCCACGGTGGCTGCACTAATTTACATTCCCACCAGCAGTGCAGGAGAGTTCCGAATCTTCCACATCCTCACCAACACTTGTTCTTTTCTATGCCTTTGGTAGTAGCCACTGTCCTCCTCCAGTTTTAACTTTTACTTTTATATATAAACATATATATTTACTTAGATATTTATAATTATGTATTTATATATTTACACTTTCTTTTCTATGAATTTCCTCTTAGTAATTTATTTTTATTTTTTTTTAACTTATTATTATTTTTTTTTTTTTGAGAGAGAGAGAGAGACAGAGACAGAAGATGGGGAGGGGCAGAGAAAGAGGGAGACACAGAATCCGAAGCAAGCTCCAGGCTCTGAGCTGTCAGCACAGAGCCCAACGCAGGGCTCGAACCCACAAATGGTGAGATCATGACCTGAGCTGAAGTCGGATGCTCAACCGACTGAGCCACCCAGGCGCCACTCCTCTTTGTAGTTTATAATCTTCACCTTTTTTTCGGTTGGGTTGTTTGTCTTTTTTTTTTTTCTTATTTTTTTTTAATGTTTATTTTTGAGAGGGGGGAGGGGAGGGGCAGAAAAAGGGAGACACAGAATCCAGAGCAGGCTCCAGGCTCTGAGCTGTCAGCACAGAGCCCGACACGGGGCTCCAACTCACGAACCGTGAAATCATGACCTGAGCCGAAGTCAGACACTTAACCGACTGAGCGACCCAGGCGCCCCTGTTTGTCTTTTTTTGATCAACATATAGAAGCCCTAAAATGTATGTATTCTGGAAGCCCTGTGTTGGGTTGAAATCTGAAATTGCCATTCTTTCTTTTTTTTTTTTTTTTTGGCCATAAACAGTTGATTATGAGCAATTTCATGTAGTTTAAACTGAATATTATGTATATGAATCCTTTGTCTGCAATTTGTTGCAATGATTTTCTCATAGCTTTTATCCTTTGACTTTGTATGGTGTCTTCTACCCCTGGAAAATTTTAATTGTCTCTTTTATCAAATTTGTTTCATTTCCTTTATGTCTTCTGAGTTTCTTGTATTATTTAAGGTCTCCCTACCTGGATATCATATAAATATCCTCCTAAATTTACTCCTAGAATGTTTTTGTTATTTTACCTTTGCATCTTTAATCCATCTGTAATTAAAGAAATAGGGGGTCTAACTTCATATTTTCCCTGTAAGAAGCAATTATTCTACCACTTATTAAATAATCCATCAGTGAATTGAAGTGCCACCTTTATTATACACTGTATTAACTTCCCATAAAATCTATGTCTTTCTTCTCTATTCCATTGCATTGATCTATTTGTCTATTCCCGTGCCAATTCTCTACTCTTTTGATTACACTCGCTTTATAGCAAGTTTTAATATCCATTAGGGCAAGACACCAGTGGGGTATTACTGGTCTTGTTTCTCAAAGTTTTATTAGCAGTGATCACAGAATTGCTGAGCTATTGTTCTTCACAGAAATATACAGATACCCCTCGTTAACAGTTAAATCACTTACGCGTCTTAATATTTCTCTCAGCTCATGAAGCCAGTTGGGTTCAAGTTCCCCTTGGGAGGTCCGTACCCAGAGCTTCAGCAATTAGCTGGGCGGATGGAGCGGAGATGGAGGAAGAAGCAAGTCTCTTCAGAAGCCCTCAGTGTAGAGCTAAGATCGCTCATAATTGTCCCCCACTGTCCTCAGGATGGACCTGTCAGGTAGATGGGGTAGTAAAGGAAAGCGGCAGAGCAGCAGAAACAAATTACCTGCTTCAGACTCTCAGTTAGGAATGGCCTTCTTCTTAACAAATATTTAAATGATCCCAAAATAGGGGCACCTAGATGGCTCAGTCAATTAAGCATCCGACTCTTGATTTCTGCTCAGGTCATGATCTCGCGTTTGTGAGTTCAAGCCCTGCATCAGACTCTGTGCTGATGGTGCAGAGCCTGCTTGGGATTCTGTCTTCTTCTCTCTCTGCCTCTCCCCTGCTTGCTCGCTCTCTTGCTCTCTCTCTCTCTCTCTCTCTTGCAAAATAAATTTTTAAAAAATAAAACTTTAAACGACCCCCAAATATAAATAACTCCTCTACTTGTCATTCCACAATGTCGCTTATTAAATGAAACATGTGGAAGCTCCCAGGTGGCGATGGGATCTCAGCAAGCGATGAAGGCACGCTGAAAGCCAGGTAGGTTTGTGCCGACTAGCCGGCATCCCCAAGTGCCTACTTCTACAGGATGCCAGACCACCATGGAAATAAATCAAACCACCGTGCCAGTTAACTCAGGTCTCCACACAAATTCCTGACATAACTAAGGAAACGTACCCAGTCCCACTCCCCCTGAAGTGAGGCCTACCCTGGGCAGAAATCTGAAAATCTTGGTGGCCTCGCCCTAGCTCTAGCTGTCATTTCTGTGCCACGTGTCTGCAACTTGTTCCATGCTTCTATTATCCGTATCACTCAAAGTCACTGGTCATAATTACCCTCCAATGTTTTTTGAAATCGTGTTATAAAATTGTAAATGTAACCCATGAACTTGGTTTTTATAGTAAATATGTACAAAGTACATATAGTAAATAGTAAAAATGTACAAAGGGCATAAAAATGGAAATACAGAGGGGCGCCTGGGTGGCTTGGTGAGTTTAAGCATCTGACTCTTGGTCTTGGCTCAAGTCATGGTCTCATGGTTCTTGAGCTCAAGCCCCGCTTCGGGCTCCTGGCACTGACAGCACGGCAGAGGCTGCTTGGGATTCTCTCTCTCTCTCTCTCTCTCTCTCTCTCTCTCTCTCTCTCAAAATAAATAAACTTTACAAAATGTAAATATATAGAGAAAATGGATTTAGAAAGTCTCTCGTCAAGGCACTTCAGTGGCTCGGTTGATGAAGCATCTGACTCCTAATCTCGGCTTGGGTCATGATCTCACAATTCGTAAGATTGAGCCCCGTGTCGGGCTCTGCAGTGACAGCGTGGAGCCTGCTTAGGATTCTCTCTCTCCCTGTCTCTCTGCCCCTCTCCTGCTTGCTCACATGTGTTCTCTTTCTCTCTCAAAACAAATAAACTTAAAAAAAAAAAAAAGTCTGTCATTCTTTCTCATGCTCCCCTTACCTTTTTTCATTTGTTACTTGCATGGAGAGAAACTTCCTGCAAATGAACCAAGAATCCAGTCTTCTTAGATTTATCCTTATAAATTAGTGCCCTGATTTATTAAATTGCAAATTGGTTAAATTTCATAGAGAGGAAAAGCATTCTACTTCAGCAGATCCCACATTGCAGGCTAGGGATAAAGAAGGACTGAGCTGGCTAGAGGAAAGAAAGCTGAGGTCAGACGGGTATGGGGTGTGGAGAGAGCTCAAGTGGGGACACCAGGAAGGCTGACAGGCTAAATGAAGTCCTCACAAACACGGGGGAAGTGCGTCCTGACTTCTGGCAGCCATGGGGAACCTGAGGGAATCAGGAGGGTATGACCCTGTGCACTGGCCACCAGTAGCGGGAGGAGTGGAGGGTCTAGCAGCCCACTTGCAGAGGCAGCTACTTGTTCGGGACACGAGGGACAAGAAACAGGGCTGGCCGGATGGGTGCAGGAAGCTAGTGAGGCTGGGGCCTGGAGCAGGTTACTTCCTTACTTGACAACACTGCCTTGTGTGGACGCTGGAGGAAAAACAGGGAGAAGACTCAAGAGCCCCAGGCAGACTAGGACAATTCAGGCTGCCCCACTCCTCAGGGAGGAAGACCGACACTACCCCCCAACTTTCACCCCTACTCTCAGGAGTACTGGTGGAAACCACCTTGGACAAAACTGCAGCAGACTATTTCCGAAGTCAGACGGTGTGTCAGATGGCTTCCTTTTGCCCTTCCAGATCCACTCCACCCTTTTCCACCTACTCTGTGCCCCTGCAAGCCGAAGTCCATGGACTCCACCAATGGGCTCCTACGTCCTCTGTCTTCCAGTTGCCTTTGGCCACCACTGAGAGATGGGAGGCTGGGAGGAGAGAGATCAGGGTATTTGTTTCCCTCGAATGCCTTCTTTCTGGGTCCCTGAGGGCTACCTGGTTTCATCCCTGAGCCAAAAGCCATCACTCCTGTCAAGAGGCCCTCTTCACAGAATTCTCTTGTGAGGTTCCAGTAACTGCTCCCTCCTTCTGCTCCTTCTGTCCTGTGGTTTCCCTACACCCTGATATGCCTTTGTAAATAGTCTATTAAACTTGTCTCAATTTACCCAATCTGAGGGTGCCATCTGTTTCCTGCCTGGGCCTGGAATGATGCAGATGGCTTGTCTGACAGGGCCTATTGAGGGAGAGTCCAAGGACTCCTTATTGCTCCAGGCAGAGGTGGGGCAGCCTGCAGATAGCTGGAGGTTACTACAGACACCTGGAATGAACCCAGGAACTTGAACTCTTCGGAGGCACGGACGGTGTCTAGGGTCTTTGCAGCCCCAATATTAGGGCAGGGCCTGTCCTTTAGTAGGGGACCCTCTAAAAACAGGTTTCCTCCGTTCCTTCAGTTCAGGAATACTTTTCTGTGTCGGAAGGGTCCCCTTCTCAAATGATGATGTCCCTAAGAGGTTGCACTTTGAATGATTTTCTGCTAAGATCAAAACAATCAGTGAATCCTTGAGCAGAAATTAGATGCCAACACTCATAGGAGAACAGGCCCCAGGAAGGGGCTGAGCGAGTGAGAATCTGGAAAAGCACTGGAGGAAGAATATGCCCTAATAGGGAGAAACGGAGGGCTCCACAGGCCTCCTCTCCCATTCTGCAACTTTGTTCAAGGCCAAAATTCTGGGCCAGGAGGAGGTGCTGATCCAGCTTAAGAAAAGAAGAGAAGCAAGAGCTCTCACCACTGTGCAGGGGGCTTTCCATCTCTTACCAGGTGGCAGGTTTAGGCCACTTACCTGCACGCTTTGCAACATAGAAATATTCTAATCGTTGCTAGAAGATAATGTATATGTGGCCTTTTATCATTTGTTTGAAAGCCAGTGTACAACATGATCACAACTGTCGATATGGTGTGTCTTGATAAAGATTGGAATACGCATGAAAATATTAAGGTTATAGAATCATTTTCCCTCTTTTAGCTTTATTGAATTATAGCTGATGTACAAAAATTTCATACATTTAGCATATACATCATGATGGCGTTGAATATATGCGTATACCTAGAGTACCATCACCGTAACCAATACTAAACGTATCCACCACCTTCAAAAATTTCCCTGTGTTCTTTTGTGATGTTTTCTGGTTTGGGTGGTTTTTTTCTGGCGAGAATACTTAACAGGAGATCTATCCTCTTAACAAATTTAATTTTAGGTGCTATGTTGTTACAGTAGTTTTCTAGAACTTACTCATCTTGCATTTGGCATAGTTTTTTATCCGAAAATGGTTAAGCTCATAAAATTATTCTTATAACAAATAAAAATGGAGGAAAAACCACAAAGCAAGTATTTATATGAAATTAGACCAAGCATTTTCTTTTTAGCCTCCTTTTCCTCATCTATGTGATAACTTTTCTATAGTCCATTCCAAATTTTACAGAATGTGATTCTGAATGTGATTACAGAATGTTAAAATGAGTCCTAAAAATATGGATATAGGAAGAGAGAGCGAGATTTTGGTTATTTTAACATTTCCATAAAAATCAAGAAATAGGTAGCATTGGTTTTGTCCTCATTGGGACTATGGTAATGAAGTTCTGTTTGTCTAGCATGGTTTCCCATTTCTTTCTCTGGGTCACTTTGAAGATCCTTTCCTCAATTCCACATGATCCTGGTGGGCAGGTCAATCATGGTGCCCCGTTTCCTCCTTGACAGGCATTTGGTGGTCACATGGCCAAAGCAGAGCCAATCAGAAGCTTCTCTAAAATTGATATATGGCCCGGGCAGCAAAGAAGGTCTCTTTCTCCTGAAGCTTTTCAGTCTTTCTGCCTATTATCTGGGTGACATTAGACAAATTATTTAACATCTCTGAGACTCAATTTTCTCACATTAAATGAGGATAATAATATAATCTACCTCATAAGAATATGTGAGGAACACATGATATAAGGTTATAAACTTTAAAGTATATTAGAATATCAATTATTTTTTAATGAATTTGTTATTATTAAACATAAGGAAAATTATATGATAAACTAACCCATGATAAGATATTAGTCAGTGTCATCATATGGCATTAAGTCTTTCAAGGGTATTTCCTTTTTTTTCTTATTTGAGAGAGAGAGAGAGAGAGAGAGAGAGAGAGAGTGAGTGGGGGAGAGGGGCAGAGGGAGAGAGAGAGAGAGAGACAGAGAGAGAGAGAGAATCTCAAGCAGACTCTATATCCAGCACAGAGCCCAACGAGGGGCTCAATACCACGACCCTGGCATCATGACTCAAGCCGAAATCAAGGGCTGGACTCTCAACTGACTGCGCCACCCAGACACCTCCCCCCCCCCTTTTTTTAAAGGAATCCATTATATAAAGTACAAAAACAAGCTGCAGCAGTCTATACTGTCAGAAGTTAGGATAGTGGTTAACTTTGCAGCTGAGGCTAGTGCTCACAGGGGGCATGAAGGGGCTTCTAAGGGGGGTTGATTGTATTCTGTTTCTTGATCTGAATTCTATTTACATGGTATATTGTTAGTGAAAATTCATTGGCCCATATGCTTAAGATATGTGCTCTTTTCTGTATGTATGTTATACTTCAATAACAAGTTTTAAGAACTTGAGGACTTCTATTTCCAAGAAGATGGAATAGATATACTTTTCTTAACTCTGCCCATAAGTACAACTGAAAACTCTGGACATTATATATGAAACAAACGTAAGAAGACCCAAAATGGAGAGACCTGCTAAGGACCTCAGTATTCCAGGAACAACATGGTAGTGAATTCTCTGGATTTTCTTTTTGACTCATATATCCCAGATTTGTGGCTCTAGAAGCTGACATCCAGAAACGCAAACAAGTGCAGAAAAGAAAAAAAGCCCAACAAAAGCTGCTCTTTCTAAGCCAAAAGATTGAGAAAGAGCAGCATAGGAAGAGAAAACTTTTCAACAGCAACTGCTCTACTCCAGCTAAACCCACACAGAAAGCTATAGCCCCACTCGCACTCATAACTAGCAAAGGCCAAGTGGGAAACCTAGAATTCCACCCTTGCCAGGGTAGAACAAGATACCTCAACCTACCCATTAGGATGGCATCAGAAAACGCAACCTGTGGAGCCAGCTCTTTCTTCCCTGCTGGGTGGTAATGAGGAACCTGAACTTCCACCCTGCATCCTTTCTGCTGAAGTAGCATCAGAAGAACCCTAGTGGAGACTCAGGACACTGACCATTGCTCAGTGATATTGAGGCCACCCTCTCCTTGGGGTGTCAGTGGAGACCTAGTGGGGAGCCTCAACTGCCACCCCACTCAGCAGTAATAAGGAGCCCCCTCCAACAGATACTCCTCTCCACTTCCTCTCCCAGTCCAACAGAGACTGAGAGGACTTCTATGCTGACCTGGTAGTAATGGGGATCCCTTCTTCTCCTGTTGGAGTTGTATTAAAAAAAAAACAGGGGCTCCTGGGTGGCACAGTCGGTTGAGCATCCGACTTTGGCTCAGGTCATGATCTTGTGGTCTGTGAGTTCGAGCCCCGAGTCGGGCTCTGTGCTGACAGCTCGGAGCCTGGAGCCTACTTCGGATTCTGCGTCTCCCTCTCTCTCTGCCCCTACCCTGCTAATGCTCTGTCTCTCTCTCTCTCTCTCTCTGTCAAAAATAAACATTAAAAAAAATTTTTTTAAAAACAGCTAAAACAGGTTTAGATAAGATATAGAGTCATAACATAATACCCAAAACACCCAGGTTTTATTCAAAAATCACTTATGATACTAGGAATGAGGAAGATCTCAAGCTAAATAAGATGCCAAAACTGAGATGAAACACATATTAAAATTTTCTGACAAAGTTTTTAAGGCAACCATCATAAAAATAATAATGAGCAATCACAAATACACTTGACACAAATGAAAAAAAATTAAGTCTCAGTAAAGAAATAGAAGACATAAAGAAAAACCAAATGGAAATTTCAGACTGAAAGATGAAATAACCAAAATTTAAAAACTCAATGGATAGGCTCAACTGCAGAATAGAAGAGACAAAAGAAAGAATCAGTGAACTGGAAGGTAGAGCAACAGAAATTACCCGGTCTGAAAAACAGAAAATATACTGAATAAACAAACAAACAGAACCTCAGGGATACGTAAAAAACTCTCAAAACTCAGTACTTAAAAAACAAAATAAAGCAATAATCCACTTAGTAAATGGATTAAAAACATGAAGAGACATTTTACTGAAGAGGATATACAGATGGCAGATAAGCACACACAAAAAAATTAACCTTTAGGGAAATGCAAACTCATCAGAATAGCTGAAATTTAAAAATAGTGACATCATCACATGCTGGCAGAGATGCAGAGAAACTAGATCACTCATATCTTGCTTAGAGGAGGGTGTGTAAAATGATACAGCCGCCATAGAAAACAATTTGGCAGTTTCCTGAAAAACTAAATATATACTTACCATATGACCTAACACTTGTACTTCTGGGCATTTATATGAATGAAATGAAAACATATGTTCGTACAAAAACCTGTACATAAATGTTTACAGCAGCTTCATTCGTAATTATTGCCCCACACTGGAACAATCCAGATGTCCTTCAGAAGATGAATAAACTGTGATACATCCATACCATGAAATAACACTCCATAGTAAAAAGGAATATGGTATTGACACGCGCAACAACCTGGATGGATCACCAGGGAATGGTGGTGAGTCAATCAAGCTAATTTCAAAAGCCTACCTGTCTGACTACCTTTATATAACTTTCTTGACAAAATCATAGAAATGGAAAACAGATTAGTGGTTGCCAGGGATCAAGGAGGAGTGGGATGGGAAGGAAATGGGTGAGGCCATAAAAGGGCAACATGAGGGATCCTTGTGATGATGCCGCCGTTCTATACCTTGGCTGTGTCAGTGTCAGTATTTGGTTGTGATATTGTACTATAGTTTTGTAAGATGTGACCATTGCGGGAAAGTGAGTAAAGGATACCTGGAATCTCTGTATTATTTTCTTACAACTGCATTTAACTTTATAATGATCTCAAAATAAAATGTTTACTTTTTTAAAATGAAGTAAAAGGGACCCCTAAAAAGCAGAAAGCCTATAGGACCGAGAGAAAAAACATCTCATAGTATGATTTCAGGCATGGTGTCAAGTCAGTAGAAGAGGGAGATAGATGCACCTTTTGCCACCTTCGCTTTTTTTAATGTTTATTTTATTTATTTATTTTGAGAGAGAGAGAGAGAGAGTGTGTGTGTGTGTGTGTGTGTGTGCGAGCAGGGGAGGAGCAAAGAGAGAGGGAGAGAGAGAATCCCAAGCAGGCTCAGCTCTGTCAGCGCAGAGCCCGCCATGGGGCTCGATCCCACAAACTGTGAGATCATGACCTGAGCTGAAATCAAGAGTCGGATCCTTAACTGACTGAGCCACCCAGGTGCCCCTTGCCACCTTCACTAAAGTCACTCCTTGCACCTAACAGAGAGAGATATTACTACAGACATACCTCAGAGATATTGCGGGTTTGGTTTCAGACCACTGTAATAAATCACAGTATCACAATAAATATCACAATAAAGTGAGTCAAATGAAGTTTTGCTTTCCCACTGCATATAAAAGTTTTGTTGACACTATACTGTAGTCTATTAAGTATGCAATAATAGCATTGTCTAAAAAAACAATGTACATACATTAATTGAAAACTACTTTATGGCTGGGGCCCCTGGGTGTCTCAGTCGGTTAAGTGTCCAACTCTTGTTTCAGTTCAGGTCATGATCTCACAGTTTGTGAGTTCAAGCCCAGCATCGGGCTTCACACTGATAGTGTGGAGCCTGCATGGGATTCACTCTCTGCCTCTCTGTCTCTGTCTCTGTCTCTTTCTTCTCTCAAAAATAATTAAAGTTTTTTAAAAAATAAAAAAATAAGCAACTCCTCATCCATTAACGTTTTATCATGAGATCGCAGCAATTCAGTCTCCTCTTCAGGCTTCACTTCTAATTCCAGTTCTCTTGCTGTTTCCACCACATCTGCAGTTACTTCCTCCACTGAAGTCTTGAACCCCTCCACTATCCATGAGGGTTGGAATCCACTTCTTCCAAACTCCTGGTAGTGTTGATATTTTGACCTCTTCCCATGACTCACGTGTTGTTAATGGCATGTAGAATGGTAAATCCTTTCCAGGAGATGTGCAGTTTACTTTCCCCAGACCCATCAGCGGAATCACTATCAGTGGCGGCTGTGGTCTTATGAAATGCATATCTTAAGTGATAAGACTTGAAAGTTAAAATGACTCCTTGATCCATGAGCTGACATATGGATGCTGTGTTAGCAGGCATGAAAACAACATTAATTTCACTGTCCATCTCCATCTGAGCTTTTGGGTGACCAGATGCATTGTCAATGAGAAGTAATATTTTGAAAAGCATCTTTTTTTTCTGAACACTAGGTCTCAACAGTGGGCTTAGAAAATTTGTAAACCAAGTTGTAAACAGATGTGCTGTCATCCAAGCTTTGTTGTTCCGTTTAGAGAGCACAGGCAGAGTAGATTTAACATAATTCTTAACGGCCATAGGATTTTCAGAATAGTTCATGAGCATTGGCTTCAATTTAAAGTCACCAGCTGCATTTGAAGCTTTGAAGCCAGGTATCGACTTCTCTCTGCCTCTGAAAGTCCTAGATGTCATCTTCTTCCAATAGAAGGCTATTTCATCTACATTGAAAATCTGTTGCTTAGTGTAGCCATCTTCATTAATTACCTTAGCTAGATCTTCTGGGTAAGTTGCTGCAGCTTCTACATCAGCATTTGCTGCTTCACCATGCACTTTTATGTTATAGAGAGGGCTTCTTTCCTTAAACTTCATGAACCAACCTCTGCAGCAAACCTCTGGAAACAAAATTTTCCAGCTTTTCTTCTGCAGCTTCCTCACCTCTCTCAGCCTTCATAGAATTTTGCAGAGTTAGGGCTTTGCTCTGGATTAGGCTTTGGTTTAAGGGAATGTTATGGCTGGTTTGATCTTCTGTCCAGACCACTAAAACTTACTCCTTATCAGCAATGACGTTGTTTTGCTTTCTTATCATTCATGTGTTCACTGGAGTTGCACTTCCAGTTTCTTTCAAGAACTTTTCCTTTGCATTCACAGCATGGCTAACTTGTTTGCCACCACAAGAGGCCTAGTTTTCAGCCTATCTCGCCTTTTGATATACTGTCCTCGCTAAGTTTAACCATTTCTAGCCCTTAGTTAAGTTTTTTAATGATTTTTTTAAAACTTTTTTTTTTTTTTAAGTAAGCTCTACACCCAACGCAAGGCTTGAACTCACGACCCTAAGATCAGGAGGTGCATGATCCACTGACTGAGCCAACCAGGAGCCCCTAGCCTTTGATTTAAAGTGACAGATGTTGGGGGCGTCTGGGTGGTTCAGTTGGTTGAGCGTCCAACTTCGGCTCAGGTCATGATATCACGATTCACGAGTTCGAGCTCCGCACCAGGCTCACTGCTGTCAACGTGGAGCCCACTTTGGATCCTCCGTCCCCCTCTCTCTTTGCCCCCCGCTCAAAAACAAAGTAAAAAAAAGTAAGAGATGTGGGACTTACATATTTAGAGGCCCCTTGTAGCATTATTAATTGGCCTAATTTCATTATTGTTGTATACGTATATGTTTATGGTGCCCCCAAACAATTACAATAGTAACATCAAAGATCACTGACCACAGGTCACCATAACAAATGTTATAATAATGAAAAACTTTGAAATACTGCAAGATTACCAAAATGTGACACAGAGACACAAAGTGAGCAAATGCTATTGGGAAAATGGTGCTAATACACTTTCTTCATGCAGGGTTGCCACAAACATTCAATTTGTAAGAAACAAACAAACAAACAAAAAACCTCAGTATCTGTGAGGCACAATAAAGCGGGGTATGTCTGTATTTACATTCAGATGATTGAAGGGCAAGTCTTCGTGTATTATGAAGAAGGTAATTTATAAATTACCCTTTGTAAGATTTGCAGTCATCAATAAAGGCAAGACAAGAATCTGTGTCTGCTATTCTTAGCCCCAGACATAAAAGACTTAAAAATCTTAGTTGGTGCTCTATGTGTTTAAGTAATTTAACTATAGTGATTTACATATAAAAGATTAAGTTTGAATCTGCACCATAGATGAATTTGCAGCTGAAAACACATCAGTGCTATCTAGGTAAATTTTCAAAATATCGAAATTTTCTGAGAGAAAATACCCATGGTCTCTGATGTGGTTACAGAATAATGGTCTCTTGATGACTCATAAAATATTTCTTTGGGGGGAAAAATACCTCTAGCACTACAAATAGGGTTGCAGAAACTAAAACAAAACAAACGTTGTCAAGTCAAGAGGTTTCCTTTGGTCATGCTGTGTTAACTCCTGTTGTGGTGCTCCATTGGGGAGGTTGGTAGAAAAGTGGGGGCTGGAGAGGTGGGGATGGAAGAAGAGACTCTTGAAGAGAGACTCTTGTAACTCATATCTCTTTTTGGTACATCTAAGAACTTTAGGAAATAATGTCTTAAGATGAAAAGGAATTGTACTGATAATTGAAGCATTCAGATTCTAAAGAGGACTGTGTGAGAACCAAAATACCCGGGAGAAATACGTTTCTTTAACATTTTTATTTTAGAGAGAGATAGAGAGAGTGCAAGCTTGGAATAGGGACGAAGAGAGGGAGGGAGGGAGAGAATCCTAAGCAGGCTCCACACTCAGCGTGGAGCCCCACTCAGGGCTCAGTCCCACAACCCTGGGATCATGACCCGAGCCAAAATCAATACTCGGACACTTAACCAACTGAGCCACCCAGGTGCCCCATAGAAATACATTTTAAATACATGACCATGAAGATACTGGCATTAATAAATCGGTGTGGACCCCCTTCAAGATTGAATATTTAGAGGAAGAAGAAAGGGAGGAGAGGTGAGGAGGTGACTGGCATGGCTTAGTGTTTGGTCTGTGCTACCTCTGGGTTCTGAATCCTACCCCAGAAGGGCTAACCAAACTTCAAGGGTTGGCTGAGGCAGGGACAAGTAGTGCTGGAGGTAGGCAGCTGAGAGCCACCTGGCAAGACAATTTTGTTTTCCAAAAAATACTGATATGCAGCCAGAAACCAGGGAACTGAGGTATGGTCTCAGCGGGAGGGGCCCTGGTGGATGCAAGGATGGAGAGGGGGTTACATGGAGCCCCAGAATTCAGGCTGACGCCAAGAGCTGAGCAAAGCTGGGCTCAGGAACAATTGCAGGTGTGGTAACAACGTTCTAAGATAGCCCCTAAGATTCTCAGTCCCTGGTATACATACTTTGATTCATCCCCTCCCCTTGAGTGTGGGCAGGATCTGTGAATATGGTGGGATAATCATTCTGTTGATTAGGTTATGTCACACCAGATCCTGCCATAGCAGACGAGAGGGAAGTTCTCCTGCCAGTTTTGCCAATATGGCTACCATGTTAGAACGCCACATGGCTAGGCCCTGAGGGCAGTCTGTCGATGTTGAGCGATCCCCCTACCAAAAGCCAGAAAGAGAATTGGGATCTTAATCCACGACTTTAAGAAAATCAATCCTGGGGGCACCTGGCTGTCTCAGTCAGGGGAGCATGGGACTCTTGATCTCTGGATCATGAAATTGAGCCCTGCGTTGGATGTAGAAATTACTTAACATAAACAGATAGATGATAGATAGATGAAAGAAAGGAAGGAAGGAAGGAAGGAAGGAAGGAAGGAAGAAAGAAAGAAAGAGAAAAAAAATCAATTCTGCCAGCAACCTAATAGAGTTTGGAAGAGACTCTGAGCCTCACATGAGATCATAGCCCCATCTGGCTGACACCTTGATTTCAGCCCAGTGAGACCGTGAGCAGAGGACCCAGCTAACCTGGGCCAGGATTCTTCACCCATGAAACTGTGAGTTATAAATTCATGTTGTTTTAAGCCACTAAGTTTGTGATAATTTGCTACACAGCCATAGAAAACTAATACAGAAGGTCGGCCTGGATTTAGGAATGTCAGGATCAAAGAGGTTTTGGTGACAGTGCCCAGCTGGGTAGGTGGACCCCATGGGGCACTAACTTCAATTGAAGCAACCACAGAGGACATCCTACCCCTGCCATTGCTGTCTTTAAGGGTCCTTGGCACAACCGTCCTGTATTAACTGCCACAACCTTGCTGAAAGTCAATTTAGCAGTATCTGTCAAAATCATAAGAGTGTATGATCTTTGACCCAGTAATTTTACTTCTAGGAATTGACCCCACATACATTAGTAGACATGGAAAATGATCCATGTACAAAGTTATCCATTTGCTCACTCATTCATACAACATGTGTATTGTTAATAGCATAAGATTGGAGGGGTGCTTGGGTGGCTCAGTCGGTTGAGTGTCCGACTTCAGCTCAGGTCATGATCTCGCGGTCTGTGGGTTCGAGCCCCGTGTCAGGCTCTGTGCTGACAGCTGGGAGCCTGGAGCCTGCTTTGGATTCTGTGTCTCCCTCTGTCTCTGCCCCTCCCTCGCTCATGCTCTGTCTCTCTCTCTCTGTCTTTCAAAAATAAACATTATGGGGTGCCTGGGTGGCTCAGTCAGTTGAGTGTCCAACTTAGGCTCAGGTCATAATCTGGAAGTTCACAAGTTTGAGCCCCACATTGGGCTCTGTGCTGACAGCTCAGAGCCTGGGGCCTGCTTCAGATTCTGTGTCTCCCTCTCTCTCTGCCCCTACCCCACTTGCACTCTGTCTCTGTCTCTCTCTCTCTCAAAAATAAACACTAAAAAAAATTTTTTTTTAACCTCTGAAAGGTTACAGTGGCTGTTTAATTGGGGAGGAAGGGGACTGGGCAGATGGGGCAGGCATTAGAGGGAGAGCTTTAATTGTATATCTGGTTATAGCTTTTATTTCTGAGCCATTTTGAACTATATAGAACGTTAAATGTATGTATTTTAAAATTAAAATATTTTATTTTTTAATGTTTATTTATTTATTTTGAGACAGAGAGAGCGTGCAAGCAGGAGAGGGGCAGAGAGAGAGGGAGAGAGAGAATCCCAAGCAGGCTCCATATTTTCAATGCAGAGCCTGAAGCAGGACATGAACTCATGAACCATGAGATCATGACCTGAGCCAAAACCTAGAGCTGGATGCTTAACTGACTGAGCCACCCAGGTGCCCTCAAATTAAAGCATTTTAAAAGATACTGCGGCTTGGGGTGCCCGGGTGGCTCAGTCAATTAAGCCTCTGACTTCGGCTGTGGTCATGGTCTCTCGGTCTGTGAGTTTGAGCCCCTCACTGGGCTCTGTGCTGACAGCTCAGAGCCTGGAGTCTGCTTTGGATTCTGCATCTCCCTCTATCTCTGCCCTCCCACACTCACACTCTGTCTCTGTCTCTGTCTCTCTCTCTCTCTCTCTCAAAAATCAAACATTAAAAAAAAGATACATCGGCTCAATAGAGTTAGGGAACCACATGATCTTTGTAGCATTACCCACCCCACTTCCCACTGGCTCAGTTTCCTTTGCTGCATGGGACCAGGCTGTCAGCATGGGGAGGAGACATGCCCCGCCCCCAGGTTTAGATTTTGTAGCCTGAGCACTATCTTTTACTGGAGCCACCACTTACCTTTCCCACCCCAGCTCCCTGGGGAAAACTTAAGGGCTGTTTTCTCAGAGGCCACTAAGGCTTTCCAGCTGTACCAGGGCCCCTGCTGGCAGCTGAGATTCCCCTGGGATAAGAGAATCTGAGGGTCCTGCTAACCACCAGGCCCCAACCATCTGGGAAAACTTGAGTTCAAATAACCCAACCAGTCCTGTCCTACAGATCTGAACCCAACTCAGGCAGGGCTGAGAATGAGCCGCAATGTATCAGTACTAGCTTGTTCAGTGTCTGTAGTCTACGGGTTGTTGTATATTTTGGCTAACCTCTGCCCTCAGCTACTTCTCCTCTCATTTCAATCCCCTATACTGCCTCCTCCCCACTACTCTGGGCTTCTTCCCTTGATTCTACTTATTGCTGCTGATTACCTTCTGGTATCAGACAGGCGCCCATCAAGAAACAGATGGCATGCTCAAAATGGGTAATTGGAGAAGAGTTTAATAAGAGATTATTTACAAAAGCATGGGCAGGGTCTAGGGAAACCACTAGGGATAGGGCAAGAAGAGGGATGAGAGCAAAAAGGGATGGGTGGAGAGCACCCTGGCAGGAGCTGAGACTTGTGGCTCATTAAAGGAGGCAGCCAGCTCACTGTGACTCATCAGGGAGGGAGCCTGGGAAATGAAAAACCCCAACCTCACTCTCCTTCCTTCCATCTCCTATGGGTACCCCATTTTACAAACCTAACACAGGGCACAGGAGCCCATTGATTCTATCCATAGAGGTCAGCTTCCCAGGCAGAGAGTATGGGGGGAAGGGTGGGAGGAGATCTGGAGGGACAAATGGAATATATCTACCACCCCTCCCATAACATTTTAGAAAAATTATCATGGGAGAATTTTAAACATATATAAAAAAAGTAAAGAGAATAATATAATGAACACCATGTAGCGATTACCCAGTTTCAACAATTATCAACATAGAGCCAATCTCATTTTATCGATATCCCCACTCACTCTGCCCTCTTATTCCTTTTATTTTTTTATGTTTATTTGTTTTTGAGACAGAGAGAAAGAGAGCCTGAGTGGGGAGGGGCAGAGAGAGAGGAAGACACAGAATCCGAAGCAGTCTCCGGGCTGCGAGCTGTTATCACAGAGCCAGACGGACGTGGGGCTCAAACTCCCCAACCACGGGATCATGACCTGAGTCGAAGTCAGACGCTTAACCAACTGAGCCACCCAGGCACCCCTGCCCTCTTATTCTTTTTAAGCAAATTCCAGACATCATATCATTTCATGTCAATAATTCAAATACATCTCTAAAATATAAGGGTTCTTTTTTTTTATTATTATTAAGTTTATTTATTTATTTTGAGAGACAAAGAGTGTGAACAGGGGAGGGGTATACAGAGAGGGAGAGAGAGAATCCCAAGCAGGCTTTGCAAGATCATGACCTAAGCCAAAATCAAGAGTCAGCTAAGTGAACCAACTGAGCCACCCAGGTGCCCCAAGATAAGAATTCTTTTAAGCCACAAAACCATTAACAAAAGTAATAAATAAAATCCTAATATCCAATCAGTGTCAGACTTCCAATTGTCCAGTAAATATCATACATGACTTTTTAAAAAACAATTTGTTTGATGTCTTTTGATTCCCTTTTAGATCTATAGCTTCCCATTCCATCACTTTTTCTTTATTTCTTGAAGAAAACGGGACATTTGTCCCGTAGCATATCCCACAGTCATGATTTTAGTGATTGTATTCCCATAGTCTAATTTAATGTGCCCTCTTCTATTTGCTATAAGCTTATAGTTGGCTCCAGAGGCTTAGTCAAATTCAGGTCCAACTTTTATTACTACTTCATAAACAGATAATGATATATTCTTCCCTCAGGAAGCACAAAAACCTCATTGACAATTTTTGTGATGTTAGTAGCCATGATGATTGATGCTTAGATTAACTTATTAGAGATTGCAAAATGATCATATTCAAATTTATTCCAGTTCTTGTGTTAGCAATTTTGGATTTTGATTTTTTTTTTTCAATTCACAATACTTCATGGAACTAATCCATGTCACCTGGTATAGCCCCAATGGAACCTTCTTAATGGCTGCATAACTTTTGTGGTATGGACATATTATCATTCATTCAGCCGTTCTCCTATTGGCAGGCTTTCACTTGGCGTCCTGTTTTGTTTTGTTTTGTTTTGTTTTGCAACTATGAGCAATGCTGCGATAAAACATCCTTTTACACATGTCCTTACTTACTGGTACCTTCGTTCCTATGGAATAGGTTCCCGGGAGCAGAGTTGCTGGGGAAATGAAATATATTAATATTAACAGTTGTTACCAGATTCGTTTCTAAAATGACTGTAATACTCCAATGTCCACCAGCAATGTGCAAGAGCATTTTTTAATCTATATCCCCACCAGCTATAGGTATTACAGCTTTTATAATTTTTGCCAGGTTAAGCACGTCTTACTGCTTCCTTCTGTGGAGCCAGTCTTCTAGGTTTAAATTCTAATTCTGCCATTTACTATATGTGTACCTTGTTCAAATTAACTTCTCAGGGTCTCAGTTTCCTTATCTGTAAAATGGGGATGATAATAACAATACTTGCCTTAACATGTTGTAAGGTTTCAGTGAATTAGCATATGTAAAGTGCTTAGGACAGGGCCTGGCTTATTGCAAGCGCTTATCATTATTTTTCTGTCTCTTTTAACATCCTCTCTTTTCTAGAGCTTCATGGTATATCACATCAGTTTCTCTGTTGCCAGCACCTTAGCATCCTGAGCCCCCTGTTCTTTTATCCTCCCACCACTGCAAAGCCCACTCTCCTCTCAAGCTCTTACCTGGGCTGCCAGATGCCATCACGCACACAAGGCCATTAGGAATTCAGACTCTTGTGATGGGTCCTGAACACTGATTGGAAATCTATGTCTCTTTGAGTCCATTTCCCCTCACCTCCCCCAAGCAGGTATTCTAAATGATCACTACACTTCCTGATCCTCTACCCAACTAACCTCTACCCCACTAACCTTTTAGCACATAACTTTGAAGCACTTACCTATAGCCTTATAAAGGCAGATGTGTCAGACTGACTTGTTCAACACCCATTTCAGTGTGCACCGTCTGGAAAGATAAAAGGCTCTTTTGCTGCCGGGGTTTTGGATGTAATTTGGGTTATACCAATTAGAAGCACTCATGCATCAGATGGTGGCATTCTCTCACAGTGAGAAATAATTTATTCAAATTGCTTTAAAATACAGTGTTTTAATGACACAAACCCAGTGGAATATACCCTTAGGGCAAAGTGCTCTTAAAAAAATCTTAAACTGCTTTTAGTAGTCTTAGTGATATTAGTATTACTATTTTCTCTCTCACACACAGGATAAGCCTAATAATTATGATAATGTTGTTAAAAATAAAGATTTTTCCACCAAAGATAAAAGAGAGATGCTAGTATAAAATCAAATAAATTATACAATTTAATCATAAATTCATATTGGAAATATCAATATAAACTCATGACTTAGTTTATTTTATTTTTTATTCTTTTTGTATTGTTTTACTTATTTTTGAAAGAGAGAGACAGAGTGCGAGCAGGGGAGGGAAAGAGAGAGAGGGAGACACAGAATCCGAGCAGGCTCCAGGCTCTGAGCTGTCAGCACAGAGCCCGATGTGGGGCTTGAACCCACATACTGTGAGATCATGACCTGAGCCGAAGTTGGATGCTTAATGGACTGAGCCACCCAGGCGTCCCTAGGATTTTTTTTTTAATTGTATCTCTTAGCTTTGTACACTGACAGAGACTTAGATACAATGATGACTCAGGAGCATGAGCACACTAGTACCAAAATGGTGGCCTCTAAATACCATTTTCACCTAAAAGAAATAGGGCTCCTTAGAGAGATGGCAGATTCCACTTAGAGTTAGAAGCGTATAAAATAAGCAAGGGAACTATCAGTGACTACTGGGGTTTGTCAAAAGGACACAGGAACCAACTTGAAGGCACTCCCTCTGGTTTAAGAGGAGATAATTTGGGTATCAAAATGAATAAACATTGCATTGATTGATAAGCATCAATTTCTTAAATTTATGAGTTCACAATGGTAGGAAAAAATGAAACAAAACCCAGAAAGCTTATTTGTCATCATTGGAGCTAGAGCACCAATTCATTGTTTTGAAAAAGTGGTTTTTGGAGCGCCTGGGTGGCACAGTCGGTTAAGCGTCCGACTTCAGCCAGGTCACGATCTCGCGGTCCGTGAGTTCGAGCCCCGCGTCAGGCTCTAGGCTGATGGCTCGGAGCCTGGAGCCTGCTTCGGATTCTGTGTCTCCCTCTCTCTCTGCCCCTCCCCCGTTCATGCTCTGTCTCTCTCTGTCCCAAAAATAAATAAATGTTGAAAAAAAAAAATTAAAAAAAAAAAAAGTGGTTTTTAAAATAAGAGAAAGAATCAAACACGTATCTGCCTTTCCTGTACATTAATTGAATTTTTCCATAACCAGATAGTTGATGAAGAATCTTCTTCTTTTTAGGAGAATTCCAGATAATATGCAGAATAATGATAAAATAAGATATGACCATTTTTCAGGTCTTAATAAAATGATGGATCTTAGTGATGATCATCAATGGCTGCTAAAAACCATTAGGGGAAAGATTGATAGGAAACTTTAAAATGGATGAATCAGGCTGACGTCACCTGGTCTTACTAATTAATTTTAGCATCACTACAAGAGAGACAACACACGTTATCTGCCCCTTGATATGTTGTGAGGGGAAGTATGTAGCCTCACCTGTTACATATTCTGCCTACAAAAAACCCCCACTAATCTAATCAAATTGCTCTATATAAATACCGAACAGAAAACACAGGGAACAGAGATTGAGTTCAATGACACCCTGCGGAAGCAATCAACCAAATCCAGAATATAATATATCCTACAGGATAAATGATCCAGTTTGTCCAATAAATCAATGGTGTGGGAGAAAAGGGAGTGGAGCTGTTAGAGAATAAAAGAAACTTACGATCTACAATAATCAAAAGAATATATAAAGCTTGCTTGGATCCCAATGTGAACAAACTAACTGAAAATGATATCTGATATCTTTGTGAGAATTGAGGGACTTTGAAGGTGGTTAAATAGAAAAAGATTGGCAAAATATTGAAAATTGTTGAAGCTTAGTGATGAGTACATGGGTGTTCATTATATGATCATTTCTACTTTTGTGTATGTTTAAAATTTTCGATAATAAAAGGTTTTTAGGGGAACCTGGATGGCTCAGTAGGTAGAGCCTGCGACTCTTGATCTCCTTAAAAGACAAGGAAAAACCAAGAAAACGTCACAGAGTGTAGACTAAAGAGACATAATGACTAAATGCAAGATGGTATCACCTGAATCAGATCTTGAAAGAGAAAAAGGGAAATCCAAATAATGTCCGGAGTGTAGTTGAAAGTATTGTACCAGTGTTCATTTCTTACTTTTGATAAATGTACCAATGTCGTCTTAGCCCATTTGGGCTCCTATAACAAAATACCACAGACTAGGTGGCTTACAAGCAACAGAAATTTATGTCCCGCAGTTCTGGAGGCTGGAAATCCAAGATCAAGGTGCCAGCATGGTCAAATGAAGGCCCTCTTCCAAGGTCATAGTTGGTGTCTTCTCATTATGTCCTCACATGCTGGAGGGGGATAGGGATCTCTCTGGCACCTCTTTTATATGGCACTAATCCCATTCATGAGAGCTCCACTGTCATGACTTAAACACCTCCCAAAGTCTCCACCTCCAAATACCATCACCTTTGGGGATTAGGATTTCAACATATAAATTTTGAGGGGACACAAACATTGGTACCATAGCAATGGTTATATAAGATATTAACATTAGAGAAACTGAGTGAAGAGTATACAGGAATATTCTGTACTATCTCTGCTACTCTTCTGGAAATCTAAAATTATTTAAAAACTAAATGTTAAGGGCGCCTAGATGGCTCAGTTGGTTGAGCATCTGACTTCCACTCTGGGCATGATCTCATGGCTTGTGAGTTCAAGCCCTGTGTCAGGCTCTGCGCTGACAGCTCAGAGCCTGGAGCCCGCTTCAGATTCTGTGTCTCCCTCTCTCTGCCCCTCCCCCACTCATGCTCTGTCTCTCTCTCTCTCCTTCAAAAGTAAATAAACATTAAAAAATAATAATAATAAAGAGAAAAATGTTATAAATAAATAAATGTATTAATCTCTATCCATGAGTTTCTCAAAGTGAATTTACACCTTCAGAGAAAAATACTTATGTCTCTATTATTGGCTTTAAATAATTCTTGAAAGATGAGGAAATTGGCATACTTATACTACCTCCATGTTTCCTCACCTCTAGGATATCCAGAATTTGGTTGGCTATATTATGACTTCTATTTATATCATCTCAGTGTATATAAGATGTATATGCTGTTCTCTTTCTGTAGTCATTTTAGCCTTTAATGGACCCATTGATCACTCCTAGTCATTTTTACTATTGTATCTGTTGGTAGAAATTTATCAGACAGTTCTGTCTTCAAGAAAGACTCTTGAGAAATATAAAGCCATCTGTGCCATTATAGTTGGATGACGGTCCGCTCACCACACATTCTCTTTCTCCGAAGACTTGGTAGGCATTACTCCTCCATCCTCTAATGTTGGATGCTATTATAGAGGGGCTGGAAGCCAGATGAATTTTTTCCCATTCACGAGTGACTTGGTTTATTTGCAAGGATTCTCGTGGGATTCTTTCTTTATTTCTGAAATGCGTTAACTTTGTCAGGATATGTGTTGAAGGTAGCTATTTTATTTCAATTTTACCTGGGATAGGTTTATTCTTTCAAGCTAAAATTCAAGTCTTATTTCTGGAAGCACTCTTGAATTTTATATTTGAACATTTTTGTTGATATTCCTGTTCCATTTAATCTATTCTCTTATTCAGAAACACCAATCATACATGAGGTAGGTCTTTGTTCTTTATATATGTCATTTTCTCTTTAATCCTTTTATTTAAAAATTTTTTAAGTTTATTTATTTTGAGAGAGAGGGAGAGAGTGGGGAAGGGGCAGAGAGAGAGGGAGAGAGAGAATCCCAAGCAGGCTCCACATTCAGTGCAGAGCCCAATGTGGAGCTCAGTCCCATAAACCATGGCATCATGACCTGAGTCGAAATCAAGAGTTAGATGCTTAACCAACTGAGCCACCCAGGTGCCCCTTCTCTTTAATCCTTTTAAACTTCTAAAACTACTTGTTATATTCTCATTCATTTTGTTCACTTTTCTCAAGCCTACCTTTCATGCCCATGGCTTTTACCCCCAGTAATCTCTTTATTTTTTTGATGTTTATAAGATGACCTTCATTTCTCCTTTATATATCTTCTCCATTTCTTTCCTGAGCCCTGCTAGCTCATTTCTTATTTCTTTTATCTTATTTTTTTTTCCTTGAGCTGTTTATCTGTGTTTAAGTTCCTTATGCACATATTGTGCTTTTATGTAGTTTTTTGTATTCCTATATAAATCTTTGGTCATGATTTTCATTTTTTTCCCTGGCAAATTATCTCCGATGTGTGCCCTTTGGTCTTCTCTTGGTCTTGCTCCTATATTCTTGAGGATATTTTTGTACAGTTCCTATATTGCTTCCTTTTTATTATTAATAAAATTTCAATGATGATTTATTTCCCTAGAGCACCACTTTGTGGAAGGCGGAAAGGACAATGTTGAGCAGCAGAATATTTTCTTAGTTCAGTGTAAAGCCCTTCAAGGTATAAGATAATCTAGGTTTTCTCTCTCTCCCTCTCTCTCTTCCCTGCCCTCGCTCATGTTCTCTCTCTCTCAAAATAAATAAATAAACATTAAAAAAAAACCTCACGAGATGAGTTCAATAGTAGAATAATGATGACAGAGGAAAGTATTATTAAACTTAAATGTATATCAGTATTTAATTTAAATGTATATCAAATGTGCTCAATCTGAACAGCCAAGAAAACAAAAATTGAAAAAAATGAACAGAGCCTCAAGAAATGTGGGACAGTAATAAAAGGGCAAACATTCATGTCATCTGAGTTCTAAAAGGAAAGGAGAAAAAGTGTGGTACTGAAAAAAAGTAATTGAAGAAATAGTGACTGGAGACTAATTGATGAATCTGAAGAAAGATAAACAAAAAGAAATCCATACCTAGATACATCATAACCAAACTGTTAAAAACTAAAGACGAAGAAAGGATCTTGAAAGCAGACAGAGTAAAACAGTGTATTAGCTATAGGGGAACAACTCTTTGAATGACTGCAGATTTCTTATCAGAAACCATGGAGATAAGAAGGAAGTGGCACAAAGATTTTGTGTTGAAAAAAGTCAACACAGATTTTTATATCCAGGGGCACCTGGCTGACTGAGTCAGAGTGTGCGATTCTTGATCTCAGGGTCATGAGTTTGAGCCCCACATGGGTTTAGAGATTAGTTAAATAAATAAAACTTTAAAAAGAAGAATTTTGTATCCAGTGAAAATATCCCTCAGGAATCAAGGTGAAACTGACATTCTCAGACAAACTAAAAGAAATCATTGCCAGCATGCCTGCTCTAAAAGAATTAGAGTTTTTCAGATAGAAGAGGAATAATAAGAGAAGGAAATTTGGACCATCAGGTCTGAAGGAAGAGCAATAGAAATAGTAAATATCTGGGTAAGCAAAATAGGCCAATCTTCTCTCAAATAATTTGAAATGTGTTTAACGATTCAAAGCAAGAACTGTATAATTGTTTGATCGGGTTTTCAGTGTATGTAGATATAAGACAAGTATAACATAAGGGGATGAGGGTAAAGGGACCTATGTGGTGGTAAGGTTTCTACATTCTACTTGAAGCAGTAAAATATTAATTCAAAGTAGAGTGTGAAAAGTTAAGTATGTATATTGTAATCCTAAGAGCAACCACCAAACCAACACAAGCTATGTAAAGAGATAGTTGAAAAACCTAATGGATAAATTAAAATGAAGTGAAAAAGATGTTCAGATAATGCAAAAGAAGGCAAGAAGTAGAAACAGAATAACAAAAAAACCAGAACGAACATCTGATAATAAAATAGTAAACATAAATGCAAACATATCAATAACAGCACTAAATGTAAATGGTCTACACACACCAATAAAAAAAACGAAGTTTGAAAATACATTAAGCAAACACTTAGAGAACAAAAAAGGGAAAATCTCACAATTATATTTGGAGATTTCAATACTCTGCTCTCAGAAATCAATAGAACTAGAAGAAATCAGCAAAGATATAAAAGTGAACAACACCATCAATCAACTACATCTAATATTTATATAACACCCCCCCAAACAAGAGCAGAATATGTTCAAGTGCACATGGAACATTTATCCAGATAGACCATATCCAGGGTCATAAAAAAACCTCAGTACATTGGAAAGAATTGAAATCAGAAAGTATGTTCTGTGTCTCCAATTGGAAATTAAACATATATCCCTAAATAATTCATGGATCTCAAAAAAATTAGACAATATTTTGAACTGAACAAAAATGGAACTATAACACTTCAAAATTAGTGGGATACAACTGAACAAGTACCTAGAAGGATATTAGTGGTATCAAATGTTGATATTAGAAAAGAAAGAACTGAAATCAATAATCTAATTTTTCACCCTAAAAACAAAACAAAATAAAAAAAACAACCAGAAAAAAAAGCAAAAGAAACACAAAGCAAGCAGAAGGAAAGAAATTATAAAGATGAGAGCAGGGGTACCTGGGTGGCTCAGTCAGATGAGTGTCTGACTTCAGTTCAGGTCATGATCTCATGGTTGTGAGTTTGAGCCCCACATCAGGCTCATTGCTGTCAGCACAGAGCCTGCTTCAGATTCTCTGTGCCCCTCTCTCTATACCCCTCACCTGCTCGTGCTCTCTCTGTCTCTCTCAAAAATAAACATTAAAAAAAATTTTAATAAATAAATAAACACATAGATCAGTGGAACAGAATAGAGAATCCAGAAATATATTCACAGAAATATGTACAACTGATTTTCGACAAAGATGCAAAAGCAATCCACTAGAGTGAAAGTTACCTTTTCAACATGATGCTGAAGCAATTGCACATCCTCAGGGAGAAAAAGGAGAATCTCAATCTACATCTCACGTCTTACACAAAAACTAACTCAAGATGAAACAGGACTTCAATGCAAATCGTAACTATAAAACATTAAGAAAAAAGTAGGAGAAAACCTTTGGGACCTAGAGCTAGGCAGAGAATTCTTAGTCTTGACACGTAAGCGTGATCCATAAGAGAAAAAAATTGATAAATTGAGCCTCATCAAAATTAAAACTTTTTCTCTGTGAAAGACCCTATTGAGAGAATAAACCTATAGCCTGGGGGGAAGTATTTGCAAACCACGAATCTGACAAAGGATTTGTATCTAGAATACATAAAGAACTCTCAAAGGTTAACAGTAACAAAACAATAAGTTGGCAAAAGGAGAAAAGACATAAACTTTCACCATGAAAAGATACTCCACATCATTAACTATTAAAGAAATGCAGAACAAAATCCCAGTGAGATAATACCATACATCTATTAGAATAATAAAACACAAAACAAAACAAATACTGACAATACCAGGTGCTGCCAAGGAAGTAGAACAATTGGAACTTTCATGCACAGAGTAGGAATGCAAAATAGTATGGTCACTCTGGAAAACAGTTTCTTATAAATTTAAACATATACTTACTACAAATCCCAACAATCCGAGTTCTAAATATTTGCCCTAGAGCAGGGGTCACCAAACTGAGGCAAGCAGGTCAAATCAGGCCAGTGATCTGCTTTTGCCTGTCTGCAGGCTAAGAATGCTTCTTATGATTTTAAATTCTTTTTTTCTTTTTTAAGTTGATTTATTTAGTTTGAGAGAGACAGAGACAGCGCAAGCAGGGGAGCGGTAGAGAGAGGGGGAGACAGAATCCCAAGCAGGCTCCACGCTGCCAACGCAGAGCCCGAGGTGGAGCTCGAACCCACAGAACCGTGAGACTGTGACCTGAGCCAAAACCAAGAGTCAGACGCTTAACCAACTGAGCTACCCAGGCGCCCCGAGAATGCTTTTTATAATTTTAAAGAGTTGTTTGTTGTTTGTTTGTTTGTTTTAAGAACATGTTACAGAGACTATAAGTGGCCCACAAAACCCAAGGTATTTAGTATCTGGCACTTTACAGAAAATGTTTGCCAACCTCTGCCCTAGAGAAATGAAAACTTACGCTCACACGAAAACTTTTGTACATTAACTTTTATAATCCCCTCCATTCCTTTTGCCCCAAACTGGAAGCAATCCAAATATCCTTCCGTTGGTGAATAGATTAACTCCATGTGACACATCATCCATAATAATGAAATTCTACTTAGCAATAAAAAGGAAGAAACTATGGTTACATAGAACAATTTGGATGAATCTCAAAGGCATTATGCTGAGTGAAAGAAGTCAGTCCCAAAAAGTTACATACCGTATGTATGATTTCACCTATATGACATTCTCAAAAATACAAAATTATAGAGACAGAAAACAAATCAACAGCAGCATGAGGGAGTGTGGGGATTGATGGAACTATTCAATATCCTGATTGTTGTGGTAGTTACACAAATCTATATATGCTTTAAAATTCATAGGCGTATATACCAAAGAAAAAAGTTTATTTTACTTGTATGACAACATAAAAAGGAAAATAATTTAAAAAATTCAAAGTGGCCAAACGTTTGCCAGTGTGTAGCTTCTTTTAACGTGGCTCCTGAAAGAAAATGAAATTTTAAATTGAGCTAACAACAGTAATAATGGCAAAACAAAGACAAGAATGCTGGTGCCATTCCATGTAAAGTTTAGATTGTTTGTTAAACTCTGGCATGTCGTCAGCCATTATTATAGAGTTTATACTATAAAATATTGCTTATGCCAGCACAAGGAAATGCTGCAGTGGTTACATGGTAAATGTCATGGATCTGGGGGCAGATGGAAGATGATTAGACAAGCTACAAATAGTCTACAATATCAATGCCTCTGGAACAGCATTACTAATTAAGCCATTTAAAGCTTCATTGAGAGGGACACCTGGGTGGCTCAGTCAGCTGAGCCTCCGCTCTTGATTTCAGCTCAGGTCATGATCTCACGGGTTCATGAGTTCAAACCCCAAATCGGGCTCTGTTCTGACAGTGTGGAGCCTGCTGGAGATTCTCTCTCTCTCCTTCACTGTCTACCTCTCCCTACCTCCCTCTCTCTCTCTCAAAATAAATGAATAAACTTAAAAAAAAAAAGATGAAAGGGGGAGAATGCAGGTTAGAAAGGGCTAGCTGGCTTCAGACTACAGTGCAGATCTGGCAGTCTTAGCCAATACAATGGGGAGCTCCAAAGCAAAGATTGCCCATTATAGGAGTTCCACACTGCAAAGTCATGGTAAGAGCCTGATACCACCACCATACTCAGTTATCGTCTGGGAGCTACTGAGAAAGGGAGTGGCCTTGTCCCAAAAGCTGATGCAGAGCGATGTAAGCAAAATGGCAGAATAGGATGCCCAGACCATCCTTCCTCCCACAGAGACACCAATGACAGTACAGGAATGAATTCTCTTTATGAGAAATCCAGAAACCAGTTAAAAGGCTTCTGTACCCCAGGCAAGCATGAAATCAGCTACATCAAAGGTGCTAGGAAATTTTGTGACCCTCTTACCCTAGTCCCGACTCCTGGTATATCTCCCTGGGTAGGGAAAGAGGAGACTGGACTATACATTCAACATTCTGACTTTTCAAGGGGACTACCTGAGGGACTGGCTTCTGTCTTGCCTGCCTCTGAGCGCTGACAAGACCCAGCATACTTTAAATAGCTGGGGGCCCGCTGAGAACAAAAGAGAGCCAGGCCGCCTGCTGCTGCTTCTGAGAACCTGCGGTACAACAGACACAGGCTAAGACAGCCTGGCGGCTTCTCCCTCAAGGGGAAAGTGAACAGTGGAGCATGTGTCCAACATTCCAGCTTTTCAGGGGGCTGTCCAAGGGACCGGTTTTTGTCTCAGACCGTGGATGGGACCTAGCATACTCTAGATTCGTGAGAGCTGCTGAGAACAAAAAAGATCAGTGCAGCTGCTGCTGCTCCAGAGGGCCCATGGTACAGGAGAAGGACACTGATACAAGTTGACAGCCTCTTCCTTGGGACAGGAGAAGAATGGAGTATGCGTCCAACATCCTGGCTTATTGAGGGGGCTACCCAAAGGATTGGTTTCTGTCTAGCACAACTTGGGGCACTGACAGGACCTGACATACTCTAGATGCCTTAAGGGCCACTGGAAAATCAAAAGCCAGGCAGCATGCTGCTGTTTCAGAGGACTCACAGTACAGCAGACTCCAGAGCAAGCAAGAGATTATGAGGTTTTGAATGAAAGAAACAAGCAAATCCCCTTAATTCAAAATCTACCTGCACAAGTCTAGAGAAGACACATCTGCAGAAAATGTTTGAGAGGCCCCCAGGATCTCTAGCTGGGCTGATTGGTGAAGGTCTTTCCCTGTACTAAGCCAGTCTGAGCCTGGGAGAGAGGGGTGGCTGTTTTTTCAAGTATCAACAGATAACCAACACAAAGTTACAAGGACATCAAGAAACAAGGGGAAATGGCCCAATCAAAGGGACAAAATAAATCTCCATAAATCAACTCTGAAGAAATGGAGGTACATGAATTACCTGACAAAGAAGTCAAAATAACCATCATAAAACTGCACAGTGAGCTCAGGAAGAGTATGCATGAACAAAATGAGTACAGCAAAGAGATAGAAAATATTAAAAAGAACCAACCAGAATTTTGGAGGTGAAGAATGCAATAACTGAGGAGAAGAAGAGAGAGAAAGGAAAAGAAAGCTTATTTAAGAAGTGATGGCTGAAAACTCCTCAAATTTGGGGGAGGAAATGGCATCCACATTCAAGAATCCTAATGGATACATTATAATCAAATTGTCAAAAGTCAAAGAGAATTTTGAAAGCAGCAAAATAAAAGTGACTCATCATACTCAAGGAAACCCTCATAAGACTATAAGCAGGTTTTTTTTCTTCACCAGGAACCTTGCAGGTCAGAAGGGGTATATTTGAAGCACTATAGGGGCACCTAGGTGGCTCAGTCGGTTAAGCGTCCAACTTCAGCCAGGTCACGATCTCGCGGTCCGGGAGTCCGAGCCCCGCGTCAGGCTCTGGGCTGATGGCTCAGAGCCTGGAGCCAGTTTCCGATTCTGTGTCTCCCTCTCTCTCTGCCCCTCCCCCGTTCATGCTCTGTCTCTCTCTGTCCCAAAAATAAATAAACGTTGAAGCACTATAAAAAACTGCCAGCCACAAATACTGTATCCATCAAAATTGTCCCATCAAAAATGAAGGAGAGGGGCAACTGGGTGGCTCAGTTGGTTAAGCGTCTGACTCTTGATTTCAGCTCAGGTCTCGATCTCAGGGTTGTGAGTTCAAGCCCCACATTGGGCTCCATTCTGGGCATGGAGGCTACTTAAAAAAAAATAAAATGAAGAAGAGAAAAAGGCTTTCCCAGGTAAACAAAAGCTGTGGGAGTTCATCAGCATTAGACCAGCCTTATAAAAAATGCTAAAGAGGGACACCTGGGTGACCCAGTCATTTGGGCCTCTGACTTCGGCTCGGCTTGGGTCAGGATCTCACAGTCTGTAAGTCAGAGTCCCATGTTGGGCTCTGTGCTGACAGCTCAGAGCCTGGAGCCTGCTTCGGATTCTGTGTCTCCCTCTCTCCCTGCCCCTCCCCTGCTCATGCTCTGTCTCTCTCTGTCTCAAAAATAAATAAAAACACTTAAAAAAAAAACTTTAATAAAAAAAATGCTAAAGAGAGTCCTTCAGGTTGAAATGAAAACACATCAAACAGCAACACAAAAACATGAAAGTATAAAGCTCACTAGTGTAAGAGTAACTATATAAATAAGTACAGAATACTAAAATACTGTAACTATAGTATATAAATCACTTTAAATTCTGGTGTAGAACTTAAAAGACAAAAGTGTAAAAAATAACTATAATTATAAAAACGTTATTGGATGCACAATATAAAAGATATAATTTCTAACATCTATAACATAAAGTAGAGGGGAGAGAAGTAGAAGTGTAGAATTTTTTTATGTGTTTGAAATTGTTATCAGCTTAAAATAGATTGTTGTCACTATAAGATGTTTTAGGTAAGTCCTATGGTAACCAGACAGAAAATACCTATAGAAGGGACAAAAGAAAATAAGAAAGGAATCAAACCATGTCATGACCAAAAAACAAAAACAAACAAACAAAACAAAAAACAACAAAACAATTAATGAAACACGAAGGAAGACAGCAAGCAACAAAACAGAAGAGGGACAAAAGAACTACAAGATAAACAGTAAACAATGATGAAAAAGGCAGTAGTAACTCCTTCCCAATCAATAACCACTTTAAATGTAAATGAATTAAACTCCCCCAATCTAAAGACATGGAGTGGCTAAATGGATAAAAAGATCCAACTATATGTTGTCTTCCAAACTCACTTTATTTTTTATTTTTTTATTTTTTTATCTTAATTTCAGTGTAGTTAACATGCAGTGTTATATTAGTTTCAGGTGTACAATATAGCAATTCAACAATTCTATACAGGGGCACCTGGGTGGCTCAGTTGGTTGAGCAACAACTTCGGCTCAGGTCATGATCTTACAGTTCTTGGGTTCCGGCCCATCACGGAGCTCTGTGCTCACAGCTCAGAGCCTGGAGCCTGCTTTGAATCCTGTGTCTCTCTCGCTCTCTGCCCCTCCCCTGCTTGCGCTCTCTCTCTCTCTCTCTCTCTCTCTCTCTCAAAAATAAAATAAACATAAAAAAAAAGTAAACGATACTATACATTATACAGTGCTCATCATGATGAACAGTGTTAATCCTCTTCACTTATTTCACCCATCCTCTGAAACCCCTCCCTGCTGGTAATCATCAGTTTGTTCTCTATAGTTAAGAGTCTGTTTTTTGGCTTGTCTCTTTTTTTTCTTTGCTCACTTGTTTTGTTTCTTATATTCCATATATGAGTGAAATCATGTGGTGTTTCTCCTTCTTGGACTGACTTATTTCACTTAATATTATATACTCTAGATCCATCCGTGTTGTTGCAAATAGCAAGATTTCATTAATTTTTATGGCTGAGTAATGTTAATTACTGATAGATATGTACTTATTGCCATTCTGTTCCTTGTTTTATGGTTGTTTTTGTAGTTATTCTCTATTCTTCTCTTGCTCATTTCTGTCATAGTTTGCTGGATTTCTTTAGTGATAATCTTGGATTCCTTTCTCTTTATTTTTTGGCATATCTGTTACTGGTTTTTGATTTGTGGTTACCATTAGGTTTGTATATAACATCTTATGCTTATAGAAGTCTATATTAAGTTGATGGTCACTTAAATTTGAACCCATGCTTGACTCCTCTCCACCCCACATTTTAGGTATGTGGTGTCATACTTTACATCTTTTTATAGACATAATTAATTTTACTGCTTTTGTGCATCCTACTTTTATTATTCCTGCTTATGGCCTTTCCTTTCCACTCGAACAGTTACCTTTAACATTTCTTGTATGACTGATTTGGTGGTCATGAATTCCTTTACCCTTGTCTGGGAAACTCTTTATCTCTCCTTCTATTCCAAATGATACCGTTGCTGAACAGAGTATTCTTGGCTGCAGGTTTTTGTTGTTGTTGTTTCAGCACTTTGAATATATTATGTCAGTCCCTTCTGGCTTACAAGATTTCTGCTAAAAAATCAAATTGATAGCCTTACAGTGTTTCCTTTTATGTAACTGTTTTCTTTTCTCTTGCTGCTTTTAAAATTCTCTCTTTATCACTACTTTGTGCCGTTTAAATTACTATATGTCTTGGTAAATTACTATACGTCCTTGGGTTGATTTTCTTGGGGGTTCTCTGTGCCCCTGGACCTGATTTCTGTTTCCTTCCCAAGATTTGGGAAGTTTTCAGCTATTACTTCTTCAAATACATTTTTGCCCCCTTTTTTCTCTCCTCTCCTGCCATCCCTATAATGCATATGTTATGATGCTTTATGGTGTTGCTGCGTCTATTTTCATTTTTTATTATTTTGTTTTTCTCTCCTGTTCAGTGTGATTGTTTTCCATTATTCCTTCCTCTAGGTCCCTTATCTGTTCCTCTGCTTCCTCTAGTCTACTATTTATTACCTCTTGTGTATTTTTAATTTCAGTTTTCGAGTTCTTTATAATTGGTCCTTTTTTGTTTTCTGTCTCTTTGTTGAGGGTCTCACTGAGGTCCTCCGCTCTTTTCTCAAGTCCAATGAGTATCTTTATAACCCTTACTTTTAATTTTTATCTCCATTTTGTTTAGTTTCTTGCTTGATTTTGCCCTGTTCTTTCATTTGGGACATATTCTTCTGTCTCCTCATTTTGTCTAACTCTCTGTGTCTTTTTCTGTGTTAGGAAAGTCAGCTATATCTCCCACTTTTGAAAATAGTGGCCTTATGAAGAAGAGGTCCTGGAATGCCCTGCATTGCAATGTCTGCTGTTCACCAGAACTTGGTACTTCAAGGGTGTCTCCTATGTGTGTTACCTGTGCCCTGCTATTGTGACTTAGCCTCTTTTGTTTCCAATTCATTGATCTGCAATGGCTCTCTTTGCCTGTTGTGGGCAGGGTTTGGTCTCTGTGTTTTTAGTGGGCCAGTCTAGGGCCACTTTAGGCTTGAGTTTAGACCAGGCATTTACTACAGATGCAATAGCACCAAACTGCTGGGGACTTTCCCTGTATTATCCCCTGAGAAGCTTTTGTTGGTGGGCGCAGACTGCAGTCAGACCAGATTTCCTTCCCCAGGCCACCGTTGGGGCTACAGTCAGACTGGTGCATGTGGTTATCTTCCCCTTTCTTCAGGGTAGGAGTCACTTTGGAGTGGTGCTGGTCTCTATTGGGACTGCCCACACTCAACCAGATTTGTAGCACCAGTTTGGTTAGACTGCAGCCAAGGACCTATTGGAGAGGGAAGGTCTGCAACTGAACCTGGGAGTGGGGTGCACAGTGTTAGCAAGGTTTGTGCAGGTCTGCTTTGAGAGAGGACCTGGAGCCAAGACCTAGCTGGAGGAGTCATGTCCACAGGGGAACACAGGGTGGGGCATGCTGTTAGCGAGTTAGGTAGTGAATGTTGGTGCTACACTGGTTCCTGGGGGTGTCTGCTTGTTTAGGCTGGGGGTAAAGGAGGGAAATGGTGCCCACCAGCTCCTTTGTGTCTGGAGAAGTCTCCCAATGATCCCTGACCCTCCAAAACTCACTCTGAGATTATTCAACAATTCGCTTTCACATATACCCCAGGCATTTTTCAAACCATTGCTTCTATGCTGTATCTCTGTGGGCTGTCATTGTGCTGTCTCTTTAAGGGTGGAGACTCAATTTCCTCTCACCTTCCCAGCTCTCCCAGAGCTGAACCCACTGATTTTCAAAGTTCCAGGTGTTAAGCCCCACTGATTGCAAGAACTTGTGGCATTATTCCCCTCTGGTTTTCACGTGGGTTCCCTGTGCCTGGGGTGTTTGGTGTGAGGGTCTGCTCTTTCTCTCCACGCCAGTGGTGGCCCTCCCTCAGATGGTCCATGGATCTGTTTAGCTCCCAACTGCATCTCTAGACCCTTCCTACCGTCTTCAATGTGGCCTTTTCTCTACATTTAGCTCTGGAGAGTCTATTCTTCGGGTTTTAGGGTCATTTTCTGGATTATTTACATTGATGTGGGTGTTATCTAGTTGTGTCAATGGAACGAAGTAAGCTTAGGGTCCGCCTACTTTCCCATCTTCTCCAGAAGACTCTACCAGACTCCCTTTAGATTTAAGGATACACATAACCTGAAAATGAAAGAATGGAAAAAGATATTCCATACGTATGGTAGCCAAAAGAGAGTAGAGGTGACTATACTTGTATCAGAGAAAATAAACTTGAAGTCAAAAACTGTCACAAAAAACAAAGAAGAACATTACATAATAAAGGGTCAACTCACCAGGAAGATATAACAATTATATGTATGAATGCATCTAAATCAGAACACCTAATTATGTGAAGCAAACATTGACAGAACTGAAGGGAGAAATTGATGGCAGTTTGAAAAATGGTATATTTTAGTGCCTCCCTTTCAGTAATGGATGGAATATCCAGACAGAAAACAAGGAAACAGAGGACTTGAGCAACACCATACACCAAGTGGGCTTAACACGCACATACAGAACATTCCAACAAACAGCAGCAGAATGTCTGTTCTGCACAGGGAACATTCTTCAGGATGGATCACATGTTAGGGCAACAAAACAAGTCTCAACAATCTTAAGAATACTGAAATGATAGGAAGTATCTTTTCTGACCACAGTGGAATGACAGTATAAGTCAACAGCAGAAGGAAAACTGGAAAATTATCAAAGATATGGAAATTAAACAGCGCACTCCCAAGCAATCGACAGATCAAAGAAAAAGTCAAAAGGGAAATCAGAAATATCTTGAGAAAGATGAAAACTAAACTACTACATACCCAAATTTATGGGATGCAGCAAACGCAATACTAACAGGGAATATTATAGTAGTAAACACATTAAAAAAGAAAAAAATAGGGTCACCTGGGTGTTTCAGTTGGTTAAGCGCCTGACTCTTGGTTTTAGCTCAGGTCATGATCTCACGGTTTGTGGATTCAAGCCATACATCGGGCTGCATGCTGACAACACAGAGCCTGCTTGGTATTCACTCTCTCTCTCTCTCTCTCTCTCTCTCTCTCTCTCTCTCTCTGTCCTTCCCCCACTTGCTCTCTCTGTCTCTCTCTCTCAAGATAAATAAATAAACTTAAAAAATATATATGTCAAATAAACCACCTAACACTACAACTCAAGGAATTTGAAAAGGAAGAGCAAACTAAGCCCAAACTAAGCAGAATTAAGGAAATAATAAAGGTTAGAGTAAAAAATAAACAAAATAGATAATAGAAAAATGGTAGAAAATTATCCATTAAACTAAGTTAATTTTTTGAAAAATAAACAAAAATGACAAACCTTTAGCTATATGAAGAAAAAAAGAGAGAAGACCCAAATAAATAAAATTAAAAAATAAAGACAAGACATTCCAACAAAGTGGCTACCCTAGAAGAAATGGATAAATTCCTGGAACATACAACCTCACAACACTGGGTCATGAAGAAACAAAATCTGAACAGACCAATAATGAGTAAGAAGGTTGAATCAGTAACCTAAAACCTCCTAACAAAGAAAAGCCCAAGACCAGATGGCTTCACTTGTGAATTCTACCAAATATTTAAAGAATTAATGCCAATCCTTCTCAAACTCTTCCAAAAAATTGTAGAGGAGGGAACATTTCCAAACTTATGTTATGAGGCCAGCATTACCCTATATCAAAGCCAAATAAGAACAGTACAATTTAAGAAAATTATAGGCCAATATCCCTCATGAACATGCATGCAAAAATCCTCAACAAAATACTAGCAAACAAAATTTAACAGTGCATTAAAAAGACCATACACCATTATCAAATGGGATTTATCCCTGGGATGCAAGGATGATTCAACATACACAAATCAATTAATGAGATACATCACATTAACAAAATGAAGGATAAAAATCATGTGATCACATCAATAGAAGCAGAAAAAGCATTTAACAACATTCAACATCCTTTCTTGATAAAACTCAACCAATTAGGTATAGAAGCAATGTACCTCAACATAATATGGCCATATATGACAGGCACACAGCTAACATCATACTCGACATAGAAAACAAAACGTTTTTCCTCTAAGATTGGGAACCAAACAAGGATGCCCACTCTCACCCCCTCTATTCAATAGAATGCTGAGAGTTCCTGCCAAAGTAAGATTATTTCTGTTCACAGATGACATGATTTCATATGTAGAAAACACACACACACACACACACACACACACACACACACACACAAACCTATTAGAACTAATAAATGAGTTCTGTAAAGTAGCAGGATACAAAATAAACATGCAGATATCAGTTGCATATCTATACAGTTGGAACAAACTATATGCAAAAGGTATTAAGAAAAGCATTCCATTGATAATAGCATCAAAAAGAATAAAATACATAGTAATAGATTTAACATAGGAATAGAAAGAGTACAAAGCTGAAAACTACAAAACATTGATAAAAGAAATTGAAGAAGACACATAAAAATGGAAAGATATTTTGAGTAAATTTTTAAAAAGATATTTTGAGTTAATAGATTGGAAGAATTAATATTGTTATAAGGCCATACTACCCCAACCCACTTATAGAGCCAATGAAATTCCTATCAAAATTCCAATGACATTTTTTTACAGAAACAAAAGTAAAACAATTCTAAAATTCATATGGAACTACAAAGGACTCCAAATAAGCAAAAGCAATCTTGAGAAGTAAGAACAAATCTGGAGGTTTCACACTTACTAATTTCAAAATATATTACAAAGCTACATTAATCAAAACTGTATGATACTGTCATTTAAAACAGACACATATCGATGGAACAGAATCAAGAGCCCAGACATAAATTCTCGCATATATGGTCAACTTCTATTTGATAAAGGAACAAAGAGGGGAGCCTGGGTGGCTCAGTCAGTTGAGTGTCCAACTTTGGCTCAGATCATGATCTCATGGTTCATGAGGGTTTTTTTTTAATTAAAAAAAATTTTTTTTAATTTAATGTTTATTTCTTTTTAAAGGAGAGAGAGACAGAGTGTGAGTGTTGGGGGAGGCAGAGAGAGAGGGAGACACAGAATCTGAAGCAGGCTCCAGGCTCTGAGCTGTCAGCACAGAGCCCGATGTGGGGCTCAAACCCACAAACCACGAGATCATGACCTGAGCCAAAATCAGACGCTCAACCGACTGAGCCACCCAGGCGCCCCATGGTTGATGAGTTTAAACACCGCATTGGGTTCTGTACTGACAGCACAGAGCCCGCTTCAGATCCTCTGTCCTCTTCTGTCTCTGCAGCTTCCCTACTCATGCTCTCTCTCTCTCTCTTAAAAATAAATAAACATTTTTTTAAAAGGATCAAAGAATTTACAATGAGGAAATGATCATCTCTTCGATAAATGGTGCTGAGAAAACTGGATATCCACATGCAAAAGAATGAAACTAGACCCTTATGTTACATCATGCACAGTAATCAACTCAAAATGAATTAAGACCTGAAACTAAAACACCTGGAAAAAGCCACAAGAGGGAATCTTCATGACATTGATCTTAGAAATGATTTCCTGGAAATGATATCAGAAGTACAGGCAACAAAAGCAAAAATACAAGTAGGACTATATCAAGCTAAAAATCTTCTGCAGGTAAGGGCGCTGGGTGGCTCAGTCAGTTGAGCGTCAGACTTCGGCTCAGGTCATGATCTCACAGTTCATGAGTTCGAGCCCCATGTTGGACTCTGTGCTGACAGCTGAGAGCCTGGAGCCTGCTTCGGATTCTGTGTCTCCCTCTCTCTCTGCACCTCCCCCACTCACACTGTGTCCGTCTGTCTGTCTCTCTCTCTCTCTTAAAAATAAACATTAAAAAAAAAAGGGACTGCTTTAAGGACAGTTCAATTTAAAAATCTTCTGCAGAGCAAAGGAAACAATGGACAGCATGAAAAGTCAGCCTATAGAATAAAAATAAGTATTTGCAAACCATATCTCTGACAAGGAGTTAATATCCAAAATATATGAGTAACGGGGCACCTGGGTGGCTCAGTCGGTTGAGCGTCCGACTTCAGCTCAGGTCATGATCTCACAGTTTGTGGGTTTGAGCCCCGCGTAGGGCTCTGTGCCGACGGCTCAGAGCCTGGAGCCTGCTTCGGATTCCGTGTTTCCCTCTCTGCTCCTCCCTCGATCATGCTCCGCCTCTCTCTGTCTCTCAAAAGTAAATAAAAGTTAAAAAATTAAAAAAAAAAAATATATATATATATAAGTAACTCATACAGCCCATGAGCAAAAAAACAAGTAACCTCAATTTAAAATAGATGAAGGACTCAAATAGGCATTTCTCCAGAGAAGACTTACAAATGGCTAACAGGTACATGACAAGACGTTCAACATCACTAATCATTAGGGAAATGTAAATCAAAACCACAATGAGCTATCACCTCACACCTATTAGAATGGCCATTATAAAAAAAAATAACAGGGGCGCCTGGGTGGCGCAGTCGGTTAAGCGTCCGACTTCAGCCAGGTCACGATCTCACGGTCCGTGAGTTCGAGCCCCGCATCAGGCTCTGGGCTGATGGCTCAGAGCCTGGAGCCTGTTTCCGATTCTGTGTCTCCCTCTCTCTCTGCCCCTCCCCCGTTCATGCTCTGTCTATCTCTGTCCCAAAAATAAATAAACGTTGAAAAAAAAAAATTAAAAAAAAAAACAACAAAAAATAATAAGAGTTGGTGAGGATGTAGAGTAATTGGAACCCCTGTGCACTGTTGATAGAAACGTGAAACAGAGTAGCCACTATGGAAAGTGGTGTGGCGATTCCTCAAAAACTTAAAAATAGAATTACATATGATCCAGCAATTCTACTTCTGGGTATTTATTTAAAAACCTGAAGTCACAAAAATAAATACAATTAAAATTAAAAAACTGAAATCAGGATCTCAAAGAGATATCTGCACTCCTATGTTTACTGCGGCGTGATTCACAATAACCAAGAGGTGGAAACAACCTAAATGTCCTTCAACAAATGAATGGATAAAGAAAAACGTGGCACATACATACAATGGAACATTATTCAACCACAAAAATGAAGGAAATACTGTCATATGCTACAAAATGGATGAACCTCGAGGACGTTATGCTGCAGAATTAAGCCAGTCACAGAAGGACAAATACTGCATGACTCCACTTATGTGAGGTATCTAAAGTAGTCAAACTCACTGAAGCAGAAAGTAGAATGGTGGTTTCCAAGGGCTGACGGGAGGTATAAGTGGGGACTGCTGTTCACTGGGTATAAAGTGTCAGTCACGTAAGATGAAAAAGTTCTAGGTATCTGCCGTACAACATGTACTTATAGTTAAACAACGCTGTACTTTACACTTAAATATTTGTTTAGAGGGTAAATCTCGTGTTACATTTTTATTTTTTTACCACCTACACCAAAAGAAGGCTGAGGCAGAGCCTCATAGCCTGAAAGCATGAACAGTGGAGACTCCCGGTTAACTGCATTCCATGAAGTAAATGATAAGTTTCTTCTTGGATGGATACCAGAGTGGCATACCTCCATGGCTCTTGTACCTTGTCCTACTCAACGTTTTTAGTAGCAGTGACTGAGATGAAGACGTAGAATGATAGATACTTACATCTGCAGCTGACAATGTGAAGATAGCCCTAATGATAGGCAACAAAATAGCATTTGAAAACGATTTTGATGCCTGGAACAATCCTGGATTGAATCCTACAAGATGAAATCCTACAAGGATTAATGAAAAATCTTCCATTTAGGTTCATGATAACCCATTATATAAATACTAATGATGGAAATATTCTTCTATTCATATTCAAGGATCTGAAAGTTTTGTATGACTACCAGACCAAAAATGATACAAGGATTTGTGCTGTGGCTACTTACAAAGTTGCAAAAGACTGTGGCCACATTAATAAAAGTATAGTGTTTAGAACAAGGGAGATGATATCCCATCCAAAGCAGGTATTGTCTTATGGGCATCAGTATGTAAGAAGGACACTGGCAAATTAGACAACATTCAGAGGAAGGTGACCAAGCTTTGGAGGTCAGAGAACTATGTAATATTGGAATGCCTGGGTGGCTCAATTGGTTCAGCGACTCTTGATCTCAGCTCAGGTCTTGATCCCCGCATCATGAGTTCAAGCCCCATACTGGGCTCTGCACTGGGCGTGAAGCCTACTTTAAAAAACAAAAACAAAAACACAACAAAAACTATGTAAGATTAAGGAGAGATGAAGGAATATGGTACATTCGTTATAAGCTACCTTAGCACCCTGTAGTTTTCCAGTGAGGAATTTATATAAGACTATAAAATAAATAATTTTTTAGTTGTACAGATGTTTTCCAATTTAACTTTTTATAAATTAAGATAATTATAGATTCACAGGAAGTTGTAAAGATAGTACAGAGAGGTCCCATGAGCCCTTTACCCAGTTTTCCCCAGTGATTACATCCGTCATAATTGTAGCACAATACCAAAACTCAGGAAATTGACATTGGTACAGTGTGCACATATAGTTTGTGTCATGTTGTTACGTGTGTAGATTTGGCCAATCCCCACCCACCAACACAGGTTTATTAGTCTTTTCAAAAAAACAGCTTTTGGTTCGCTATTTTTGTCTTTTTTTTTTTTTTCTGTTTTCAACTTCATTGATTTCTGCCCTTATCTTTATTAATTCCTTTGTTCTACTTGCTTTGAGTGTATTTTGCTCTTCTTCTAGTATCTTGAGCTGACAGCTTAGATTATTGATTTGAGACTTTTCCAGTTTTCTATTGTAGGCATTTAAAGCTACAGATTTCCCTCTCAGCGCTGGTTTAGTTATGTCCACCAATTTTGAGTATGTTTTTGTTTCTGTTTTCATTTAGTTCAAGATATTTTTAAAAATTTCACTCGAAGCTTCCTCTTTGACACATGGATTATTTGGAAATGTTTTGCTTCATTTCCAAATGTTTGAAAATTTTCCTATCTTTCAGGTATTAAATTCTACTTTGATTACCTTGTGGTCAGAGAACACACTGTAGGATTTCAATTCTTTTAAATTTGTTGAGTTTTGTTTTATGGCCCAGGACATGATCTATCTTGGTATATGTTCCACGGGCACTTGAAAAGAATGTGTCTTCTCCTTCTGTGAGGTGGCATGTTCTATAAATGGTGACTAGATCTTGTTATTTGATGTTATTTGATAATGTTACATCCTTCTATATCCTTGCTGATCTTCTGTCCAGCTGTTCATGAATTGTTGAGAAAGGAGTGTTGAAGTCTCCAACTATGATTGTGGATTTGTCTATTTCTCCTTTCAGGTCTCTCAGTTTTTGATTCGCATCAAATACATCTGCGTGTACACATTTAGGTATGCTATGTTTTCTAGGTGTATTGACCCTTTATGTGATATTGCTCTCAGTCCCTGGTAATTTTCGTTTCTCTACAGTCTATTTTATCTGATATCAATATAGCCACTCTTCCTTTCTTTTGATTACTATTTGAATTACATAGCTTCCCCATTTTTTTTTTTTTTACTTTCAACCTACCCATATCATATTTGAAGTGTATTTCTTACAGACAACGTATAATTGAGTCTTGTCTTTTTTATCCATTCTGCCACTCTCTGTCTTGTGGTTGGTGTATTTAGGCCATTTAAATTTTGAATTTTTTAAATGTAACTATTGATGTGAAAAAGCTAAAATCTGTCTTTTTATTTTTTGTTTTCTGTTTATTTTCTGCATTTCATTTCTCTGTTTTCTTTGTCCTGCCTTCTTCTGGCTTACTAGAATATTTTTACAATTGCATTTTGTCAGCAGTGTTTTTGAATGTATGTCCTTGTATAATTTTCTTATTAGTCCTTCTAGGTAACACCGAAGTATATGTAAGCACATGTTTATATTTATAGATAGATATAGATATAGATGTAGATATAGATATAGATAGATATTATCACAGTCTACCAGTGTCATCATTTTACCAGTTTGAGTGAAGTATAGAAACTTTATCTTTTGTGTCCCTTTACCCTCCCCAATTTATAATTGTCTTAAATATTTCCTTTACAGGTGTGCCTGGGTGGCTCAGTCAGTTAAGCATCCGATTTCAACTCAGGTCATGATCTTGCGGTTCGCGAGTTCGAACCCTGCATCAGGCTCTCGGCTGTTAGTGGGGAACCGCTTCGGATCCTCTGTCCACCCCCCCCTCTCTGCCGCTCCCCTGCTTGTGCTCTCTCTCTCTCAAAAATAAATATTTAAAAATATATATTTCCTTTACATACATTTAGAACCATATAAGACAATGTTATAATTGTTGCTTCAACCATCAAACATAATGTATAGAACTCAAAAGAAGAAGGAAGTCTATTGTATTTAGTCACATTTTTTGCTCTTTGTCTTTCTTTCTTCCTGATGTTGCAAGATCCCTTCTTTTATCATTCGCTTTGTGTTTAGGGAAATACCTTTAGCCATTCTTTAAGGTTGGTCTGCTGGCAACTAATTCTCTTGGTTTTCCTTCATCTGAGAGTGTCTTGTTTTTCCCCTTAATTCCTAAAGTATAATTTCAGTGCATATAGAATTCAGGGGTGACAGTTCTTTTCCTTCAGCACTTAAAAATGCTATTCCACTACTTTCTGGCCTCCATGGTTTCTAATGAAAAATCCACTGTAATTATAATAGTTTTTGCCCTATAGATAATGTGTCATTTTTCTCTAGCTGGTTTCAAGAATTTTTCTTTGTCTTGGGGCGCCTGGGTGAACGGAGAAATGGATGGCAGTTTGAAAAATGGTAGATTTTAGTGCCTCCCTTTCAGTAATGGATAGAATATCCAGACAGAAAACAAGGAAACAGAGGACTTGAGCAACACCATACACCAAGTGGGCTTAACACGCACATACAGAACATTCCAACAAACAGCAGCAGAATGTCTGTTCTGCACAGGGAACATTCTTCAGGATGGATCACATGTTAGGGCAACAAAACAAGTCTCAACAATCTTAAGAATACTGAAATGATAGGAAGTATCTTTTCTGACCACAGTGGAATGACAGTATAAGTCAACAGCAGAAGGAAAACTGGAAAATTATCAAAGATATGGAAATTAAACAGCGCACTCCCAAGCAATCGACAGATCAAAGAAAAAGTCAAAAGGGAAATCAGAAATATCTTGAGAAAGATGAAAACTAGACTACTACATACCAAAATTTATGGGATGCAGCAAACGCAATACTAAGAGGGAATATTACAGTGGTAAACACATTAAAAAAGAAAAAAATACAGGGGCACCTGAGTGGGTCAATCAGTTAAGCATCTGACTTTGACTCAGGTCATGATCTCACGGTTTGTGAGTTCAAGCCCCGCGTCAGGCTCTGTGCTGACAGCTGGAGCCTGGAGCCTGCTTCGAATTCTGTGTCTCCCCCTCTCTCTGCCCCTCCCCTGCTTGTGCTCTGTTTCTCTCAAAAAGAAGAAAGAAAAAAGAAAAAAAAATAGGGGCACCTGGGTGTCTCAGTTGGTTCAACGTCTGACTCTTGGTTTTGGTTCAGGACATGATCTCATGGTTTGTGGGTTCAAGCTGTGCATCAGGCTTCATGCTGATAGCACTGAGCCTGCTTGGGATTCTCTCTCTCTCCCTCTCTGTCTCTGCTCCTTCCCCACTTGCTCTCTCTCTCAAAATAAACGAATAAATAAACTTTTAAAAAAGAACTTTTCTTTGTCTTTAGTTTTCAGAAGATTTACTATGACATGTCTTGGTGTGGATTTCTTGAGATTTATCCTGTTTGATGAGATTCATTCAGCTTCTGAATCTGTAGGTCTTTTGCCTAATTTGAGAAATTTTTCACCCTTCTTTCTTTGAACACATGTCCCCTCACCTTTTGGAACTCTGATGACAAGAGTTACATATTTTGTTATAGTCCTATGTATCCCTGAGTATCTACTCATTTTTTTTTGGGGGGGGGGGACAGAGAGAGACAGAGCATGAACGGGGGAGGGGCAGAGAGAGAGGGAGACACAGAATCGGAAACAGGCTCCAGGCTCTGAGCCATCAGCCCAAAGCCTGACGAGGGGCTCGAACTCACGGACCGCGAGATCGTGACCTGGCTGAAGTCGGACGCTTAACCGACTGCGCCACCCAGGTGCCCCAACTCATTTTTGTTCCATCTGTTTTCTCTCTGTTGTTCAGTCTGTTTTCTCTCTGTTGTTCAGATTGTGTTATTTCTATTTTATATCTTCAAGACCATGATTTTTTCCTTTGTTTTCTCCATTCTGCTGTGAGCTCATTCACTATATTTTTTATTTCAGTTTGTATTGTTTTCAGTTCTAAGAATTCCATTTGGTTATTCCTTAGATCTTGTAATTTTTTGCTAAGACTATTTCTTTAATGAGACTCTATTTTTTTCATTTTTCATGTGTTTCAAGCAGGTCCATAATCACTAATTGCAGCATTTTCATGGTGGCTGTTTTAAAATGTTTGTCAGATAATTCTAGGGGCACCTGGGTGGCTCAGTCGGTTAAGTGTCTGATTCTTGGTCTTGGCTCAGGTCATGACTTCATGGTTCATGAGACCGAGCCCCACATCAGACTCTGTGCTGACAGCATGGAGCCTGCTTAGGATTCTCTCTCTCCCTCACTCTCTGCTACTCTCCTGCTTGCATGTGTGTGTGCGATCTCTCGAAATAAGTAAATAAACTTTAAAAAAAATTCTTATCAGATAACTCTAATATCTTTGTCATTTCAGTGGCATATATTGTCTTTTCAAGTTGAGATCTTCATGGTTCTTGGTATGATGAGCGACTTTCTATTGAAACCTATGTTCTGAGACTTGGGATTTTATTTAAACTGTGTCTTTTAACAGGCATCCTCAGGCACCACTCTGGTGAGAGGATGGAGTACATCACCTCATTACTGCTAGGTAGGTCTAGACATCCACATCTCCACTCAGTTAATGTTGACACTGAGGAAGTGGTGAGGAGGGGCCTTTTGTTACTTCTGGGTAGGGATGGGAGGTGAGGCTCCCCATTAGCCCTCCACTGATACCATCCTGGCTGGGAGCGGGGGAGGACCACACGTGTTTCACTGCCTCTCTTCTCATTAAATGTTCAGATCAAACAAACTAAATAGCTGGTTTTTCTGTGCAGAAGAAATATTAACATCTGAGCCCAGCCCGTAGATGGCTGTCCCTCTAGCTGGCTGAGACATGAAAGAAAACATGGGCACCCTAAAATGCAGTATTCTCACCATCAGAAAAACTTGCCTTGTGTACTTCTCAATATTATGTTTTAATTCTATAGCTTGGGCACAAAGGCCTTTCGTAAACTATATTCTCTGAGATGCCAGCCTCCTGCAAGGTGTTTACAGACCTTCTTTTTTTCTTTAATGTTTATTTGTTTTTGAGAGAAAAAGAGAGCATAAGCGTGGTAGGGGCAGAGAGAGAGAGGGACAGAAGATCTGAAGCAGGTTCCATGCTGAGAGTAGAAAGCCTGATACAGCGCTCAAACTTGCGAACACAAGATCATGACCTGAGCCTAAATCGGACGCTTAACTGAGCCACCCAGGTACCCCAGTGTTAACAGAACCTCTTGAGGAAAAAGCGTTCTAAGAAAAAGTGTTCTAAGAACTGAATTTGGAAAGCCGGAAGCCAATACTTCTGGAAATTTACAAAGCCCATTGATTTCCTAGAGATTACAGGAGTACTAAAGAGAAGAAACCTGCTTAATTTTGTTCAACCAAAGCATATTTGACCCCCAAATCTTACAACACCTATTAACATCTCAAAGGCCAGTAGATTCCTTCAAAGGCCAGTAGAGCCCATGTGACCCAGTTATGAAGTACTGTTCATAGGGGCCTTTGGTCTTTTTCCCTCTCATAACGTATTAGAGAAAGTATATTATTACATTAGGGTTCAAAACATGTGTGCCTTCTCAGTAAAACAATTAAATCCTTTACCTTGAATATGAGTCTTAGTTTGGACTCCCCCCCCCCCAGAAGCAGACCCCAAGATGAGGATTTGAGCACAAATTTGGGGGGCAAGGGAGAGGTGATCTTGGGCAGCATCAGTAGTGGAATAGGAAAGTGAAATGGGGAAGAGAAGGAAGCCAAAAAATGTGAGTCATTAAGCAGGTTCCAGTTATGGGCCACTGAGGCTCAATCCCACTGGGGAACTCTGGGAGACAGCACAGAACAAACACACTTTGGGGTTGTTAAGTTACCCCCTTCACAATAAGGAAAGGAAGCTAGAGTGTTCATCCTAAACTCCAATCCATCTTTGGCTGAGAGCTGCTCCCAGGAGCATTGACTCTCTGGCTTTTCCTGCCTGCCCTGCCCACAGCTGAGAGAAAGTGCCCAGGCTGAGTCACAGGTGCATGCTGTCGGAAGCCTTAGTCTTGTGTCGGAAGTGAGTGCCAAGCAGCTGTGAGCGGAGCACTGATGGTGTCTGCCATGTCTCTGAACTCTAAATGTGTTTTTCCTGGTCTCTTTTTGGCTCTAGTGTGGTTAAATAGACAACCCTATTAGTAAAATATTTTTGAGGATACTGAAACAAGCTATATAAATAGATTTTATATATATGTAATAGATTTTATATAGATAGATAGATAGATAGATAGATGGTTTGGTTTTTTTTAATCCAAGAAGCTGGGAATGGCCAGGTTGGCTGCAGTGAGACGGGGCAGGCTGGGAAAAGCTGATACCTCAAAATGCCCCCTCACTTCCTGGAATGGCCCAGGTGCTGGTGGGACAGACCCAGCTGTAGGACTTGGGATGCAGACCCACCTTCTAGAATAAAAGCTGTCCAATGTAGCAGACAACCCATGGCATCTGACAGCCACGGCAAAGCACAGCTGACCGTGTGATCTATGCAATATTACAAAGGACACACTTGGGGGAACCAAATGTCCCTAAAGGGGCTCAGAGTATGTGATGGGAATCTAAGCATAAGTGATGTTTCATAGTGAGCCAGGAGGACAGACAGACAGCAGGTGACAGTAATCTGTCTCCAGTAGTTGGTGCCAATCACAAGTTATGCCCAGAGAGGGGTCTGGGCACAACTCTGGATTCTGTGAGGGAGCCTACCAAGACTAAGTCAGTGCTCACAGCCTTACAGGGTTTTAGGAACCAGATATGCATCCAAAGTAGGGCCTTAAGTACACAGGACAAATCCAAGACCAAGAGAGGGTCAACAGAACTTTGGCTTCCAGTTAGAGAGACAGAGTCCGAGGTCAAGATGACATAAATAGCAAGGATGCCTTTGTCCCTGCCCTTGCCTTCTGAGTCCCAGCATATGGGGCTAGGGCTCCTGAGACAGTCCAGCCTGGACAGGCCAGGATTTGGCCTCAAGTTTAGAGAAAGCTGCAATAATGGATGGACACCAAGCAGCCTCAGCAGTAGGGGATGAAGTTCGTTGAGACCAGGCAAGGCCTGGCCCCCTACTCAGACATTTGCAGCCATGTGGTCAGGCGTTCCTGCCAATCAATGCATCCATCCATCTCAATGCTTTCTTCATGGTCTTGCACATTCCCTCCTCTCCCTGCCCCACTGACCACCACCCCAAGCCTTTAGAGCACTTAAAATATGGCAGTCGGGATCCTGCCCACCTGCCTTGAAAGGTGACAACATCCAGGGCGTCCGCCCTCTATAATTCACAGAGATAGAATTTGCAGGTAATTTGAAAGTCCTCCATTGCTTAATATTTAAAATCATCTCCTCAAATTCCTCTGCTCGAATCGTGTTAATGGCCCCTTCTCCCCCCTTCCCTTCAAAGGACACCGTACGTGTCTATTTTGGTTGATTTCCGGTTAAATGTACTTCTTTTCCTCTTTCTATTCTTGCTCCTTATTCATCTTTTCCTCTCCACTCATTTATTGGATGTTGTTTTTTACCCTGAGTTTGACCCCGGCCTGCTGTCCCCATGCCCCCACTCCCACCCACACCAAGATTTGGATCGTTTCAGTTATATCGACCGCATGGCCAGCGCTTTAGTCCTTGTAGCGCTTTCCTTACGCTGCTTCCTTTTGGGTTTTTGTTTTTAATCCTTCATTACCCAGCTTTCCGTGGCAAATGTCCAAGACAAAACTGCATAGTTTTCTAAACCTTCTCCCTCATAGTTCTTTGCTTTCTCTGCTTTACCTCTGGCTTCCTGAAAGTGTGTGTGAGGATCCATTTTATGTCTTTGTTTATACCAATAACAAATACTTCATTTACTGTTTTGAATACACGGTGCTTCTCAGCTAATGGAGAACTTGTTTTTCCTTTGAAAACACTTGTTTCTCCTTTGAAAACACTGTATGAAAGGAATCAGATAAACCTCTCTGATACTTTCCCTGAAATATCTCTGCATTCTCATTGCAGAATTCCAAATATGTGGCATCACGCGTATTTGGAGCCAGACTTCTGACAAGATGCCCTCAATCACCCACAGCTTCTTTATGAGTTTTTCCATCAAATGTGACTTCAGTTATTAAGATGTCCCAGGTGATTAGACTTGCCAGCAGCCTCCTAAATACTCAGCTGAGGAAACCTGATATCACAGGGAGAGGCTGTTCGGGAGAGATTACTTTGCAGGGTAAAAGTCAGAGGCCTGATGTCTGCAGAATTTTGTTCACTTCTCAGAAGCCCTTTGACTGTACGATGTGGGGAAGTCACTTGAAATCTCTTTGTCTCTCCAGCTGCGTTACAGAGGCAACAATACCCCATTACAAAAGCTCTGTGAGAAAAACATTACAGAATATCAACAAAATGCTTTGAACTTCTTGTATATTTCACCACATTCGAGGGAGCGAAGTACTGTCCCTCCTCCCAGTCAGTCACTCTGGGGCAAAAAGCTGTTAGGAGTGGTAAGGCTAGCCGGAGGGCAGACCGGGGAGGGGTGGGGGGTGGGTACTGCTCCTTGTGACCCTGCTCTGAGAGGGGCAGGGGGCAGGACTGGGGCTCTTACAAACCCCTCCCTCCCAGTCCTGTCCCAGACATCCAGGCCTCTTCCCATTATTTTGTACATCTGAGAGTTCATGTTTTTTTCCCGAGACTATTGATCCCTTATTGCTCAAGCAAATAAAGGGTCAGTGGAGTAGAGCAATGACAGAGAGGCAGCATAACACGGTAGGTAAGGATATAGACACAGGAGGCAGATGCCCTGGTTTGATACCTGGCTCTGCCATGTGATAGCTTCATGACCTTGGGCAAGTTACTTCTCTGTGTTTCAGTTTCGTCCTCTAGAAATTGAGAATAACGTTATGAAGATTAAGCAAGTTAATATTTGTAAATGTCCTGCTTGGAACAGTGCCTGGCACATATTGAGCATGTTAAAGTATCTGTTAAATAAAAAACATTGTCTTGGTTCTGATTCCTTTGATGTTATAAAATCTTTTGTGAAAATCCTTGGATAAGAGATAACAAAAAAAAAAAAAAAAAAAAACCAGTTTGAAAGGACAGCCTCCTTGTGGCAATGTGGAAAACAGAGTGTAAGCATAGCAAAAATAAAATTATTTAGGGACCACCAGACAGACCGTCACAATGATCCTTCTGGCAAGATTTCACACCATGAAACAATAACTCACCGGTAGTTGTGCTGTTTATAAATGAAAGGAAAGACAAGAGGGAGGGAGGGAGGTGAAGGTGGAGGGTAAAAAGAAAGAACCTTGGAGAATTTGATCTCCGTTTTACAAGTACAGATCCAAGAGAGTTCCTGAAGTGTGACAGATGATATTTTCCCAGTAGGGCTGCATTGATATGTGTATCCCATCCACATGCTCTTCTTTCTTTCTTTTTTTTTGATGTGTATTTTTTTGAGAGAGAGAGAGACAGAGACAGAGACAGAGTGCAAATGGGGGAGGGGCAGTGAGAGAGAGGGAGACAGAATCTGAAGCAGGCTCCAGGCTCTGAGCTGTCAGCACAGGGCCCGATGGGGGCTCGAACCCACGAACTGCGAGATCATGACCTGAGCTGAAGTCAGACGCTTAACCCACTGAGCTACCCAGGTGCCCCTCACGTGCTCTTCTTTCACTGTGACATTGACATCCCTCCCACCACTATTTAAGATATACAGCATGATATTTTGATATATGTGTACATAGTGAAATGATTACTGCAGCCAAGCTAATTAGCATATCTATCTCCTCACATAATTTTCATTGAGTTAGGGGGGGAGGTATGTGTGTGCAAGTGTGGTGAGAGCACCTGAAATCTACTCTCTTAGCAAATTTCCAGTATATAATACAGTATTTTTGACTATAGTCATTATGCTGCACATTAGATCTCCAGAACCTATTCATCCTACATAACTGCAATTTTGTGCCCTTTGACCAACACCTCCTCATTTCACTCAAGTCCCACTCCTGGTAACTACCATCTACTCTCTGCTTCCATGAATTCAACTTTTTAAGATTCCTCACATAAGTGAGATCATGCAGTATTCTCCTTTCTGTGTCTGGCTTATGTCACTTAGCGTAATGTTTTCCAGGTTCCTCCTTATTGTCACAAATAGCAAGATCTCCTTTTTTAGGCTGAATGATATTCCAGTGTGTGTGTGTGTGTGTGTGTGTGTGTGTGTGTGTGTATGCACACGTGCGTGCATAAACTACTCTTCTTTATCTCCTCATCCATCAAACACTTAGGCTGTTTCTATATCTTGGCTGTTGTGAATGCTGCTGCAATGGACACAGGAGTACAGATATCTCTATGAGATACTGATTTCATTTCTTTAGATGTATACCCAGTAATGGGATCACTGGATCATATGATAGCTCCATTTTTAATTTTTTGAGGAACCTCCATGCTGTTTTCCATAGTGGCTGTACCAACTTACATTCCCACCAACAGTACATAAGGGTTCCCTGTTCTCCATATCCTCACCAACACTTGTTATCTCTTGTCTTTTTGATAATAGCCATTCTAATAGGCGTGAGGTGATAGGTCATTGTGGGCTTGATTTGCATTTCCCTGATGATTAGTAATGGTGAGCACCCTTTCATGTTGGCCATTTGTAGGTATTCTTTGAAAAAATGGCTATATAAGTCCTTTGCGCATTTTTTTAAATCAGGTTGTTGGAGATTTTTTGCTGTTGAGTTGTATGAGTGCCTCATATTTTTTTGGCTATTAACCCATTATCAGATACATAGTTTACAGATATTTTCTCCCAATCTGTAGGTTGCCTTTTCATTTTGTTGTATATTTCCCTTCTGTGAAGAAGTTTTTTAGTTTTATGTTGTCCCACTTCTTTATTTTTGTTTTTGTTGCCTGAGCTTTTGATGTCATACCCAAAACACTACTGCCAAGACCAATACTGAAGAGCTTTGTTTTCTATATTTTCTTCTAGAAGTTTTAAGGTTTTGAGTCTTATGTTTAAGTTTTTAATCCATTTGTAGTTGATTGTTGTGTATGGTGTAAGATAGGAGTCCAATTTCATACTTCTGCATGTGAATGTCCCGTTTTCCTCACAACATTTTTTAAAAGACTAATCTTTCCCCATTGGGTATTGTTGGCACCCTTGTCATAAGTTAGTTGTAATGTATATGCTATGGTTTATCTCTGGACTCTTGACTTCATTCCACTGATCTATGTGCTTATCTTTATGCCCGTACCATAGTATTTCTACTTGCTTTCTATCATCCAGCCTTGCAATGAACATACTTCTACACATGCATATCTGATTATTTCTTTAAGATAAATTCATAGAAATAGAATTGTAGGATCAAAGAGTCAGGATTTTATGGGTCTTTTGACAAACAGTCCTATGTTGCCCTCCAGAAAGATTATAACAATTTACATGTACACCAGCGGTAAACGAGAGTCATATAGTTGCTATCACTCAGATTTTTTAACTTGGCTGATCTCATAAGCAAAAAAATTTGGGGTCATTGTTCTTTTACTTTGCACCTTTTAAATTTGAACAAGTTTTTGTTTTGGTTTAGTTTGGTTTTTGGTCATTTGTAGTTGCTCAGGAATTGCCTGTTCTTATTTTTTGCCTTTTTATTAACGTATATACACTTTTTAGTTGATTTATATGAACTCTTTTTGTGATAAAGATATTGACCCATTGTCTATCATAGATACTGTGATTACTTTGCTTAGGTGCTCATTTGTCTTTCAATACTATTAATGGTGGTGGTGGTGTGTTTTTTTTTATTTCTCCAAATTTTCTAAATAAGATATACCTTCACACCTAGTGATAATAATGATTTTAAAAGTGCCTGATATTATCATACACGCTACGTGGGAAAAAAAAAAAAAAACCTGGGGGAAAGGTTGCCCTGGGTGGTGCTCTTTGTAGTTTTCTGTACTTCCCAGATTTACTAAGATGAGTAACTCTTATAATCTTCAAAACTATCCTAAAGTATGTTTTTATCTTTTTAAGTGCAGAGAAACTTGTGTGGTCTATGTAAGTGGAATGCCAGAAGCAAGAGAGAGGATGGGAAGGAAGGGAGGTGAAGGGTGAAGGTAAAAATGAAAATGAGAACCAGACCAGCCAAAGCTTTGGATTCCATGGCTCCATGTCTCAATTGCAGTCTGTAGTTGAAGGCTTTTAGGCAGAAGAGTGCTGTGATAAGATCTCTATTTCAGGAGAGCTTTGGTTACAATGGGAGAGATAAATTAGATCTGGGGGTTAAGAAGACACTGGTGATGGTATCAGTTGTTTATTGCTACAATAATGCTGTGTAACAAAGAACCACAGAACCTCAGTGATATATAACAGTGCTTATTGCTCACAGGTCCGGGGTCAGCTGGAGGCCAGCTATGCAGCCCTTCTGGTCTTGGCAAGGCTCATTCACACGCCTGGGAGTGGTTGCATATTGGCTGATCTAGACTGGCCTTGGCTTGTCCCATAGATGTTTTCATAGATGTTTGTATAGCTAACAGGCTTGGAAGATAGGGATGGTATTCCCTCCAGAGCAAAGAGCAAGAATGTTTACCATCTCTTACAAAAGATTCAAGTTCCCTAACCTTAGAGTTTTTCTCCTGTAATGGCATCCACTACGTGTGCAGGCATCCACCTGAGTTTATCCCCATCACCTTCATCAGACCTGGGGGGCAAGGGGAACTGATGTAAACATGCTCATGCTAATGTGGCTTGCTGTGCCACGAATGACAAAATCCTTTGCCTTTGACCCAGAAGTCACGTGTCTCTTGTCAGCATCCAGGAAACTGTGGCACGTTAGTAGGGTAAAATCTCAGACACTTCAGTGCTCTTTTTAAATTCTTCTTCTGTTTTATTGAAATATAATTGACATATAGCACTATATAAGTTGAAGGTATATAGCGTAATGACATACATATATTGCAAAATGATGACCACAGTAAGTTTAGTTAACATCTATTCCCTCATATGGTTTAAAAAAATTTTTTTTTTCTCTGTGGTGAGAACATTAAGGACCTACTCTCTTAGCAACTTTCTGATATACCATACGGTAGCGTTAACTATAGTCATCATATTGTTTATTACATCCCCAGGATTTATTCATTTTATAACTGAAAGTTTGTACCTTTTGACCACCATCATCCAATTCCCCCAACCTCCACCCTCCATCTCTGGTAACCACAAATCTGATCTCATTTCCTAGGAGTTTGGCTTCTTGTTGCTGTTGTTTTAGATTCTACCTATGAATGAGATCATACAGTATTTATCTCTCTCTGATGACTTAGTTCACTCAGCATAATGCCTTCAGGGTCTATTCTTGTTGTCACGGATGGCAGGATTTCCTTCTTTTTTTATTGCTGAGCAGTGTTCTGTTATATATATACCACATTTGCTTTATCCATCTCACTCTCCACACTTCTGGACATCACTTGCTTCTCCCTCTTAATCGTTGGATACATGAGGACCTTCCATGGCCTTATTCCCAGCACTAGGCACAGGGCTTGTATTTAATTGGCATTCCAGAAATATTTGTCAAATGAATAAATTAATCATTTTTATTTACTCTTTATTTTCAATAAATAGACTTGAAAATACCATTATACGTGACATGGTCATCAGTCTTCTGTCATTGTTACTCCAAGTAAGCTTTTCTCTCTAGTACATAAGACAGTGGTATCACAGCATTGGGGTACTTGGGGGTATGGTAATTATTAAAGTATTTGGGGATGGTGGCCAATGCAGGGCTTATATCCAATGCAGTTATATATGGGCTCTTATGGACGTTGTTTCCACTTTTCTGATGTTCATTTACATATGAACTTGGAGTTCATTATGAAAATTTTTCCTCTAGACTTTAGAAGAAAACTTTTCATGTTTCTCTGTATATTTACTGGCTAGATTCCCAACTATGTGTCCAACTGAGTGGGTAAGCCCAGAAGGAAGATGGGGCAAAATAAAAATAGGGAATCAACTGACTCAAAATGAGAGAAATGGATAAAGGTTAGGACAACTTGTCCATTCAACTGTTATTATGCAAGTTTTCTGCAGCTGTCTGCTCAGCTGCTGAAGTCTGGGTTAAAGTTCAAAAGGGAAAGCTCTATGCACACATATTTTTCAATGCAAAAAAAATGTTCAAGTATTTGAAACTCAAATATTTCCATATATTCAAAGATCCAGTGGGGGTGCCTGGGTGGCTTAGTGGGTTAAGTGTCCAGCTTCGGCTCAGGTCATGATCTCACAGTACGTGAGTTCAAGCCCCCCCACCCAGCCTCTCTGCTGTCAGCGTGGAGCCCACTTCAGATCCTCTGTCCCCCTCTCTCTCTGCCCCTCCCCTGCTGTCTCTCTCTCTCTCTCTCAAAAATAAATAAACATTTAAAAAGTAAATAAATTAAAAGTCACCTAAAAGAAAAAAAGATCCCCAGTGATGAAATTTATTAAGGCTATATGCAGAGTAGAAGAAATTCAGCTCAGATCTCAACATCATCAATGTTTAAACTGTATTAATTTTGAGACTTCAACCCCAGCACCCTTCATAGAGCCTGTCTCCTCCCACTGACTCTGGTGACATTCTCTGGGCTAAATGTGAGTCATAACTTGTGACATTGTACAGACAACATCTGCAAGGTGGGGTGTTTCACTTCTCACTTTGGCTCATGTTTGCTTATGCTGATTGGAAAGTAGGGATAAGAGGAAGGCAAATGTGGGAAGAGAGTTCTCCTGATTTCATTCAAAAGGCTCTGGACCAAGAAATATTTAAAGATTTTTTTTTTTAATGGAACACATGAAGCACTCTGGGTAGCTCAGTTGGTTGGATGTCCAAGTTCCGCTCAGGTCATGATCTCACAGTTTGTGGGTTTGAGCCCCACGTCGGGTTCTGTGCTGACTGCTCAGGGCCTGGAGCCTGCATCAGATTCTGTGTCTCCCTCTTTCTCTGACCCTCACCCGCTCGTTTTCTCTCTCTCTCTCTCTCTCTCTCTCTCAAAAATAAAAATAAGCATTAAACATTTTTTTAAATAAATAAAAAATAAATACAACATTGGGGCGCCTGGGTGACTCAGTCAGTTGGGCATCCGACTTCGGCTCAGGTCATAATCTTGTGGTTTGTGGGTTTGAGTCCTGCATCGGGCTCTGTGCTGACAGCTCGGAGCCTGGAGCCTGCTTCAGGTTCAGTGTCTCCCCCTCTCTCTCTGCCCCTCCCCCACTCGTGCTCTGTCTCTCTCTGTCTCAAAAATTATAAACATTAAAAAATAAAATAAAATAAAATAAAATAAAATAAAATGGAACACATGAGAGTATTTGAGCTTCAATAAGTATAAAACTGCACTGGATACTTAATGTCAAAGAGTTGTATACTTAAAAATGGTTAAAATGGTAAATTTTATGTTCTGTATACGTTACCACAGTAAAAACATGTAATGGATCAAAACCCATAAAGTATGTTTACATTTTTAAATTCACTGTGATACTTAAAAACTAACCACCTTGAAAGATGTCAGGGAACCAATTCATCACCTGAAAACTGGTAAACAAAGGGAAAGAACCAAACATAATGGAAACCGTACCACTCGATAACCAAACAGGACATCAGGGAAGCATCTCTTTATAAAATTATTGCAACTAATAAATGGAAATAAAATGATAGAATTAGATTATCGCCATTTGCAAGTCTCAATGAGTTAATTGATTTAGGCAGTAAGAACCAACAGCTGCTAATGTTGCAAAAAGAGACACAAGCAGACATTATGTCTCTGCTGATGAAAGAATTCAACACTGCGTAGAGTCTTGCAAAAGAAATGCAACCTAAGTCTGGTCAAATGTCTGGATCCAGCTATTTTCAAGAAAAGCTGGGGACAGAATACATGTTGAAATGTACCACGAATGTGCCATCAGCAAAACTCAAACTGTAGGAAACTATAGAGGCCAAATTGTCCATGTTCCTCAACAGGTCAATTATAAGGAAAAGAAAAGGCTGAAGAGAGAACCTGTAGATGAAAAGAGATTTAAAAGAGGAATCAATAGGGGCGCCTGGGTGGCTCAGTCGGTTGAGCGTCCAGCTTCGGCTCAGGTCATGATCTCCCGGTTCGTGAGTTCGAGCCCCGCGTCGGGCTCTGTGCTGACAGCTCAGAGCCTGGAGCCTGTTTCAGATTCTGTGTCTCCCTCTCTCTGACCCTCCCCCGTTCATGCTCTGCCTCTCTCTGTCTCAAAAATAAATAAACGTTCAAAAAAAAATTTTTTTTTAAATAAATAAAAGAGGAATCAATAATTTTTTCATATTTATTTTTTATTTTTTCAAGTTTTTATTTAATTCTAGTTAGTTAACACCTATGGCAAAATTGGTCGACTCAATAACGTTTGAAAGACCAAGCCTCAACTAGAGTGTCTGAGGTGCACACTTACGTAACAAAGCCACAGAAAAGCGTGACGAGATTATTACTGTAAAGGTCAGGGTTGTAGACATGAGGGTACTTCTGGAGTGGCTGGCAAAGTACTACTTCTTCACCTGGATGTGACCTTATATTAAGTCACTGTTCCATATAATTTTTTTGTGTGCTTTTCTGTGCTTTATTTTATAATAAGTATATATTTACGGGGAGTGTCCGGAGTGAACTGAAGCCATGCAGGAGTGCCATGCAGATGTGGCCAGCTGGTCAGAAAGAAAGATGAAGAGAGAACCGGTGAGCAAAGGCCCCCTCCAGGCCAAACATCTGCCCAGCAACATGTGAGCAGGTGGAAACTGAATCATACTATTAATTTGGGTCAAGACAGCATTTTGAATTCCTGGCAGAAATGGATGGGAAAGGGCTCAGAAGTTGTTTGGAGCAAACCATATTTTACTTCCTTGAGCAATTTAGTTCTCTGGGCGGCATAGCGCAGGCCAGCCAATGGCCAGCAAGAACTCGGAATTGCACCTTCAGCATTGTGCAGTGTGAGGTGTGTGAGTAAGAAAGTACTCACTTTGGAGGTGCCCGGGTGGCTCAGTCGGTTGAGCAGCTGACTTCAGCTCAGGGCATGATCTCACAGCTCATGAGTTCAAGCCCTGCGTTGGGCTCTGTGCTGACAGCTCAGAGCCTGGAGCCTGCTTCGGATTCTACATCTCCCTCTCTCTCTGCCCCTCCCCTGCTCACGCTCTGTCTCTCTCACTCTCAAAAATAAATAAACATTAAAAAATTAAAAAAAAAAGGAAAGTACTCACTTTGAATACTTTGAATTTAGAGACCCCATTTTATTACAGAGAAATGCTGTAACATCCTTATCAGCAATGCATAAGGCTGCAGCTAGCTCTTTTTCCACCAAGAAATCTGGAGAAGATAAACAAATAAATATATTTTAAAAATAAAATCATAATAGGAAATTGATTAACTCTTTAAAAAAGGAAGAAAGAAATCTGGAGAAGGTAAAGAGCTTATTATTACATAGATGATACCAGAAAGCCCAATTGTAAGTCCCCAAGGGGAAGGCAGCATAAAATGTCAGAGCAGAGGGGCACCTGGGTGGCTCAGTTGGTTAAGTGTCCGACTTTGGCTCAGGTCATGATCTCCCCGTGCATGAGTTGGAGCCCCGCGTCGGGCTCTGTGCTGACAGCTCAGAGCCTGGAGCCTGCTTCGGATTCTGTGTCTCCCTCTCTCTCTGCCCCTCCTCTGCTCATTCTCTCTCTCTCTCTCTCTCTCTCTCTCTCTCTCAAATATAAATAAACATTTAAAAAAATGTCAGAGCAAGAAAAACAATATATTCTCCCGAAGATTGTATTAACCATGTGATACCAACAAACACCTATTAGAATCCTAAAATCCTCAAATCCGACAATTCAGGTTGCTGGTGAGGATATGAAACAACAGAAATTCTCATTCATGGCTGGTGAGAATGCAAAAATGATACAACTGCTTTGGAATACCATTCGGCATAGTCTTACCATACAAAATAGCAATTGTGCTCCTAGGTGTTTAACCACAGATTTGAAAATTATTTCCACACAGGGGCACCTGGGTGGCTCAGTTGGTTAAGCGTCTGACTTCGGCTCAGGTCATGATCTCATGGTTTATGATTTTGAGCCCTACATCAGGCTCTATGCACACAGCTCAGAGCTTGGAGCCTACTTCAGATTCTGTGTCTCCCTCTCTCTGCCCTCCCCTGCTCATGCTCTGTATCTGTCTCTCTCTCTCTCTCAAAAATAAATAAACATTTAAAAAAATGTTTTAAAAAGAAAAGGAAAATTATTTCCACACAAAAAGCTGCATGCAAATGTTTATAGCAGCTTTATGTATAATCACCCAAATTTGGAAGAAACAAGATGTCCTTCAATAGGTGGACAGATAAGCAAACTGGTACATCCATGCAGTGGAATACCATTCAGTGATAAAAAGGAATGTGCTATCGAACGAGATGCAAAAAAATATAGATGAATCTTAAATGCCTGTCCCTAAATGGAAGCAGCTGAAAGGAGCCAGTCTGCAAAGGCTACATACTGTATAATGCCATTTATATAACATTCTGTAAAAGGCCAAACTGTAGAGACAGTAAACATATCAGTGGTTTCCAGGGGTTTAAGGGTTTAAAGATGGGGGAGAGTTGAATAAGTGAAGCACAAGAGATTTTTAAGACAGTGAAACTATTCTGTATGATACTATAACGGCAGGTACGTGATGTTATGCATTTGTCAAAACCCACAGAACTTTACAGCATAAAGAGTGAGCACTAATGTACACAAATTTATTTTTTTTAATGTTTATTTATTTATGAGTTACAAAGAAAGCGTGCATGAGTGGGGGAGAGGCAGAGAAAGAGGGAGACACAGAATCCGAAGCAGGCTCTAGGCCTTGAGCTGTCAGCACAGAGCCCGACACAGGGCTTGAACCCATGAACTGTAAGATCATGACTTGAGCCAGAGTCAGATGTTCAACTGACTGAGCCCCTATTTTTTTTTTAACTTTTAAGTTTATTTACTTGTTTTGAGAGAGAGAGAGAGAGAGAGAGATGCAGAGAGAAAGAGAGAGAGAGAATTCCAAGCAGGCTCTGCACTGTCAGCCCAGAGCCCGACTCAGGGCTTGATCCCATGAACTGTGAGATCATGACCTGAGCCAAAGTCAAGAGTCAGATGCTTAACTGACTGAGCCACCCAGGTGCCCCCACAAATTTCTTTTAAAAGTCATTTAGGAGGTCCAAGGATCCCAGGATGGAATACAGACTGTGACAAAAGCATCTAACTGCATGATGAATGTATGAAATAACTTCAGTGAAGAGAGTAGGGAGAAAAGAGGCTGAGCTAAACAACTTTGGAAATGAGTGGACTCATTTGTTGGACTGTAAGGCTAAAGTCCAACAAAACTGTACACAAGCACTACACTCTAGTGGGTAATGTGGTTTCCCGTGGGGGTACACATGAACGATTCTAATCGTATCTCCTGTACATGTATACTGGAAGTGAGGAATGAAGTAAATAGATGGCAGATTGTGGAAGCCAGGTTTCTCGCTATTTGAGTGGGAGGTTATAGACAAGCAAGGGAGGGAAGGCTAAAATGATCCTTGTGGTACTGGGTTAGAGTTGGACATACCAGTATGGAGACTTTATTTAGTTTAATATGGATGTAGATGGATATATATAGAAATATTTATCGATAATGTAGGTATACACTGATGAGTATACACACATCTATTTCCTTGCTCCATCAGCTAAGAATGCTGAGAAACAATGATAGGTCAGTAGCTACAAGCATACTTGGTGGCCAGATCTTGGTTTCTAATACCATTTTCTAAAAAAGAGAAAGAAGGCAGGAAAGAAAAGAAAAAGAAACCCACGCCCTTTGAACAAATCTCTGATTCTACAGCTAAGGCAGGGAAGGTACAAAATGAGCCTAGAGCATCTCGTAGTGCCACAAAATAAAGTACAATATGTGGATTATAAGACAAATATTTATGACTCCATGCTGATATAAATGCTTCAATAAATAAACAAATGAGGAAGAAGAGACAAACGTCCCTGTGCAGAATTCCAAATGATTTATATAGATACCTCACCCGCAAGTAGGTAGAGCATAACTCCCCCCTCCTTAAGTATGGGCTCTGCAAAATAATGTCCTTCCAGAGAGTACCGCATGGAAAGCAAGGAAAAAGGAGTAGCTTTGCAGCGGAGACACCTAACTATCTCAGCCAGGTGATCGTGGCCAATACTGACAGTGATAAGTCATGTTGCTAGTACCAACACTTGATATGATGTGAGGAGAGTGGCACTTTACCTCTGTGGTCTTCCTCCCCAAAACCTGTAACTCCAGTCTAATCATGAGAAAAATACCAGACAAATCCTCATTCAGGGACATGCTACAGAATACTTCACCAGCACTCCTTAAAACTGTCAAGATCATCCAAACCAAAGAAAGTCTAAGAGACTGTCACAACCCAAAAGGAGCCTGGGGACGCATGACTACTAAATGTAATGTGAGATCCTGGCTATATCCTGGTATAGAAAAAGGATATAAGGAAAAACTAAAAAAATATGAATGAAGTATGGACTTTGATTATTAATAAAGTGTCAATATTTGTTGATTAATTGTGACAAATGTGCCATTGCAATGTAAGGTGTTAACAATGGGGGAAACTAGGTGTGGGGTTTAAGGGAACCCTTTCCACTATCTTCACAACTTTTCTGTAAACCTGAAACTATTATAAAATAAAAGCCTTACTTAAATTGTAAAATGAAGATTGCATAATATACTCTACAGATTAAGGGACTAATGCATGAATCAATAATGATTGATTAATTCAAGTATTTAATGAACACCTGTTTTGTATGAGCACCTTTTTTGGCACTTGTAAGGCACCCTTATATAAGTTAAAATCTATCTCACCCCCCAGGGAGCTTACAGAAATGCAGACTTTAAGCATTCCATATGTTTGTAAGTGATTTGCCTCTAATGCAATGATGGGAATTTTTATTTCACTGAGTCTAGTAATTCCCCTTATCCTGTAGCAGGTGTTTTAAGAGGGACTGCCTATGAAGCTCCTCTTGTTTTATTTTTATTTTACTTTTATTTTTTTTAGGTTTTTATTTTTTATTTTGAGAGAGAGAGAGAGAGGGAGAGAGAGAGAATCCCAAGCAAGGTCTGCCCTGTCAGCACGGAGCCCAGTGCAGGTCTCAAACTCACAAACTGCAAGACCGTGACCCAAGCTGAAATCAAGAGAGCCAGCCGCTTAATGGACCGAGCCACCCAGGCACCTCCCTCCTCTTGTTTTAAATGAGAGACTCATTTAATGTTGCAGTTTTCTTCATTTGTTAAATAAATTCATATCTTAGAATGTCAGAGCTAGAAAGGCTCTTATATCAGACATTGTGGATGCCCTGTCCTTATTCCCTTGCCCCTACCTGACTCCCAACTTCCATCACCTGTATTTCAAATAATTTTAAATTTGTAGTGTTGACTATATCTCTCTTGTGGGATATATCCTATAGACAAAAAGAAATACAAAAAAATATTAAACATTTAGGGATAATTCTACAATTGCTATTTTGAAACTATTACAGTGTGAGATATAGATATAGATACACACACACACATATATACACACTTGTACATACATAGCTATTAGGGTAAAGCAATTAAGTAACTATGTTAATGTCATTAGGAACTGATATTTTCAACCTAAGAGAAAAAAGATACAAATATAAATTCAAGCAAATTATGTACCAAGAAGAAGGGGATGCCTCAATCCCTAGAAACTCTTATCAACGGAGAAGGCAATGACTTAAATCTGCATAACAACCATATCCTTCACGACCCCCACCCCCACATCTTTTGTCTTTAGCTGAACATGGTATTTAAAGTGATGGCTTCAGCCATCTCTGGGAGTTACCCTTTTTTTTTCTTTGGTTCCTTCTCATGTATACAGGAAATATACATGTAATTAAGCTTTTGTTTCTTTTTCTCCTGGTAATTTGTCTCATGTCAATTTAATTCTTAGACCAACCAGAAAAATCTTGAAGGGTAGACGAAAATTTTTCTCCCCAACGCAAACAATTCACAAAATGACAATTTTTGAGATTTTTACATGGTGCCACATAGTGGTAGTTGCCTACCTACTGTTCATTCTCCCTTTCTTCATCACTAACAGAAGACCTATATTGTTAGGTGTGGCAAAGGATCAGCTTTAAAACAGTACTTTCCTTACAGGTATCGGTGGCCAGTGAGCTGAAAGCAAACATCATTTCATGAGGCTGCTGAGAAAGTTTTGTAAAGGAAACTGACTAATATGATTGAGTTAACCTTTTCCTCTTACTGCTTCCTCCTGCCTACTGCCCAGAATATGAATATAATGGCTGAGTTGCAGCAGCTATCATGGACTATGAAGCAATCTTGATCATGGGAGCCATGTACCAAATATGGGGGGGGGGGGCAGAAAGAAGGAACCTGGGTCCTAGATATGTGTAGAGCTGCTATATTAACCTTAGATGCCTAGCCCTGAACTCCTTTTATGGGAGAAAAAAAAAACCATCATATTTAAGCCACTATAACTTAGGTTTCTGTTATATGCTGTAAAATCCAATCCAAACTGATACATTTTCTTCATAAAAGTATATTTGTGGGAAATTTTAAAGTTTATGGATAAATGAAATAAACAAATAAATAAAAATACTAGGGCAATGAAAACATCCTGGAGGTTTTAGCCAGGACAATTAAGAAAGAGAAACAAGTAAAAGCCATTTGTATGGGAAAGGAAAAAGTAAAATTATCTCTATTTGCAGATGGCATGATCTTATAAATAGAAAATGCTCAAAATCGACTAAAAAACTATTAGAGCCAATAAACAATTTCAGCAAGATTGCAGGATACAAGCTCAATATACAAAAATCAATTGCATTTCTATACACTGGCAATAAACATTCTGAAAATAAAATAAAAAATAATTCCATTTACAATAGCATCAAAAAATAAAATACTTATGAATAAATTTAACAAAAGAAGTGTAAAACTTGTACACTGAAAGTCACAAAACATTATGGAAAGAAATGAAACATCTAAATAAGTGGAAACTTATCACATTTATGGGTCAGATAATAGTACTCAACAAAGTCATCTACAGATCCAATACAATATCAAAATTCCAGCATGCTTTTTTGCAGTAATTAACAAGCTAATCCTAAAATTCATATGGAAATGCAAGAGACCCACAATGGCCAAAACAGTCTTGAAAAAGAAGAACAAGGCTGGAAGACTCACACTTCATTTTACAACTTACTACAAAACTATCATAATTAAGACAGTTTGGTACTGGCATATAGACATATAGATCAATGCCACAGAATTGACAGTTCAGAAATAAACCCATTCATTTATAGTCAAATAATTTTTAACAAGGGTACCAAGACTATTTAATGGGAAATGAAGATTGGGGCACCTGGGTGGCTCAGTCGGTTAAGCATCTGACTTCAGCTCAGGTCATGATCTCGCGGTTTGTGAGTTTGAGCCCTGCGTCGGGCTCTGTGTTGACAGCTTGGAACCTGGAGCCTGCTTCAGATTCTGTGTCTCCTTTTCTCTCTGCCCCTTCCCCACTTGTGCTCTGTCTCTCTCTGTCTATCAAAAATAAATAAATGTAAAAAAAATTTTTTAAATAATGGGAAATGAAGAATCTTTTCAACAAATGGTGCCGGAACAACTAGATATCCACACACAAAGGAATGAAGTTGGATCCTTACCTCACACCATACACAAGAATTAATTCAAAATGGATTAAATACCTAAATGTAAAAGTTGGATCTTTAAAATTTTTAGAAGAAAATATAGAAGTAAATCTTCATGACCTTGGGTTAGGCAATGGATTTTTAGATACAACACCAAAAGCACAGCAACCAGAAGAGGAAAAATAGATAAATTTGACTATGTCAAAATTAAAATCTTTTATGCTGCAAACAATACTATCAAGAAAGTGAGAAGACAACTAACAGAAGAAAATCTTGAAAATTATATATTTAGGAAGGTACTTAACATCCAGAATTTATATATATGTATATATGTATATACATATATATGTATCTATATGTATATATATACACTCTTAAAACTTTATATAATAAAAAGACAAGCCAATTTAAAAATGGGCAAAGGACCTGAATAGACATTTCTTAGAAGAAGATGTTCACATGTCAATAACAATGTGAAAAGATATCTCAGGGGCACCTGGGTGGCTCAGTTGGTTGAGCGTCCGACTTCAGCTCAGGTCATGATCTCACAGTTCATGAGTTCGAGCTCTCCATTGGGCTCACTGCTGTTAGCCTGTCAGCACGGAGCCTGCTTCATATCCTCTGTCCTCCTCTCTCTGACCCTCTCCTGTTTGTGCTCTCCCCAAAATAAATAAAAGTTAAAAACAAAGAGGGCACCTGGGTCGCTCAGTCGGGTAAACGCCTGACTTCGGCTCAGGTCATGATCTCACAGTCTGTGGGTTCAGCCCTGCGTGGGGCTCTGTGCTGACAGCTCAGAGCCTGGAGCCTGCTTCAGATTCTGTGTCTCCCTCTCTCTCTCTCTCTCTGCTCTTCCCCTGCTCATGCTCTGTCTCTCTCTCTCTCTCTCTCTCAAAAATAAATAAACATTAAAAAAAGTTTTTAATAAAAAAAGAGAGAAAATAGTAAGACTGGGGAGGGTGGAAGAATGTGAAAAGATGCATATTATCATTAGTCAATAGGAAAATGCAAATAAAAACCACTCTCCACCCACTAGGATGGCTATAATCAAAAAGACACAATAATAAGTATTGGTGAGGATGTGGAGAAATTGAAATCCTTATACGTTGCCAGTGGGAATGTACAACAGGACAGCCACTTTGTAAAACAGTTTGACAGTTGCCCAAAATGTTTAGTGCATAGTTACCATATGACCTAGCCATTCCATTCCTAGGCATATACACAAGAGAACTGAAAACATATGTCCACACAAAAACTTGTACAGGAATGTTCTTTGCAACATTATTCATAATAGCCAAAAAATGGAAACAAGCTTGCATTAGTTTTCTAGGGCTACTGTAACAAATTACCACAAACTGGGTGGCTGAAAATAACAGAAATGTATTCTTTCACGCTCTTGGAGGCCAGAAGTCTGGAATCAAAGTGCAGTAGTGCTCTGCAATTTCTCAGAGAGAATCCTTCCTTGCCTCTTCCAGCTTATGGTGTTCCTTGGCTTGTTGTGGCTACAAAATTCCTATCTCTTCCTCAGTCTTTACATGTCATTCTCCTCCTTCTCTCCCCTCTGTGTGTTTTTTAATAAAGACATTTGTCACTGGATTTAGGGCCCACTGGGATGATCTTACCTTGAGATCCTTAAATACATCTGCACAGAACCTTTTTCCAAATAAGGTCACATTCACAGGTTTTTGGGGGTTAAGACATGGACATATCTTTTTGGAGGCCACTTCCTATTGAAAGGCCTTCCTTTCAACCCCCTACAAACCCAAAGGTCCATCAACTGATGAATGGCTAAATAAAATATGGTTTATCCATACAATGGAATATTATTGGGTGATAAAAAGTACTGACACCTGCTGCAACATGGGTGAAACTTGAAAACATCATACTAAAGGAAAGAAGCCAGACAAAGGCCACATGTTGTACAATTACATTTATATGAAATGTCCAGAAGAAGCAAATCAGTAGAAACAGAAAGTAGATCAGTGGTTACCTAGCATTGTGGAAATCTTCAGGGGAATGGAGAATGACTGCTAATGAACATAGGATCTCTTTTTGGCATGATGAAAATGTTCTTTTTTTTAAATGTTTATTTATTTTTGAGAGAGAGAGAGATAGCACAAGCTGGGAAGGGGCAGAGAGAGGGGGACACAGGATCCAAAACAGGCTCTGCACCGTCAGCGCAAAGCCCAACCTGGGCTCAAACCCACCGACCATGAGATCATGACCTAAGCCAAAGTTGGATGCTCAACTGACGGAGCCACCCAGGCACCTGGGCATGATGAAAATGTTCTAAAATTATATTACAGTAAAAAAAAAAAAAATTGAAGCGGGGTGCCTGGCTGGCTCAGTCGATTAAGCGTCCAACGTCAGCTCGGGTCATGATCTCACAGTTCATGAGTTCAAGCCCCATGTCAGGCTCTGTGCTGACAGCTCAGAGCCTGGAGCCTGCTTGGGATTCTGTGTGTGTGTCTCTCTCTGCCCCTCCCCTGCTCACACTCTCTCTATCTCTCTCAAAAATAAAGAAACATTAAAAATTTTTTTTTAATTTTTTTTTCAACGTTTATTTATTTTTGGGACAGAGAGAGACAGAGCATGAACGGGGAAGGGGCAGAGAGAGAGGGAGACACAGAATCGGAAACAGGCTCCAGGCTCTGAGCCATCAGCCCAGAGCCCGACGCGGGGCTCGAACTCACGGACTGCGAGATCGTGACCTGAGCTGAAGTCGGATGCTTAACCAACTGCGCCACCCAGGCGCCCCTAAAATTTTTTTTTTTAATTGAAGCACAGGGAAGTGGAAAACAATTATGTTATAGTAATAATTGCACAACTCTGTAAATATACTAAAAACCATTGAATTGTGTACTTTAAATGGGTGAATTGTATGGGATATAAATTATATCTCCATGAAACTGAAAAGTGAGAAATTTAAAGATTAGTAATGAATGTAATGGATTAAAATACATCAAAGTTGCTAAAATTCATAGGCTCATAATGATTTTTTTTAAAGCTATTTGATCATCTTTAGCCAATACCGGCAAATAAAGATAAGGAACCCAGCACTTACTCTGCCTTGCCTATATGAACTGTACCTGAGGATATCCACATAGTTGATAGGAGAATGTTCTTTATTATAGAAGCATCTCTGCTAATTAAGATAGAAGAAATGACAGAATTAGAGTCTCACAAATTCTCAGGCCCTAATGAAATAATGGATCAAGGCAATGTTTTTCATTAGGTGAAAGTTTGATGGGAACTTTAAAAGAGGGGCTAACAATGCCTGAATCCAGTGATTAACCTTACCATCACTAAAAATGGGACAGCGAGACATTATGGGCCACCCGATGTGATGCAATAGAAAGTGCACAAAGGATTCTTGCCAATAAAACCAAACCTGAATTTGAAATATAACTGCCAACTTACAGGAAATACAGGGTTTAAAGGAATACATTAAATGACGCTAGAGAGATGGATGCAATCAGCCAAACACCAACTGTGGGAAATTTTCCAGGACAAATGTGTCAATTTTTCTTGGCAAACAAATAGCAAGAACATGGTCTTATCTATCAAAAAGACTTAAGAGGGGCGCCTGGGTGGCTCAGTTGGTTGGGCGTCCGACTTCGGCTCAGGTCATGATCTCGCGTTTCATGGGTTCTGGCCCCGCGTTGGGCTGTGATGACAGCTCGGAGCCTAGAGTCTGCTTTGGATTCTGTGTCTCCCTTTCTCTCTGCCTTTTTCCTGCTCTCACTCTGTCTCTCTCTCTTTCTCACTCTCAAAAATAAACACTAAAAAATTAAAAAAAACACACACACAACACTTAAGAGACATATTAACCACATGTAATGAGGAACCTTCTCTGGTCCCCAGTTCGAAGAAATCTACTGTAAAAAAATAATTACGAGATAATGTGGAAGATTTTGAACAGTGAATATAAATGATAATAAGGAATTGTAATCACAACTATCTTTTAGTTGCGATAATGCTTGTGTTTGAAAAAAATAGTTTTTATCTTTGAGAGATACATACTTAAATATTTACAGATGAAAAGATATAACGTCTGGGATTTGCTTTAAGATAATCTCATGGTGGGGTGAGAGAAGTAGCTGGGAATACAGATAAAACAAGATTGGCCATCTGTTCCTAATTGTTGAAACCAGGTAGTAGGCACACGGTGGTTCATGTACTGTACTGCTAAGTATATATGTCTGGAAATGTTCCAGAGTAAACACGTTTTTTAAAATGTTCTTTGGAACATTGAGTTGAGCCCTGAGTATGTTTTTCCATGTAAATCAATATGGTTTTTGCCTAGTAAAGCATATGGGGATTCCCTTTTCCCTGATATGACTAAAGCAGATCATTTGGAGGGTAGAGAGGCATGCTTTGAAATCATGCCTGGGTTTGAGTTCAGGCTTCACTATTCACTCATGTTGTTAGATATTTAACCTTTATGAAGCTCAATTTCTTCATTGGATAAACAGGCATGATAATAATGGCTCCTCTCATCCGGGTGTTTGGAGATTAAATACAATACAGAACACAAAGCACTTGGCACAGTAACAGGCAGTGCTCTATAAATATTAGGGGAAGCTCTTAATTGTTTTGGCTATCTATTGTGGGTTGACCTGGCTCAGCTGGGAGCTTCTATTTTGTTTACTGTCAACTGGGAGTATAGTCATCTGGTGGTCGAACTGGGCTGGAACCAAGATGGCTCATACCTACAGCACAAAGTTGATCCCAACTGTTGGCTGGGCGCTCAGCCAGGGCTGTTGACCACAGCACCTACACATGGCCTCTCCATGACACCTGGGCTTCTCACTTCGTGGTTCTGAGAGGAAGTGTCCCAAGAGCAAAGTGGAAGCTGCCGGTTCTCAAGGGTCTAGATCTGTGTCACTTCCATGACATTCTATTGGTTAGAGTCACAAGGCCTGCTCATGGGGCACCTGGATGGCCCAGTTGGTTAAGTGTCTGACTTTGGCTCAGGTCATGATCTCACAGTTCATGGGTTCAAGCCCCACATCAAGCTCTGCGCTAACAGCTCAGAGCCTGCAGCCCGCTTCAGATTCTCTCTCTCTCTCTCTCTCTCTCTCTCTCTCTCTCTCTCTCAAAGGTAAATAAATAAATAAACATTAAAAAAAAAAAAAAAGAGTCACAAGGCCTGCCCAGATACAGTAGGAGGGAAAATAAATTCAACCTCTTAATGGGAAGAGGGGCAAAGAACTTTAATCCACCACATTAAGTGTCTTGTTTGCTCATTATGTGGTCTGCAGGTAAAGATCTAGATTTCAAAGAAATACACCAAAAATATACTCAGTATATGTCTCCGGAAGATGTTCTCCCTGGACCGTGCTGACTGACATTTTTCCTGCTGCTCAGCTGACTAAGCCAAGGCCTGAGGAATCAGAGGGCCAGGCAGTGGTCACTAACCTGAGGCTGGATGGGATGAAAAATCAGGGCAGGACTAAATCTTCACCACAGAAACACCTTGGCATGAGTCAGTGGTTCTCAAAAATAATTTATGAGACCAAATTAGGTCATCTATTTTTAATTATTGTGGTTATTAATTTGACAAATTGTAATTCAATACTGTTCTCATATGCAGTAATTCTGGAGACTTGAGGAACTATTCGTATTCTTTTCCAAATACTATCAGTATTATTTCCTTAATTTTTTAGATTTAAGGCATAACAACTTTCCACATATTTCTGTCTCTTACCTTTTAATCAACAGTTGCTGACTCTCACATCGTCTCTGATGTTATCTAAAACACAGTCCAGGAGAGGTGTTTTTGTTTATTTGTTTGTTTGTTTGTTTTAGTGTGCATGACACAAACAGAAAGTCCTCTCTTTGGGGTAAGAAACATCTGCTAGAGCTAAACAATGCAAAGTTAATGGCAAGCTTGGGCAATATGAGTTTTACATGAACACAGAGCTTTGCTTTTAATTGGAACATTTACAGTAAACAAATGATTGATAAAGACACTCAGTCGCCTCTATAAACAAGGAAGTGGAGAACCCAGCCGTGCTGAACGCTGTGTTTATTTTCCACTGAAAGAGGATGTAAACTACTAATCACAGGCATGCCACAGTTTAATTTCTACACAAGACCCTTTCCTGGTTTTCTATTTAAAAAAAAATGATGGCAGTTTTGCTCACTAAATTTCTTTGTGTAGAATTCTTATAAGTGCTATTGATTTGAAAATAGGTTATAAAAAAAAGTTCTTAAAAGAAACTTTAGGTGCTTCTAAGCTTGGATTCATTTTGCTGTTGAAAAGATCCCAGCTGACAGCTGTGATATAAATGCATAGAGAAGGAAATAAACACTGTCTCTCTGACCATGACCTGGAAGTTATGTCAGAAGAATCTGGCATTCTGTCAATTGGCCATAAAGCAAATATCAGGGGTGGGAAGGAGGTGGAACAGCCACATACTTCTGGCCTGTTCTGGAATTCTGAGCACATCAGAGCCTATAGCCAGAGGCTCGGGATCACTTGGTGATGAAAGAGTGGTTAAAAGCATTCGCTTAGAGGGGCGCCTGGGTGGCTCAGTTGGTTAAGTATCTGACTATTGATCTCAGCCCAGGCCTTGATCTCCGGTCAGGTCTTGATGTCAGGGTCTGTTCTGGGTGCAAAGCCTACTTAATAATAATAATAATAATAATAATAATAATAATAATAATTTTTTTTTCAACGTTTTTATTTATTTTGGGGACAGAGAGAGACAGAGCATGAACGGGGGAGGGGCAGAGAGAGAGGGAGACACAGAATCGGAAACAGGCTCCAGGCTCCGAGCCATCAGCCCAGAGCCTGACGCGGGGCTCGAACTCACGGACCTCGAGATCGTGACCTGGCTGAAGTCGGACGCTTAACCGACTGCACCACCCAGGCGCCCCAATAATAATAATTTTTAAAGCATTTCCTTAGAAACAAACTGTCCCTGTGTAAGCTAAGACCCTTACTGATGTATTTGAGATTTCTGACTTGTTTGAGACTCTTTCTGACTTATGTAAGCCTTTCCTGACTTCTTTCAAACACTGTCTGAGGAATTAGATATCCTTCCTGATTTGTATGGGACCCTTCCTAACCTGTTTGAGACCCTTCCTGACATGTTTGAAACAATTCCTAACTTGTTTCAGACCCTTCCCTTCATGTGAGAGACCTTTCCTGACATACTTGAGGTAGCTCCTAATGATTGAGATACGTCCTAAGGTACTTGAGGCCCACCCTGATGTATTTGAGACTAATCCTGAGGACATGTTTGAGATGATTCCCAACATATTTGAGACTCTTCCTGTCTGTCTGAGATCCTTCCAGACATATTTAAAGTTCTGCCTGACAACTTAAAGACACAGTCTGACTTGTTTGAGACTCTTCTAGACTTGTTCAACACCCTTCCTCGTGTGTTTGAGACCATTCCTGATGTATTGAGACTATTCCTGTCTGAGACTCTTACTCAGATATTTAAAAACTCTTCTGGACTATTTTTAGACACTTACTAACTTGTTTGAGATGATTCCTGCTATGTTTGAGACCCCACCTAACATATATCAGACCCTTCTTGACATATTCGAGACCCTTCATGACTTGGTTGACAGCCTTTCTGACCATGTGAGAAACTTTTTGACATGTTTAAGATTCTTCCTAAATTGTTTGAGACCATGCCTGATCTATCCAAGAAACTTCCTGATGTATTTAAGCCTTTTGCAGACATGTTTCAGACCCTTTTTGACTTGTTGGAGATTTCCTGACATGTTAGAGAACTTGGTTGACTATTTGAGATTCTCTCTCCTATGATTCTCTCTCTCCTCTTGACTTATTGAGAGTCTTCCTGACCAAGACCCTTCCTGAGGTAATGAAAAGGCTTCCTCACAACTTTGAGATCCTTCCTTCCATGTTTGAGACTGTCCCTGGCTTGTTTGAAAACATTCATGACACATTTGAGACCCTTGCTAACATACCTGACCCCTTCCTGACTTGGTTGCAACCATTTCTAACTCTTTGAGTCTCTTCTTGACATGTTTGAGACACTTCTTGAGGTGTTAGAGATACTAACATACTTAATCCTTTCCTGTATGTTTGAGACTCTTCCTGATATATTTGAGAATGTGCTGATGATGGTGACACTTTTTCTGGCTCATTTGAGGTTGTACCTGAAGTGTTTGAGACTCTTCCTGTCTCTTTGAGACATATCTAAAAGTCTTTCTGCTTACTTTGACTTGTTTGAGATACCCTCTAGCATATTTGAGTTCCTTCCTGACTGTTGAGACTCTTCCTGATGACTTTGAGACCCTCCCTGACTTGTTTGACAGCCTTTGTGAGTCTGTGACATCATTCCTAATTGTTTTAGTCTTCTGATTCTTCTTGTCCGAGACCCTTCCTAACTTACTGTCGATGCCTATTGAATGAGATCCTGACATGTTTGAGACCCTTCTTGACTTATTTGAGACCATTTCTGACGTGTTTGAGACCCTATTTGACTTGTTGAGACTCTTCTAACTGACTCTTTTTAAAAAAATGTTTATTTATTTTGAGAGAGACAAAACACAAGCAGGGGAAGGGCAGAGAGAGACAGGGAAAGAAAGAGAGAATCCCAAGCAGGCTCTGTGCTGTAGTGCAGAGCCTGACACAGGGCTCAGTCTCACAAACCAGGAGATCATGACCTCAGCCTAAATCAAGAATCAGACACTTAACCGACTGAGCCACCCAGGTGCCACCCTAACAGACTCTTGAGAACTTTCCTATTTGATACTCTTCCTTTCAGTTTGAGTCCCTTCTGGACTTAGTTGGGATTATTCCAACTTCTCTTCATTTGTTCGAGGTCCTTCCTTACTACTTGAAGACTGTTCAGGACTTGTTTTAAGACACTTCCTGCATATTTGAGTCCCTTCATAATGTATTTTCAATTCTGCTTGACTGTTTGAACCAAATCTTGTCATACTTGAGACCCTTTATGAATTGTTTAAGACTTTTGCTGATGTATTTGAACAAGTCCTGCATGGTTGAGACCTTTTATGACATACTTGAGGGGCTTTCAGCCTTGTTTGAGATGCTTCCTAAGTTATTTGAGACTCTTCTGGACATCTTGAGAGACTCTGATTTATTTGAAACTCTTCCTAATATATTTGAGACTCATCCCAACTTATTTGAAATTCTTTTTGACATCTTTGAGACTGTATATTTGAGATCCTTCCAGATATATTTTAAACCCTGTCTGAGGAATTTGAAACTCTTCCTGACAAGTTTGAGACTATTCCCTACTTGTCTGAGACTCTTCCCTATGTATTTGAAGAACCTTTCTGATTTGTTTCAAACTCTTCCTGAGCTAATACCATTCCTGAATATTGGAGACTCTTCCTGACTCTGAGACCCTTAATGATGTATTTTAAGCTCTTCCGACTACATCTGGATACTGACTTTTTGGAAGAAAGTCTGACATATTTGAGACCCTGCCTGCATGTTTGAGAAGTTCCCTTACAAGTTGGAAGCCCTATTTGACATTTTTGAGAAGCTTCCTGACTGTTGGAGACTCTTTCTGATGACTTTAGCACCCTTCTTGGCTTGTTTCATAGCCTTTTTGACCCTTAGAAAGCCTCCCAGACATGTTTGAGACCCTTCCTGAGTAGTTGAGATCCTTCCTGAGGCATTTGAGAATTTTCCTGATATATTCGAGACTATTACAAACTTGTTTGAGATCTTTGCTGACATATTTGAGACTTCTTCTCAGTTTGAAATGCCTTTTGATACATTTAAAGCTCTTTCTATTTGACATTGTCCAGACTTGTTTGAGATAGACATATCTGAGACCCTCCATAATGGGTTTGAAACTTTTCCTGAATATTTGAGTCCTTTTGTTATGTTAAGAACCTTCCTGTGTTGTTTGAGATATTTAGTGATGTATTTGAACCACTCCTGTATGGTTGAGACCCTTGCTGAGGTACTTGAGACATTTTTAGCCTTATTTGAAACTCTAACATATTTGAGGCTCTTCCTCAAGGATTGAGAGACTTCTTGATGTATTTCAGACCCTTCTTGAGATACTTGAAACTTGTCCTGACTCATTTGAGACCCTTCCTGACATATTTGAAACTGTCTGAAATTCTTTCAGATGTATTTTAAACTCTCCTGATGAACTTGAGACTCTTTCTGACAACTTTAAAATCCTTTCTTAATCATTTGAGACTCTTCCTGATGTATTTGAAACCCATTTTGACATGCTCGAGACTCTTTCTCTATGTTTACAATACAATGTTTTAGACCATTCCTGAAGTATTTGAGACTCTTCCTATGCCTGTGACCCTTCCTGGGGAATGTAAAACTCTTCCTGATAACCTTCAGATAGACTCTTCTTGTCTGTTTTAGACACTTCCTCCCTCACAAATTTAAGACTATGTCTTACTACCATGTGACTCTTCTTGACCAGATGTGATGCTTTTAATGACTTTGAGACCTTTCTTGATTTGCTCAACAACATTTCTGACTTACTGATACCCTTCTGACATATTTGATACACTTCCTGAGAAAATCCCTTACATATTTAAGACTCTTCCAGACAGTATGATCCTTTGTGACTTTCTTGAGATGCTACCTGCCATGTTTGAGACTTTTCCTCACCTGTTTGAGACTCCTTCTGAGATGTTAGAAATTCTCCTTATATTTGAGACTCTTCCAGTCAGGATAAGACATTTCCTAATATCTTTGAGACCCTTCCTGAGTTGTGTCAGAACTTCTTGATGTATTTGAGACTCTCTGAGACCATTCCTGACATATTTAAGAACCTCCCTGACCTACTTAAGATTTTTGCTGAAATGTTTGAGACACTTCATGACTTGCTTCAGAAATGTACACACATATTTGAGATTCTTATGGATGTTTTTGAGACCTTTTATCTATGTTGAAAGCTTCACTAATGTCTTTAAAGCTCTTCCTAATGATGTTTGAGATGCTTCCAGAATTGTATGAGAAGATTCTTGATGTATTTGAGACTCTTCCTCTCCATGTGACACTTCCTGACATGTTTGAGTCCCTTATTGAGACAGGTTTTTTACTCCTCCTGATGTAGTTGAGATTCTTCCTGATGTATTTGGTACCCTTCTTGGCTTTTGATATCATTCCTAATATGGTGACGCTTTCTTGTATCTGAGAAACTTATTTTCTGTTTGAGACACTTACTGACTTATTAATAACTTTTTTAACTACGTTGAGAAACTTCCTGACTTCTTTGAGATATTTCCTCATGTATTTGGGACTCTTCCTCTCTGTTCCAAACACTTTCCAACAAGCTTAAGACTTTTCCTTACATGTTTGAGGCCATGTTTCATGCTGCATTTAACAACCTCCCTTGGGTATTTAAAACTCCCCTTGAGGGGCACCTGGGCAGCTCAGTCGGTTGGACATCCAACTTTGGCTCAGGTCATGATCTCATAGTTCGTGAGTTCAAGCCCCATGTCGGGCTCTGTGCTGACAGCTCAGAGCCTGGAGCCTGCTTCGGATCCTGTGTCTCCCTCTCTCTCTGCCCCTTCGCCACTTTCTCTCTCTCTCTCTCTCTCTCTCTCTCTCTCTCTCTCTCTCTCTCCCCCCCCACCTCTCTCTCTCTCAAAAATAAATAAACATTGGGGCACCTGGGTGTCTCAGTTGGTTAAGTGTCTGACTCTTGACTTCGGCTCATGTCATCATCTCATGGTTCATGAGTTCAAGCCCCGCATCGGGCTCTGTGCTGACAGCGGGGGCTTGCTTGGGATTCTGTCTCCCTCTCTCTCGGTCCCTCCCCTGCTTGCTTTCTATCTTTCTCTAAATAAATAAATAAATAAATAAATAAATAAATAAATAAATAAAAATAAACTTTAAAAATAAATAAATAAACATTTAAAAATTTATAAAAAGACTTCCCTTGAAAAGTTTGAGACTCTTCATGACGAATTGGAGACCTTCTCTGACATGCTTGAGACACTTCTCAACTTGAGACCCTTTTATTGAAATGTTTGAGACCCTTCCTTTTTGTTTGAGACCATTACTGACAAAATTAAAGCTCTTCCTGACTACTTTGCATAATTATGGTCCAATTTGAGAGAATTGTTGATGCATTTCAGACTTTCCCCCTTTCTTGGCAAAACTTCCTGTCTTGTTGGAGACACATCATAACAGCTTTGAGACTCTTCCTGATGTATTTGGCACCCCTACTGTATTTAGATTCCTAGGGCTGCCTTTTAAAAGTACCACAGGGGCGCCTACGTGGCTCAGTCAGTTAAGCATCCAACTCTTGATTTCGGTTCAGGTCATGATCTCACAGTTTGTGAGATCGAGCCCCACATAGGGCTCCACACTGATAACACGGAGCCTGCTTAGGATTCTCTCTGTCTCTCCCACTGTCTCTGCCCCTCCTCTGCTCGTGTTTTCTCTCTCTCTCTCTCTCTCTCTCTCTCTCTCAATAATTAAGTAAATTTTAAAAAATAAATAAATAAATAAAAGTGCCACAAATTGGATGTCTTCAAACAACAGAAATTCTCTTACAGTTCAGGAGACCAGAAGTCTGAAATTAAAGTGTCAGCAGAATTGGTTCCTTGTGGAAGCTCTGAGGGAGAATATGTTCCATGCCTCTCTCCTAGCTTCTGGTGGTTTCTGCCACTCTTTGGTATTCCTTGGCTTGTGGACATATCATTCCAATCTCTGCCTCCATCTTTACATGGCATTCACTTCTCTATGTGTCTTCACATAGCCCTCCTATAAGGACACCAATCATTGGTTTTAAAGCCCATCCTAATCCAGTGTGGCCTAATCTTAACTAATTACATCTGCAAAGACTATTTCCAAATAAGGTCTCATCCTAAGATTCCAGGCATACATGAATTGGTAGATTCGCTATGTAACATAGTGATGCACACAGTAGGTGCACTATGTAACCCGGTGCATCTACTAATATAATTGAGATTCTTCATGACTGTCTGAGACCCTTCAAGACATATTGTAAACTCTGTCTAATGAATTTGAGACACTTCCTGACTTGTTTGAGATGCTTCCTGATTTTTTTTTTTTTGAGACTTTTCCTAATGTATTTGAAGCCCTAACTCGCAATTCTTCCTGTTTGAGACTCTTCCTGACATTTCTGAGACTGTTCCTGCCATGTTTACTACTCTTGTTGACATGTTTGTGAATCATTCCAATTTATTTGAAATATTTCCTGACTATCTGAAACTGTTCCCGGCATATTTGAGACTCTTCCTGTCTATGTGAGAGCATTCCTGATGGATTTGGAAAACTTCTCACCTATTTAACACTCTTCCTGACATGTTTGAGAGACTTCATGAATTGTTTGAGACTCTTGCAAATGTATATGAGAACTTTTCTGACTTTCTTGAGTCCCTTCTCAATTTGTTTGAGACAATTCATGACATGTTTGAAACATCTGAGACACATTTGAGACACTTCTTACTCTTTGAAACACCTTACTGACCTATTTATAGTTCATACTTAATACTTTGAGAAACTTCTTGACTTGTTTGAGATGCTTCCTGATGTACGTTACACTCTTCTCTGTTCTGGATACTTCCTGACCAATTTGAAGCTTCCTGGAGTACTTGAGACCCTTCTAGGCATACTTGAGAACCTACTTCATGTATTTAAGACTCTTCCTGACATGTGAAAGCATTCATGACTTGAGACTCTCCAAAACATATTAGACAGCTTATCAAACTTGCTTAAGATCCTTCTTGACTTATTTGAAACCTTGCTTGACATGTTTGAGACCCTTCTGGTATTTGAGTCTCTTTTTTTCAGTTTGAGATGCTTACTGACTTATTTAACAAGTTCTTCCGGACTACCTTGAGAACGTTTCAGATTGAGATTCCTGATGTATTTCAGACTCTTTCCCTCTGTTTGAAGCACTTCCCAACAGTTTGCTGCTCTACCTGATGTATTAGATTCCTCCTGATATATTTGAGACTTTTCCTAATTGTGACTATTCCTGACTTGGTATCACTCTCTCAGTTGTATCTCAGACACTTCCTTTCTGTTTGAGACCCTTACTGATATATCTACAACTCTTTGAGATTGCTCCTGACTTGTTTCAGATGTTTCCTCATATATTTAAGACTCTCCCTCTCTGTTCTGGAAGCTTCCTGAATAGTTTAAGACCCTTCTGACATGTTTGAGACTCCTTTTCCTGTGTTTGAGACTCTTTCTGCCATATTTGAGAACCTTCTTCTGTATAAGACTCTCTTGGACATATTTGGGAGACTTCAGGGCTTATTTGAGACTCTGTGATATAGTTGAGATCTTTTTTGACATACTTCAGATGTTTCTTTTTTTAAATTTTTTTTTAATTTTTTAAAATTTACATCCAAATTAATTAGCATATAGTGCAACAATGACTTCAGGAGTAGATTCCTTAGTGCCCCTTACCCATTTAGCCCATCCCCCCTCCCACAACCCCTCCAGTAACCCTCAGTTTGTTCTCCATATTTATGAGTCTCTTCTGTGTTGTCCCCCTCCCTGTTTTTATATTATTTTTGTTTCCCTTCCCTTATGTTCATCTGTTTTGTCTCTTAAAGTCCTCATATGAGTGAAGTCATATGATTTTTGTCTTTCTCTGACTGACTAATTTCACTTAGCATAATACCCTCCAGGTCCATCCATGTAGTTGCAAATGGCAAGATTTCATTCTTTTGGATTGCCGAGTAATACTCCATTGTATATATATACCACATCTTCTTTATCCATTCATCCATCGATCGACATTTGGGCTCTTTCCATACTTTGGCTATTGTTGATAGTGCTGCTATAAACATGGGGGTACATGTGTCCCTTCAAAACAGCACACCTGTATCCTGTGGATAAATGCCTAGTAGTGCAATTTCTGGGTCGTAGGGTAGTTCTATTTTTCAGACGTTTCTTGACTTGAGTCCCTTACTGAAATTTTTGAGACCTTTCCAGATTTATTTGAGATTCTTCTCTCTGTTTGAGACCCTTACTAACAAATATAATGCTCTTCCTGACGTCTTTGAGATCCTTCCAGTCTAGTTTGAGAAAATTTGTGATGTGTTTCAGATGCTTCCTCTCTCTATGCAACACTTCCTATCATTTTTGAGACTCTTCCTGATATTTGAGACTCTTCCTGACTATGGTTTTTCCTGACATGTTTGAAACTCTTCCAGTTTTTCTGAGACACCTGATGATTTTGAAGTCCTACCCAAAGTAAGAGGCTCTGAAAGAGACTCTGTTGAACTGTTCGAGATCCTTCCTTTGTTTTATTTTTTATTTCTTTTTTTAAGACACCCTTCCTGACATGTGTGAGGCTGTTCTGGAGTATTTGAGACTCTTCCTGTCTGTTTGAGACCCATTATGACTTGTTGCAGACACTTTCTGACATGTGTGAGACTACTTTGAGACTGGTTCTGACTTGTTTAAGGTGATTCTTTACGGAACACCTTGGTGACTCAGTCAGTTAACCGTCCAACTTTGGCTCAGATCATGATCTCATGGTTTGTGGGTTCAAGCCCCACACTGGGCTCTCTGCTGTCAGTGTGGAGACTGCTTTGGATCCTCTGTCCCTTTCTTTTTGCCCCTCCCCCGCTGGTTCTCGCTCTCTCGCTCTCTCGCTCTCTCGCTCTCAAAAATAAATAAATAAACTTTAAAAAAGGATGATTCTTTATGTATTTAAGATATTTCCTGGAGCGCCTGGGTGGCTCCGTCGGTTGGGTGTCCGACTTGGGCTCAGGTCATGATCTCACGGTTCATGGGTCCTAGCCCCACATCTGGCTCTGTGCTGACAGCTCAGAGCCTGGAGCCTGCTTCAGATTCTGTGTCTCCCTCTCTCTGCCCCTCCCCCGCTCACACTCTGTCTCTGTCTCTCTGAAAAATAAATAATAAAACATTAAAAAAAAATTTAAGATATTTCCTCTCTATAACCCTTTCTGACTTATTTGAGACCCTTCCTGATATATTTGACACCCCCCCCCCATGTATTTGAAGCTCTTCCTGACTGTTCTTGTCTGTTTGAGACCCTTAGAAACACATTTGAACTCTGTCTGATGAATTTGAGACCCTTCCTGACAAGGTTGAGATTCTCCCTGACTTGTATAAGACCCTTCATGACTTTTTGACACATCCTGAAATATTTAAAGCTTTTTCTGACCTACTTGCAACTCTTCCTGATTGTTTGAGAGCTTTCCTGACATGTTTGAGACCATTCCTGATGTATTACACTACTCTTCCTGATGTATTTGAGACATTTCTTGAATTTGAGACTATTTTTTTTACATCTTTGAGATTCTTCTTGTCTCTTTGAGACATTTCCTGATGGATTTGAGAATCTTCTGTACCTATTGAAGACTCTTCCTTCCATGTTTAAGACCCTTCATAATGTGTGTAACACTCTTCCTTACATATATGCGACCTTTTCTGACTTGCTTGACATGCTTCCCCACTCATTTGAGTCCCTTACTGAAATGTTTAAGACACTTCCAGGTGTATTTGAGACTCTTACTGACCCTTACTGTCAAATATAATGCTCTTCCTGACTGCTTTAAGATCCTTCAAGTCTGGTTTGAGAAGATTCATGATGTATTTCAGATCTTTCCTCTCTTTTGGGAATACTTCCTGTCATGTTTGAGACATATGTCTTGTTTGAGACTCTTCCTGATGATGTTGAGTCCCCTCTACTCTTGCAATGTGTTTGAAGCCCTTTCTCACATGCATGATTCTTCTTGATGTATTTGAGACCCTTCCTGACATGTATGTGACCATTCCTGAAGTATTTGAGACTCTTCTTCTATGTTTGAGTCATGTTCTGGCTTTCTGGAGATGCTTCCTGACTTATTTGAGACTCTTCATGAAATGTTTCAGTCTGTTCCTGACCCATTTGCTATTCCTTCTGATATACTGGAGAATCTTCTTGGTGTCTTTGAGATATTTCCTGACTGTTTGAGACCATTCATGACATACTTGAGCCCTTTCCTGTCTCTTTGTAATCAATCCTGGCAGATTTGAGAAACTTCCTCTCCTATTTGATTTCCTCCTCACATGTTGAGATTTCTTTTTTGTAACTCTTCCTGACATATTTAAATCTCTTCTGGAAAAGTTTTACAGTATCTATGATTTCTTTGTGAATCTTCTTGACTTATTAGGAACATTTTCTGACTTGCTTGGGACCCTTTTCAACTTATTTGAAACCTTTTCTGACAAGTTTGAGACCCTTCTGGAGGTATTAGGTCTCTTTGTCTCTGTCTGCGACCTTTATTTACAAACTTAATGTTCTTCCTGACTACTGTGAGACCATTTCAAACTTGTTTGAGAAGGTTCCTGATGCACATGACACCTTTCCTCTCTGCTTGTGACATTTCCTAACATGTTTGAGAAACTTCCTGACTCTTCCTAATTTGTCTGCCTGTTTAGGACCAGTAGAGATATATTTTAAACTCTGCCTGATGAATTTCAGACCCATATCAGTTTGAGACCATTCCTGACTTGTTTGAGCTTCCTACTGTGTTACATATTCCTCCTGAATATTAAGTCTCTTCCTGCCTGGGTAAGATGACTCCTGATATATTTGAGACCCTCTCTAACTTATTACTACATTTCCCAACTATTTAAAACCCTTTCTCATATTTTTGAGGCCCTTACTCACTTTTTGAGACCCTTCTTAATAGCTTTGACACCTTTCCTGGTTATTTAATACCTGTCATTTAGGTTTGAGGCCCTTTGTACTGTCTCAGTTTGTAGTTCTTACTGACATTTTTTTAATTGAAGTATAGTTGACCTATAATATTATATTAATTACAGGTGTATAGCACAGTGATTCAAAAATTATTTACATTACAAAATGTTCACCATGATAAGTATAGTTGCCTTCTGTCACCATACAAAGTTATTACAATATTATTGACTATATTCCCTTGGTCCATCTGTATTATTACGAGTGGCAAGATCTCAGTTCTTTTTTATAGCTGAGTAATATTCCATTGTTCAGTATACTGCATCTTCTTTATCCATTCATCTGTCAATGGATCCTTAGGTTGCTTTCATATTTTGGTATTCTAAATAATGCTGCAATAAACATAGGGGGTACATATATCTTTTCAAATTAGTGTTTTCATTTGAAGGGATAAATACCCAGAAGTGGAATTACTAGGTCATATGGTATTTCTCCTCACTGACATATTTTTAAATTTTCCTGACTATGCTGAGACCATTACTAACTTGTTTGAGATGGTTTCTAATGTATTTCAGACACTTCCTCTTTCTTTGAGAGCACTTACAATGTATTTGGAACACTTCCTGATGTATTTGAGCCCTTCTTGTATGATAGAGACCCTTCTTATTTTATCTATGACCCTTCCTGAGATGATTAAAACTCTTTCTTGTCATATGACTCAGTAATTTAACTCCTAGGTATATACTACAAGACAAATGAAAACTTATGTTCACACAAAACTTGTACTCAAATGTTCTTAGTGTTGTTACTCATAATAGCCAGAAAGTGGAAACAACCCAAATGCCCATCAAGTGATGAATGGGTGAGTAAAATGTTGTATAACCATACAATGTAATATTATTAAGCCATAAAAAGGAATAAAGTAGTGATACATTCTATAGCATGGATGGATCTTGACAACATCCTAAGGGAAAGAAACCAGACAAAAAGGCCATATGCTGTATGGTTCCATTTATATGAAATGTCAGAATAAGGAAACCCATAGAGACAAATTAGATCAGTCATTGCCACTACTGGGGGTAGGGAGGAATGGTGAGTGACTGCTAATGAGTATTGGGTTTATTTTTAGGGTGTTGAGAATATTCTGGAATTAAATAGTAGTGATGGTTGCACAACCTTGTATATATACTAAAAGTCACTGGATTATACACTTAAAAATGGTGAATTGTGCTATATGTGAATTATATATCTATAAGAAACTCTATGCAAAAAAAATTAATTCTTCCCAATGACTCTCAATTTTGAGATACTTCCTGATATATTTAAGACTTGTTCTGACTTTTTAAGACCTTTAAGGACATGTTTGAGACATGGAAACGCTTCCAGATGTGTTTTCTTTTTTAAGATTATAAATGGCTTTATTTGTCTCCAGTTTTATTGATACAATTGACATATAACATTGTGTAACTTTAAGGTATACATTGTGATGATTTGATATACATAGATATTGTGAAATGATCACTACAAGGTTAGTTAACACCTCCATCACCTGACATAATTACCTTTTGTATGTGGGTGTGGTGAGATCACTTAAGATTTATTCTCTTAGCAACTTGCAAATATATAATAAATTATTGTTGACTAGGGGGCACCTGGGTGGCTCAGTAGGTTAAGCGTCCAACTCTGGATTTCAGCTCAGGTCATGATCTCATGGTTCGTGAGATCAAGCCCTCTATCAGACTCTGTGCTGACAGTGCGGAATCTGCTTGGGATTCTCTCTCTCCCTCTCTCTCTGCCCCTCCCCTGCTCATGCTTTCCATCTCTCTCTTTCTCTCTCTCTCTCAAAATAAATAAACTTAAAAAGTATTGTTATCTGTACTCACCATGATGCACATTAGGTCCCCAGAACTTACTCATCTTATAACCAGAAGTTTATATATACCCTTTGACCAACATATCCCATTTCTTTCACCATTGCCCCCCTACCAGCCCTTGGCAACCACCATTCTACTCTGCTTCTATCAGTTTGACATTTTAGATTCCACATGTAAGTGAGATTATTCAGTATTTATCTTTCTCTAGATGACTCATTTCACTTAGCATAATGCCCTCTGGGTCCATCCATGTTGTCACAAATGGCAGGATTTCCTTCCCTTTTAATGGCTGAATAACATTCAGGTGTGTGTGTGTGTGTGTGTGTGTGTGTGTGTGTGTGTGTGTGTGTTATCTCCTTTATCCATTTGTCCGTGATGGGTACTTAGATTGTTTCCATGAACATTGTTACAATGAATATGGAAGTCAGATATCTCTTTGAGATCCTGATTTCATTTCCTTTGGATATATAGTCAGGAGTGGAATTTCTGGATCATATGGCCATTCTATTTTTTTTTAATATTTTAAAATTTTATTTATTTATTTGAGAGAAACACAAAGAGAGTGAGTGGGGGAGTGGCAGAGAGAGAAGGAGAGAGAGAATCCCAAGCAAGCTCCACACTGTCAGCGCGAAGCCCAATGGGGGGCTCGAACTAGCTGAAAGGAAGAGTTGGATGCTTAACCAACTGAGCCACCCTTGGCTCCTGGCCATTCTATTTTTAACTTTTTGAGCAATCTCAAGTATTCCCCATCAACTATTATTGGTTCTCTTATAAAATATTAGTTGACTGCATATGCATGATCTTATTTCTGAGCTCTTGAATTCTATCAGTCTGTGTGTCTGTTTTAAGTTTTTAATTTTATTTTGAGAGAGGGAAAGAACAGGGGAGGGGCAGAGAGAGAGAGAGAGAGAGAGAGAGAATCCCAAGCAGGTTCCACACTGTCACTGAGACCCCAACACAGAGCTCAAACTCATGAAACGCAAAATCATGACCTGAGCCAATAATCAAGAGTCAGATGCTTAACCCAGGCACCCCTTTGTGTCTGTTTTGATTCCAGTACCATACTGTTTTGATTACTACAGCTTTGTAATATATTTTGAAATCAAGAAGTGTGACACCTCCAGCTTTGTTCTTCTTTGTCAAGATTGTTTTGACTATTCAGAGTCCATTGTGGTTCTGTATGAAGTTTAGGATTGTTTTTTCTACTTCTGTGAAAAATGCTGTTGGAATTTTAATAGGGATTATACTGAATCTATGGATTGCACTGAATCTATAGATTGCTTTGGGTAGTATGGACATTTTAACAATATTAATTCTTCCAATTCATGAACAGAGGATATCTTTCCATTTATTTGTGTTTCTAAATTTCTTTCATCAAAGTCATAATTTTCATTTTACAAATCATTCACCTCCTTGGTGAAGTTTATTCCTAAGTATTGTATTATTTGTAATGCTATTGTAAATGGGATTGTTTTCTTTGTTTCTTTTTAAGATATTTCATTGTTAGCATATAGAAACACAACTGATTTTTTTATGTTGATTTTGTGTCCTGCAACTTTACTGAATTTGTTTATTAGTTCTAGAAGTTCTTTTTTTTTTTTTTTTTTTTTTTTTTTTTTTTTTTTTTTTTAATTTTTTTTTTTTTTTCAACGTTTATTTATTTTTGGGACAGAGAGAGACAGAGCATGAACGGGGGAGGGGCAGAGAGAGAGGGAGACACAGAATCGGAAACTGGCTCCAGGCTCTGAGCCATCAGCCCAGAGCCTGACGCGGGGCTCGAACTCCCGGACCGCAAGATCGTGACCTGGCTGAAGTCGGACGCTTAACCGACTGCGCCACCCAGGCGCCCCATAGAAGTTCTTTAGTTGTCTTTGGGATTTCCTTTTTTTTTTTTTTTAATTTGTTTAAAGTTTATTTATTTATTTTTGAAAGAGATAGTAGGGGCAGAGAGAAAAGGAGAGAGAATCTTTGGGATTTTTTTATAAGATTTTATCATCTGCAAAGACCATTTTAATTTTTCATTTCCATTTTGGATGCTTTTTATTTCTTTTTTTTTTTTATCCTTATTGTTCAGACTAGGACTTTCACTACTATGTTGAATAAGAGTGTCAAGAGTGGACAGACACCCTTGTCTTGTACTGGATCTTAAAGGAAAAGCTTTCAACCTTTCACCATTGAGGATGATGTTACCTGTGGGTCTGTCATGTATTGTTGAAAGTTTTTATCATGAAAAGATGTAAAGTTTTTGTCAAATGCTTTTTCTGCATGTATTGAGATATTCATGTGATGTTTATCATTAATTTTGTTAATGTGGTATATCACATTAATTAATTTGCATATGTTGAACCATCCTTGTATCCCAGGGCTAAATCTCACTTGATCATGATGTGTTATCCTTTTAATGTGCTGCTGAATTCAGTTTGCTAGTATTTTGTTGAGAATTTCTGCCTCTATATTCATCAGGGATATTTACCTATAGTTTTCTGTTTTTGTAGAATCCATATCGGGCTTTTGTATCAAGGTAATTCTGGCTTCATAAAATGAGTTTGGAAGTGTTCTCTTCTCATCAGTTTTTTAGAAGAGTTTGTTAAGGATTGACATTAATTTTTCTTCACATATTTGGTAGAATTCACCTGGTCCTGGGCTTTTCTTTGTTAAGAAGTTTTGTTTTGTTTTCTTTTAATGTTTATTTGAGAGAAAGAGAGAGAGTATGAGTGGGGAGGGACGGAAAGAGAGGGAGACACAGAATCCGAAGCAGGCTCCAGGCTCTGAGCTGCCCACACAGAGCCCAACGTGGGGCTCAACCCCACAAACCATGAGATCATGACCTAAGCCAAAGTCAGGTGCTCAACCAAATGAGCCACCCAGGTGCCCCAGAAAGTTTTTGATTACTGATTCAATAAATATCCTTACTCACTATTGGTCTACTCATATCTTCTCTTTCTTCATGATCCAATCTTGATAGTTTATATTTCTGAGAATTTGTTCATTTCTTCTAGATTATCTAATTTAGGGACATATAATTGTTCAAAATAGTCTCTTATGGTCCATTATATTTCTGTGTATCAGTTGTAATGTCTTCTCTTAAATTTCTGATTTTATTTGAGTTTTCTTTTCTTTTTGTTTGGTTAGTATAGTTAAAGGTTTGTCAATTTTGTTTATCTTTTAAAAAAAACAGTTCTTAGTTTTGTGCTTTCTATTGGTTTTTATGTGTATGTGTCTCTATTTCACTTATTTCTGCTCTAATCTTTTTTATTTCCTTCCTTCTGCTAACATTGGGCTAGTTTGCTCTTCTTTTTCTGGTTCCTTGAGATGTAAAATGAGGTTGATTATTTGAGATTTTTCTTTTTTCTTAAGGTAGGCATTTATTGCAATAAATTTCCCCCTTAGAACTTCTTTTGCTGCATTCCACAAGTTTGGCATGTCGTATTTCCATGTTCGTTTGTTTCAAGATTTTTCTTAAATTTCCCTTTTGATTCCTTCTTTGACCTATTGGTTGTTCAGCAGTGTGTTGTTTAATTTCCACACATTTGTGAATTTTCCCAGGAGGAGCAGAACTTCAGTATTTATCATTCAACCCTCTAGGTACCTGTTACAGAGGCTAAGTTCCAGGTGCGTATACTTGAGAGGTTGAGGGCTTCTGTTTTCCACGTAGTCCCCAACCCTTGGGTAGAAGATTTGCTACAGGTGTCATACATTGAGAATACTGGGGCCCTGATCACTCTTGCCCCAGCTTATTCATAGGAAAGAGGTTTCATGCAGGGGGAGAGAAACTAAGAAAACCAGAGGCTACCACCCTGCTCAGTGCCCCATTCCTAAAACAGGCTTATCACTCAGAAAGTATGCCACTGTCCCTGCCTCCAGCTCTGGAGCCATGACTCAGAAGTTTTTCTGAGGGATAGGCAGGCTCTGGGAACTCCAACCTTCTTCCCAAAGGAACAACTTTATTGGAAACATTAGTGTAGGGAAATTCAAGCCTAAGAAAGCTCTGAAAAGCAATGGAGGTTTTGGTGGAAAGCAATTAGGAGACTGATAGTTTCATTAGAGATATAAGTTAAACCATAGGCCAGCTAGTTTATAGGGACAACCAAGGGAAGTGACTGCTAGAAGAGCCCTCTTAAGGTCAGAAAAAACCTCAAACACTGACCTCAAGCCCCCTCCCTGAAAAGGAGCCTGAACTTAAAGGAGTCAGTGTCTGGGGCAATTTATACCCTTCGGCGTTGTTAAAAGCAATAGAGCAATCATCTAACCATTAGTGGAACTTAACCGCTGGGTACCACCTGGGAGACCAAGAGAGCCCTAAAAAAACCACTTTCATCCCAGGTTGACTGCTCCTGACCAAGACTTTGCCCTCTGAGGAGCAATATCAGAGGCTTCACATTGGAGAGGAAATTGACTTCACTAAAATACTTCAGCCAGTCACTAAGCAAACAAACAAACAAGCAACAATAACAAGTTCCAGGGGCAGGAGGAGCCATACCAGAGTTGCTACAATATGTTATATAAAATGTCCAATTTTCAACAAAAAAGTACAAGACATAAGAAGAAATAGGAAAGTATGATTCAAACACAGGAAAAAAGCAGGCAACAGAAACTGCCTGTGAGACCAATCAAATGTCAGATTTAACAGACAAAGACTTCTAAGTAGTCATTATAAATATATTCAAAGAATTAAAGAAAATCATGCTGAAAGATGGAAAGGAAGGTATGATGACTGTAACAGACTGAATGTTTGTGTCCTCTCCCAAAATTCATATGTTGAAACCTAATCCCCAGTGTGATAGGATTTAGAGGTGGGACAGTTGGGGCTGATTAGGTCATGAGGTTGGAGCCCTCAAGAATGGGATTACTACCCTTATAAAGAAAGACCCCAGATGGGGCGCCTGGGCAGCTCAGTCGGTTGGGCGTCCGACTTCGACTCAGGTCACGATCTCGCGGTCCGTGAGTTCAAGCCCCGCATAGGGCTCTGTGCTGACAGCCCAGAGCCTGGAGCCTGTTTCAGATTCTGTCTCTTCCTCTCTCTCTGACCTTCCCCCATTCATGCTCTGTCTCAAAAATGAATAAACGTTTAAAAAAAAAAGAAAGACCCCAGAGAGTTCCATCTCCCCTTCTGCAATGTGAGGACACAATGAGAAGACAGCTGTCTATGAACCAGGGAGCAGACCCTTACTGAATCTACCAGCACCCTGATCGTGGGCTTCCCAGCCTCCAGAACTGTGAAAAATAAGTGTTTGTTGTTTTAAGCCACCCAGTCTGTGGCATTTTTGTTATAGAAGCCCTAAACAACTAAGAGGTAAAAACTCTGGGGGTCCAGACACAAGGGGATCTCCACAATATTGTGAGATTTACTTCTAGAAGCTCAACTAGTTCCCCACAGTAAATATTGGAGAAAACCCCCCTGGTGCTTCTGTACTTCTGTACTTCCTAACCAGGCCTGCCCTCAGGGTAAAGTAGTTAACCAGAGCCTAACCTAGGGAGAAAGAAACAAAACAAATCCAGCCCACTCTAGCCATCCTGTTCCACCTTTGGTGGAAGAAGAAAATAGAAACTCTTGTGCAGTTCACACTCCTAAGACATAGGGTCGCTAAAAGACTGAAATCTAATCATAAGACTATACAATGCTTCCCCTCCGCCCACACCTCACCACCACATTACTAAGGCCTATTTACAATAGTTCCTTTTACCTAGTACATCATGTCCAGCTATTAAGAAAAACTACAAGGCATGCCACAAGGTAAAAACCACAATTTGAAGTGGCAGGGTAAACATTAGAACCAGACATGACAGGGATATTGGAATTATCAGGCCAGAAATTTAAAACAACTATGATTCAATACTAAGGGCTCCAGTGGGTAAGGTGGACATCATATAAGAACAGATGAACATTGAAAGCACAGAGATGGGAATCCTAGGGGAAAAAAAAAACAAAAGGAAATGCTAGAGATTAAAAACAAAAAACAAAAAACACTGTCCCAGAAATGAAGAATGCCTTTCATGGACTTATTAGTAGATTGGACATGTCTGAGGAAAGAATATCTGAGCTATGGGATATATCAATAGAATCCTTAAAAACTGAAAAGCAACGAGAACAAAGACTGGAAAAAAAAAACAGAAAAGAATATCCAAGGACTGTGGGACAACTACATAAAGTGTAATGTAGGCATAATGAGAATACCATAAGGAGAAGAGACAAAGGAACAGAAGAGATGTTTGAAACAGTAAAGACTGAGAATTTCCCCCAAATTAACGTCAGACACCAAACCACAGATACAACAAGCTCAGAGAATGTGACGCAGGATAAATGCCAAAAATAAAAAACAAAAAACCATACCTAGACATATAATTTTCAAACTACATAAAATCAAAAATAAAGAAAAAACGATATGTAAACAAACAAACAAAAAAAAACCTTGCCTAGGGGCACCTGGGTGGCTCAGTTGGTTGAGCATCCAACTCTTGATTTTGGCTCAGGTCATGCTCTTGCAGTTCATGGCGTGGAGCCCCACGTCAGGCTCCACCCAGACTGTACAGAGCCTACTTGGAAGTCTCTCTCCCTCTCTCTCTCTGCCCCTCCCCAGCTCGTGCTCTCTGTCTCTCTCAAAATAAACAAACAAACAAACATTAAAAAAAAACTTACCTATGAAGGAACAAAGATAAGAATTATATCTGACTACTCCTCAGAGCCATGCAAGCAAGAAGAGAGCAGAGTGAAATATTTAAAGTATTGAGAGGAAAAAACCACCAGCCTAGAATTATGTACCCTATAAAATTATCCCGAAAAAAGTGAAGGAGAAATAAAGACTTTCTCAGATAAACAGAGATTGAGAGAATTTGTTGCCAGTGTACCTGCCTTGCAAGAAATGTTAAAAGAAGTTCTTTGAAGGGAAGGAAAGTAATATAGGTCAGAAAGTTGATCTACATAAAAGCAGGAAAAACATTAAAGAAGGAATAAGTGAAGGTAAAATAAAAACTTTTCCTTTTCTTCTTTTTTTTAATTTTCTTTTTATTTTTTTATGTTTATTTATTTTTGAGAGAGACAGAGCATGAGTGGGGAAGGGGCAGAGAGAGAGAAGGAGACGCAGTATCTGAGCTGTCAGCACAGAGCCCAACGCGGGGTTCGAACTCGTGAACCATGAGATGATGAACTGAGCTGACGTTGGACGCTTGACGGACTGTGCCACCCAGGCACCCCATGTTTATTTATTTTTGAGAGAGAGAGAGAGAGTGCGAGCAGGGGAGGGGCAGAGAGAGAGGGAGACATGGAATCCAAAGCAGGCTCCAGGCTCCAAACTGTCAGTTCAGAGCCCGACTCAGGATTCGAACCCACAAACCATTAGATCATGACCTGAGCCAAAGTCCAATGCTCAGCCAACTGAGTCGCCCAGGCACCCCTGCTTTTCTTATTCATAATTGATCTAACAAATAGCAGTTTCTTAAAAACAATATCAACAACATATTCAATTATGTATGCTTATGTATACATTGTATATATAAATATATACTTATGTAACCTTACATGTAAGTGAAATGAATGACAGCAATGATACAAGGGATGGGAGGGAAGAATTAGGATTGTTTTCTTATTATAAGGTACTCACACTACCTGTGCAGTGGCATATTGTTATTTGAAAGTGGATTTGAATTAGCTGTAAATGTATATTGCAAACTCTAGAGCAACCGCTTAAAAAAAAAGCTAAAAAATTATATATGACCAATATGCTAAGAAAGGAGAAAAAATGGAATTAAACAAAATGTTCAATTAACATTGACATGGGCACCTGGGTGGCCCAATCGGTTAAGCATCTGACTCTTGATTTCAGCTCAGGTCATGATCTTAGAGTCATGAGATCGAGCCCCATGGCAGGCTGAACATGGAGCGTGCTTCGGATTCTCTCTCTCCCTCTCTATATGCCCCTCTCCCCCTCATTCTCTCTCTCTCTCTCTCTCTCTCTCTCTCTCTCTCTCTCTCAAAATCGATAAATAAACTTACAAAACATTTTTTTTTAATCACAGGCAGAAAAACAGTGGAAGACAAAAATAGGAACAAAAAAAGGCAAGAAATAGAAAATAGTAACAAATATGGTAATTATTAATCCAACTATATCAATCACTTGGAATGTCAATGGTCTATGTGTGCCAATTAAAAGAGATTGTCAGTGTGAATCAAAACCAAGACCCAACTATATGTCTATAAGAAAGCAACTTTAGGGGTGCCTTGCTGGCTCAGTGGGTAGAGCATGCAACTCTTGATCTCAGGATTGTGAGTTTGAGCCCCACAGTGGGCATAGAGATTACTTAAAAATAATAATATTAATTTTTCAAAATTAGAAATAAAGTAACCCACTTTAAATGTAGATATAGGGGTCCCTGGGTGGCTCAGTGAGTTGAGTGTCCGACTTTGGCTCAGGTCATGATCTCACAGTTCATGAGTTCAAGCCCTGCATCAGGCTCTGTGCTGACAGCTCAGAGCCTGGAGCCTGCTTTGGATTCTGTGTCTGCCTCTTTTTGCCCCTCCCCTGCTCGCACTCTGTCTCTCTCTCTCTCTCTCTCTCTCTCTCTCTGTCTCTCTCTGTCTCTCTCTGTCTCTCTCTCAAAAATAAATAACCATTAAAAAAATTAAATGTAAAGACACATATAGATCAAAAGTAATTGGATGGAGAAAAGTGTACATGCTAACACTGATCCAAAAAAAAGCAGGAGGAGCACCTGGCTGGCTCAGTTGGAAGAGCATGCAACTCTTGATCTCAGGGTCGTGAATTCAAGCCCCATGTTGGATGATGTAGAGATTAAATAAATGAACTTAAAAAAAAAAAAGAAAGCAAGAATAGTTATATTAACTTCAGACAGAGTAAACTTCAAAACAAGGAACATTATCAAGAATAAAGAAGGGCATTACACAATGATAATGGGGTCAATTGTCCAAAAAGATGTAACAATCCTTAACATGTATGTGCCTAACAATAGAAGGTTGAACTATGTGAGACCCAAACTAATGGAATTGCAAAGAGAAATAGATGAGTCCACAATCATAGTTGAAGACTTCAACACTATCAGAAATGGACAGATTCTGCTTGCAGAAAACCAGTTAGAACAGAGTTGAATTCAACAATACCATGAATCAACTTGATATAATTGACATCTATAGACTACTTTATCTAACAACAGCAGAATACACATTCTTGTCAAAATCATATGGTTCATTCACCAAGACAGACATATTCTGGGCTATAAAACACACATTAACAATTTAAAAGAATAGAAATCATATGTTGCCTGCTCTCAGACAACAGTGGAGTTAAACTAGAATCAATAACAGGAAAGTAACTGGAAAATTATAAAATATGTGGCAATTAACTAACATTCTTAGAAATAGCGCATGGATCAAAGAAGAAATCTCAAGAGAAATATTAAAACATTTTTAACTAGGTGCGTGTTGCTGGCTCAGTTGGAGTAGTATGCAACTCTTGATTTTGGGGTTGTGATTTCAAGCCCCACATTGGGTGTAGAGATTACTTAAATAAATAACATTTTTTAAATAAATAAAACATTTTTGGCAGCTCCTGGGAAGCTCATTCGCTTAAATGCCTAACTTTAGCTCAGGTGATGATCTCAATTCATGAGTTCAAGCCCCACATCAGGCTCTGTGTTGACAATGTGGAATCTGCTTGGGATTCTCTCTCTCCCTTTCTCTCTGCCCCTTCCATGCACTCTCTCTCTCAAAAACAAATAAATAAACTTTTTTTAAAAAGTTAAAATAAATAAAACATTTTCAACTAAATGAAAATGAAAACACAATTTACCAAAATTTGTGGATTCAAATTCAAAGCAAAAACAGTGCTTATAGGGAGATTTATAGCATTTAAATGCATATGTTAGAAAAGAATATACAATAACTGAAATGAGAAATTCATTAGAGGAGTTCAAAAGTAGCCTTGAACTGGGATAAGAATTAGTGAACATAAAGGTAGATCAATGGAGATAATGCAGTCTGGAAAACGAAGAGAAGACAGAATGAAGGAAAATAAACAAAATTTCAGAAATTTAGTCCACCATTAAAGCACACCAACATCAGTATAATGGGAATACCAGGAGGAGGGAAGAGAAACGAGCAGAAAAAAAATATTCAAAAAAAACAATCTCTGAAAAATTCCTAAGTTTGGTGAAAATCATTTACATCCAAGAAGTTCAGCAAACTCCAAATAGGATAAACTTTGATCTTTTGAATATCCATAAACAGATGTTTCACAGTAAAATTACTGAAAGCCAGAGAAAAACAAGAATAAAATCTTGACAACATGAGAAAGATGCCTCACACTTAAAAGAAAACCCCAATAAGAATAGCAGTTAACTTCTTAGCAGAAACAATAGAAACCAAAAAACAATGGGATGACATATTCAAAGTGCTCAAAGGGAAAAAAGAAAACTGTCTACCAAGAATCCTATACCTAGTAAAGGTAGATATGTTCAAAAAGTTCAATATGTTTAAAGTTAGATATAGTTCAAAAATGATGAAATAAAGACATTCCCAGAGAATCAAGAACTGAGAGAATTTATTGCTAGAACACCACTCTTCTTGTAAGAAGGACTTTCTTCAGGTTGAAAGTAAGTGACCCCAGCCATTTGAAATCATACAAACAAAACTGAAAATAGCAGTAAAAGTAATTATGTACTTACAGAAGATGGTAGGAATGCATATTTCTTCTTTCTTCTCTCAACTGATTTTAAAAGTAATTATATAAAACAATATGTATATAATTGTATTACTGGGCCTGTAACATATAGGATTGTAATATATTTGCCAATAATAGCACAAAGGAAGTGGGTATTACCTAGGGTGCATTGGACAAAGGAAATGACACAATATGGTAACAAAAATCCATAGGGACAAGTGAAGAGAATTTGAAATGGTAAATAGTAAGGTTAATATACTCATATATTTTGATTACAATAATATAATGGCATAAATATGTACTTGCTCTCCTTTCTCTCAGCTTCTTTAAAAGACAAAAAATTACATACATAAAGTAATAATTACAGCGATGTATTACTGGGTTTGTTACACATATAAGATATAATATATATAACAATAATGGCACAAAAAAGGAGGAAATGAAATAGAGCTATGAAGGAGTAATATTTCTATATCTCACTGAAATTAAGTTTATGTAAAGCTGAAATAAATTCTGATAAGTTAAGGTGTGTAGGGAAGTCTCTAGAGCAGCCACTAAGGAAATAACTAAAAAATGTGAAAAAGATCATTAAAGTCATTAAGATGTTACTTAGAAAATACTTAATGCAAAAGAAAGCAGTAACAAGGAATAAATGAACAAGAGACATGACACATGTAGAAAACCAAAGGTATAATGGCAGCCATGATTCTAGCTATATTAATGATAACATTAAATGTGAATGGGTTGAACAATCCAATAAAAAGCAGAGATTATCAGACTGGATTAAAATACAAGATCCAACTGTCTGCTGTCACAATTTAGATTCAAAGACAAATACTTTCAAAGTAAGAGGATGGAAAAAGATACATAGTGCAAACAGCAACCACAAGAAACCTGGAGTGACTATGCTAATATCAAATAAATAGGTTTAAAAAAAATTTTAATGATCCTACAGATAAAACTGTATATTTTGTAATGATAAGGGTTAATATAGGTGGAAGGTATAACAATTATAAACATATATGACCTAACAACGCAAGATACATGAAGCAAAAATTGACAAACATCAAAGGGGAATATTCAAGTCAACAATAATAGTTGAAGACTTCAATAGCTCCCATTAAATAATGGATAGAATAATTGGGCAAAAGATCTAACTGGAAGATGATCAACAAGGAAATAGAAGACTTGAACAGCACAATAAACCAACAAAATTTAAGATACCAGATACCCAGATACCCAGATACCCATAGAACACTTTACCCAACAATAACAAGTCTCTTATGGCTTGCCTCCCTTTCTGTTTTTTATCTTATTTTTCCTTCCCTTCCCCTAGGTTCATCTGTTGTGTTTCTCAGATTCCACATATGAGTGAAATCATATGATACCCATCTTTCTCTGACTGACTTATTTTGCTTAGCATAATACCCTCTAGTTCCATCCATGTTGTTGCCAATGGCAAGATTTCATTCTTTTTCACCACCAAGTAGTATTCCATATATATATATATATATACACCACATCTTCTTTATCTATTCATCAGTTGATGGACATTTAGGCTCTTTCCATACTTTGGCTATTGTTGATAGTGCTGCTATAAATACTAGAGTGCATGTGCCCCTTCGAATCAGCATTTTTATATCCTTTGGATAAATACCTAGTAGTGCAATTGCTGGGTCATAAGGTAGTTGTATTTTTAATTTTTTGATAAACGTCTATACTGTTTACCTGAGTGGCTGCACCAGTTTGCATTACCACCAACAGAGCAAAAGGGTTCCCCTTTCTCCACATTCTTGCCAACATCTGTTGTTGCCTGAGTTGTTACTGTTAGCCATTCTGACAGGTATGAGGTGGTATCTCATTGTGGTTTTGATTTGTGTTTCCCTGATGATGAATGATGTTGAGCATCTTTTCATATGTCTGTTAGCCATCTGGATGTCTTCTGTGGAAAAGTGCCTATTCATGTCTTCTGCCCATTCCTTCACTGGATTATTTGTTTTTTGGGTTTTGAGTTTGTAAGTTCTTTATAGATTTTGGATCCTAACCCTTCTGATATTTCACTGGCAAATATCTTCTTCCATTCCATCAGATGCCTTTTAGTTTTGTTTATTGTTTCCATCACCCTGCAGAAGCTTCTTCTCTTGATGAGATCCAAATAGTTTATGTTTACTTTCATTTCCCTTGCCTCTGGAGACATACATATCAAGCAAGAAGCTGCTATGGCCGAGGTCAAAAAGGTTGCTGCCTGTTTTCTCCTCTAGGATTTTTAAAAACTTTTTTTAACATTTATTCATTTTTGAGAGACAGAGAGAGACTGAGCATGAGCAGAGGAGGGACAGAGACAGAGGGAGACACAGAATCAGAAGCAGGCTCCAGGCCTGAGCTGTCAGCACAGAGCCCAATGTGGGACTTGAACTCTCGAATCGCAAGATCATGATCTGAGCTGAAGTCAGACGCTTAACCCACTGAGCTACCCAGGTGCCCCTCTCCTCTAGGATTTTGATGGTTTCCTGTCTCACATTTAAGTCTTTCATCTATTTTGAATTTATTTCTGTGTATGGTATAAGAAAGTGGTACAGTTTCATTCTTCTGCATGTTGCTGTCCAGTTTTCCCAGCACCATTTGCTGAAGAGACTTTTTTCCATTGGATACTCTTCCCTGCTTTGTCAAGGATTAGTTGGCCATACATTTGTGGGTCCATTTCTGGGTTGTCTATTCCATTCCATTGATCTATGTGTCTATTATTGTGCCAGCATCATACTGTCTCAATGATTTCATCTTTGTAATACAGTTTAAAATCTGGAACTGTGATGCCTCCCGCTTTGGTTTTCTTTTTCAACATTACTTTTGCTATTCGGGGTCTTTTCTGGTCCCATAAAAATTTTAGGATTGTTTATTCTAGCTCCGTGAAGAATGCTGGTCTTATTTTGGTAGGGATTGCATTGAATGTGTAGATTGCTTTAGGTAATATTGACATTTTAACAATATTTGTTCTTCTAATCCATGAACACGGGATGTTTTTTCTATTTCTTTGTTTCTTCTTCAATTTCTTTCATAAGCTTTCTATAAAAAGAAATAAACATTTTTCAAAAAAAAAAAAAAGAAAATCCTAAGGAGCACACTAAAATACATATATTAGTGGGGCACCTGGATGGCTTAGTTGGTTGGGCGTCCAAATTTGGCTCAGGTCGTGATCTCACAGATAGTGAGTCGGAGCCCACATCAGATCATCTGTCCCTCCCCCTCTCTGCCCCTCTCCTGCTTGCTCTCTCTCTCTCTCAAAAATAAAAAACATTTAAAATATATATATATATATTAGAATATAATATATAAATATATTAGAACTAATTAATCAAGGTTGCAGAATGCAAGATCAATATACAAAGATCAATTTTATTTCTATACACTTGTAATGAACAATTTCTGATATGTTTGTCATGACTCCTGACATGTTTTTAATCCTTCCTAACTTTTTGAGACCTTTTCTGACATATTGGAGATTCTCCTTCTGTGTGAGACCCATTCTGAGGGATTTAAAATTTTTTGTGACTACTTTGTATCCTTTTCTTACGTTGTTTGAGACTTTTCCTCACTCTTTGAGACCATTACTTGTTTAAGACCCTTCCTGGTGTGTGTAAGACTTTCTGATCAAAACCACAACAAGATATCACTTCTCAACCACTAGGGTGGCTAAAATCAGTCAGATAACAAGCGTTGGCAAGGATGTAGAGAAATTGGAACTCTCGTACGCTGCTGGTGACACGGTAAAATGGTGCAGTTGCTTTGGGAAACAGTCTGGCATTTCCTCAAACAATTAAATATAGAGTTACCATATGACCCACACTTCCATTCCTATGTATGTAGTCAAAAGGAGTGAAAACAAAAACCTGTACATGAGTGTTTATTACTATTATTATTCATAATAGCCAATAAGTGGAAACAAACTCAAATGTCCATCAATGGATAAATGGAGAAATAAATGTGGTATATCCATGCAATGGAATATTATTTGGCCACTGAAAAAAAGTAGAGATGCATGCTACAACATGGGTGAACCTTGAAAACATTATGCTAAGCGAAGGAAGCCAATCAAAAAAGACCACACATTATATGGTTCAACTCATATGAAAGTCAAGAATAGGAAAATCTATAGAGACAGAAATTATATTAGTGGTTGCTTAGGGCTGGGGCAGGGGGCAGGGAATTAGGGGGGTGATAGACAAAGGATATAAGGTTTCTTTTTAAAGTGATAAAAATGTTGTAAAATTGACTGTGGTGATGGTTATACACATATGTGGATATACTAAAAGCCATTGAATTGTATACTTTAGATAGATTGTATGGTATGTGTATTATATCTCAATGAAGCTGTTATAAAAATAAAGAGACAAAAAAAGACTTTCTGACATGTTTAGGGCCTTTCGTGATTTGTTTCTGATTCTTCATGGTGTATTTCAGATCATTCTGACTTGCTTGAGACATTTCCCAACTTCTGGAGACTCTTCTTGACATGTTCAGATCCTTCCAGCCACATATGAGAATCTCCTTTTCTGTTTGAGACTCTTCCTAATTTGAGTGAGATCTTTCTGGATTTGTTTTATTCCTCCCTACATGATTGAGAAAGTTCTTCACTTGTGTAGGACTCTTCCTGACATGTCAAAGTCTTTTCCTGATTATGTGTGAGGCTCCCTGCCTGGTTGAGATACTTCCTGAAATGTTAATGCCTCTTTCTGATTATTTGAGACCCTCCCTGACTTGTCTGAGACCCTTCCTCCATTTGAGACTCTTCCTGATGACTTTGAGGCTCTTCCTGTCATATTTTATACCCTTCTTGACTTGTTTGACACTCATTCTTACTTGGTTAATATTCTTACTGAAACGTTTGAGACCTGTCCTAAGACTCTTCCTCACAATATTTATGCCCTTCCTGACTTTCTTGAGACCCTTCCAGATGTACTAGATAACTTTCCTGACATATTTGACTCTTCCAGACATATCTGAGATGCTTCATGATGTGTTTGAGGCCCTCCTTGATGTATGTGAAACTTCCTGATAACTTTGAGAGCCTTCCTTTCATGTTTGAGATCTATTCTGACTTGTATGATATACTTCATGATATGTTTGAGACACCTGACATGTGTATTATGGTGTATTTGAGACTCTTCTTGACTTGTTTGAAACTCTTCCTGACTTGTTCCAAAGGCTTCTTGAATTTGAGACCCCTTCTTGCTGCTTGAAATCAATGCTGGTGAGTTTGAGACCCTTTCTAACCTATTTGAGAGCCTCCTTGTTGCATTTGAAACAATTAACTTTCTTGAAACTCTTTCTGACATGGTTGAGACTCCTAAAATATTTGACTTGATAACCTGTTTGAGCCACTTTCTGACTTATTTAGGACCATTATTGATTGAGACTTCCTAATGATGTTAAGACACCTACCATGTGAACAGTCCTTTTTGACTTGTTTGCTACCCCCCATGACTTTTTTGATATCCTTTACGACATATTAAAGACTGTTCTGTCAGTAGGAGATCCTTTCAAAAGTCACTAAGACATTACCATATGAGTTTGTGACCCTTCCTTATTTATTTGAATCTCTTACTGACTGCTTAAGACCTTTATTGAAATATTTGAGACTCTTCCTGATGTATTTGGACCCTTCTTGTCTGAGTCCCTTCCTGGTGTATCTAAAACTCTTCCTGGTGACTTTGAGACCCTTCCTAACATGTTCGAGACCTTTTATGACTTGTTTGAGATGCTTCCTGATCCATTTGAGAGCATTCATAATTTTTTGAGATTCTTCCAGATTATTTGGGGCCCTTCATGACATATTTGAAACCTTTAACAGCTTGCTTAAGACCTTTTCTGATGTATTTGACCCTTTTCTGACTATTCAAAATGATTCCTTTCTACTTCAGACACTTCCTTATTATTTAGTACCCTTCTTCACTTATTTGAGACTCTTTAAGAAGTATTTGAGATTTTCCTTGACTTGAGACTCTTTCTGACATATTTGAGACAATTTCTGACTTGCCTGAGACCTTTCCTGAGGTGTTTAAGACTCCTCCTTCCTATTTGAGATTCTTCCAGAATGACTGAGACACTGTTTGACATGTTTTAGATCAATCCTCCTCCTTCTTCCTCTTCTTCTTCTTCTTCTTCTTCTTCTTCTTCTTCTTCTTCTTTTCACAAATGAGACTTTTTATTTGTCACCATTGAAAGTCTGAATTTTAAGCATATTTTTAGACTGATGGCTCATATTCATCAGCTTCTTCAACTTCAGCACCTGCCTCATCCTCAGTAGCTTTTTCAGGATGACTACCTTTACCATGAAACGCCATGAGTTTTCCCAATTCAAACTTGGGCTTCTTCATCGTTTTTACTTTTGTAACAAAGATGTCATGGAGTGGATAAATACATTGGCAAACATTTTCTGTGTCTTTCCCAATACTGTCTGGAATCAGTTTATTGGCCACTTCTTTTAAGTCATTTGTCTGCACCTCTAGGGTCATGATTTATATTATCTTCTGGATTTGGCAGACCTATTGGTGCTAGATGTAAGAGCTGTTCTAAATCTGATTGTTACAATTTTTAGGAAAACCAACACAGAGTAGGTGAAGCAAATAACCTTCAGTAGTCTTGACATTGACATGAGTTTTAATCATTGACTGCCTTTTTTTTTTTCAACGTTTTTATTTATTTTTGGGACAGAGAGAGACAGAGCATGAACGGGGGAGGGGCAGAGAGAGAGGGAGACACAGAATCGGAAACAGGCTCCAGGCTCTGAGCCATCAGCCCAGAGCCCGATGCGGGGCTTGAACTCCCGGACCGCGAGATCGTGACCTGGCTGAAGTCGGACGCTTAACCGACTGCGCCACCCAGGCGCCCCTTTTTTTTTTTTTTTTTTTTTTTTTTTTTTTTTTTTTTTAAACTATGGAGCAGATTTTGTCACAGGTAAGATCTCTGCCATGGAAGTAAGTCAGGCAATTTTTGCCCGTATATCCTCAGTAGTTAGCTTTAATTTTCTACATGCAAGTTTATCATTCAGATCAGCAAGATTCACTTCAAAAACACCACCCTTGAGGCCATCAGATAAAATTTTGCTTCCTTGAATTCTTGTCATGAGTGTTTTTCCAATATTTATTATTAATTGAACATAGCTGGTGTTTTCACATCATACCAATCTTTCTTAGAAATTGGATCACTTTCTTCTTGGCTTCCTTTTTGCTGCCTTTCATAAGGTGCTTAATCTTGCCAGCTACCATGGTTCTGCCCTGAGTGCTTCCTTCTTTTTTGAGACTCTTTCTGACTTCTCCATCCTAACATGTTTTTGATCCTTCCCTACCTAGTTCAGATTCTTCTTCACTTATTTCACCCTCTTCCCGATGTATGTGAGTGTCTTCCTGACCTATTTGAGACCCATCCTTATATACATAAGGACACTGGAACTTCTCCTGACATCTTTGAGACCCGTTTTGTTTTGTTTGAGACTCTTTCTGATAACACTGAGACCCTCCCTAACTTCTTTGAGACCCTTGCTGATATGTGAGCAACGCTTTCTGGTGTATTTAAGACCCATTGTGATGTATTTTAGAAACTTCCTGATTTAATTCTAAGTGCTGAATCAGTCCCTGATGCAGTCTTAAGAGGAGGCAAAAAGACCTTTAGCCTCAGACTTGAAAGACTTTTCTTCAAGCATTTAGTCTAATCAATGCTTTTTCCAACCCTTAACTGCATATGGACAATGAAAACTTTTATTGGTCATTTTTCTAGGCTTTTAATCAAAATTTTCTATAATTCTGCCTAAGTATCAGTGATTTTCACTAGAATATATATAGTCTTAGCTATATATAATATAGAGAGAGAGCCAAAATAATAATGTCTTACATGACAGAAAGCAGTTCATTACTCCCTCATGTTAACAACATCTGAGCATATGTAGTCTGGGGCTGCTCTGTCGGCACCAGGCTGGTTCTCAGGCTCCTCTGTCTTATGGAACTGCCATGATTGGGTGGAGCTTTGTGCATAGAGTCCAAGATGGCTCGTTAGCACATATCTTTTCTAGCCAGCAAGAAGTAGGAAGAGATGGGGGCAGGAACCTCTGCTCCTTTAAGGACATGACCCACAAATTGCACATATCAGTTGTGCTCCCGTTTGGTTAGCCAGAATGCAATCATATGACCATACCTAGCTGTAAAGGAAGGTGGGTAATGTAGTCTCTATCCTGGGAAGCCATTTTACCTTCCTAAGTTCAGGGTTTCTATTACTAAAAAAATAAAAATAAAATAAAAAAAATAAGACTAAAAGTATATTGGGGGAACAATTACCATTCTATTCACAGCCTCTCATTTTGAAACTCGGACATTTTTAATTTGGCCAAGAACCACCCTCCACCCAGCAAGAGAATAAAAAGGATTTTCCCCCTTTTCTGTTCCTTAACTTGGTAGCTCCCAGAGAAGAATAGTTTTTAATTCTGAGCCATGAAAGTCAAAGGGGGAAAAATGGTTGCTTAAAACTGGAGTGTTTATTTGTAATAAAAAATGCCTTGGGCTATTATACTAGTACCTAAAGACCAACCTGGATTTTGTAATTGAACATTTAGGCAAGCAGAAAAAGAGCAGAATGTTTTGAGAGGCAAAGTATCAGATCACCATCTGGACCATAAATAATTTATACATTTTAGAGACTTGGAAATCACATGGGTTGGGAACAAATAATATACTAAATCTCAGTGAGGGGAAAAAAAATCTCTAAACACTATATCTGTGAATTGAATTTAAAGCCTAATGACAGTTCTGAGAATTGGATTAAAATGCAGGAAGGAGCACTAGTTTTTATGTGAAACGAAATGAACATTATTCTTGATTTTTAAAACTATACAAAAGAACAGCTGATGAAATCAGGCTTAAATCTCCACAATCTAGTCACGGGGAGCAACTAAAATTGAACTCCATGTACTATCTTTGGGTAAGTCTTTGAGATAAAACTCTTATCAGATCCTGACCTAGCAGTGACTTTACATGCTGGGCCCCGAGTTTGTGAAATATGGTAAATGCTTTAGCTGTTTTTGAGACAGTTTGCTGAGGTATCCTATTCCAGTACACTTGAGGAAAGACAGAACATGGTAGGAAGGGAATTCAGAGGTTGGTCCTAGTTGGAGTTGAGAGAGTGTGACAGCACCAGGCTGCCCCAGATCCTGTGGGTGGAGCATGAGGGGGTGGGGGGCAGGGGGCAGCGTGGAGCTGGGCATTATCATGAAGTCACAATAGAAGCTCTTCCACAGTGTAGCCAGAAGCCTGAAGCCTACAAATGAACTAGGTTAGGAGCTGGCAAGGTAACTCAATCACTGACCTTCGCCAAGTATTTGTCAGTGACCTTGGTCAGCCTTTACAGGCTCAGCCATGCACCTGCCAACCCCTCTCTGGACAGTGCCTTAAAGGCCCCACGGATGAAGCTTCAGCATTAAACTTCTGGGATGGATTCTAATGAGTTGGTTGGGCATTTTTCTATCGCACTGGGAAATGAGTGATCATGTGTGGTCCCTCTGAATTTGAACATATGTGGACAAAAATGTGTGTTTTTGATCACTTAGAGTTTTAATTTTGTATTTATGGAAAGGGTTCTTTTGCGTGTATTTGGACATTTATTTTTTATCATATATCACTTTTAGATACACATATAAAGGAAAATTATATAACAATAAATTGATAAATGTACTCCTGAGACGTTTTCACATTGAGAGCTCCACTCTTCTGAATCAGCTTTTTAAAATTGAGGTATAGCACACATACGTTAAAGTATGTAAAGCACACTAGTCCTAAAGTTGTTTGTCACATATATGATATCCTTATATGTGGAATCTAAAGAAAAACTCATTAAAGCAGATAGTAGGATGTTGATTACCAGGGGCTGAGGTGTGAGGGAATCGGGGAGATGTTTAAGGGTACACACTTGTAACTAGTAGAGTAATAAGTCCTAGAGACCTAATACACAGTACAGTCATTATAGACAACAAAATTGTATTATAAACATTAAACTTGCTGAAAGAGTGGATCTTAACTGTTCCCGGCTCTAGAAGAAATGGTAGTTACGTAACATGATACAGGTGTAGTCTAATGCTACCATGGAGATCATATAGCAATATAAATGTATCAAATCTGTATGTCCTACACCTTAAACTTGCACAATATGATATGTCAAATCTCTCTCTCTCTCTCTTTCTCTCTCCTCTCCCCATACACACACACACACACACACACACACACACACATATATATATATATATATATATATATATATGTACTGATACCAAAGGATGTAGGGCAATTGGCACAACTTGGTGGGAGTATAAATTGATACAACCACTTTGGAAAACAATTTTACAATATTACCAAAGTTAAATATATGCCTACCTTATGACCCAGCAATCCCATTCCTTGGTACATACCCAAGAGAAATGAGTGCATATGTCCACCAAACTACACGTGTAAGAATATGCATAGCAGCACTATTCAGAGTAGTAAACATTGGAAACAATCCAAATGTCCATCCACAAGAGAATGGATCAATGCATTGCTGGCGTATCCATGCAATAGAATAATATACAGGCACAAAAAGGAACAAATTACTGGCACACAGTAGTAATGGATGAATATCACAGATACTCTGATAAGTGAAAGAAGCCAAATACAGAAGAGTATAGACTGTGTGGTTCCATTTATGTCAAGTTCAATTAACAGGGAAAATGAATAGATTGTGATCGAAGATAAAATGATAATTACCTCTTGAGGGGTGGTGGTGTTAACAAATGCAGTAAATGCTCATTATAAGACACTTAAACAATGCTGTCTAGACCTCTCTTTCTCCATGTATCTGCATAACTAACTCTCTCACCTTTAAGTCTTTGTTCAAATGTTACCCAGTCAGTGAGGCCTACCCTGACCACCCAGTTATAAATTGCAGTCCATACCCCTCAACCCCTGCTCCTTTTTCTCCTCCTTTTTTACTTTTTCTATTATACCTCACACTTTCTAAAGTACTCTAGAATTTACTTATTTGTTATATTTATGCTTACTGCATTTTTTTAAGTTTATTTATTTATTTTGAGAGAGAGAGAGAAGAGAGCATGAGCAGGGCAGGGGCTGAGAGAGAGCCCCGAAGACTGATGCTGCAGACCAAGTCCAGAGGTAGTCGGCTGTGGAATTCTCTCTTGCTCCAGGGAGGCTGGTCTTTTTGTTCTATTCAGGCAATCAAGTGATTGAATGAGGCCCACCCACATTATAGAGGGCAATCTGTTTTACTCAAAGTCCACTAATTTAAATGTTGATCTCATCCAAAAATACCCTCACAGAAATACTCAGAATGATGTTTGATCGAATATGTTGGAACCCCATGGCCCAGCCAAGTTGACACATACAGTTAATCATCACAGCAAGGTAAGGGCCAGTTGAGGAAAGACCTTGAATGCTAGTATTTAAGCTGTGAGAACCATTAAAGATTTAGAGGCCAGAGCATTGGAATGAGGAAGCCTGGAGGCAAAGAGAGAATTTAGGAGACTACTGTGATCATCCAGGCAGGAGGGAAAGCAAGATAATTACAGTGAGCCTGGAGGGGATGAAACATAAGCAAGCAATATGGAACTGAGGAGACTTGGCAATTGACCAGTCCTGGGGGGTGAAGGAAAGTATGCACAGAATGACTCTGTTTCAAACCTAGGCAACTAGGAGGGGGGTGAAACCACTAGGAGAAATGGAGGAATTGGGCTACAGAAGATGCCTGTGTCCCTGGGGGCTCCTCCGATTGAAGGGCTTAGGGCATGTTCAGATATAATAAACCACCCCAAAATGGTGACCTAAAACCAATAGTTTGTTTTGCTCACAAATCTGAAGGTGACTGGGCTCACCTAACAATTCTCATTGGGCACAATGATGCATTGTAACATAAACTTTGTGTTGGTAACAGGAAATTAATTCTTCACATAAGAATTATTAAATGGATGATGAAAGTAAACACTGATAGAATCTTTTCTGCATAGTACCCACTGAACTTGTTTTTTTTTTTTTAACTCATTACCATTTTTATCTACTGACACTGATTAATTCTAGATCCTACTTCATCGCCCTAAAAGAGAGGGAGAAAATTATCTCCTGTTTGTGGCTCTCCTGTGCCCAGCAAGTGTTCTGAGTTAGAGTAAGAAATGTCTAACATGCTTTAAAAGTAGAACTTGGTTGAATTACCTGTTTATCTTTTAAATTAATTTTAGATTTCTGTTCGATTTTAGTTTGATTAGATTTTATTTGTTAAATATTCTAGATCAAGCTTGAAGTTTTTAATTTTTTGAGAGACAGACAGAGAGAGAGCAAGCACAAGTGGGAGAGAGGCAGGGAGAGAAGGAGACACAGAATCCGAACCAGGCTCCAGGCTCCAAGCTGTCAGCATAGAGCCCGACGTGGGGCTTGAACTCACCAAACGTGAGATCATGACCTGAGCCAAAGTTGGGACGCTTAAACCGACTGAGCCACCCAGGGGCCCCTTCAGGTTGAAATTTAATATAAGCGATATAACGTTTCTGAAGTACAATATGGCATTATGTTGAATTTATTTATTTACTTGTGCTTGTTTTGCCAAGTGGGCACCGTGGTGAATGCTGTAACACATTACGCAGATCTTACCTTTTGTTGTCCAACTTCAAGAGTATGGTCAGCAGACTGCCCTTAGACGTCCACCCTCTGGGGTCCACCTCAGCTGCGTAGAACCACTGGGGGTAGCCCACATCCAATGACTGATCTTTGCAGAGATACAGCCATCTCCATCCATCTTTGGACAAGTCCACAGAACTGTTCTAACTGCAGGGCTCCCTATAGGGTCAGCCAAGTCTGTCATCATGCCTGGGTCAAAACTTGACTTCTTCCTGTCCCCAATCCTGCTTACTTCCCCTCCCAATACCCACAGTGTTGATTCCGAGAGCATTTTTCCCCAGGTTTATTAAGATATAATTGACATATAACACTCTGTAAATTTAAGGTGTACAATGTGCTGATTTGATACGTTCATATATTGCGAAATGATTACAACCGTAGCACTAGCTAACACTTCCATCCCATCACACAATTACCATTTTTTAATGGTGAAAACATTTAAGATTTATTGTCTTAGCAACCTTCAAGTATATAATAAACTATTATTAGCTATAATCACCATGCTGTACATTAAATCTCCAGAACTTGTTGGTGTTATAACCCGAAGTTTGTACCCTTTGACCAGTATCTCCCCATTTCCCCTACCTCCAGCCCCTGGTAAGCACCACTCCACTCTCTGTTTCCCTGAGTTGAGCTTTTTCTCAAAATTTAAAATCAAACTAACATGTGAACCAATCCTACTTCTGGGTACGTATCCGTAAGAGATGAAATCAGTATCTCTTGTTTTCTCTTGTTGTTTTTTGTTTGTTTGTTTTTTGTTTTGTTTTTTTTTTGTTTTTTTTTTTTTTTGATGACAGTCACTAACAGGTATGAGGTAATATCTCATTCTGGTTTTGATTTACATTTCCTTGATGATTAGTGTTGTCAAGCAACTTTTCCTATATCTGTTGGCCATTTGCATGATTTCCTTCAAAAACTGTCTATTCAAGTTCTTTGCCCATTAAAAAAAATATTGATTTATTTTGAGAGAGAAAGAGAGAGCAGAGGAGGGGCAGAGAGAGAGGAAGAAAAGATCCAAAGCAGGCTCCACTCTGTCAGTGCAGAGCTTAACACAGGGTTCGATCCCACAACCACAAGACCATGACCAGAGCTGACATCAAAAGTGACTGAGCCACCCAGGTGTCTCTCTCTGCCCATTTTCAATTGAATTATTATTTTTTATTTTTTTTATTTTTCTGCTATTGAGTTGTATGAGTTCTCTATATATTTTGGATATTAGCCCCTTATCAGATATATGATTCATAAATATTTTCTCTCATTCTGTAGGTTGCCTTTGCATTTTGTTGATTGTTTCCTTTACTATGCAGAAACTTTTTAGCTTGCTGTAGTCCCACTTGTCCGTTTTCGATTTTGTTGTTTGTGCTTTTGAGGTCATGTCCAGGAAAGCACTGCCAAGCAATGTCAAGGAGCTTTTTCCTGTGTTTTGTTCTAGAAGTTTTACAGTTTCAGGTCTTATGTTTAAGTCTATAATCCATTTCATGTTAATTTTGGGGAGTGGTGGAAGATAGGAGTCCAATTTCATTCTTCTGCATGTGGTTATCCAGTTTTCCCAACACCATTCATTGAAGAGGCTATCCTTTCCCCAATGGGTATTTTTGGCTCTCTTGTCAAATATTAGTGTGAGAGTTTATTTCTGGGCTCTTGATTCTGTTCAATTGGTCAATGTGTCTATTTTTATGCCAATACCACATTGTTTTGATAACTAGAGCTTTATAGTTTAGTTCAAAATCAGGAAATGTAATGCCTCCAACTTTATTCTTCTTTCTCAGAATTGCTTTGACTATTAGGGGTCTTTTATGGTTCCATACAAATTTTAAAATTGTTTGTTTTATTTCTGTGAAAAATGCCATTGGAATTTTATTTAATTAATTAATTTATTTTTTTGCCATTGGAATTTTGATAGGGATTATATTGAATCTGTAGATGGCTTTGGCTAGTGTGGACATCTTAACAGTATTAATATTTCCAATTCATGAGGACAGAATATCTTTACATTTATTTGAGTCTTCAGTTTCTTTCATCACAGTCTTGTAGTTTTCAGTATTACAGATCTATCACCTCCTTGAATTTATTACCAAGTATTTTATTGTTTTTGATGCTATTGTCAATGGGACTGTTTTCTTTATTTCTTTTTCAGATGCTTTGTTGTTAGTGTATAGAAACACAACTGTTTTCTGGATGTTGATTTTGTATCCTCCAACTTCACTGAATCTGTTGATTAGTTCTAGCAGTTTATTTGGTGGAGTCTTTAGGATTTTCTGTGTATAAGATCATATCATCTGCAAACAAAGACAATTTTACTTCTTCCTTTCCATTTTTTTTAAATTTATTTATCTTGAGAGAGAAAGATAGAGAGCAAGCAGGGGAGGGCAGATAGGGAGGGAGACAGAAGCCCATGCAGGCTCCGCACTGTCAGAGCAGAGCCCGATGCCGGGCTCGACTCACGAACTGTGAGATCATGACCTGAGACGAAAGTAAGAGCGGGAAGCCCAACTGACTGAGCTAACCAGGCACCCGTCTTCCTTTCCATTTTGGATGCCTTTTATTTCTCTTTTTCTGACTCACTGCTCAGAGCGCTTCTTAATAAACAATCCTGCAATAAACTATAAACTCCATCTCAGAGTCAGTTTACTGGAGAACCCAACCTACCACAGGCAACTTTCATTTTAATTCCCCAAAGATTGGTACACTCACACACAGAGGCATGTACATATACTATCGCTGGTTGATTGGCCCAGATGTGCACACCTTACCCAGGATGGACCAATCAGAGTCTTTCCCGAGGTGTATTGAACTTGGGAATCAGACAGTCTAAGTTGCTGCCCCTCTGTGGTACAAACCTGGAAAATAGGAGAGGGGGAAGAGTAACACAGTATTTCTGGTTGCTCACATCTTGCATGTCTCCAAGGGAACCTAGAATCATAATGAAGCCTTGCCCCACACCTGGAGATGGGGGCCCTTGGAAGGGTTTTTATGTTAATGATTGATGATTTTGTTGTGTACACCTGGAGCAATGAACCATTCTGTACTAGCTTGCCCATATTGCTTTGCACAAACATCAAGATTGATGACGCGCACGTAAAGGGAACCAGCTGTCCAGCTGGACTTTGAGAGGGGATAAAGCCAGCATGAATGTCCATTTTCTGGGCTAAGGAGGAAGCTGGCATGCTTACCTGTCTGAAATATGCATTCTACCATCAGGATGACCGTGCATCTGTCTTCTCCAAGCTCCACAGTGAGCCCGGCAAGTCTCCTGCAGTCTTTTGATTTTAGAGCCAGACCAGAGAATAACAAATGGCAACCTGGAGACAGGAATATCTCTGCCTTGGCAATCGTTTTTCCTCCTAAAGCTGATCTACCACAAGAGCTCAGAACACATCCACCTGCCCCAGAATCATCTTGGTTACACATGCCTCTCTTACCCACAGGCGAATTTTGAACCTAGGACCTCTTTGAACTGCTTTCCAGTCAAATAAAATATATCCAAGAAAGGTAGAGACAGTGCTCACAAATATCCAAGTCATACATCAGTGAGTTCTTCTTCACACATTAATTCTCTAATCATGAAACTGATAAATATTCACTGTAAAGAAAAAAAAATGTAGGGGGCACCTGGGTGGCTCAGTAAGTTGAGCCTCTGACTTCAGCTCTGGTCATGATCTCACATTTGTGAGTTCAAGCCCCACATCAGGCTCATTGCTGTCAGTGCAGAGGCTGCTTTGGATCCTCTGTCCCTCTCTCTCTGCCCCCGCCCCCCGCACGCACTCTCTCAAAAATAAATAAAACATTAAAATTTTTTTTTAATTAAAAAAAAACTTAGGGGCACCTGGGTGGCTCAGCCGGTTGTTTCCGACTTCAGCTCAGGTCATGATCTCACAGTCCGTGAGTTCGAGCCCCGCATCAGGCTCTGTGCTGACAGCTCAGAGCCTGGAGCCTGCTTGGGAATCTGTGTCTCCCTCTCTCTCTCTGCCCCTCCCCTGCTCATGATCTGTCTCTCTCTGTCTCAAAAATAAATAAAAACATTAAATATATATATATGTATACTTAGAAAATACAGAAAAGTACAAAGGAAAAAAAAATAAAAGATACCCGTAATTCTGCCACTCAGGGACCACCATTTCAAATATATCAGTTAATGATTTTGTTTCTCCTTGCACACAGATAGGTATGCACATACTACCTCTACAAAACTGTGATCCTGTGGTACATACTGTTTTGAAACCTGCTTCTCTCATTCAACAGGATATGTGCCCTTGTCATCATTTCTGAGAGCTGCATTAAAAAGAAGCATCACAACCTACTTAATCACACCCTCACTGCCGGACATCCAAGCTGCCTCCCAGTATTTGTTAGTATAAAAAAATCCTATTAAGAGCATGCCCGCACATATATCCTTGTACACTCTTCAGTTTATTTTTGTTACCCAGGTGATCCCAGCTCCTCCATCCTGCCCAGTTAATCTTTTCCTTTAATATCTAAATGAAATGCTAGAGACTCCATTCCACGAGCACCTCCCCCAGAGTCACCCAGGGGGTTCCATTTCTCCTGGCCACCTCTCACTCTGCCTGTTTATCCCTCCAAGCACGTCACCTTCTTGGGCATTTCACCTTCTGCCCTCTTTCAACATGACTCTGTCCCTCTTCCTTCATCGGCCCAAGGGGCACTAGCGCATGGCAACTGTGTGTAGCTGTCTGTAACTGAGGTTTGCGGGAATGAAAGCCAATCACAGCACAGCAAGAAATAACTTCAAATTCACACCAGATATTACTGACTCTAGAAAGTTGCCGGCCATTCTCTATCATTTGGGGACTTTTTAGTCATGATGTTTTTCTCGTGGACCCTGATGTCCTGCCGCGTTCCTGGGACCTTCCGCTCTCTCCCTCGACCACCTTATGTCTTCTCTTTTTTCTCTGTACCTACACTGTTCACCTCCTCACTCTGGTAGCCCTGAAAATCCTAAGTGCCTCCCACTTTACTGTTTTATCCCTCACACGTCCCAGGAAACCAGGTCCTCCTCAAAACATTTTCTTCATTTGGCTTCTAAAACACTACATTCTCCTGGTTTTCTTCCTTCCTTACTGGCTACTCCTCAACTTCCTTTACTGGCTCATTGTCCTCTCTCTGACTTATAAACATCAGCGTGTTCCAGGACTGAGACTTGAGACCTTCTCCCTATCTTTACTCACTCCCAAATGATCTCACCCAGTCTAATGGCTATAAGTACCCTCTGTACACTAACAATTCTCAAACTTGTTTTTTTTTTAAGTTTATTTATATATTTTGAGAGGGAGAGAGCTGGGGAGGGGCAGAGAGAGCGGTGGGGGTAGAGAGAGAATCCCAAGCAGGCTCCATGCTGCCAACCCAGCTCCTGGCACGGAGCTTGAACTCACAAACCATGAGATCATGACCTGAGCTGAAACCAAGAGTTGCGCGTTTAACCGACTCAAGCCACCCAGGCACCCCTCAGTTCTCAAATTTATATCTTCTGCTCTGACCTCTAGGCTCGTATGCCCAATTGCTTCCTCATCATCTTCACTTGGATGCTTAATATGCATCTGAAAGTTAACCTTTCCAAAACTAAATTTTGCATTACTCCCAAATTTGTTCCTCGCCTGGTAGTCCCCATCTCAGTAAATGCCAGCTCAGTTCTTCCACTTGCTCAGGCCAAAACCTTGGAGTCATCTTTGACTCTTGTCTTTCTATCACACCTTATACTTGACCTAGTAGGAAATTCCTTCAGCTCTGACTTCAAAGGAAAGGCTGGCTCTGACTACCCTTCACCTCCTCCACCACTAACCTATCCTGGTCCCAGAATTCCTGATAGCCACCTTTATGGCCCACTCCATCTGATCCCAACTGGTATCTCTGCTTCCACTCTTGCCCATCTATGATATGAATATCCTTTAGCTATGTAAGCCAGCAAAAGTCACGCTCCAGTTCAAAACATTCCAATGGATTCCTGTATGACTTGACCCAAAGCAAAAGCCAGCGTGGTCTGTAACCTGGCTCCCTCTCCAACCTCAGCTACTATCACCGTCTCCACTTGCCCAGTGTGGTATAACCACACTGGTCCTCCTGTTGTCCCTTTTGTTTTTTTAAAGATTTTTTTTTTTAAGTTTATGTGTTTATTTTGAGATAGAGAATGAGCAGAGGAGAGGCAGAGAGAGGCAGACAGAGGATCCAAAGCAGACTCTGTGCCGACAGCAGATCCCGACACAGGCCTCGAACTCACAAACTCATGAACTGTGAGATCATGACCTGAGCTGAAGTCGGACGCTCAACCGAGCCACCCAGGCGCCCCTCCCTTTTGTCCCTTAAATAAAGGCACTCCTTCTCATCTTGGGGCCTGTGCACTTGCTTCCCTTCCTGAAATGTTCTGCCCCCAGATAATAGTATAATATCCTGCCTCTGTTCATTCATGTTGCTGAGCAAATGGCATTCCCTCAAAGAGGCCTACGTTGACCACTTTATCTAAAAAGAGCACCCACGTCATTCTGTAATCCTTGACACTGCTTTATTTTCCCGCGTGGTACTTAACCTGACATTTGATTACACCGTTCATGTTTGTATTGTCTCTCTCTGGGCAGGACCTGGTCTGTTTTGTTTATTGCTGTTTCCCGTAATCCGGACAAGGAGTTGACACAGAGGAGGAGCTCCACATGTTCTTCTCTTTTTTTTTTTTTTTTTTTAACGTTTATTTGTTTATTTTGTGAAAGGGAGCAAGAGTGAGCAGAGGAGAGCAGAGAGAGATTCCCAAACAGGTTCCACACTGTCAGCACAGAGCCCGACACGGGCCTCAATCTCAGGAACTGCGAGATCATGATCTGAGCCAAAATCAAGAGTCACACGCTCAACTGACTGAGCCACCCAGGAGCCCCAGGAGCTCCACATGTTCTTGCTACCTCTCTTGGCTTACATTATGCCCATCCAAGTTCTCCCCAGTTAGAATATACCGTCAAGGTTCCTATGGGTGCTTCCTGAAAACGCAAGGCACAACCAATGGTGAGATGAAGTTTGCTCACCTCTAGAATGCACTTACACATTTGTATATATTGGAGCACTTCCTTCAGATAAACTCACAGAAGTAGAATTACTAGGTCATGAGCCAGACTTCCAAATTACCATCCAGGGAGGTCAACGCTAATCCCTCTCCCATCAGCAGTGCTCTGTCCCAGTGTATTCTGGACCTTCGGGCAATAAATGGTGATGATGATGGTGATGAAGATGATTTATGGCCCCCTTACTCTTTGTTAACTAGAAAATAGATGGATCTCTGTAAGGGCAGGGAAACTTCTGAGTCATCATGCCACTGATGAGGGTCCATGGGGTATGCCAACTTTGTTGAGTAAAGGCATTCTCTAGCAGCTTCCATATCGGAGATTATATCCTCACCAACACCTTAGATTCTTTTTCCATGATGCCGAGTCATGTTCATTCAATAATTAATTCATCTCACAGTTACTGTTGAGCATCTGTTTTATACATAAGCTCTAAACATTTGCCAAGCTGAAGAATATCCCTTGGAATAATGGGACTTACAACCATCACGGGATTTAGCAGTTGACCAAGTGCTTTCACTTTCATGATCTCATTTGAACCCTACAAAAGCCAACTGGGTACAGTTCTGCCCGTTTTAAGGTGAGGGAAACAAGTGGCATGGAGGGGAAGGATCTGCCAGAGGTTACATATTACATATGAGCCAGAGCCACAACTGGGAACCCTATGAGCTCCTCAGCACACACCACCCCCTCCATACTGCAGTATCCCGCCAGGTCCAACACCACCAAAAGCTGGGATACTTAGCCATAGTAAAAGGATGGCATACTTATGCATTTTAAAGTCTGAGCTGACGGACATCAGAACAGAAGAGTAATTTAAAAATGGCTTTTGTGGGGTGCCTGGGTGGCTCAGTTGGTTAAGCGACCGACTTCAGTTCAGGTCATGATCTCCCGGTTCGTGGGTTCGAGCCCCGCGTCGGCCTCTGTGCTGACAGCTCGGAGCCTGGAGCCTGCTTCGGATTCTGTGTCTCCCCCTCTCTCTTCCTCTCCCCTGCTCACGCTCTGTGTCTCTCTGTCTCTCAATAATAAATAAACGTTAAAAATTTTTTCTTTAAGTGGCTTTTGTGTGTGACGCCATTTCAGTTATCATGGCAGTGGGTGCTGTGCTGAATTGTACTTTGGCAACTTGATTAAAGCAGGGAACTACATTTCCTAGAAGCCCCTCCCTTGTGTGATTCGGGGTTAGAGTTGGCCAAGAGGAACTTGTGTGGCTCTTGCGGGGCAGAAGACGAGCGGCAGTCACTACGTTTGGCAGGTTTCCTGTCAAATACAGTGATGCTCAGAAACAGAGGTGCCCAGCAGATCCAGGCTTCTCCGCTCTCACCGGCTCCACTCCCAGCTTCCATTTCCTACTGTTGGCTCTGCTAGTCAACAGCTGCCTCAGGCCCACCACCGGGGACTTGTCTGTAGCCCTACACACACTGTAGCAGGAGTTACACAGAGGCCACAGCTTCTGTGACCATAAACCTCTCCATGAACCTCCCCTTCGCTGCCCGGCTTGGGCAGCTGGATGCACTTGGCTTCTTGAACTTTCCTGAAAGCTCTGAATTCTGCAACTGCACCAATGCTTCCAGGAGTGGCTAATGACTCTCTGATCGTGGGATTCCTCCTTCCAGACATTCACTTCCCCAGCACTTCCCACATCTGCGAAAGGTTTTATTCCTAGAATACCCATGGTGGCCCCGCTTCCCTGTCGGAATCCTGACTGATATGATACTTGCAGATTTTGCTTTACTTTAAACGAGAAATAACATAAGAAATGTTCCAGATTGTAAGGCAGACTTCCACCTTCTATTTAGAATCTATATATCGCAGATGCTAATTTATAGACCGTGGGTGTGAAGGGAAAAAAGGAAGGGAGATTATTAAATGAACTAGTGGAGGATGAATAATGTATGCCTTACATATAGACCGAAGTGGAAAAGGAGATGAGAAAGAAGAACCGAGAAGATATACTTTCTCTATCTTGTTTTTATAAGATAAATGGATAGAAGAGGGGAAGAAAGTGGAGGTAATGTTATTTTTGTAGTCTGAAAATTTTCAATCAAGCTTTACCATGTTTCCATAGGACCTAGTCAAAGATTCAGTGTAGTCTGTAAGTAACCATCCTTTCTGAACGGAAAGAGAAGGGAGTGAGGGGCACCTGGGTGGCTCAGTCAGTTAAGCATGCAGCTCTTGGGTTTTGGCTCAGGTCATGATCTCACAGTTCGTGAGTTTGAGTCCCACATCAGGCTCTCTGCACTGGCAGCATGGAGCCTGCTTGGGATTCTCTTTCTCCCTATCTCTCTCTGCCCCTCCCCTGATCGCTCACATGCGCTCTCTCTCTCTCTCTCTCCCCCTCTTTCTCTCTCGAAAGAAAGAAAGAAAGGAAAAAGAAGGGAGTAATTCTTACCTAGTAAATCTGGGTTTTTTTTTTTAACATAAAAATGAAATTACATGTGAACAGGAACAAAGATAATGTCCAAGTCTACTTAAACATTATATAACCCAACAGGATAATATCCACCTGATATACGCTGAGCCATACAGTTAAAGCTTTAATGTTAAATAACTATGACAGAGATCCTCTCCTTTCTCCTCCCTATCCTAGCACCCTCTCTTTGTAACAGAGAAAGGTAGTCTTTAAAACAGTTTCCAATAGAGAACAATTTTGAAATTCAACATTGTTTCATAGGAGACAGCACTATGTAGAATAAACAGAATGTGGCATTCATTGTTCTTTCAAAAATCCAACTTGCTCACCCCCCTCTTCCATCCTCACGCGGCGAGCGTTTTCACCCAGGTTCTTAAAAACATGCCTGCTTCAGGTGGCTGGTCACTTTATCAAATAAAAGGTGGCAGACTTTGCCAATTTCCTTTCCCTACTCTGAATTAATAAGCCTGGCTCACAGAGCAGTAAAATTTTATTTCCACCAAGCAAATACAGATTGCTTTCTCCTTGGCTGCTGCTTAAAAGTCTCATTCTCACTTGTGTCCAGAGCACGCACCTATATTCCTGCAGCACTAATGCTGACCAGTGGCCCAACGGAGAAGAAATGTTGCAAGCCAGACAAACCAGAGGACCACCAGTTCATTCTCAAGGACACAAAGGTATCTTCTCTACCCCTTGGATCCCCAGGGGACCTAAACGCTTGGCTCCGCGTGTGGCTTCACCTCCAACGTGTTAACTGTTTAAAAAAACCCAAAATCCAACCGAGTAAATTTGAAAATCTAATTGGTTTTATTAAGTGATTCTTGAACCAGGAGGCATCGCATCTAGCAAGTAGGGAGAGAAAATTGCACAAAATGGAAGGTTTTTATAAGCGGGCGGGTGGTGGGGCAAGGAAGTATCAGCAAAAGAAAAGAAGGATTGTTTTCAAGCCAGGACGACTTCTTTTTACGGAGAAGGGCAGGGCAGGGGTTTTTTTATCATGCAAATTACGTGCTGGTCTGGAATTTTCAGGTTGACTGTTAAAAGACCACATTCCTGGGGTGCCCAGCTGACTCAGTCGGTAGAGCTGACAACTGTGGATCTCAGGGTTGTGAATTTGAGCTCTATATCGGGTGTAGAGATTACTTAAAAAAAAAAAAAAACACCCTTGGAAGAGGTTGAAACGGAGTCTTGGTTTGCTCTCATGGGGGGCAAGTGACTCCACCTTGGGCCTGTGGTGTTATGGGTTCACTGATGCAAGCCTGTATTCGTTTCCTGGGGCCACTGTAACAATTACCATAAACTTAGTGGCTTCAAACAACAGAAATTTAAACTCTCAGAGTCTGGAGGCCAGAAGTCCAAAATCAAGGTGTCCAAAGGGCCATACTCCTACTAACTTCTGGCGGTTCCCAACGTTACCTAGCATTCCTTGGCTTGTGGCCACATCACTCCAATCTTTCCATCCATAGTTACACCTTCAACTCTGTGTGTCGTGTCTTCTCCTCTTCTGTCGGTCTCTCCTCTCTCTGTGCCTTGCTCTTGTAAGGACATTTGTCATTGGAATTTAGCACCCACCCAGATAATCCAGGGTGATTTCCATATCTTGAGATCCTTATCTTAATGACATCTGCAAAGACCTTTCGACCAAGCGAGGTCATACTCACAAGTTCCAGGGTTTAGGACCTGGACACATCTTTGGGGGGACCACCATTCAACTGACTACAACACCTTATCTCCCTGGACTCAGAAGTCTTTCCTTCCCCTGACTTGGAGAGTTTTCAAACCTGTCTCCACAGTACTGTATTCATTAACATTGCCCATTGTATTCAGGAATGATCCTACAGCACAGAGGGCTGCATTTTGCTTAAGAATCCCAGTCAAGTGATTTGTCTCCAGTTTCTTCTCTTAGCCTGGCACCGTCTACATCTTTTCCTCCATCTACTCCTGCCTTCACTCAACTTTGCTGGCTCCAGTCTTCCAGTTCCTATGGCTAGAAATCCTCTCTCCCCTTCCTATACAGAGAAGGGTAGCCTAGTCCGGTCACTCCAAATCGATGCCTACATATCCATCACCCTCCTCAAACACAGGATCCTCCACTTACCAGAATCTACTCTCTGCTGGCGAAGGAAAAGGAGTTCGAGAAGTTTTGTCCTTCTTAGGATTTTTTAAAGTTTGGCCTACTGAGGTGAAATTCACATAACATGAAATGAACCATCTTGGAGTATACAATTCGGTGTCATTTTGTACATTCACAACGTTGCGTAGCCAGTCACCTGTATCTAGTTCCGAAACATTTTCATTACCCCCCAAAAGGAAACCTGTACCCATTAAACAGTCATTCACATTCTCTCCTGCCCAAGCCTTAAGCAACCACTAATCTACTTTGTTTCTAGAGAGCTGCCTATTCTAGACATTACATGTAATTGGAATCATCCACTACGTGGCCCTTTGTGTCCGTTTTTTTTTTTTTTTTTCACTTAGCATAGTGTTTCCAGGGCTCATTCATATTGTATCAGGTATCAGTCCTTCATTCCTTGTTAAGGCAAAATAAAATTCCCTTACATGGATAGACCACATGTTCTTTTTTGTTTTTTTAATTTTTTTTAGATGTTTATTTTTGACAGAGAGAGAGAGAGAGAGAGAGACAGAGCATGAGTGGGGGAGGGGCAGAGAGAGAGAGAGACACAGAATCCGAAGCAGGCTCCAGTCCCTGAGCTGTCAGCATAGACCCCGACGTGAGGCTTGAACTCACAGACCCAGACCCAGAGACCATGACCTGAGCCGAAGTCGGACGTTCAACCGACTGAGCCACCCAGGTGCCCCAGACCACATGTTCTTTATTCATTCATCTGTTGGTGGCTAGGTTTATTTCTTAGCACTCCTCCTTACAAAGTTAATTCATTTGTTTCAGAAATATTTACTGAGCGATAACTGTGTGCTAGGCACAGGTCAAGAAGCAGGGGATATAGCACTTGGCAAAACAGAACAAAGATCTCTGCCCTCGTGAAACTTACATTCTGGTGAGGGAGACATTATAAATAAAACAAACAACTAAAATATTTAGTATGCGAAATAGAAGTGCTCAACAGGGGAAAAGGGTTGAAGAGTGACTGGAACAGGCCACCAGAGGCAATTTCTTGGGGTGACTAGTCATTTCATTTCTTGATTTAGGTACTACATGGACATGCTCAGTTTGTGAAAATTAAGTGAACTTGGACTTAAGACTTATGCACTTGGAGCGCCTGGCTGGCTCAGTGGGTAGCATGCAATTCTTGATCTCAGGGTTGTGAGTTTGAGCCCCACATTGGGCATAGAGTTTTTATTTAAAAAAAAAAGATTTGGGGTGCCTGAGTGGCTCAGTCGGTTAAGCCCCCGACTTCGGTTCAGGTCATGATCTCACAGTTCGTGAGTTCTAGCCTCATGTTGGGCTCTCTGCTGTAAGCAGGGAGCTTGGAGTCTGCTTCAGATTCTCTCTCTCTGCCCCTCCCCAGCTCATGCTCTCTGTCTCTCTCTGTCAAAAATAAATAAACATTAAAAAAAAAAGTGGGGCGCCTGGGTGGCTCAGTTGGTTAAGTGTCCAACTTCGGCTCAGGTCATGATCACGGGGTCCGTGGGTTACAGCCCCGCATCGGGCTCTGTGCTGACAGCTCAGAGCCTGGGGCCTGCTTCAGATTCTGTGTCTCCCTCTCTCTGCTCCTCCCCTGCTTGCACTCTGTCTCTGTCTCTCTCTCGAAAATAAATAAACATTTTAAAAAATTAAAAAAAAAAAAAAAAGATTTGGGGCACCTGGGTGGCTTAGTCGGTTGAGCGTCCAACTTCAGCTCAGGTCATGATCTCGCACTTTGTGAGTTCAAGCCCCACATCAGATTCACTGCTGTCAGCACTGAGCCTGATTCAGATACTCTCTCTTTTTCTCTCTCTCTCTCTGTCCCTCCCCCACTTGCACTCGCTCTGTCTCTCAAAAATAAACATTTAAAAGATTTGTGTGGTTTTCTGTATGTATGTTACACTTCAATAAAAGTGTTGGGGTTTTTTTTCTGTTGTTTTTTTTTTTAAGCCACTGTGTTTCCATTTCCTTTAAAAGGAAGCTTATTGCACCTATCTCTGGTGCTGACTCTAACAAAGTGAATTTGTCAAACCAGATGGTTTTGCTACTTAGGGGAGCCAGCTGAATCTGAAGCTGTTCTTCGGTGGGTTTAGAATGTCACCAGATCATGGTGCTGGTTTCAGCATTCTGCCATTCACTCATGTCCTTTGGGCTTCTGGATCATTCCAGCTCTCCATCAAACCATAACTGGACAGCTAGGGTTTACAATGACCTTGTCAGCAGTTTTCAGCCCATTACCTTCTTTAAAAGTGCATTTCTACCATTATCTTGAGCCCAGTTTGGCTCTTTTTTTAATGGTGACCTTAACAGGAACAAAATTTTTATTTTTAGGGAAAGAATAGGTGTGGAATCACAGGACTGGAGGAGGACAGAATCAGGCTATAATGAAAGGTAATTATGTTCACAGAGGAAAAGGGTCACCCTTGGTTATCAATTAAAGAAAGTGGTTGAAAGTTCTATACGGTACAACTCAACCTAAGTCAAGAAGCAGTCCCTAGTAGGCAGTTAAATTGAAATGATTTGAGGCAAAGATGGGTGAATAATAAAAATTGGCCTTAAGTAGGGTCCGTACCTCCTACGCATGTACAACAATTTAGCATTTATTCAGCCAGAGTTCTGTGGCTACAGAGACAAGGTCGCTTGATTTGCCCACAGTGTGATGAAGGACACTTCCTTAATTATGTGAGTTGTTGTTATGCCTTCTCCATAACTAAGATGAGTTTGCGATGTAAGCATAACCATGACATATACTGACTGAGAGGATGCTGGACAACGAGGTGGGAACATGTCCTTGAGAATGATATTTGAGAGAAGAAAAGAAGGGGAGGACATTGAGTCTTCGGTAAGTGAGAACCAGAGGAGACATTTATTTTTACAAATAGGAAGGAAGTTGGCCAAGATGACCAAGAAGGTGGGATTTAACGAAGAGAGGAGACTGCGGAAACACTGATCTCACTGCAAAGGTAGAGAGAAAGGTTTGTTGCAAGATATCTGAGTGTATGAGTCAGAGAACTGCTAGCTCCAGGGACAGGGCTGCCCCCAAATTTAATTCTGGCCTAGAGTCAGCGCCAAAAGGGGTGAGATGTCTCTACCCACCAGCTCTAAGAACTAGTCATACAGCCTGAGGGAAAAAGAGGTCAGAAATGAAAATGTCTGACATGCAGATTAAATTGCATTAAACTGTATTCAGCGACTAGGCAAAGCTCCAGTAATTCACAGACCAAGAAGATATGGGTTACAGATCAAACTTCCTCACCTTTTCATAGGACAGTGTCAGTGGTGAAAACAGCAGGTGGAGTCCTGAATGAGACTGTGGGGCTGCAGCCTGTCGAGGAGATAGACCTTTATTTATTATTATTTTTTTAGAGAGTTCATTTTCTGTGGGGTTTTTTTTAGTTTATTTATTTATTTTGGAAGAGAGAGGGCACAAGTGAGGGAGTGGCAGAGAGAGAGGCAGAGAGAAAGAATCCCAAGCAGGCTCTGCACTGTCAGCGCAGAGCTCGACGTGGGGCTTGAAGTCACAAACTGAGATCACAACCTGAGCCAAAGTCAGACACTTAACCAACTGAGCCACCCAGGTGCCCCTGAGAGATAGACCTTTAATTCCTCGGGTCATGTGGTAGAAAACACAAGAGGACACGTTAGGGACCCATTGCCTAAAACACAGACGCCTAAAGACATTCTTTTCTCGGGTTCTCAGTAACATCTGGGCACCATTTTCATATATTGTGTTTTGAGATGATAACCCAAATGCCTAAATAGGAAGAGAGGCATAAGGTAAATATCATAGGTCACCAGATGATGTTCCTATGTGATCCTTATAGTCATTTTTTCACCTGCTGGGGCTCAGTCAACTCATAAAACCCTTGTACTCATACAGTGCTTTATTGTGAACAAAGTACTCTAGTTTTCTTTCATTGGATTATTTCCTCAAGTCCTTGTGAGGAGAGATGCCCTAAAGGCCCAAGCCTAGAAGTAAGGTGTCCACCAAGAAGGAAGTCACTCTGGAAGCTCTCAGCTATGCCAGTTAAGGTCCATGCAGTACTCCGAGGCTGTTATCACTCCTGGATTCAAAGATCGAGGAGGCAGAGTAGTGACTGGAACCCAGAAGGGAAAGTGTCATACAGAGAAAGGGTTGCCTTGAGGAGAGCTGTGGCTTTTTCTCAAGGAACACAGGCACACCGAGGTGACCCTGCAGACAGAAAGCCAAGGAAATAAACCGCTGGCTTCATCCTACCCCCTTCCTTTGATCTCTTGTGGGGGCTCCCCCATTGGCCAAACCCAAGCAGAAGAACAGAGAGCAGGGTAAAGAGGAAAGCGGAGTGAGTCTGGAGGGGCAAAAAAGGCTCTGGCACTACTTGAGCGGCCAGGATTTTCTTCATGAATTGATCCCTTCTGTGATTTTCTTCATGAATTGAACCCTTCTTATATGCCACATCACCTATCATTTAAACCCCTCACAAGCATGGGAAATGAGCGGTATTTTTCCCTATTTTAAGTTTATTTATTTATTTTGAGAGAGAAAGAAGGAGAGAGAGAGAATCCCAAGCAGACTCTGAACTGTTAGTGAGGAGCCTGATGTGGGCTCAAACCCACGAACCATGAGATCGTGACCTGAGCCGAAGTCAGACCCTTAACGGACTGAGCCACCCAGGCGCCCCTATTTTCCCCTATTTTAGAGGTGAAAGAGGGTGATTGGGAGAGGTTAAGTGACTTTGCCAAGGTCACTCAGTGAACAGGTAAGAGGGCCAGGATGTGAATCAAGTTTGCTGACACCAGGGCCTGCTCTCTTAGCCACCACCCTATTCTGCCTCCACAACACCACAAAGCCATCGTATGATTAATGCAGTTGTTAGAATAAAATGAGATGGGGGGAGCCTGGTGGCTCAGTCGGCTAAGCATCCGACTCTTGATTTTGGCCTAGGTTGTGATCTCATGGTTCATGAGCTCGAGCCCCAGGTCGGGCTCTGTGCTGACAGTGCAGAGCCTGCTTGGGATTCTCTCTCTCCTCTCTCTCTCTGTGCCTCTCCCCTCTCTCTCTCAAAATAAATAAACTTTGAAGGAAAAAGAAATTTTGATAAAAATAAAAAATAAATAAATAAAGTGAGATTGTACAGGGGATACTCTTGTCATCCCTTTGAAACCCTTGAAACCAAAACAGAAAGGCAAGTTGCCTTCAGGGACCTACAGAAAAGGGGGCATCGAGGAAACTGGCCAGTTGCTTTGGTAGGGAATAACTTCAAGAGAGGAAAAGGAAACTGATCTGAGAACAAGGAAAGAACCAGGTACCAGAGGCTGACCTGCCCAGAGCAGCAGAGGAGAGGCAGAGAAATTCCCCAGGAGCAGCCCGTGATGTCACCAGAGGGGAGGAGGCTGAAGCACATAGGCCAGCAAAGGTGTGGACCCTGGGCAAGCTGCCACAGGCCACGGGGCCAACACTTTTGATTCCATCAAAATAGAACTGAACCAGTCAGAGACATAACTATAGGTAGTCCCCAACTCACGATGGCTCAACTTCAGAGTTTTTGACTTTACGATGGTGCGAAAGTCATACCCAGTCAGTAGAAACTGTACTTAGAATTTTGAATTTTGCTCTTCTCCTAGGCTAGCAAGATGTAGTAGGTTACTCTCTCCTGATGCATGGCTGACTGAGCAAACACAAGAGCGAGCAACCAACACACTTTCTGTTCCATACCCATGCAACCATTTGGCCTTTCATCTTTGGTACAGTATTCAATGAATTACATGTGGTAGTAGCACTTTCTTATAAAAGAGCCTTTGTGTGGGAGGGTTTTGCCCAGCTGTAGGCTAATGGAAGTAGGCTAGGCTAACCCATGATGTAGGGTAGGTTAGGTATATTAAATGCATTTCTGACTTAAGGTATTTTCAGCTTACGCTGGGTTTCTCAGGATGTAACTCCATTAAGTTGAAGAAAGATCTGCATACCTCAAAGACACCCTGCAGGTATTTTAGCAAAGCCAGGGCGAAATCAGGGCTTCAGCCCAACTCAACAGAGCTGCTCGATCTTGGCCGTGGTTAGAGCCAGTTGGGGGCAAGAGAGACATTCAGCATAATAACTGGCTTTCCACACGGATCAGTCCTCTCCTTACACTCATAAAAATTTTACCTTGACCTACTGAATGATGGAAGAGGAAATCCGGCTCACGGATTTTACATGATCTTCTCACAACTCAAACAGGCAAAGAGTGCCAGGCTCATGTTTATTTATGTAGTTCTGGAAAATGTGTTTTACATGTGTCTGCTTATTTAAATAGCAATCAACCTATGAGCAAATACAGGTTCTCTTTTACATAGAGGAATTCGAGCCTCAGAGTTTAGGTTATTTCCCACAGTCACACTGGTTACTGGGGAAACTGAGTTTCTCAGTGAGGGCAACTCTGACACCAGCATCTGTGCTGTCTATTTAAAGTGACCCCAATATACACTGTATTTCTGAAATTCAGAAGTGAAATTCAACTTGAGGAAGAAACAAAGTGGACACCAAAGGGACATAGAGAAGGGCAGGGGCTCTGCAAATTGAAAACACACTGAGCATGAGCCATAAAATATAGCAACGTGGCTTTGAAAAGGTCTGCCACAACAATAATTCTTTGATTTTATTGCACAGTTTGGACGTCATTTTTAAAACTGTTAATTACAGGGGCCCCTGACAGTTGATGGAACATGCAACTCTTGATCTTGGGGTTGTGGGTTCAAGCCCCACGTTGGGTATAGAGATTACTTAAAAAACAATAAAATCCTGGGGCACCTGGGAGGCTCAATCAGTTAAACGTCTGACTTGGACTCAGATCATGATCTCACGTTAGTGAGTTCGAGCCCCGCGTCAGGCTGTCTGCTCTCAGCACAGAGCCTGCTTTGGATCTTCTGTCTCCCTCTCTCTCTGTCCCTCCCCTGCTCTCTCTCAAAAATAAATAAACATTAAAGAAAAACATTATTTAAATAAATAAATAAAATCTATAAAATAAATCAATAAATAAAAATAAAACTGTTTATTATGAAATTTTCCAAATAAACATAGAAGTAAAGAACACAAGAAGCCCCCATGTGCCTCTCACCCAGCTCTGAGAGCCTTTCACATTTGTCAGTATTTCTTTAAAAAAAATTTTTAAGCTTATTTACTTCTTTTGAGAGAGAGCAAGCGAGCAGGGGAGGGGTGGGGGGGGGGTGGTGAGAGAGAATCCCAAGCAGGCTCCATGCTCAGTGTGGAGCCCAATGCAGAGCTTGATCCCACTACCATGAGATCATGACCTGAGCCGAAACCAAGAGTCGTATGCTTAACCTACTGAGCCACTCAGGCACCCCTCTCAGTATTTCTTTAAAAAATATATATATATTTTTTAATGTTTATTCACTTTTGAGAGAGAGAGAGAGAGAGAGACATGGAGCATGACTAGGGGAGGGGCACAGAGAGGGAGACACAGAATCTGAAGCAGGCTCCAGGCTCTGAGCTGTCAGTACAGAGCCCCACACAGGGCTTGAACTCCCAAACCGTGAGCTCATGACCTGAGCTGAAGTCAGAGGCCCAACCAATTGAGCCACCCGGGCGCCCCGACATTTGTCGGTATTTCTATCACCCGGGAGAACTCAATGAAGACAATGGACGCCCACCCCCTACCCCTGCCAAGACAATGCTCAGACGCACAACTGTGGGTACCTTTCCAGGGCGTTTGTGGGCTCCCTGAGATGCATTCATGGATCTCCTGGGACACATGGATTCTAGGTTAAGGAGCTCTGGGCTGCCAGGATGCAGTAACATTGAATATATGGAGACCCGACACCCATCCAATCCATCAGCAAGTTCTGTTGACCCTCCAGATAGGTCTCCAGAAGGTCCAGTGCTATCATCCTCTGCTGCCACCATCTCCTGCCTGGACCCTGTAATAAGAGCCTCCTACCTGGTCTCTTGGGCCCCAATCTTGCCCATCCTACAATCCGTTCTCCACGCAGCAGCCAGAAATAGGAACCAAACTGTGTCGTTTACTACTTGAAGCACTTCGAAGACTTCCACTCGCCCTCTGAATGAAATCTAAAGCTCTTACCCTGGTGTGCAGGACGCTGAGAGCTTTTATACCCTTGTGTTCCCATCTCACGTTCCTTCCTCATGGGCACTCACTCCTCTCCAGTTACCTTAGCCCTTGTAGAAAAGCAAAAATTAGTTTCTGTCTACCCTGCTAGGTTCTTGGCCGAGACCCTCACGTAATAAAAGACAGACCAACAGGTGAAAAACAAACAAAAGTTGAACAACATGTGTGCATATACAGATATGTGAGGAACCCAGGAAAACGGAGTAACTCCCCCAAATGTCTCAAGTGTCCACCTTGAATAATGTCTCCAGCTAAAGCCAAAAGTGAATGTTGAGGGTAGGAATCAGTTATGGAAGGTTATCAGTCAATCATAGGTATGGTTGCTATGCCACTTTAAGTCACTGCCTTCTCCACAGATCAGAGTTTCTAGAGATTTAGTCATCCTCCTCTTCTTGGCACAGACAGGGAGACACCCTTACCAATGGAGATTTCCCTTTAAACATAAATGCCTCTTACAAAAGGGTAACTTCTCAGTTTTCAAAGCTTTTCCTATGTCTGCTGTTTCTTAAAAAATAACCAGCTCAAGATAGTACTTATGCCACAGGGGAATATTTGGGGATGGCAAATTGTACTCCCCCTCACCTTCCAACAATTAGAACACATCAAGCTCTTCCCTGCCTCAGGTCCTTTGCACTTACTGTTCCCGAGGCTTGTAAGTCAAATTCTTTCCCCCATTTTCAACACAGCTAGCTCCCTTGTATCTCAGCTTAACTGTCACTTCTTCCCTTACCACCCTAGCCACTGGTACCCTCCACCCCTCTCCTCTCACACACCCTGATTTCTCCATCACAGTCTTCTATTAGTTTTCTTCACAGCACTTACCATAGCTGGAATTATAGTCATGGATTCACTTGGTCATTGGACATCTCCCAAGTAGGATATAAGCTCAGGACAGGAGTTCCCTGATATCTTAACCTTCAGACCATCCAGCAGTGCCTGTCATAGGGTGGGCACTCAGTAACTATTTGGGGTTTTATTAAACTTGCCTTCTTTCAAGATTAGATCTGACCAAAACCTTAGGACAGTGTCAAGTCTAGTTTTCTGAAGGAAAATGGTGAAGAACCTGAAGATGTAGGAGGAGCAAAGGTAGTTTTCTTCCCCAGCTTGGGCTGCCATAACAAAATGCCATAGACTGAGTGGCTTAAACAACAAAAATTTGAGGCGTCTGGCTGGTTCAGTTGGTAGAGCATGCAACTCTTGATCTCAGAGTCCTGAGTTCAAGCCCCATGTTGGGCATGAAGCCTACTTAAGAAAGAAAGAAACAGAAAAACAACAAAAATCCATTTTCTCCCAGTTCTGGAGGCTGGGATTCTGAAATCGGGATCATCAGATTCTAGTGAGAACTCTCTCCCTGGCTAGCAGATGACTGCCTTCTCAACATCTCCTCACACAGCAGAAAGGGAGAAAGTGAGCAAGCTCCCTATGTCTCCTCTTATAAGGGCATCAATCCCATCATGAGGGCCCCACCCTCCTGACCCCATCTAATCTAATTACCTCTTAATGGCCCCCATCTCCAAATATCATCACATTAGGGGGTACAGCTTTATTTTGCCTAGTAGTGGAGTCTACAAGCTTTCTCAGAGTTAGGTTTGATTTTGTGGTAAGAATACTTCATATGTGGGGCACCTGGGTGGCTCAGTCTGTTAAGTGTCTGACTCTTGATTTCAACACAGGTCATGATCTCACGGTCATGGGATCAGCCCTGCATCAGGCTCCACATTGAGTATGGGGCCTGCTTGGGATTCTCTCTCCCCCCTCTCTTTCTGCCCCTCCCCTGCTCATTCCCCCCCCCCACCTCTCTTTCTCTGTCTCTCTCTCTCAAAATAAACAAATAAACTTTTAAAAAAGGAAAATAATGATCTTTCTAAAAAAAATATTTCATATGTGGGGCACCTGGGTGGCTCAGTCGGTTAAGTGTCTGACTTCAGCTCAGGTCATGTTCTCACAGTTCGTGGGTTTGAGCCCCCACATCGGGCTCTGTGCTGACAGCTCAGAGCCCGGAGCCCGCTTCAGATTCTGTGTCTCCCTCTCTCTCTGTTCATCTCCTGCTCCTGCTCTGTCTCCCAAGATAAATAAAAATGTTAAAAATTTTTTTAATAAATAAATAAATAATATTTCATATGTGATATTGTACATCTCTATCAGGAGATACATAATCTCTCCTTTTCTTGTGATGTAATGACCTTTGATAATCAATGCCCAGGTCCACTACTTTATTAACTATTTGGAAAACAGTGATAATCTAATTCAAAAGTTCTCCAACTTTCTAGAGCCAGAATTCTTAATAGTTATTGAGTACTCCAAAGAGGTTTTGTTTACATAGGTTCTATCTATTGATATTTACCATATGCAATATGAAAACTGAGAAATTTTAGAATATGTATTAGTTCATTTCAAAGTAACAATAGCAAGCAGAGCATAAATAACATATTTTATGAAAAATATATCTTCCAAGACAAAAACAATTAGTGAGAAAAGTGGCACTACACATTTGCATAAATCTCTTTTATGTCTGGCTTAATAAAAGACAGCTGGATTCCCATATTTTCTTCTATATTCAATCTGTTGTAATATGTTACTATGGTTGAAGTATGTGAAGGCTATCCAGAATCACACAGATATGTAGTTAGAAAAGGGTAAAGCATTTTAGTAACCTCTACAAATAATTGTAGATATTTTTTTTACGAAAGAAGTGGCAGTTTCTTAAAAGTCGGTTCTCTGATGTGTGATCTGAAATCACCCCAGTGTACTTTTTACACTCTGTTTCATTAAAATCTATCTTGTACTTTGAATGGATCTTTTACCCATCCATGATTTTGTAACATCATCCATTAGTCATTTCAAAAATATTGGTTCGTGGAGTTATGCAAATATGGCAAGTGTTGACACATCTCATTACACAATATCTTAAAAAATCCCATTTGTTCATATCACCACCAATCTCATCTGAAAAATCTTTTTAAGAATATATTGCTTTAAGTAATTTCTACACCCAACACGGGGCTCAAACTCAGGACCCCGAGATCAAGAGTCACACACTCCACTGACTGAGCCAGCCAGGCTCCCCAGAAAATCCTTAAATATTGAGAAGGCATTAAACTCACAGTGGTGGATACAAGTTTTCCAGAATTCCGGTTTTTACCTGAAAGCTTAAATTTTATCATTGACAATAAATACTGGTAAGTTGTTTTTCTTGAAGTGGCAAGGCTCATGTCTTAATTTTCAAGAAAATATATGCCAAATACTCCTGGCTGAATAACTAGTTTGCCTGTCAATGGTTCTTTTTCTTTTTCTAGTCCATTGTTATTTTGTGTTCTTTTTTCCAGCTTTACTGAAATATACTTGGCATAGAACATTGTAAATGTTTGTGTTGATTTGACACACTTACATATTGTAATATGATTACCACCACGGCTTTAGCTAACACTTCCACAATGTCACATAATTCCATTTTTTGTGGTAAGAACATTGAAATTCTACTCTCTTAGCAACATTCAAGTATATAATATAATATTCTTATTTATATTCACAATGCTGTATACTAGATCCCCAGAACATATTCATTTTCTTTTTTTTTTTTAAGTTTATTTCTTTATTTTGAGAGAGAGAAAGAGAGAGGGCATGCGTGTGCACGTGCAAGAGGAGGAGGGGCAGAGAGAGGAAGAGAGAGAATCCCAAGCAGGCTCTTGGCTGTCAGTGGGGAGCCCGACTCGGGGCTCAAACTCACAAACTGTGAGATCATGACCTGACTCAAAATCAAGAGTCAGACACTTAACCGACTGAGCTACCCAGGTGCCCCTTATTTTTTTTTAAGTAAGCTCTACACCCGCATGGGACTTGAACTCACGACTCTGAGATCAAGAGTGGCATGCTCTGCCAACTGAGCCGGCCAGGTGCCCCCGGTAGTTTTGTTTATTTATTTTTTAAGGTTTTATTTTTAAGGAATCTCTATGCCCAATGTGGGGCTTAAACTCACAACCCTGAGATCAAGAGTTGCATGCTCTACCCACTGAGCCAGCCAGACACCCCCCAGTAGTTTTATGGTTGTTGTTTTTTTTTAACATGCATTTTTCTCTAAGTTTTTTTTTTTAAGTTAAGAGAGAGAGAGAGCACGTGTGTGCGAGTAGTGGAGAGGCTGGGAGAAAGGGAGAGAGAGAAAATCCCGAGCAGGCTCCATGCTGTCAGTGCAGAGTCTGACACGGGGCTCGATCCCACGAACGTGAGATTATGATCTGAGCCGAAATCAAGAGTCAGAAGCTTAACCGACTGAGCCACCCGGGCGCCCCTCTGTCATTTTATCTTTAATGACAGTGATTCTTTTAGGTAAAAATAGTATTCCACGATAAAAGTGGCTACTAAAGCTCTCCACTAAAATAATTGCCCAATTGCTTTTCAAGAGAGTTCTCATACTTAAAGTGTTATACAGAAGTGTTTAATGCGTATTTCCCATTCTGTCATACAGAATTTTATAAAGACATGTACTCAAAGGTTGCAATTTAAGAAAATTAATAATTTTATTGCTTCAACAAGACACTCAAGTGAAACTGCCACACTCACAGTAAAGAAAATTGCCAGAATGGGAAATATGCATTAAACACTTCTGTATAACACTTTAAGTATGATGCTTTTCCACCATCCATGAAATGTCAATCTAGTGAAAAGGTAAATAGCATTGCAGTATTATTATAAAATTAGTCTTGACTTCATGGACCCCTGAAAGAATCCAGAGGACCACACGTTGAGAGCCACTATTCTAATTCTATCATTCCCTCTTCGTTTTAAAATTAGAATACTTCCAGGGTGCCTGGGTGGCTCAGTCTGTTGAGCACCTAACTCTTGATTTCGGCTCAGGTCCTGATCCCAGGGTCGTGTTATCAAGACCTGTGTCAGCCTCAGCGCTGAGTGTGAGCCTACTTAAGAGTCTCTCTCTCTCTCTCTCTCTCTCTCTCTCTCTCTCTCCCTCTCCCCTTCTATCCCCTCCCATGCTCTTTCTCTAAAATAAAATAAAAATCTAAATAAATAAATAAATAAATAAATAAATAAATAAATAAAATTAGAATACTTCCATAGAGAAAATCTTTCCCTCATTCACTATTTGGTTACCCTGAGGTCAGTTTGTACAAGAAAAGGTAAGTTATTTTTTTTTTTTTTGCCTTTATTTACTAACTTAAAAAAAAATGGTTCTCTAGCATCCTGCAAAGGTGATCAGTAAGAATTTTTTTTGTTAGTTTATTTCATTATGAACTTACGCATTTACTACATTTAATGTGTTTCTATCCATTATAGTTGTTATCTTTATTGATACTTAACTTGTCCCTTCATTTGCTAATGGTAGCCTCTTTACATTGGTTGCTTTACATTGGTTACATTGGTTACATTGAGTCCTTTTGATGTGACCCAAATAATCTTTGACAATTTCCTTCCCTTCTTGTATGACAGGATATTACATGGCCATACTGTACCTTTCCTGATTCAGACCTAGAATCAACCATTTTTCTAAGGGGCCCGGTTCTCTTTCAGTAGAAAATGGTATTCAAAGACCACAGTCCAGGGGCACCGAGGTGGCTCAGTCAGTTGAACATCCAACTTCAACTCAGGTCATGATCCCACGGTTCCTGGGTTCAAGTTCTGCGCCAAGCTTTGCACTGATAGCTCAGAACCTGCTTCAGATTCTCTGTCTCAGATTCTCAGTCTCCCTCTCTCTCTGCCCCTCCCCCCCTCGCATGCATTCTCTCTCTCTCTCGAAAATAAACATTAAAAATTTAAAAAAAAAAAAAAGGCCACAATCTGGGTGCTACAAATGCTGTGCCAGTTATCAACACATTGCCTTTCAGATCCAAATTCACCCTTTTAGACTGCTCTGTGAAAGTTAATCTGGGCCCTTTAAATCTTTTTTCCTTTGCCAGTAGGCACTGAATCTTTATCAGTAGAGGGTGCAGGAGAGACATTGCAGGAGGAGAGGGCTTTTCTTCCTGGTTCCAGTGTGATCTCTTAGCAGGTTCCTGCAGCATGGGCAGCTGGCTTATCCAGAGCCCAGCTCCTACAGTGTGCAGTTGCCAGCAGGGCTCAGTAACGAGTTGTGCAAGCACCTCAGTGGGTGGACTTCTGTTCCAGAGGGCAGATTTCCAGCAAGTTACAGAGGCTGTTTTCCATAAATTTCCAGAGGATAGATTTATAGCACCAATGGGGTGGGCACCACAACTTCTGTACCATTCAGTGAGCCATGACTGTGACATCTCCAAAACAACATGGATCCCAGGTCTAGGGGTGGAAGGGGGATTCTTGACTGGATGCTTCATCCCAGCCTTATGGGTAGTGATTGCACCTTATGTCTGCTATTTCTATATGTAAAGTTATCTTAATGTCTTACTAGCCAATTTCTTCTTACTCTAATCTCCTTTTATAATTCATCGTGCTTGATATTAAACCTTCCCTGTTCAAGTTACTGTGTGACTACTCTCTTTGGACCCATACTCATACAATTGCTCAGAGTTACTGAGTTGGTCATTTCTGCTATGTGTTTCCACTGACAATAGCTAGGAAACACATATTATTTTAAAGAGAGGGGGGCGCCTGGGTGGCGCAGTCGGTTAAGCGTCCGACTTCAGCCAGGTCACGATCTCGCGGTCCGGGAGTTCGAGCCCCGCGTCAGGCTCTGGGCTGATGGCTCGGAGCCTGGAGCCTGTTTCCGATTCTGTGTCTCCCTCTCTCTCTGCCCCTCCCCCGTTCATGCTCTGTCTCTCTCTGTCCCAAAAATAAATAAACGTTGAAAAAAAAATTTAAAAAAAAAAAATAAATAAATAAATAAAAAAAAAAAAAAAAGAGAAAATACAACCTAAATTCATACTGGTAGTTGCTATTAACAGGATTAAGAACTTGATTTTATATTTTATCTCTTCTATGCTGAAAATCTTGGTTCCTAAAGACATTAGCACAATTAATTATAAGCTTATCTGACTAAATATGTGTATTTAATGTAAATATATAACTAGTATACATTACCAAAAATATAATTAATATTTTTAAATTAAATGTGTTTAAGAAATAATCAGAAAAACAAAAACAATATATTACTCTCAGTTTAGGATTTTATTTTTTAAAAAGATTTTATTTTATATTTCCTTTTTATCCTTTGGATATATGCCATAGCAACAGTCAAATTACTGTCTTTTTTTTTCTTTTTTTTTAGTGTTCATTTATTTGAGAGAGAGAGAAAGAGAGCATGAGGAGGGGAGGGAACAGAGACAGAGGGAGACAACAGGATCCAAAGTAGGCTCCAGGCTCTGAGCTGTCAGCACAGAGCCCTTCACAGGGCTCAAACTCATGAACCCTGAGATCATGACCTGAGCCAAAGTCGGACACTTAACTGACAGAGCCACCCACGCACCTCAAATTACTGTCTTTTAAAGTTCACATGAAATAATTTGTTTCCATGTAATTAAACTATTAACTCAATACAAAGATCCATTTGTTTCATTTTACTTTTGATTTTTAGATCATGCTTTTTAAATTTTGGGGGGCGCCTGGGTGGCTCAGTCAGTTAGGCATCGGACTTCAGCTCAGGTCACGATCTCACGGTTTGTGGGTTCGAGTCCCGCATCTGGCTTTGTGCTGACAGCTCAGAGCCTGGAGCCTGCTTTGGATTCTGTGTCTCCTCTCTCTGCCTCTCTCCCACTTGTACTCTGTCTCTTTCTGTCTCTCAATAATAAATAAATGTAAAAAATTAAATTTTTTGATTAATTTTGCTTTACAATTATGTAAAATACTGACATCATTCTAAATTAAATCTGTAATTCAAAATATCTTCAGAAAAATCTAAGTTCTGTCCCTGTATTCTATTCCCTTTCTCCTTTCATAGGTAATGTATTTATTTTACAGTCAATCCTTATACTGTCCTTTCAAAATATAAATACATACATATTTAAATCCTTCCCCATTTCTTAGATAAACTGGAATAAACTATGTTCTTTTCTTTTTCCACCACCTTGATTTTTTTTTTTTTAACTGAACATTATATCCTAAAGAATACTTCGGAGCAGTGTATAGAGATACTCTTTGTTCCCCTTTATACTTAAATAGTGTCTCATTGTGTCACTAGATCATGAAATAGTATCTAATTGTATCGCTAGATCAGAATTATTCAACCAGGCCCCCAACAGACATTTGTGTGGCTTCCAGTCTTTTCTTGCTATAATTATTTCTGCAATAAATATTTGTTCTTTCATCTTTTTATTTTCTACCCTTGGGATAGATTCCTAAAAGTGAGAATACCAACAGAAAATGTTGTCATAAATTTTGGATTTTTGCTAACCTGGTAGGAGAGAAAGGTGTCTCAATGTAGTTGTAATTTGCATTGCTGGGGTGCCTGGTGGCTCAGTTGGTTGCGTCCGACTCCGGCTCAGATCATGATCTCACAGTCCGTGAGTTCCAGCCCCGTGTCGGGCTCTGTGCTGACAGCTCAGAGCCTAGAGCCTGCTTCCGATTCTGTGTCTCTCTCTCTCTCTGCCCCTTCCCCACTCACACTCTGTCTCTGTCTCTCTCTCTCAAAAAATAAATAAAAAAACATTTAAAAATTTTTTAATTTGCCTTTCTATTATGAGCAAGGCCAAGCTTTTTCCATATGGTGAAGAGTCATTTGCATTTATTTCTCTTAAATTGATTGTCCGCATCTTTAGCCTGTTTCTAGAATTTCTTAGTCTTTTTCTTCTCTATTTAAATGTTTGTTTATTTATTTTGAAAGAGAGAGAGAGCGAGCAAGCACGTGGGGGAGAGGGGCAGAGAAAGAGGGAGAGAGAGAATCCCAAGCAGGCTCAGTGTGGAGCCCGATGCGGGGCTCCATCTCATGACTGGGAGATCACAACCTAAGCCAATACCAACAGTTGGATGTTCAACCAACTGAGTCACCTAGGTGCCCTCTTCTCTATTTTTAAAAGCTTATCAAAAAAAAAAAGCTTATCAAAAAATTTAAAAAAAAAAAATGGGGCGCCTGGGTGGCTCAGTCTGTTGAGAGTCTGACTTCAGCTCAGGTCATGATCTCATGGCTCATGAATTCGAGGCCCATGTTGGGCTCTGTGTTGACAGCTCGGAGCCTGGAGCCTGCTTTGGATTCTGGTTTCTCCTGGTTTCTCTGCCCCTCCACTGCTGGTGCTCTGTCTCTCTCAAAATAAATAAACATTAAAAATTGTGTTAATAAATAAATTTTCAAAAAAGCTTATCATATATTAGGGATAGTCATCCTTTATATGTGATACAAGTTGCAAATATTTTTTCCCATTTTGTCATTTATCTTTTTCTTCCATTAAAGATGTTTTTGGTTGTTTGGTTTTGGATCCAAGTCATTTTAAGGTAGCCACATTTACCTATTATTTCCTTGTGGCTTTGGTATTTTGAGTCATAGTCGTAGAAGTTTCTCTTTCTGTCAGCCTTGCTCCCTAAGCGCAGTCCTCAGATCAGCAATGTTGGCATTACCTATATTCTGTTAGAAATGCAGACTCTGCTTTTTAACAAGGTCACATTAGTTAGTTAATTTGCAGATTACAACTTGAGAAGCACAGTTTTAAGGAATTTCACCTACATTTTCTTCTAGAACTGGTGAGGTGGGTGAATGGTTCTTAATTGGAAGTCATTGGTGAGCTCTCGTCCACAGCTATGAGGAAAAACAAGGGAAAAAATGAGGCCAACACCAGCAAAGGGCATAAATTGAAGGCTGTGTGGAGCACCAACTTTATTAAATACAGATATGGGAATCGTCTATTAAAATGGTCTTTAAAAGTATGTCTTTTGCAGTGCTAAGATTATTTGATTGATCTGTCGAGCCATCATTTTATACACATCTATGGACGATATACTAGTGAAAACTGGGCTTTGGTTCTTTTCCAAATGAATAGCACTATCTCCTGCTGTTAAGCTTTTCATGATTCTCGTAACCATGGACTTTACAGAGGAAAAAATAAACCTCTTTAAGTCTTGCTGCACTACACAAGCAAATTCTCTTCCTCTGTCACAGACTTCAAAGATGGTCGCATGAACTCTGCTCAATGATTTGGTGGGTAAAAGATCCCACACAAAGATTCTTGTCAGACCTTTGCTTTAGTATCTTGTAGCTGTTTGTTGGTAATTTTCATTTCTGCCAGAATGTTATTTAATCTCCCTTGCTAATAGGTTATGTAGAACTTAATAAGAACGAACATACTGGAGAATTAGATCTTGACTCAGCTGTTTGTAACAGCTTTTTGCATTTTTCATTGTCTTGGAATGCAAAAAGGTTTTGCAGGAATGATTAAAGCAGGAATCAGCCACCATAATATGGTGCTGTCATTCATTTTTAATACATGGGCTTGGATTCAAGAGGCACTGAGAATTCCAAACACTATTAGAGGAAAAAAAATAACTGCTTTGAAATACAGAACTGGGCCTGTCGACATGAGGAACATGCCGGTATAAATTTGACAAATGATTTCTTGCTCTAGTTCTCGTTTGACTTTCCTAGTGTTTCTGAAGCCAAGTTCTTGAAATTTAGTACAGCACTTTATTTTATTATTTTTTTTCCCACTCTCTCCGTTTAGTATATCGTTTTCGACCTAGATTTTAGATTCGGGAAAAGGTAGGTTTAAAAATTCTGTGTGGGAAAACACTTCATAAACTATAAAGCAGCAGCCTTATTCTGGTCATCGTAGTGGGATTATGATTCACCTTTTAGCTTATAAAAAGCAGAGAATGTAATATTCCAAATTATAAAGATTTCTTAGTTAATGAGCTTCCCTAAATAAAGTAGCAGCTTTCTCCAACCTCATGAAAGACGTGAGGCGTCTGGCTTTGCCTTACCTGGTGACCTATGCTTGTAGCAACTGTTTCCATGAACTGTTTTTCCGTAGTCATAGCATCGGCCTTTCCACACAGCGAAAATACATAGTTAAAATATTTAGTTGCTAGTTGTTCTCATAAATTGCTAGTGGGAGCCTAAATCGGTATAACCTCAGAGGTTAATTTTGCAAAATTTATCAGAATTCCTAATATGTAGAGAATAAAAAGGCCAGAAATAAACCCATGCCTAAATGGTCGATTAATCAAAGGAGACAAAAACACACAGTAAACGGAGGGAAAACAAGCTCGTCAACAAATGGTGCTGGGAAAAACTGGACAGTTACATGCAAAAGAATGAAACTGGACCACTTTTCTACACCATACACAAAAATAACTAAAAATGGATTAAAGACCTAAATGTGAGATCCGAAACCATAAAACTCATAAAAGAAAACATAGGCAGGAACATCTTAGACATCAGCCATAGCAGCATTTTTCTACAGACTGCATTTCTTTTAATTGATTAAAAAATAAATCTGTATACTCAATATGGAACTCAAACTCACAATCCGAGGTCAAGAGTCACATGCTTTTTACTGTCTAAGCCAGCCAGGTGCCCACAACCTTTTTCCAGATGTGTCTTCTCAGGCAAGGGAAACAAAAGCAAAAAATAACACTACTGGAACTACACCAAAATAAAAGCTTTTACACTGCAAAGGAAACCAATAACAAAACAAAAACACAACCTACTGACTGGGAGATGATATTTGCAAATGATATATCTGATAAGTGGTTAATATCCAAAATATATAAAGAACTTACTAACCCAAACCAACACCAAAAAAAACCCCAAACAATCCAATTAGAAAGTGGGAAGAGGGGTGCCTGGGTGGCTCAGTCGGTTGAGCATCCGACTTCGGCTCAGGTCGTGATCTCACGGTTTGTGAGTTAGAGCCCCGTGTTGGGCTCTGTGCTGACAACTCAGAGCCTGGAGCCTGCTTCGGATTCTGTGTCTCCCTCTCTCTCTGCCCCTCCCCCCACCCCTCTCACTCTCTCTCAAAAATAAATAAACATTAAAAAAAAAATTGGAAGAGGACCTGAATGGACATTTTCCCAAAGAACACATACAGATGGACTATAGACACAATAAAAGATGTTCAGTATCACTAATCGTCAAGGAAATGCAGATCAAAACCACAATGAGGGGGCACCCAGGTGGCTCAGTGGGTTAAGTGTCTGACTTCGGCTCAGGTCATGGTCTCATGGTTCGTGAGTTCGAGCCCTGCGTTGGGTCTATGCTGACCGGTTGGAGCCTGGAGCTTGCTTCAGATTCTGTGTCTCCCTCTCTCTCTGCCCCTCCCTCTCTCTCTTTCTCTCTCTGTCTCTCTCTTTCAAAAGTGAATAAACATTAAATTTTTTTTTAAAAATGAGATATCTATCACCTTACACCTGGCTAGAATCAAAAAGCCAAGGAGTAACAAGTATTGACAAGAATTTGGAGAAAAAGGAACCCTTGTGCACCCGTTGGTGGGAATGCAAATTGATGCAGCTGCTGTGAAAAACAGTATGGAGGATGGCGGTTCCTCAAAAAATTAAAAATAGAGAAGTGCCTGGGTGGCTCAGTCAGTGAAGCATCCCAGTCTTGGTTCCGGCTCGGGTCATGATCTCATGAACTGTGAGATCTCTCTCCCTCTCTCTCTGCCCCTCCTCTGCCCACACTCTCTCTCAAAATAAATAAACTTAAAAAAAATAAAAACAGAAATACCATATAATTCAGTCATTCCATTACTGTTTACTTACCTAAAGAAAATGCAAACACTAATTTGAAAAGATATATAAACCCCTATGTTTATTGCAGCATTATTTTTTTTTTTAATGTTTACTTATTTTTGAAGGAGAGACAGAGAGTAGGCAGAGAAGGGGCGGAGAGAGACACACACACGGAATCCAAAGTAGACTCCAGGCTCTGAGCTTCAGCAAAGAGCCTGTTGCAGGGCTCAAACTCATGAACCATGAGACCATGAACTGAAGTCAGACACTTAACCGACTGGGCCACCCAGGCACCCCTATTGCAACATAATTTACAATAGCCAAAATATGGAAACAATCTAAGTGTCTGTCAATAGATGAATGGATAAAAGAGGATGTGGCATATATATAAATACACACACACACACACACACACACAATGGAATATTATTCAGTCATAAAAAGAATGAGATCTTGCCATTGGCAACAACATGGATGGACCTAGAGGGTTTAATGCTAAGTGAGATAATTCAGTAAGAGAAGGACAAATACCATATGATTTCACTCTTATGTGGAATTTAAGAAACAAAACAAGGAAACAAACTAAGAGAAAAAGATACAAACAAAAACACTCTTTTTTGAAATGTTTATTTCTTTTGAGAGAGAGAGAGAGAGAGAGAGAGAGTGGGGAGGGAGGTGGAGAGAGAGAAGGAGATGGAGAATCCCAAGCAAGCCCCATGCTGTCAGCGCAGAGCCCCATGTGGGGCTCGAACTCATGAATCGTGAGATCATGACCTGAGCTGAAATCAAGAGTCAGATGCTTAACTAACTGAGCCACCCAGGTGCCCCCCCAAAACAGACTCTTAAACACAGAGAACAAAATGGTGGTTGCCAGATGAGAGGTGAGTGGGGAGATGGGTGAGATAGATAAAGAAAAAAAATTACAAATACATAAATCATTTGACCCATCAATTCCACTTCTAGAGATTTTTACTACAGAAATACTTACACATGTGTGAACTAATATTCATGTAAGGCTATTTTGAACACCAAAGATTAAAAACAACTTAAATATCCATCAATGGGAGACTAGTTACACAAAATATGGTACATCCATGGAATATCATGCAATGATGAAAACAAAATGAAGAAGCCCTCCATGTGGTTATGTGGAAATATATCCAAGGTATATTGTTAATGGGGAAAAAAACAAGGAGTAGAACAATATAGTATGCTAGCATTTAGGTAAAAGGGGGACATTATATATACATACACAAACACAAAAGAGAAAATATATATACATAAAGAAAAATATATACACAAAAAGCGAACAGAGGTGCCTGGGTGGCTCAGTTGGTTAAGCATCTGATTCTTGATTTTGGCTCAGGTCATGATCTCACGGTCATGAGATCGAGCCCTGTATTGGGCTCTGCTCTGAGCATGGAGCCTGCTTAAGATTCTCTCTCTCTCCCTCTGCCCCTCTCCCCTGCTTGCTCAGTCTCTCTCTCTAAAAAAAAAAAAAAAAAGTACATCTCTTATTGGAGGGTCTTCTGTGCCTCTGAAATTTAGTGTGCTTGTAGTTTTTTTTTAAATGTCTATAATCTCTCAGTTACTCATTGGTAACATACACATTTAATGGAGGCTTAAAATTTCAACTTTTAAAGACAGTGCCAAGAAATAGATTAACTATAATCACTTACCACCGAAAGAGATTAGCAGAAGCCATAGAAGGCATTACAGTGGCTTAGAACAGTGGTTCTAAACTTTAGTGAGCATCAGGAGGGAGGGCTCATTAACGCACAGTGTTGAGCCCCACCTCCAGGGATTCTGATTCAGTATGTCTGGAGCGGGGCCAAGAATTTGCACTTTAAGGAAGTTCCCAGGTGGTGTCGATACTAGTGGTCTAGGTATACTGGTTAAGATGAGAATACCAGGGTAGAGAAGGATTATGTGACTTGCCTAAGATCATATAAGTAATAAGTAATATAGTAATAAGTAATATAAGTAATAAGTAATGGAGCTAGAATTTTGAACCCAGGTATTTTTACTCCAGAACCATCAGTACACCATTTTATTCTTTTTGGTAAAGACAAACAAACAAAAATGACAATATAAACACACTTAAAGTCTAAAGAAAAACATGGTCATTTTAGAACAATTATTGTGACTTAGCATTATTAAATGTATTGATTTTTTGGTAACATCTATTTATTCAGCAGCCTGACGTTCTCCACTAAATGCTAATGCTGTTAACCATTAAACATGTTTCCTCAAGTGTTTTAATTATTTTCACCTCAGAAGAAAAATATTTAGTGAGCATCTGATATGGTAATCAGGAATCGTAATTGTCAAAACTGTAATTAATAAACAACAGACCTCAGAAAAGCCTTTACTCAGAACGATCACCAATAATTTAAAATTTTTCTAGTTGGATTTTTAATGCAAAAAAAAATAGCCTAATGCAAAGCTATAATTTCACTGACAAGGATTCTGTTGAAAATATGTTCCTTAGTACCCTTTCTGCACTTTTCACAGTGGAATCTTTATGCATTTGAAAAATTTGGAGTGAGAAAGGCAAACAAGTCAGCAGTTGTCCTTACCCTTGAAATCATGTGTCTAGCCGGGTAGTTACTGTATCAATTACATGATTAAAAATAGTAAACTATGATTCCTTCCCCTACAAAAGTGCCAAAGTTATGGTGCTCTCACAAGCAGAGCAAAAATCATTCAAAAATCACTACATTTTGCTAACATGTGGCCAAATGAATCATCTATGCAAATAACATGAAAAAATATGTAATTATCTCATGTTTGAAGACAATCCTTTATTGATTTATTACATGTAATTCCAACTGACTTACTCATACATGCAGCTAGGAAATGGCCAATTATTAATCCATCTCTGCCATAGCATTTTATCTTTACCTTACCATCAAAGGTTCCAGAATCCTTTAGACTGAAAACCAGCAAGCTTAGAAAGCATCGGGAAATGCTCTGGACACAGCAGTGAACTATGGAGAGGCTCTCTGTGCACATACTGGCTTTGTTTCATTCCAACAATGGAAGCAGCAGTAACATGTAACAAGTGTGCTTTTTGGTGACATGGAGATTGTGAACCACTCAAAGTAATTTTCCCAGTAAAGTGATCTGGGAATACCAATTACATGTTTGTGTTCATATTTTCATCGTACTGTATAATTTGGCATAGTAATGCTTGGAACACAAGACCTAAATGAAAATGCAAAGCTAACAGAATGATTTATTACTGGAGAGGTCATTAGAATAGAGATTAGATCATTTAGAACATTCGTGGAATTTCACCCTCATTGTCGTTCAGGGCACCAAAATAAAATTTGCAAAACAAAATTTGTGGATCAGCACCATGAAATAGTAGGCATAATTCTAGGAGTTCTAGAAATCTGCAATAAGGTCCCACAGACCTAGAGTGAAACTCTACGTGGCTGGATAAAGAACTTCCCCACAAAGAACTACCAGAAAGTTGTATTAAGTTGATTCCCAGGGTTAACACAGGACGAGGTATCTTCATGTTCTTATCAACCTGAGAGACCCTGATCCCAGAAATGTCACACCTTAGGAGTGTAGTTAATTCAGCCCTGCAGGGAAAGCTACTCCAGACCTACCCTAAAAAATTCTTGAAAAGAAGTCTTGAAGGGATCAAGATGACCTAAAAAATAACATAACTGCCTGAAGAACAAAGTCCAACAGTATTTAAAGTAATATGGCAAATTCTAGGACTCAACTATGTAAACTTCTTAATACCTGACATCCAATCAGAAATTACCTAGCAGGCAAAGAAACAGAAAATATAACCAATAAATAAAAAATAGTCAATAGAGGGGCGCCTGGGTGGCGCAGTCGGTTAGGCGTCCGACTTCAGCCAGGTCACGATCTCACGGTCCCTGAGTTCGAGCCCCGCATCGGGCTCTGGGCTGATGGCTCAGAGCCTGGAGCCTGTTTCCGATTCTGTGACTCCCTCTCTCTCTGCCCCTCCCCCGTTCATGCTCTGTCTCTCTCTGTCCCAAAAATAAATAAACGTTGAAAAAAAAAATTAAAAAAAAAATAGTCAATAGAAACAGACACGGGAATTACGAAGTGCTAGGGATAACAGACAAAGATGATGAAGCAGCTATTATAAATATTCTCTTAAAAACAAGAAGCTTAGTGAAAGAAAATAGGAACAAATGAAAATAGAAAGGGAAGATATGGAAAAAAAAGAGCCAAGTGGAAATTCTAGATATGAAAAACACAGCACTTGAATTTATAATTTCACTGGATGGATTTAACAGAAAATTAAACACCACAGAAGAAAAGACCAGAGATCTTGAAGATATAGCAACAGAAACTATCCAAAATGAAGCACAAAGAGAAAAATGGCTAAGAAAAGAATACACAGAGCTTCAATAATCTATAGGAAAATATCAAATGTTTTAACATACGAACAAATTTGAATCCCAGGAGAGGAGAAAGAAGGGAACCCCAAAATATTTGAAGAAATAATGGCCAAAATTTTTCCAAAAATGATTTTTTAAATCTGATAAGCCTCAGTAAGTGAATGGATAAATAAACTGGGTACATCCTGACAATGGACTATTTATTCAGTGGTAAAAGAAGTTAGTTATCAAGCCATGAAAAGACAGGAAGGAATCTTAAATGCATAGTAATACGTGAAATCTGAGAATGCTATATACTGCATGATTCCAACCATATGACATTCTGGAAGAGGCACAAGTGTGGAGACAGTAAAAAGGTCAGTGGTTGCTGGGTAGGAGCAAGTGGTAGGAGTGGGGATGAAAAGAGCATGGAGGGTTTTTATGGCAGTGAAAATATTTTGTATGATATTATAATGATGGATATATGTCATTATACATGCATCCAAACCCACTGAATGTGCCAAGAGAGAACTCTAATGTAAACTATAAACTTTGGGTGATTATGTGGTGCCTGGGTGGCTCAGTCAGTTAAGCGTCCGACTTCGGCTGAGGTCATGATCTTGTGGTTTGTGGATTAAGCCCCGCGAAAGGCTCTGGGCTGACAGCTCAGAGCCTGGAGCCTGCTTCAAATTCTGTGCCTCCCTCTCTCTCTCTGCCCCTCCCCTGCTCGTGCTCTGTCTCTCTTTCTCTCTGAAAAATAAACATTCAAAAAAATTTAAACTTTGGGTGATTATGATATGTTAATGTAGGTTAATCCTTGACTTTAAAAAAATGTACCATTCTCGTAAGTGATGTTGATAATGGGAGAAACTGTATATATGGGAAATCTCTGTACCTTTGATTTTATTGAAAAGGCTAAAACTGCTCTAAAAAAATAAAGTCTTTTTAAAAATCCTATAAACTCACAGTTCCCAATAGCACAATGAACCCCAAGCAAGATAAACACAAAGAAAACCACATCAAGACACATCAAAATCAAATTGTTAGAAAAGCATGATAAATGGGTACCTGGCTAGATCCGTCAGAAGAATGTGTGATTCTTGATCTTGGGGTCATGAGTTCAAGCCCCATGTGGGCTATAGAGATTACTTAAATAAATGAAACTTTTAAAAGAGACTGATAAAGAGAAAATCTTGGCAGTTGTCCAAAAGCAGACTGTCTATTTCATGAAATGCTAAATAAAGTTTGTTTGTGTCACCTAAAAAGAGAGAGAGACAAAAAATTTTAACAGCAGCCAGAGAAGAAAGCCACATTATGTACAGATGTACAAGGTAAAAAATCAGTATAGTGTTTTCTTCAGAGACTATGAAAGACATAAATGCAGGTCTTTACAGAGCTAGAAGGAATTTTTTAAATTTTTTTAAAAATGTTTATTTATTTTTGAGACAGAGAGAGACAGAGCACGAGTGGCAGAGGAGCAGAGAGAGAGGGGGAGACACAGAATCTGAAGCAGGCTCCAGGCTCCAAGCTGTCAGCACAGAGCCCGATGTGGGGCCCGAACTCACAGACTGTGAGATCAGTCCTGAGCTGAAGTCAGAGCTTGATCAACTGACCCACCCAGGCACCCCTAGAAGGAATTTTTAAAAAGTCAACTTAGAATTCTCTACCCAGAAAACACCCTTCGAAAGTGAAGGTGAAACAAAATTTTTTTCAGGTAAATAATAACAGAGAATTTGGCACAAAGTGCACCTGCACTACAAGAAATGTTAAAAAAAAGTTCTTCCAGGGGCACCTAGGTGGCTCAGTCAGTTAAGTGTCTGACTCTTGATTTCTGCTCAGGTCATGATCTCACGGTTTGATCAAGTCCCACTTCTGGCTCAGCACTGATAGCGTGGAGCCTGCTTCGGAGTCTCTGCCTCTTTCTCTCTCTCTGTTAAAAAATAAACTTAAAAGAAGAAGAAGAAGAAGAAGAAGAAGAAGAAGAAGAAGAAACAGAAGAAGAGGAAGAAGTTGTTCCAGCAGAGGGATAGGATACCAAAAAGAAACTTAGATCTACACAAAGGAATGAAGAGTGCTAAAATGGCATATATGCAGTTAAACATCAAAGTCACTTTCTGGGGCACCTAGGTGGCTCAGTCAGTTAAGTGTCAGACTCTTGGTTTTGGCTCAGGTCATGATCTCCTGGTTTCGCGGGTTCGAGCCCTGCATCAGGCTCTGTGCTGATGGTATGGAGCCTGCTTGGGATTCTGTCTCCCTCTCTCTCTGCCCTTCCTCTGCCTGTGCTCTCTCTCTCTCTCTCTCAAAAATAACTAAATAAACATTTAAAAAATTTTAAGTCATTTTTCCAATTGTCTATTTTATGAGATAATTGTTTAAAGCAAAAATAATGATGTAAAGTAGGGTTTATAACGTGTAGAAATTAACACATAGGTCAGGAGGGAGAAAGGGAAGCACATTGTTGAATGGTTCTTACACTATATGTGAAATGGTACAATATTAACTGAAAATAAGTTGTGAGGAGATGACAAATTTCATAAAACCTAGAGCAACTACCTCAAAACAAAGAGGTACAGGGAACAAATCAATAGTGGAAATGAAATAGAATACAAAAGTAATCAATCTAAAAGAAGACAGGAAAAGAGGGAGAAAGGAACAAAAAACAAATGGGCAGATAAAGAGCAAATGTTAGATTTAAAACTAATCATACTAATACATTAAATGTAAATCATCTAAATCTTCCAGTTAAAAGGCAGAAATTAACCTCAAACTAAAAACCTTTTGCATAGTGAAGAAAACCATCAACAAAACAAAAAGGGAGGGCATGCCTGGGTGGCTCAGTTGTTTAAGCATCCAACTTACGCTCAGGACAGGATCTCATGGTTCATGAGTTCAAGCCCCATGTCAGTCTCTATGCAGACAGCTCAGAGCCTGGAGCCTGCTACCGATTCTGTGTCTCCCTCTCTCTCTGCCCTTCCCCCACTCACACTCTGTGTGTGTGTGTCTCTCTCTCTCAAATAAACATTAAAAATTTTTAAAACAAACAAACAAAAAAAGGGAACCTACTGAATGGGAGAAGTTATTTGCATCGTACATTCAATAAGGGGTGAATATCCAAATTATATAAAGAACTCACACAACTTAATATCAAAAAACACAACTAACTTGATTTTAAAAATGGGCACAGGACTTAAATAGACATTTTCCCAAAAAAAGACATACAGATTGGGAACAGGCCCACAAAAAGATACTCAACATCACTAATCATCAGGGAAATGTAAACTAGAATCACAATGAAATATCTCCTCACACCTGTCAGATTGGCTATTATAAAAAAGACAAAAACCAACAAATGTTGGCAGGGATGTGGGAAAAGGAGAACCCTCATATACTGTTGCTGAGAATGTAAATCAGTGCAACCATTATGGAAAACAGTACAGAGGTTCCTTAAAAAATTAAAAATAGAGCTACCATATGACCCGGGATTTCACTTCTGGGCATTAATCTGAAGAAAACCAAAACACCAATCTGAGGAATATATGCACCCCTATGCTCACTGCAGCATTTTTTACAATAGCCAAGATCTAGAAGCAACCTAAGTATCCATGAATAGATTAATGAATAAAGAAGTGGTACACACACACACACACACACACACACACACACTGGAATACTATTCATCCATAAAAACGAATGAGATCTTGCCGTTTGTAACAACATGGATGGACCTAGAGGGAATTACACTAAGTGACATAAGTCAGACAGAGGGAGACAAATATATGATTTCACTTACATGTAGAATCTAAAAAACAAGACAAAACAAAACAAAACAAAAACAGATGCATAGATACAGGAAACAAACTGTTGGTTACCAGAGTGGGGAGGGGTAGGGGGGCAGGCAAAATAAGTGAAGGGTGTTAAGAAGTACAATCTTCCAGTTATAAAATAAATAAGTCATGGGGATGTAATGTACAATATAGAGAATATTGTCAATAATATTGTAATAACTTGTATGATGACAGATGGTAACTAGACTTATTGTGGGGATCATTTTATAATGTATACAAATATTTTAAGTTTATTTATTTACTTTTAGAGAGAGTGAGTGAGGGAGGGGCAGAGAGGGAGAGAGAGAGAATCCCAAGCAGGCTCTGCACAGTCGGCACAGAGACTGATGCAGGACTTGAACTCATGAACAATGATATCATGACCTGAGCCAAAATCAAGAGTCAGATGCTCACTGACTGAGCCACCCAGGATCCCCTTGTAATGTATAAAAACATTAAATCACAATGATGTACATCTGAAACTAATAGGATATTGTATGTCAATTATACTTTAATTTTAAAATGGCAGAAATTATCAGACAGGGTTTAAAAATATTAAAAAGCAAGACCCAAGTATATGCTATCTACAAAAACTAACAGAAGTGAAATAAATAGATAAGGCCAAAATTATAATTGGAGATTTCAACATAATTCCCATAGTAATTGCAAGAAAAGCAGACCAAAAATCAATATGAGTAAAGAACACAACACGATTGTTCAACTTGACCTAGTTGCCATTTAAAAATACTCCACACAACTACAGAATACACATGTTGTTTTTTCAAGTGCACATGGAACATTCAGCAAAATAGACCATAAGCTGGGTCGTAAAACAAGTCTTAATAAGTTTAAGAGGATTATATCATACAGAGCATGCTCCTTAACCACAATGGAATTAAATTACAAACCAATTAGAGAAAGATATCTGAAAAATGCCCAAATATTTGGAAATTGAACAGTACACTTCTGAATAACACATGAGTCAAAGAAGAAATCACAAGGAAATGTTATAACTTTAAATACATTAGAAAAGAAGAGATGTCTACAGACAATGAGCTAAGCTTCTACATTAAGAAGCTAAAAAAAAAGAACATATGAGATCCAAAGTAATTACAAGGAAGGGAAAAGTAAAGATAGGAACAGAAATCAATAAAATAGAAAATGGACAGATAATAAAGAAAATCAATGAAACTAAAAACTGGTTCTTGGAAAATATCAATAAAATTGATACACCTCTAGCTAGATTGATCAAGAAGAAGAGAGAGAAGATATAAATCACCAGTATCAACAGGAATAGATCATGTAGATCATACAGGATATATATATTATATATAATATGTAAGATAATATATATAATATATAAAATAACTTAATACCAACAAGTTTAAGAACTAGATGAAACGGACAAATTTCTTGAAAGACAAAAATTACCAAAATGGACTCAACAAGAAATAAAAAAGAAGAAAAGCCCTATATCAATTATAAAACTTGAGTTCACAAATAATGACCATTCCAGAAAGAAAACTGTGTGCCCAGATGGCTTCACTGAATTCTACCAAACACATAACGAAGATATAACTCTAATCCTACTAAAATCTTTCAAAACATTGAAAAGAACCCTTCCCAACTCATTTTATGAGAAGAGCATTATCCTGATGATACTCAAACCTGGTAAAGACATTACAAGAAAATAAAACTACAAAGTGGTGTTCTTCATAAATGTAAACACACAAGGGGGCGCCTGGGTGGCTCAGTCGGTTGAGCGGCTGACTTCGGCTCAGGTCACGATCTCGCAGTCCGTGAGTTCGAGCCCCGCGTCGGGCTCTGTGCTGACAGCTCGGAGCCTGGAGCCTGTTTCGGATTCTGTGTCTCCCTCTCTCTGACCCTCCCCCATTCATGCTTTGTCTCTCTCTGTCTCAAAAATAAATAAACGTTAAAAAAAAATTTAAAAAAATGTAAACACACAAGTCCTTAATAAAATATTAACAACTCAAATCCAGCAATATATAAAAAGGATGATACACATGACCACATGACCAAATGATATTCATCTAAGTTATATAGATTGGTTCACCTTTTGAAAACCAATCAATAAAATTGGCCATATTAACAGACTAAAAAAAAAAAAAAACATATTATCACCTCAATACAACAAAACAAGACCATAGTTGACAATATTCAACACTCATTCATGATAAAATCTCTGAGAAAGTTGGGAATAAAAGAGAACTTCCTTAACCTGATAAAGAATGTCTGTGTTAAAATACAGCTAACATTATATTTAATATTAAATTATAGGTGTTTTCCCAGTAAGACCAGGAACAGGACCAAAATGCCCATCTCACAATACTGTACTACAAGCGCTAGCTAGTGTAATAAGTCAGGGAAAAGAAATAAATGGCATAAAGTTTGGAAAATAAAAGGTAAAATTGTACTTATTTATAGATAACATGAGCATATACATAAAACATCCTAAAGAATCTACAAAAAAGCTACTAGAACTAATAGGTGAGTTTAGCAAGTTAGCGAGATACAAGGAAAAAAATACAGTAATTTATTATATGTCTATATACAAGTAATGAACAATGGGAAATGGAAATGTTTAAAATGCCATTTACAATAGCATTCAAATACATGAGATAGGAATAGGTTTAACAAAATATGTTCAAGACCTATACACTAAATATTTCAAAATATTACATAGAGAAATTAAAGAAGACCTAAATAAATGGCAAGAGATACAATATTCATGGAGTAAAAGGTTCAATATTGTTAAAGTATCAGGTCTCCCCAAATTTATCTATAGATTCAACACATTCCAAATGAAATTTCCAAATAAAAATTCCACAGTGTTTCTCTCTCTCTTTTTTTTTTAAGAGACTGACAAACTGTTTCTGAATTTTACATGGAAATGCAAAGGAACTAGAATAGCCTAAATGATTTTGAAAAAGAATAATATTGGAGGATTTACATTACCTGATTTCAATACTTAGTAAACAATAGATATTCATATGGGAAAAAAATGAAGCTTTACTTTAGTTTACACCATACATATAAAAATATTAGCTCAAAATGGGTCATAGACCTAAATCTAAAACTGAAAAATAAAACTTCATAAGAAAACGTGAGAAAATTTTTGTCATCTTGGACTACGAAGAGATTTCTTAGGACACAAAAAATGTGAACTATACAAGAAAAAAATAATAAATTGCACCTGATCAAAATTAAAACTACAGCCCATTGAACATCAGTAGTAAGAAAGTGGAAAAAAACAAGATTGAGCACAAATATTCTCAATACATATGACAAAAGATTTGTATACAAAATGTATAACAAACTCTTAAAACAATAAGATAAACGATTCCCTAAAATACAGGCCAAAAATTTAAAAAGATACTTTAAAATGTTTTTATGTTTATTTCTTTATTTTTAATTTTTTTTTCGGTGTTTTTATTTATTTTTGACACAGAGAGAGACACACAGACAGACAGAACACAGGTGGCGGAAGGGCAGAGAGAGAGGGAGACAGAATCTGAAGCAGGCTCCAGGCTCTGAGCTGTCAGCACAGAGCCTGATGCAAGGCTTCAACGCATGAACCATGAGATCATGACCTGAACCAAAGTTGGACGCTTAACCAACTGAGCCACCCAGGCACCCTTTAGCAATTCCACTCTTAAATATTTACCCCAAAGAAGTGAAAACATACAAAAACTTGTGCACAAATGTTCATAGCAACTTTGTTTGTAGTAGCCAAAAATTAGAATGACATGAAAGTCTGTCAGTAGAAAAATGGATATACAGATTATGGCATATCCATATGAAATTATACTTTTCAGCAATAAAAAAGAACAAGCTACATATACAACATAGAGGAATCTCAGAAACATCATTAGTAAAAGCCACACATACTGGAGGATTTAATTCATACGAAATTATGGAGCGAGCAAAACTAATCTACAGTGAGAGAGAGCAGATCAATGGTTGCCTGGGGTTGGGGATGAAGGTAGGCATTGGCTGAAGAGATCAACAAGGAGACTTTTTTTGAAGGGATAGAAATGTTTTCTATCGGAGGTTGGTAAGCTACGCCCCCATGGGCCAAATCTGGCTCACTGTATATTTTCGTATGATCAGCTAAGAATGTCTTTTGCATTTTTCTTTAATCATTGAAAAAAGCTCAAAAGAAACACGTGAACATTACACGGAATTTGAATTTCAGCGTCCACCAACAAATTCTACAATAGTTACAAGAGGGACTGTATGGCCTTCAAACCTAAAGTATTTACTATCTTGACCCTTTGCAGAAGAAATGTGCTGAGCCCTGGACTAAGCCATAAAATGCCATGCAGTTCCACCTTGCTCACTAGATTACCCTCGTTTTGAGCCCTGAGCTGCCATGGAAGAAGTCCAACCACCGTGGAACTACTATCCTGGGATAGCCCACACCATAAGGAGAAAGGCACTGTGGTAGATAATCCAAGCTGACCCTAGACTTTGAAATATCCCATTCCAGGCACCAGACGTATAAATGAAAAGCCTCCAGGTGATTCTTTTCTCCAGCTGTTCCGAGTTATCCCCAGACATTTCAGTCCCCCAGTGAAAACCCCAGATATCATATAGCAGAAACAAGCCAACCTCGCTGTATCCTGCGTGACTCCCTGCTCCAACTGTAATAGAATACCAGGGTTTTTTTTTATGCCACTACATTTGGAGTGGTTTGTTATACAGCAATGCGTAACCAAAATAGATAACACCTACATTAATCAGAAAAGGATGGATAATTATGAATCTACTTTTAACAAGCACACACACACACACACACACACACACACACAGGCACACATACACACTCACTCACTCAAGAAACAACCAGTAAATCTTTTTAAAGATTTTTCCCATTTAGGTTATTACCTCTTAGAGAATACACTTTCCACAAAATTCCAGCACAAAACACCAAGAAACATTCAAAGCTCTAGAGGGCTGCCACTGTGAGTCATCATGACGCAGTCTGGGTAGAACTGCCAAAGACTGCCTTTTTATTTTTATGGAAAAGGATATGTTTATTTCAGAAATGCAGGATGGGTATGCAGTTTGAAAATAAATGCTAGTCACCATGTTAATAATAACAAGGGGCAGAATTAGGAGTATTTCAAGATGCATTAAAAGCATTTAATATAACATCCGTTCATGATAAAAATTCTTAGAAAGCTCAAAATAGAAATGGGCTTCCTTAAAGTGACACCAAGAAAACCCTACAGCGAGTGTCACACACAATGATAAAATATTTAAGGTTGTAAAATTGGAAGAAGACAAGGATGTCCACGCTCATCATTTAACCCCCGTTGTAACATAGCCAGTACAATAATAAGGCAAGAGGGGCACCCGGCTGGCTCAGTCAGTAGAGCATGTGACTCTTGATCTAGGGGTTGTAGGTTCAAGCCCCGCGTTGGGTGTAGAGATTACTTAAAAAAGAAATTTAAAAAAAAATAAGGCAAGAAAGAATAAGAATGCATCACGTCTAGCAAAAGAGAAATCAAATTGTCACTACTTGTTAGCAGCATGATTGTGTCTGTGGAAGGCTGTATATGAGGAAGGTCAGCAAGGTGCAGCATAAAATGTCAAAACAAAATCAGTTGCGTTCATAAAAGTCATCAAAAAATAATTAGGAAAAAATTAGAAAATGAAACTTTAAGAGAAGTCATTTATATTAGCATCACAAAAACACTAAATATGTAAAATAAATCTAGCATAGTTATGCCAGGACTCTGCAAAGAAAGCTATAAAATACTATTAATATTATTGATAGAAATGCAAGGAAACCTAGACTGGAAGAATTAACTAATTGCAAATATATCAGTTTCCCACCAATCACCTAAAGGTAAGCATTTATATGGTATTGTATCTATAAGAGCAGATTGTCTAGTTTATCCTTTCTTCCTTATGTGAATTTTAATATTTCAAGTTAGTGGTGCCCTCATTGAGAATATTAAGATGCTTTCATGTTGAAATTATTAAAATGATATTTGGAATCATGAATGACACAAATATCTCCCACACACATTTTTTTCTTTTTTAAGAAAAAGTTTAAAAATTATAAAGTATAAGGGAAAGCCTTCAGAAGCATTCTTCTGGGAAACTCAAGGTTGGGGGGCCATAAACAGAGGGTCAGTAGGTCCTAGAGGGTGATCTACTACAAGACTTGGAGGCTCACTACCTACAAAGAACCATACAGAATTCCTGCCCCCAGTAAATGAAAAGGAACTTGAACTACTCTGGAACATAGTATCATTTTCCTCCTACTTGTTCAAAAGCTAAAGATGCCTGTTAAAATAGATCTTTATATCTAGTATGGAGACTTTGCCAAGGTTGATTTGGAACCCAAATACTGCCTAAGCACTTAGGGCAGAGCTCCAAATGGAGTTGGCTTCTCCGCCCTTGCCAAAATTGCATCAGGCCCTTTTCAAACTACCTTAATTCCATTTTCCCAGCAGTATAGGTCACACACAAAGCAGTGCTTTTGGCTTTTGCAATCAGAACAAAGGTACCATCCTGCCCTAGAAGGGAGTCCCTATGGGACGGAAGGTTAGCTGAGCCCAAGCCTTGGCAAGGAACTCCTTCCGGTGTCATGGCAGCTCAGCCTGTTGGCCTGGAAATAGCTTTCCTTGAGTACCAATATAAACAGTCATCAACCCACCATAACTCCTGAGGGAAAACTCCAAGGAAGAGCTTTGCAGATTCCTCTCCCTGCCCTCACCTCCAATGCACCCCAAAGCAGCAGGATGAACTACGTTTCCTTGGGCAGAAGGGTCTATGTTAGCTCAGGAATAACCCTGGCATACAGTGGAGATGCCTCAACTCTCACTCCCTCATGGCACCCCCATCAACCTTTCATTTGCCACCAGAATAACCTTTTTGTTGCCTTCCTGTGGATTGCTTGAACATTTTTTTAGAATCCCATTTTGAGGAGCACCTGGCTGGCTCAGTCAGTAGAGCACGTGACTCTTGATCTGGGGTTGAGTTCAAACCCCAGGTTGTATATGGAGATTACTAAAAAGAAAAGAAAAGAAAAGAAAAGAAAAGAAAAGAAAAGAAAAGAAAAGAAAAAAAGAATCCTATTTTGATTTATCTATAGTGTTGTTGTTGTTGTTGTTGTTGTTATTGTTTTAAGAGAGAGAGCTTGAGTGGGGGTGAGGGGCAGAGGGAGAGAGAGAGAGAGAGAGAGAGAGAGAGAGAGAGAATCTCAAGCAGGTCCACACTTAGTGCAGAGCCTGATGGGGCAGGATCTGGGATCATGACCTGAGCCAAAATCAATACTTGGACACTCAACAGACTGAGCCACCCAGGCGCCCCTCTATAGCATTATAGTGTTCTTTGAATGTATCTCTTTGTAGATCTTTTTGGTGGTTGCTCTAAGAATTACATTATATATATATATATATGTAACTCATCAGTCTACTGTTGTCAGCATTTTACCAGTTCCAGTGAAGTGTAGAAAGCTTACTTCCTTTCCAACTCTTTACTGTCCCCCCATACATAATATAATTGTCTTAAATGTTTCCTTTACATAGAGAACTACATGAGTCAGTGTTATAATTTTGTTTCAGCCATCAAACACAATTTAGAAAACTCAAGAAGAAAATGGAAGTCTATGGTCTTTACCCATATATTTGCTGTCATTCTTTTTCTTCCTCTCTGATGGGCCAAGATTTCTTCTTTTATAGTTTTCTATTTAGAGAACTTCCTTTAGCAATTCATAAGGGTAGATCTGCTGGCAACAAATTCTCTTAGTTGTTTTGTCATCAGAAAATGTCTTGGTTTCCCCATTCATTCCTGAAGGATATTTTTGCGGGCTATACAATTCCGTGTTGAAAGCTCTTTGCTTTCAGCACTTGAATAATGTGCCTTTTTTTTTTTTTCTGGCCTCCACAGTTTCTGATGAGAAAAAAATCTGCTATTATTCTAATTGTTTTTCTCCCCATAGGTAATGTCATTTGTCTCTGGCTTTTCGCAAGATTTTTCCTTTGTTTTAATATTCAGAAGTTTGACTATGATAGGCCTTGGCATGGATTTCTTTAAATTTATCCTGTTTGGGGTTTGCTCAGCTTCTTGAATCTGTATGTTTATATCTTTTGCCAAACTTTGGAAATTTTTAGCTGTTGTTTCACTTCCACCTTTTTCCTCCTCTCCTTCTGGGACTCCTATGATCTGAATATTAGTTTTTTTGTTATAGTCTCACATGTCCCAAGCTCTATTCATTTTGTTCTTCAGTCTATTTCCTGTCTGCTGTTCACACTGGGGATTTTCTATTCTAGCCTCAAATTCTCTGATTCTTTCTTCTGTCTTCCATATTCTGCTCTTGAGTAAATGCATTGAGTTGTATTTTATGTACTGCAGTTTCTACCTCTAAAAGTTCCATTTGGTTCTTGCTTATATTTTGAATTTCTTTGCTGAGATTTTTTTTCATTTCTTTCAAGCATGTTTGTAATTATTCACTGAAGCATTTTTTTAAGTTTATTTATTTTGACAGAGAGAGTGGGGGAGGGGCAGAGAGAGAGAGAGAGGGAGAGAGAATCCCAAGCAGGCTGCATGCTGTCAGTGCAGAGCCCGACATGGAGCTCGAACTCAGGAGCCATGAGATCACAACCTGAGCCGAAATGGAGAGTTAGAGGCTTAACCGACTGAGCCACTCAGGTGCCCCTCACTGAAGCATTTTTATGACAGCTGCTTTAAGTCCTTGTCAGATAATTCTAACAATTCTGTTGCCTTTGTTAATTGTCTTCTCTCATTCAAACTGAGATCTCCCTGGTTCTTGGTATGACAACTCCTTTTTGATCGAAACCAGGACATTTGGGGCATGTTGTTATAAGATTCCAAATGTTATTTAAATCTTGTGATTTAGCAGACAACCAGTAAGTGAGAACCCTGCCTCACTACTGCCAGATGGGGGTGAAAGTCCATTTTCTCCACTCAGCTTTTGTTGACATTCGTGGGGAGGGGGGTGTTCCATGTTACCGCTGGGCAGTGGTGGGAGATCAGGCTCCCTACTAGGCCTCCACTGGAACTACGTTGGCTGCGGGGGCTAAAGGTGCTTTATTGCTGCCTTCACTGTGGAGTGGGGAGTAAGACAGTGGCTCCATAACCAGTGAGCGGTGGTGAAATCCTGATCCTCCACCCATGTCCCTACTGATATCACCCCGGAGAGGAGGAGGAGGGGCACCTTGCTACTTCCTGGTGTCAGTGGAAGCCCAGGCTCCCATGTTGTTTCTACTGACACCAATTGGTGGGGAGCTTGTTACTATGTAGCAGGAATGTTAAGTCCCACCTTCCCACTAAGCCTTCTGATACCACCTGGATGGGGAAGGTGTGATTTGGGGCACCTCCTTATAGTGTGGCAAGGCTGGAAGTCTAGGTTTCCCACTTGGCCTTTGCTGGCAGAGCGGGGCCACATTTTCCCCCCTGTGATGTTTGGCCAGAGTAAAGCAATTATTGATTAAAAGTTTTCTGTCTTGGGGTGCCTGGGTGGCTCAGTCCATAAAGCATCCTACTCTTGATTTCTGCTCAGGTCATGATCTCACAATTTGTGAGTTCGAGCCCTGTGTCAGGCTCCACGCCAACAACACAGAGCCTGCTTGGGACTCTCTCTCCCTCTCTCTCTGCCCCTCCCCTGCTCTCTGTCTTTCTCTCTCTGTCAATAAGTAAATAAACATTAAAAAAAGTTTTCTGTCTTGCTGGGCTGTCCTTTTCCTGGCCTTTTGGCTAGAAAGAGCAGGCTTTGCTTGGATTGTTTTTTCCTTGTTCTTATTGTTGTTGTTGTCTGTGCCTGTTCATGTTTCTGAGTTGCTCACTTTTCCAGCACGCAGTTGGAGAGTTGCTTGGTCCTGAGGTCCCTAATTGGTCTGATGTCTTCTCTCCACCTTTCAGTCTTCTTATGCTTATTTTACATATGAAATCAAGGAATAAGTACATTTACTGCATCCTCCTGAAAGCATCCCAAAGGTTGCTTTTTGATATTTAGCCATAGCCAGGAAACTATTGCTCCATTGCTCTATATTTGGGTTTGGTGGGTTTTTTCTACCATAAGAAAATCCACATATGGATGTGGAACGGTCTTTTTTTTTTTTAAGTTTATTCACTTATTCTGAGAGAGAGAGCACAAGTGAAGAAGAGAGAGGGAGAGAGAGAATCTCAAGCAGGCTCTGCACTCAGTGCAGAGCCCAATGTGGGGCTCAAACCCACAACCATTCAGATCATGACATGAGCCAAAGTCAGACACTTAACCAATTGAGACACCCAGGTGCCCCAAATGGAGAACAATCTTAGGTAATCCCCTGCCAAAATTTTTCTGTCTCCCTGTTGTCAAGATTATGTAAGACAACACAGATCCACTGTTTTGGGGTAGAGAAAAGTAAAGAACTCAAGTCTGGGCATGTCTTTGCATGGTTTTTTTTTATCTTTTTCAAATAAGCTATTTATTTATTTATTTATTTATTTATTTATTTATTTATTTATATTTTGTCTTGAGAGAGAGAGAGAGAGCACATGAGCAGGAGAGAGGGGCAGAGGGAGAGAAAGAATCTTAAGCACACTCCATGCTCAGCTCAGAGCCCAGTGCAAGGCTAGATCTCACCACCATGAGATCATGACCTGAGCTGAAATCAAGAGTCGGGTGCTTAACCCACTGAGCCACCCAGGCACCCCTCTTTGAATGTTTTTATTGAAGTATAATTGATAACACAAAAATCTGCACCTATTAATGTATAATTTGAAAACTATATATATATATATATATATATAATGTATAGTTTTATATTAATTGTATATAGTATATACCCATGAAATCATCACCACAATCAATATAGTGAAAATACCTATCACTCTCAAATTTTTCTGGTGCCCCTTTGTAATTTCTCCGCCCCTTCCCATACCACCCCAGCCCCAGGCAACTGCTAATCTGCTTTCAGTCATTATAGGCTATTTTGCATTTTTTCGAATTTTATATAAATGCAATTGTGCAGTACATACTCATTGTCTGGCTTCTTTCACACAGCGTGATTAGTTTGCAATTCATCCATGTTGTTGCATGTATCAATAATTCATCCCCTTTATTTTGAGTAGAATTCCAAAGTATGTATACACCACGATTTGTTTATCTGTTCACATGTTGATGGTATCTGGGTCGTTTCCAATTTTTGGCTATTACAAATAAAGTTGTTTTGAACATTCATGTGTAAGTCTTTGTATGGATATCCACTTTCTTTTCTCTTGGGTAAATACCTAGGAGTGGAGTAGCTGGATCATAAGGTAAGTGTATATTTAACTTTTAAGAAATTGTCAAATATTCTACAAAGTGCTTGTACCATTTCTACCAGCAGTGAGTGAGAGTTCCAGTCTTCTGCATCCTGGCCAATACTTGGTATAGTCAGTCTTTTTTAATTTTTCCAATTCTAATAGGTATATAGTGGTATCTCATGGTTTTAATTTGCATTTTCCTACTGATATTAATGGTTTGAGCATTTTTTCAAGTGCTTTTTTGCCATCCACATATCTTTTTCGGTGAAGTGTCTGTTCAAATCGTTTTCCCAAATGTTAGTGGGTTGTTTGTTTTCTTATTATTTAGTTTTGAGAGCTCTTTATATATATTAATACAAATCCTTTATAAAATATATGCTTCATAATTAACAATAGAATTATCACATAATCCAATTCTGCTTCTGAGTGTAGACTCAAAAAAATTGAATGAAGGAACCTAGGGGTGCCTGGGTGGCTCAGTTGGTTAAGCATCTAACTCTTGATTTCGGTTCAGGTCATGATCCAGGGTCGTGGGATTGAGCCCCATGCTCAGCATGGAGTCTGCTTGAGATTCTCTCTCTCCCTCTGCCCCTCCCCCCTGCTCATGTGCTCTCTCTCTCAATCTATAATAAAAAAAAAGAAAGAAAGAACTCAAAGAAATATCTGTACACCTATGTTCATTGTATTATTTACAATCACCAAAAGGTGGAAGCAACTCAAGTTTCCTTCAATGGATATGTTATAGGTAAAATGTGGTCTACCCATACGATGGAATATTATTCAGCCTTAAAAAGGAAGGGAATTCTAACATGTGCTACAACTTGGATGAATCTTGAGGATATTATGCTGAGTGAAATAAACTAGTCACAAAAAGACAAATGCTGTATGATTCCACTTACATGAAGTACTTAGCGTGGTTAAATTCATAGAGACAGAAAGTAGAATGGTGATTGCCAGGGGCTAGGGAGAGGGGAGAATGAATTGTTTAATGGGTACAGTCTCTCTTTTTTTTTTCAGTATTTATTTATTCTTGAGAGAGAGAGGGTGGGGATGGGGCAGAGAAAGGGCGACAGAGGATCTGAAGCAGCGTGGAGCCCCATGCAGGGCTCGAACACACGAACTGTGAGATCATGACCTGAGCTGAAGTTAGACACTCAACTGACTGAGCCACCTAGGCTCCCCTTTTTAAATTTTTTTTAACGTTTATTTATTTATTTTAAGAAAGAAAGAGAGAGAGACCACACGCGCGAGCAAGGGAGGAACAGAGAGAGAGGGAGAGAGAGAGAATCCCAAGCAGGCTCAGCACTGTCAGCACAAAGCCCGATATGGAGCTCAGACACACAAACCGTGAGACCATGAACTGAGCCAAAATCAAAGGTCAGACGCTTAACCAGCTGAGCTACCCAGGCACCCCTAATGAATACAGTTTCAGTTTTGCAAGATGAACAATTCCAGTGGTTGGTTGTAAAACTAAATGAATGCAATTAATTCTATTTAAACTGTATACTTGGGGTGCGTGGCTTGCTCAGTCCATGAAGTGTGAAACTCTTGATCTTGAGGTTATGGGTTTGAGCTACACATTGTGTGTACCAATTACTTAAAAAATAAAATCTAGGGGCGCCTGGGTGGCGCAGTCGGTTAAGCGTCCGACTTCAGCCAGGTCACGATGTCGCGGTCCGTGAGTTCGAGCCCCGCGTCGGGCTCTGGGCTGATGGCTCAGAGCCTGGAGCCTGTTTCCGATTCTGTGTCTCCCTCTCTCTCTGCCCCTCCCCCGTTCATGCTCTGTCTCTCTCTGTCCCAAAAATAAATAAACGTTGAAAAAAAAAATAAAATAAAATCTAAAAGAAATAAAAATAAACTGTACACTTATAAATGGTTAAGATGTAAAAAAAATTTTAATTAAAACTAAAAAAATGATTAGGATGGTACATTTTATGTTATATGAACTTTGCCACAATTTTAAAAAGTTAAATGTGTATTTTTAAAAATTTTATTTTTAAAGTAATCTCTATACCCAGTGTGGAGCTTGGATTCACAACCCTGAGATTAAGAGTTGCATGCTCCACCAACCGAACCAGACAGGTACCCTTAAATGTGTAAGTTTTATGAATATTTTTTCTAAGTGTATGGCTTGTTTTTTCATTCTCTTATGTCTTTAAAAAGGCAAAAGTTTTTTTATTTTGATGAAGTTCAATTTATCACTTGGGGAAGGATTATACTTTTGGTATTATATCTAAGACATCTTTGCCTAACCCCGGGTCATTTTCCTGCCTCTTTGCATGCCTAGTAATCTTTGGGTGCCAGATGTTGTGAATTTTACCTTGTTGGTTGGTGGATGTTTTTGTGTTCCTATAAATATCCCTAAGATTTGTGCTGGAATGCAGTTTAGCTACTTAAAATAGTTTTATCCTTTTGGGTCTTGCTCTCATGATTTGTTAGGTGGGTCTGGAGTAATGATCAGTTTGGTGCTAATTATTCCCCATTACTGACACAAGACCTTTCTGAGTACTTGAGTTTCTTATACGCAGCATACAATTGCCTTTTAATTTAGGTGTTTAAGCCATTTATATGTAATGTAATTTTTTTCAACTTCTTTTTTTTTTCAGTTTAAAATTTATGGGGCGCCTGGGTGGCGCAGTCGGTTAAGCGTCCAACTTCAGCCAGGTCACGATCTCGCAGTCCGTGAGTTCGAGCCCCGCGTCAGGCTCTGGGCTGATGGCTCAGAGCCTGGAGCCTGTTTCCGATTCTGTGTCTCCCTCTCTCTCTGCCCCTCCCCCGTTCATGCTCTGTCTCTCTCTGTCCCAAAAATAAATAAACGTTGAAAAAAAAATTAAAAAAAAAAGAAAAAAAATTTGTTTTTTTATGGTAATTTTTTTTAATTTACATCCAAATTAGTTAGCATATAGTGCAACAATGACTTTAGGAGTAGATTCCTTAGTGCCCCTTACCCATTTAGCCCATCCCCCCTCCCACAACCCTTCCAGTAACCCTCAGTTTGTTCTCCATATTTATGAGTCTCTTGTGTTTTGTCCCCCTCCCTGTTTTTATATTATTTTTGTTTCCCTTCCCTTATGTTCATCTGTTTTGTCTCTTAAAGTCCTCTTATGAGTGAAGTCATATGATTTTTGTCTTTCTCTGACTGACTAATTTCACTTAGCATAATACCCTCCAGGTCCATCCACGTAGTTTCAAATGGCAAGATTTCATTCTTTTGGATTGCCGAGTAAAACTTCATTGTGTATATATACCACTTCTTCTTTATCCATTCATCCATCGATGGACATTTGGGCTCTCTCCATACTTTGGCTCCTGTTGATAGTGCTGCTATAAACATGGGGGTGCATGTGTCCCTTCAAAACAGCACACCTGTATCCCGTGGATAAATGCCTAGTAGTGCAATTGCTGGGTCATAGAGTAGTTCTATTTTTAGTTTTTTGAGGAACCTCCATACTCTTTTCCAGAGTGGCTGCACCAGCTTGCATTCCATGTAATGTAATTTTTATATGGCTAGGTTTGAGTCCATCATCTTGCTATTTGTTTCTATCTGACTCATCTGTTTTTTGTTCCCTTTTCCCCATTTTTCTCCTTTTTTTGTTGTTGTTTATAATTGAATATTTTGTATAATTCCTTTTTACCACCTTTGTTGGTTAATAGCAAAAGAGAAAGTCAAAGATTCAAAGCACCAGAAGGATTGATTGTGTTGTTGCTGCCTTAAAAGTAGAGGAAGCCATGTGTCAAAGAATGTGAGTGACCTCTAGGAACTGAGAGGTACCCAGAAAGGACAACTAGCAAGGAAATGTAGACCTCAGCTCAACAACCACAAAGAACTGAAGTCTGTCAGCAACAAGAATTAACTTGGAAGTGGATTTTCCCCCAGAACTGCCACACAACTTGATTTCAGTTTGTGATACATTGAGCAGAAAACCTAGCCATCCTGTGCCTGACTTCTAACTTATAGGACTACGAGCTAATAAATGGGTGTTGTTTTAAGCTGCCAAATTTGTGGTAACTTATCAAGCAGCAATAGAAAATAACTATACGTTATTTTTAAATGTTTATGATTGTCTTGGGGTTTATAATATACCTATTTAACTTACCAGTTTACTTTTAAGTGATATTATACCACTTCAATTGTAGTGTAAGAATCTTACAACAGTAAGGGGCGCCTGGGTGGCGCAGTCGGTTAAGCGTCCGGCTTCAGCCAGGTCACGATCTCGCGGTCCGTGAGTTCGAGCCCCGCGTCAGGCTCTGGGCTGATGGCTCGGAGCCTGGAGCCTGTTTCCGATTCTGTGTCTCCCTCTCTCTCTGCCCCTCCCCCGTTCATGCTCTGTCTCTCTCTGTCCCAAAAATAAATAAAAACGTTGAAAAAAAAAAATTTTAAAAAAGAATCTTACAACAGTATACTTCCATTTATCTCCTCTTGGTCTTTATGTTATTGTTGCCATGTTCTTTTTTTTTTAATTTTTTTTTAACCTTTATTTATTTTTGAGACAGAGCATGAATGGGGGAGGGGCAGAGAGAGAGGGAGACACAGAATCAGAAGCAGGCTCCAGGCTCCGAGCCATCAGCCCAGAGCCCGCCGCGGGGCTCGAACCCACGGACCGCGAGATCGGTACCTGAGCTGAAGTCGGACGCCCAACCGACTGAGCCACCCAGGCGCCCCTGTTGCCACGTTCTTAACTTCTATATAGGTTATCAATCTCATAATACATTGTGATTATTTTTGCTTAATCAGTCAATTATCTTGTAAAGAGATTTACATAATTAAAAAATCGTATATATTTACCCATGTAGTTAACTTTTTCTTTGTGTAGATCCAGATTTCCATCTGGTATCACTTTTCTTCTGCTTGAAGGATCTCTGTTAACATTTCTTGCGCTGCACGTGTGCTGGTGATGAAGTCTTTCAAATTTCATGTGTTTGGAAATGACTTCATATTCCTTTACTTTGAGAAAGATATGTTCCCAGGTATAGAATTCTAGTTTTTTGTTTGTTACTTGTGTTTGTTGAGTTTCTAGGACCTGTGGATTTATGATTTTCATGAAGTTGAGAATGTTTTGTCCGTTATTTCTTCAAATTTGTTTTTGTTCTTCCCTGTCAGGGACTCTAATTACCATGTACTAGACCACTTTAAGTGGTCAAAGATGTCACTAATGCACTTTTAATTTTAAAAAATTTCTTGTTCTCTATGCATTTAATTTTGGATAGTTTCTACTACTATGTCTTGAAATGAATTATTTTCCTCCTCCAAAATCACAAAGGGCACCTACCAAAAAATCCTACAGCTAACATTATACTTAATGGCAAAATAGTGAACATTTTCTCCTTAAAAGCAGGAACAAGGTAAAATGCCATTCTCACTACTGCTATTCAACATCATACTGAAAGCCTGCCTGACCCAGTGCAGCAAGCCAAGAAAGATAAAATGCATACAGATCAGAAAGGAGACAGTAAAACTGTCTGTATTTGCAGATGACACAAGTATTTATTTAGAAAACCTTAAGGAATATACACAACTACAACCTAATCTTTCAAAGTCACAGAATACAAAGTTAATTTTTAAATCTCAATTATATATATTTTTATTAAAAATTTTAATGTTTATTTTTGAGACACAGAGAGACTGAGCACGAGCTGGGGAGGGGCAGAGAGAGAAAGAGACAGAATCTGAAGCAGGCTCCAGGCTCTGAGCTATCAGTACAGAGCCCAACTTGGGGCTCAAACTCATGAACCGTGAGATCATGACCTAAGCCAAAGTCCGACACTCAAGTGACTGAGCTACCCACATACCCCCCTGCCAAGGCAATCTTTATCCATATATCAGCAGTTATTTTTGTAGACATTGAAAATCTAGTTCTAAAGTTATGATAATATAAAGAACCTGGACGACCCAAAGCATTTGAAAAAGAGCAAAGTTTGAGAACTTGCACTACTGGCTTCGAGGCTAATTTTAAAGCTACACTAATCAAGAGAGTATGACATGTAAATTGACAGGATAGAGAGCTAGAAATAGACCCACACTTACATGGGCATTTGATTTTTTACAAAAGCACCAAAGCAATCCAATAAAGAAAGAAAAGTTTATACAATAAATGATGTATAGTAACTATCTATCCATGTGTAAAAATACAAATGTTAACCTCTACCTCACACCATACACAAAAATTAATCTGAGATGGATCATACACCTAAATGTAAGTGGTAAACTATATATTTTTAAAGGAAACTTTAAAAGAATATCTTCATGATTTGAGATAGGTAAAGTTGGCTTAGCATGTCACAGGAAGCAGTATCATGAAAGAAAACATTGATCAATTAGATTTCATCAAAATTTAAAACTCTGCTCATCAAGACACCACTGAAAATACTGAAAGACAATCTACAGACTAGGAAAAAATATTCAGAAGACATTTATTTGACAGAGAACTGCTCCGTTAGAAATATAAAGAACTCTATAACTCAGTAGTAAAAAACAAAAAGAACCCAACTTAAAACAGGCAACAGCTGTGAAAAGACATTTCTCAGAAGAAAATAGCCAATTATCACATGAAAAAGTGATCAAGGTCATTAGTCATGAGAGAAATACAAATTAAAACCACAATGAAATACTGATGTGGGGTCACCCATTGAACAGTCAAGAAAGAATTCTTGACACATTTTCCACGCAAAAAAAGGTGCTTTTTTAATAGCATGGGCAGGGACAGAGCTGCACGGGGTTTGTGAGAAATGACTGATTATATACTTTTCAGTGTGGGTTAGGGATAACATAAGTCTCTGAGGAATTTGTGCATGTTAAAAAGCAAGGTCTCCAGGACCTTGGAGGGCTAGCTATTGTTAAGATAAGGTTGCTTTTAGTCTCTAATAAAACATCAACATTAAGGCAGCCATAAGTTCCTTGGGGAACGTCACACTCTGCACGGCTCAGGGATCTATCCAGGGGCTGCAAGTTGTAAGGAGATCTAGCTTGAGCTACATTGTTTTAGCTACATTTCTCTTGTGTTCTCCTCACCGATACCACTATACGTCTATCAGAATGGCGAAATTTAGGGGTGCCTGGGTGGCTCAGTCAGTTAAGCGTCCGACTTCGGCTCAGGTCATGATCTCACAGTCTGTGGGTTCAAGCCCCACGACAGGCTCTGTGCTGACAGCTCAGAGCCTGGAGCCTGCTTCCGATTCTGTGTCTCCCTCTCTCTCTGCCCCTCCCCTGCTCATGCTCTGTCTCTCTCTGTCACATAAATAAATAAAAACATTATAAAAAAAAAAAGAATGGTGAAATTTAGGGGCGCCTGGCTGGCTCAGTCCGTGGAGCATGTGCATCTTGATCTTGAGGTTAGTTATGAGTTCGAGCCCCACATTGAGTGGAGGGCTTACTTAAAAAATAGATCGAAATGAATTTTAAAAAAGAATGACCAAATTTAAATGACCGACAACCCCACCTTGTTGGTGAGAATGTAAACTTGTAGAACAACTTTAGAAAAAGATGTGGCAAGTTTCCTATAAAACTAAACATTGACTACCCTGTAACCCAGCCATTCCAAACCCAGCCATTCCAACCCAGCCATTCCAAATTCCATAGTTACCCCAAAGAAATGAAAACATATGTGTACACAGACTTCTACGTGAATCTTCATAACAGCTTTATTTTATAATAGTCAAGATGAGCAAATATCAATAGGAAAATGAGCCCAGGTGTCCATCAATAGGGTCATAGGATTGAGCCCCATGTCAGGCTCCACTCAGCACGTGGAGCCTGCTTAATATTCTCTCTCTCTCTCTCTCTCTCTCTCTCTCCCTCCCTCCCTCTGCCCCCTCCCCTGCTCGCATGTGTTCTCTCTCTCTCTCTAAAATTAAAAAAAAAAAAACTTATTAGAAAAAAAAAGATTCTCCCTCTCCCTCTCCCCCGCAGTGCATACACATGCCTGTGCTCTCTCTCTTTCTCAAAAGAAAATAAAAAGGAAGGAGTGAGCTATTGATACGTGCAACAGCATAAAGAATCTCAAACACATAATGCTGAGTGAAAGAAGCCTTACACAAAAGAGTAAATACTGTATGATTTCATTTGTATGATATTGTAGAATGAACAAAACCAATCTACACTGGAAAAAATAAGAGTAGTGGGTAGTGACAGGGAAAGAACATGAGGAAACTTTGACGCATGATGGAAGTGTTATACGTCTTTTTTTTTAACGTATATCTTTTTACTTTTTTAAGCTTATTTATTTATTTTGAGAAAGACAGAGAGAGCACACAAGCAGGGGAGGGGCAGAGGGAGGGGCGGCACAGACGATCTAAAGCAGGCTCTGTGCTAACAGCAGAAAGCCTGACGTGGGGCTCGAACCCCTGAGCCAAGAGATCATGACCTGAGCTGAAGTCAGACACTTCACCGACTCAGCCACCCAGGCGCCCCTTAACATATTTTTTTAAGTAAGCTTTGCACCCAACATGAGGTTCAAAGTTACTACCCCGAGATCAAGAGTCACATACTCCACCACGTGAGCCAGCCAGGTGCCCCTGGACGTGTTGTATATCTTGGTAAGGATTTGGATCACATGTCATTGTCAAAAGTCCGTGAATATACTTTTGAAATTTGTGTCCTGAGGTGGCCGGCTGGCACAGTCAGTGGAACATGTGAATCTTAATCTCGAGGTTGTGAATTCAAGCCCCATGATGGGTGTAGATTACTTAAAAAATATATGTTATGTATCTAATTATAGATAGATTTTTATATCAAGTAAAAACTGTAAACAAATGTTCAATTCCAGTTAATTCTTTGCTTGCTAAAGTATTTTTGGGGTGTGCACCGATGTCTACAATTTAGTTCAAGGTGCATTAAAAATTAACGGATGGACAGAGGCATGGGTTAATAGATTTGTGATAAAAACAAGTCTAGTAAAATGTTGATGGTAAAGTCTAGGTGGGTTATACCAGTGTTCACTATCAAATTCAATTTTGCTGTATGTTTGAAAAAAAAATTAAATTTATTTATTTTGAGAGAGAGAGAGAGAGAGAGAGAGCATGAACAGTGAAGGGGCAGAGAGAGAGAGAGAGGGAGAGAGAGAATCCTAAGCAGGCTCCACGCTGGCAGCGCAGAGCCTAATGCAGGGCTCGAACTCAGGAACTGAGATTATGACCTGAGCCCAGATCAAGAGTCAGACACTTAATGGACTGAGCCATCCCGGGGCCCTGTTTGAAAATTTTCATAATAAGATGTTGAGAAAAATTAAAAGAACATAGAAAAAGATTTAGTAAAAAGTAAAAGTTCCCCTTTTTCTACCCCAAACTTTGCACCTTTCCAGAAGTAACCACTGTTCACAGTTTGGTAGATAGCTTTCCAAATCCTTTTCTTTGAGTTGCATATGTATGTATATTGAAATATATAAATATATGGTTATCTTTTTAAAACATGAAGGGGATTATACAATTAACATATTGAGTAATTTACTTTATTCACTTGATATTTTGTCTTGGAGATCATTCTATGTCAGCACGTGTACATTAGCTTCTTTTTTTTTTTTAACTGCCACCTACTACCCTGTAGAATGTGCCATAGTTTATTCATTCCCCAGTAGAAATTTAGGTTGCTTAAACTGTTTTGCGATTAAAAGTTACTCACCGGGGGCACCTGACTGGCTCAGTCAGTAGAACATGCAACTCTTAATCTCAGGGTTGTAAATTCGAGCCCCACGTTGGGTGTAGATTACTTTAAAAAAAATCTAGGGTGCCTGAGTGGCTCAGGCAGTTAAGCATCTGACTCTTGACTTCAGCCCAGCCATGATCTCGAGGTTCGTGAGTTTCAGCCCTGCATCGGGCTCTGAATTGACAGCTTGGAGCCTGCTTGGGAGTCGTCTCTCTCTCTCCCTCTCTCTCTGCCCCTCCCCTACTCATATGCATATGCTCTCTCTCTGTCTCTCTCTTTCTCTCAAAAATAAATAAACATTAAAAAATAATATTAAAAAAGTAGGTCTTAAAACAACTTAAATCTTAAAATCTTAAAAAAAAATAAAATCTTGAAAAAAAATTACTGTCCACAAAAGCTGGGCCAAATTACCTATAAAAGGCTGTTTTTTAGTATTACATATCGATGTTTGTATTGATATATAGTATTATATATCTTGCCATCATTTCAATTTTGTCTATCCAACGGCTAAAAAATGATTTGCATTTTCCTGAGAGTTGGTGAGGTTGCAAGTCTCTTTAATATTTCGTTGGCCATATATGATTTTTCTTTTGTGAATTGTTTTTCTTATTCTTTGCCCTCTTTTCTATTGGATTTGACTTTTTCTAATCAATTCTTTGTATTCTGGATACAGTCCTCAGCTATCATGTTGAAAATATAAAAATATTGCCTCCTAGTTTGTGGCTTATGGTTTCACTTTTTCATGTATGTCTTTTGATTATCATTAGGTTTTAGTTTAAGTGTGTTCAAATGTGTAAGTCTTACTGTCTGGATTGTACTTTTGATGTCTTATTTAAGAAATTTTCCACTATCACAAGATCATAAAGATAATTTTCCTATATTACCTCCTAAAAAATTCTCCAGATTTTTTTTTCTCTGCAGATATATAATTTGTGTAATAAGAAAACAGGACAACATCATGTGTAGTACTTTATAACTTGTTTTGTCATTTAGCAATACATTTTCTTCTTTTTTAAGTTTATTTATTTTGAGAGACAAGAGAGAGGAAACTTGAGCAGGGGAGGAGCAGAGAGAGAGAGAGAGAGAGAGGGAGAGAGAGAATCCCACACGGGGCCTGACTCAGGGCTCAAACTCACCCACCGTGAGATCGTGACCTGAGGCGAAAGCAAGAGTCAGACTCTTAACGGACTGAGCCACCCAGGCGCCTGGCAATATATTTTCAACATATTTTCATGTGAATAAATGTATCAGTAGTGTTGTGGGTGGGGTTTCCCAGGAAACAGACTCAGATAGAGATTTGGGTACAGGAAGTTTATTGGGTGAGGCTTTCAGGATCAACATGTATGGGGGAGAGGAATGAAGTAGGATTTGAGAGGACAGCAAGTTAGGCCACAGCGCAGCTGCAACAGGGGCTCCAAGTTCATAGTTTATAGGGCCTTGTAAGTCCTAAAATGAAGAGACTTGGCCTTTATTAGGTGTTGTTAGGTGTGGCTGCCTCACTGAGTAAGGCAGCTGTCTTCAAGGGAACACAATTCCTGGAGATAGCTAGCAGATGAAGGCTGTTAGCCTCTAATACTCCCAACAGCTGGAAGTCCTGAAGGGGTATCTGAGCAGCACATCACAGAATCCACCATAGTTAGGGACAGTTTTGACTCTGAATGGCAGAAAACCCGGCCATTCGGCTTAATAAATAGGAGTCTGTCTCACTTAACAGAATGTCTGCAGTAGATAATTGCGGGCATCAACAGTCTCTGTCCTTTTTATCTGGAAAGCAAAAAAAAAAAAAAAAAAAAGACCCCAAAAAACAAAACAAAAAAAACCACAAACCGTTCTCAGAAGTCCCCAGAAGACCTTCCCTTAAAATTAATTGGCCAGAACTGGATTACAAGCCCATCCCTAGGCACAGGGGAAGCTGAGAAAGTGGGAACAGGACTGTCAAACGATTTTGTGCCTGGAGCAGTGAACATTGCCCCCCGCCCCCCGCCCTAAACAATCCCTGGGTCCCGTTAGCATAGAGGAATAGGGGAAAGGATATTAGGTGTGCACTTAACAAAGCCTGACACAAATAGACGTCTACAACATTATTTTGAATAATTGCATATGGATATAGCTTACTGAAACAGTATCCATATTGCTAGACATTTGGTTGTTTCCATCTTTTTGCTATTATTCACTGTGCTGCAATAAACATCCTTGTAATTTTTCTCTGCCGGTATCCTCAGTTATCTCTTCAGAATGAAATGCTACATATGCAATTGCTAGGAGGAGGGAATGTACCTTTTAAAGAATCTTGATGCAGATTACCAAGGTGTACCTTAGAAAGGCCTCTAAGCCCTTCAAAAGGCCTTTTGTACCTTTGCAAATTTATGTCTTCCTTGAGCAGTGAATGAAGAGGCCTGTCCTTACTGAACACTGGATAGTCACATTCTCATTAATTTTTATCAGTTTTATATTTTCAAAAAGTACCTAGGTTTAGTTTGCATTTTCTATTGATTTTTACTGTCCATATTTGCTAATTTCTGCATTGTGGTTTTTTGGAAAGTATTGAGATGTAATCAGTGTTTTGCTATTGTGCTGCGGGGGTTAATTCCAGCAGGCCTGAGTTGTTTTGCCGGTCAAGGCATGAAACATACTGATTAACAATGTTTCCATTTAACCGCTGCCCAGAAGAATTTCAGTACATTTCAACCCAGTTTGTTAGACTTGTTTATTGATAACAGTGTGATAATTTGCAGGTGGTCTTGGTGTTAGCGACTCCCACCCCCCACTTCACCCCCTGGAGGGCTCTGCTGCTGAGTCTGGTTACATTTCAGGAAAATGGCTACGTGTTACGAATACCTAAATATATATTCATAATTAGTATTCACAGCAGCAGCAGCAGCAGAACTATGCAAGAATACTTTGTAACATGAATATTTTTATGACCTATAAATTGTACTCTGTATAAATGCCAAAAATATTTTTAAAATATCACTCAGAAAGGTAAAAGGAGAAAAAAATCATTGTGCTAATTAATCCAGTGAAGAATGATGACATGAATTTAGAAACATATGCCATCGGTATCTTAATGAGAAACATGGCAGTGCTGTTTTAAAAACATTTACTGAATATGTAGTTAATGAATAATAGATCTCTTACTCCAGTAGATATTTTCTTCCTGAAAAAGGGTTAACATCTATGTTTATAGCAAAAATTAAACCATAGTGCCACAAATCCAGCAAAATGACTTGAATATTTTACAATCTCTGAATGTATGAATATATTCTACTAAAAATTGCTGGAATAATTTTTATTGCATTTTATATTACTTGTGTGATCATTATTGCCCTTTATAATTTTTGCACACATTTATAGGCTTGCATGTAAGTACTAAATATTTACTAGCTCAGAAAAATATCCTAGAAGTCCACATGCACTTCAGGTTAAAGATAGAGAAAAAGAAATTTAAATAGTAAAAAATGAACTTTGATATAATATAGTTTCGAGATTAGTCAGCATTATCTTTGAAATACAGAGTAATAAAGTAAACTAGCTTAGTACTAAAATATCACATGAAAATACATGGCCACTACAAGAATATACTTAAGTATATCTGTCAATCAAATTAGTAAAGATTAAAAAGAATTAGGCTACGCAAGTCAGATAAGAAGTGCAGAGAAAATGAACACACTATATACATTGTAGGTAGAGATGTAATGCAGTGTAGCTCTTTTGTGAACCAATTTTGCAGTACACAAACAGAGCATAAAAATTATTCATACCTTTGACTTAATAAATATGTGAGTTTAGTAGTCTAAGGTAAGAATCTTATATGCAGAGAAATCTGTATACACAAAGATATTTGTTGCAGCATAATGTATAATCATGAAAATCATAAGCAACTTAGACATCCAAAAATTGGAGAAGAATTAATAAACAATGGAGCCATTAAAATGTTATTTAAACTATAGGATATCTATATAATGAAGTTTAATGAAGCTGTAAAATGGAGTGAGGAAAATCTCTGTGTTTTGGTTTAAGGTGATCTTTAGAATATGGCCTTAAATGAAAAAACAAGGTGCAGGAAAGTTGTGGTACAGAATATATTTTGGGAATATAAATACAGGTATGTATTTTCTGGTATTTTCCCTCTTTTAAAAATACTTATTTCTTTTTGAGGGACAGAGCACAAGAAGGGGAGGGGCAGAGAGAGAGAGAGAGAGAGAGAGAGAGAGAGAGAGGAAGACAGAGAAATGAAGCAGGCTCCAGGCTGCAAACTCAACTGCAAGCTGAACACAGGGCTTGAACTCACAAACGTGAAATCATGACCTGAGCTCAAGTCAGACGCCCAACTGACTGAGCCACCCAGGTGCCCCTTTTCTGATATTTTTCAGTAGAAAACAACAGAGAGATAAAGCAAGGAATAATAAAAGTGGTTCCCTAAAGGGGACTCAGGCAGTGTGGAAAGCACAAAGATGGAAGCTAGACCTCTCAGAATATATCTTGTTTTATATTTTTGTTGTGAGTAAAAAATGGCCTCCAAGGATTCCTCCCTCCTGGTATTTACATCCTTGTGAAGTTCCCTTGACATTGTAGCAGGGTTGTTCTGTGTGACCAGTAGAATTTGGCAGAAGTGATAGTATGTAACTTCCAAGATTAAACTCTAAAAGACAATAAGGCCTCTGTTTTATTCTTTCTTTCTTTTGGATCACTTGTTCTGGAGGAAGCCAGTTGCCCTGTTGTGCAGTCCCACATGGTGAGGATCTGAGGTCTGCCAACAGTCACGTGGGTGAACCATTTTGGAAGCAGATGTCCAGTTAAACCTTGAGCTGACTGCAGCCCTAGCTGACATCTTGACTGTATTTAATGAGAGACCCTGAACTAGAACCACCCAGCAAAGCCGTTCCAGATTTCTGACCCTCAGAAACTGTGAGATAATAAATCTATGTTATTTTAAGTTAGGTTTAATTTGTTATGCGGCAATAGATCACTAGTACATGTTGGAACCATAAGATTATCTAAAATAATTTAAAAACTGAATATAATCCTTAAAAATGGAAGACAGACTGAAACAAATGAACCTGAGTGTATATCAAGTTGGTGGCAAAACTACACAGACAATAATTATTTCGAGTGACTTGCAAACACAGTATTTTTACAGTATATCCCTAGTGAGCTAGATCCACAGGACAGTAAGAACTGCAAATAAATCTTAAACGGCATTCAGTGGTGGTCTGTCAGCAATAACATTGACAGTGTTACCCTGATGCTACTCTTTCCATATAGTAGAATCAAGCCAATGTGTCATTATGGTAGTATCATTAAGAACCACGGTTTTATATGTGAGAGAAAGATACAAACGCAGAATCAAAGACATTAAGTAAAAACCCTTTCATCTTTAATTTGGATGGGAAATGGCAGTGTGAATTCATCGTTCATTTTTCTTTTTCTAAGAAATAGGTCTTTCCTAGCTGTGTGCACTGAAAAGACCTAAAGGGAGTGACAACATGATAGTAATAAATACCCAGCATCCAGATTACAGTGACTAAATAGAATTTAAAACAAACATGCAGAGCTCCTTAGGGAAATAGCTAATTTCAATTCTGAGACTGTAATGTAAAAGATGAACCTGGAATATTCTGTCTTACTAGAAATTAAGGACTACAAGGGTTGTATTAAAGGACTAGGGAACCAACTTTTTTAGGGGTTCTCACTGGCCCAAGATAGAACACTTTAAGCATTGAAAGGCAGAATGACTGCAAAGTAGTATATATATTTATGTATCAAATATTTTAGAACTCCATGAGTTCATAGGGATACTAAAAGATAGAACCTCATTGGTCATTTTTTGGAGGCTGCTAGGACACCAACTTTGTCATAGAGTTGACAAAGGAAAAAAAAAATTAAACATCCTGCCAGGCCATATTCCAGAGCATTCAGAATTGATGACAAAGTTCTTCATTAAAAAAGAATTCAAACTCTCAAAGGATAACAGAACTGGAAAATCACCATTTATGATGGAATGGACTGGGTTACGGAAATGCTTATAATATATTGATCTGAGTGGTGGTTACATGCATGCATAATCTGTAAATATGCCTCCAGCTGTTTACTTAGTTTTTATGCATTGTATTATAGATAAAGTATACCCCAATTTAACAATTTTACCTCTATTTTATTTCTTTAAATTTTTTAAACATTTATTTATTTGAGAGAGAGAGAATTTGAGAAAGCAGAGGAGGGGCAGAGAGAGAGGGAGAGAGAGAATCTGGAGCAGGCTCCCCACTGTCAGTGCAAAGCCTGATGTGGGGCTCAAACCCACGAACCATGGGATCATGACCTGAGCTGAAGTCAAGTGCTCAACCAACTGAGCCACCCAGGTGCCTCTATACTTCAGTTTAAACAAATGACCATAGTGGGGGCACCTGGTTGGCTCAGTGGGTTAAGTGTCCGACTCTTGATTTTGGCTCAAGTCATGATCTCATGGTGGGGAGTTGACAGTGAGGAGCCTGCTTGAGATTCTCTTTCTCTCCTCTCTCTCTGCCCCTCTCCTTGTTCATGCTCTCTCTCTTTCTCTCTCTCTCTCTCTCTCAAAATAAATAAATAAACTAAAAAAAAAAAAAATGACCATAGTGTCTTCCAATGAAGGGTAATAGGAAGTACACAGTAAGCTATGAAATATCCTTGCCAAAAAATTGAACTTGAATCTAACCAGGTCTCCAGATGTTAACTATCAGCTTACAGAAAATACAAGGGACAGAAGAACATGTTGAATGATACCAACAGGATTTGCAGGATTTGGCCAGACAATTTAGAATATGGGACGTTTCTACAGGACAAATGACATGATTTCTTTGGTGAATTAAAATGATATATAGAAAACAGGGAAGGGGGAAGAAAGGATTATAGATTAAGAGAGACTTCAGACATACATTAACAAAAACGATACCTGGACATTGTTTGGGTCTTGACTCAAACCAACTGTAAAAAGCCATTTTTTAAAAGTTAATTTACTTATTTTGAGACAGAACCAGCGGGGAAGAGAGAGAGAGGGAGAGAGAGGACCTGAAGCGGGCTCGAACTCACAAACCATGAAATCATAACCTGAACTGAAGTTGGATGCTTAACCAACTGAGCCACCCAGACACCCCAACTAAAAAGGCATTTTTGAGACAATCAGGAAAACTTGAACACATTTCTTATATTAAGAAATTAGTGTTAATTTTATTAGGTGTGATAATGGTATTGTATTCCTAAAGTCTGTATCCTATTAGACACTGAAGTATTTATGGGTGAAATTATGTCATTTGCTCTATAACACTCCAGGGGAAAACTATGGAGGGAAACAAATGAAGCAAGAAAGCCAAAGTAGTAATAACCCTTGAGGGTGAGTGATAGATGAACTGGGGCGCAGTAAACTATTCTCTACCTTTGTGCATGCCATTAAGTTACGAAGCTTCAAACTCACCCTCCTATACTCTGCCTTTTGATTCTGGGGATGGGATTCTACCTTCTACATTTCTGCTTTGCCAGCGGCTTCCTGCTAGACTCTGCCTATAGGGGGCGATAGAAGGAGACTACAAGGCTGGAGGGGTCGAAGCCGCTTAAATTGCTTCCTGTTTTTCTGTGTTCCCTCCTGTTTCTTGTTTCTGTCAAAATCCCCCAAGGAACATTTCTTCCAACCCCTCCCCCACCTGCTGCGCCTTCCCTTGTCTACTGCTGAATCCAATTTGCGGTTTTCCAGCAGTTCCAGAACCAGTCTCATCACCCTCCCCATCAGAGACACCAGCCTCAGGTGAGCAGCACCCCATCCTCAGAGGGGAGCCCTTCTTCCAAGCTTCTGGGTTGTAATAATTCCGTTCTCTCTCCTTTCTACCCCATCCCTGGGGGTGGTGGGTGGGGGGGTAGCAGCTTCTTGCTATTACTTTCTTTATCAGACCTTAGAGTTCTCTTTTCACCCCTTGGGGTACCCACTTAACAACTTTATGCCTAGTTAACAGTTTTTTTTGGTTTTGTTTTGTTTTGTTTTTCAATAGGAAATCCTGTCTGTCCAAATAACTAATGTGGCTTCTTCCTCCTGACTGGTCTCTAATGAGAGGTACGGATAGCACCTCCCATCAGTCATTGGTTGAAGGCTGTGTACAGGGAGCTTATTCCCCAGCATTTCTGGTGGGCCGCAGGCGTAGCAAAGCCACCCCCAAATCCTGAGCAGGTTCCGGTGGCCAGAGAAAGCCCGTAGGCAAAGTAACGCAGGCGCTACCAACTGGAAGTTGGGCCAGCCTGAGCTAAAGTGATAAAAGAGAAGGTGAGGGCCGCAGACAGTTTTGCTACACAGCCAAATGCCCTTTATAAAACATTCATTTCTAATTACAGAAGCATTAATTGTTCTTGAAGGATGGTTATTAAGAAAAGGCTAAAGTCCTCTGCATCACCAGCCCCCATTCTGATTCCCTTCTCTTCCCTCCTACCCGAGGCAGCCACTGTTACCGATTACCATGTACATGTACTCTTCTAGGTATGTATGTTTATTAAAGCGTATACGGCATTGTTTGTAGATTTTTCAATTTTTATTTCACAGTGTACATATCTTTTTGCAATTTGCTTTATTTACCAATTTGTCTTGGAAGTCACCTGCTGCGTCTGTTCTTTAGTGTGCATATACCGTTGTTTATTCCGCTGTTGCCCTATGTTTACTTTAAGTTTGTTTATTTTGAGAGAGCGCGAGCAAGAGCGAGCACGAGTGGGGGAGGGGCAGGGAGCTAGGGAGACCGAGAGGATCCCAAGTAGGCTCCCATCTGTCGGTGCAGAGCTGGTCCTGGGGCTGGATCCTGGGAACTGTGAGATCGTGACCTGAACCGAGATCAAGAGTCAGAAGCTCAACCGACTGAGCCACCCAGGTGTCCCGCCCTATGTTCACTCTTAATCAAATTCTATGATGAATGTTAATGCCCCTGCATCTTTGTACCTGTTTAGGAGTGTTTCTCTAAAGTAGAGTAGTGGAAATGCTAGGTCAGAGAGAATGCATATGTACAACTTGCATCAGGTGTTAAAAATATGTCCTCCGAAATGTAGTTCCAATTTACAAGCTGCGATACTGTGATTTATAATAAGGAATATGTATTTGGCCTCCATTTCATTTCTGGCATAGAGCTCCTAAAACCCTTGGAATTTCCTAAGCGAGGAGAGCTACAAAGGTGTCTTTTGTTATGTTAACGAGTGACTTTTGGGCTGCACCTAAAGGCTGGGGGCTGGTTGCCAGGGGAACTAAGTGTGAATTGAGAGTTGGGACTTCCAGTCCCACCCTCTGACCTCTGGGGAGGGGAGAGGGGTTGGAGGTTGAATCGATCACCAATGGCCAATGATTAAATCAATCATGACTATGTAATGAAGCCTCCATAAAAACTGAGAGGACGGGGCCCACAGATCTTCCAGGTGGTCCAACACGTGGAGTTTCCGGAGAGTGGCGCGCCTCGAGAGGGCACGGAAGCTCCTCATCCTTCCCCTGCACCTCGCCCTATGCATCTTTTCCATCTAGCTGTTTCTGAGTTATATCCTTTTATAATAAATAGGTGATCTAGTAAGTAAGATGTTCTCTGAGTTGTGTGAGCCACTCAAGCAAATGAATTGAACCCAAGGAGAGGGTCATTGGAATCTCCACTGTATAGCTTGGTCAGTGAGAAGCACAGGTAACAGCCTGGGCTTGTGGTTAACATCTGAAGTTGAAGTAGGGTGGTGGGGGAGGGGACAGTCTTGTAGGACTGAATTCTTAACCGGTGGCATCTGATGCTCTCTCCCGGTAAGTAGTATCGGAATTGAGTTGAGTTCTTGGGACTCACTGCTGATGTCAGGAATTGCTTGGTTTTGTGTGGGGAGCCCTCCCCCACCCCCGAGCTTTGGGTTTGGGTCCGGGAACCCAAAAGAGTTGGTGGTCAGTGAGTTGGGATTTGCTCAACGGTCCTGGCTCACAGAAACATGTGGGTTGGGAAGAGAAGGTATGAAGGGAGGTAGGGTGGGGATGAGGAACCTTTGATTCCTAGGTGTGCGTGTGGTCATCCAAGGTATGGAACGGCAGCTGGGCCGTGTTGTTACTAAAGATGGACCCAACTCCCCGGCAGTTGGAATAAGGAAATGCATACTAATAAGAAAAAGGCAAAATATTCCATCCCTTCGTCATTGTTCTCTGTAATAGCTAAACTAAAAGGGAAAGTCGGTTGGACTTTGATGCTAGTCCAAAGTCCGATTTCAGTGAGTCTGAGCTTTGGCCATTAGCCTCAAAACCGCCCCCCCCAAAGGTAATAATCACCATGGGGGAAGGGCAAAACCAAGAAACTATTGAACCTACGGGGATTAGTGTGAAAGAGTTGTTTTCGTCTTGTAGATCGGTATCCTCAGCTTCCTGAGGAAGCCTCGCCGAGCTGGATTGGGGAGAGAAACTGATTGGGGGCGGTGTCTTCGGTCTGAACGCTGCTGGGGGGAAGGGCATGTTTGGGCTGGTGCGGGACCCACGGCTCGCTGTGCCACAGCCACAGGCGGCTGTACGTGATCCAGACACTCCCGAGGGAACAGCCAGCCTGGTGGACTGGGCAAAAGCCACCCGAAGGCTTTCTAATCCTTAGAGAGAGCTCTGTCCTTAACCCCGATAAATGCCTAGTGGAAAACCCCGGATGAAGCAGCTGCGAGGCTTCCTGGCGTGTGGGACCGGCTTTATGACGACCCAGATGTTAACCCGCCGAATATGCCCGTTACCCAGGTCACGGTAAATGCCAGGGTTGAGGGGGCCCCTTTCAACTGGGCGCCCCACGTAACCTCATTGTTACAAAACCAAAAAAACATCTCTGGAAGCCTCCTCGAGTTTGCAGTCTCCGCTTCACCTCAGGGTCTTACAGATGCTAATAGAAACCTTAGGTTAATTAACAAGCCAATGGGGAAAGTCACAGGACGCTCGCTTCCGAACCAGGTGGAAATTTTTTGTTATTAAGAAATCTGGTGAGTAAAGTGACTTATTGATAGGTGCGAAACAAAAAGGAAACAGGAAGGGGATTCGTTCCGGTGGGTGGAAATTTTTACATGATTATTAAATGGGTAAACTGGGTTTTTTGTTTAATATATATAAGTTGCATAATTTAAAAAAAGTATAGAAGGAAACAGACATTGATGGGGTTATGACAAAGGTTTTAATAAAGCACTACATGAGGTTGGTCAGGTCAGATGGATCCCTGTTAGTCTCCCAGCATTAAAGGGCCCCAAACAATTCTGTTTCATTTACCCCTATTTGGAGAAATTTTACAAGCTGGAAGGCAAAAAATCACAATTAAATACCTGACCAGCAAGTGCTTGGGCCAATAGTTAGGCAGATTAATCAAGAGAAGATGGACCCCCCTCACTGGGGATCCAAAGCCTTTAGGATGAGAGTGGGTAAAATGGTCAAAGAAGAGGTTTCCAGGACTCTTTGTCATGGGAGTCCCATGAACTATGGTAACAAAGCCCATTGGTGAAGCCCTAACTCTTGCTTCAATAAGATTGAGAGATTGTAAACACCTAGGGTTGATAGGATTATGAAAGTTGGAATGTGTAAGCTGGTATTCTCTAAAGAACTTGTATTACCTTTACCTGAATGTTTTATAGGAATGAATATTAAGTGTGGTTGAGGAACACTTCCTTTACCCTATTGTAAAACCATAACCTGTTGATGAAGTCCTAACAAGCTACAGCTAGGAACAGAAGAGTTGATGGAATTACTGTAAAAGTTTGTAGGAGAATTTGTATGTTTGAATAGACTTTATGTGAAGTGGTTTTCTTTTCTCTGATTGTCAAAAGGCAAAATATTGGGGGATCGCTAAGGGGTAGATGTTATATATCTGACTGGGGCACACTACCCCTACCTAGTATTGTAACACAGAAGGCACGTATGCCTGCCCTTCAAGCAAAAGTAATTAGACATGCTAAATGGGAACCAGTGAGACGCCTGCGCACACATGGTGTAGGGTAGAAGCAGGAATGCTGGTAGAGACCAATTCTCTGCAATAGCCCTTTTTAGGGTGTAGACTGGGGTTTATGGCAAGAGCCTGCGAGCGCCTCCCAGTGACCACTATTGGGACTCTGGAGAAGATAATTTTGAGGGGCATTTACTATCTTGCTATTGGATATTATTATTTTAGTTTTTAGTTTATTTTAAGAGAAAGAGAGCAAGCAGGGGAGGAGCAGAGAGAGAAGGAGAGAATCCCAAGCAGGCGCTGTGCTACCTGGCTCCAACTGATGAACCGTGAGATCGTGACCTGAGCCAAAATCAAGTTGGACACTTAACCAGCTAAGCCACCCAGGTGCCCCGCTATTGGATATTATTGATTGAAGCCAGTCCTGTGACTGAAAGACATACGTGATCTTGAAACCTGAAATACCCACAATGTCTAGGATGGTGTTAGAGAAACACCTTTATGGGGATGGCAATGCCTGGAGAATGCAAGGGGGAGCTTGCTCATAGGCAGGGAGCCCCATTCCCCCTGGGACTCATTCTGGAGCTTTGTGAGTTGCTTACTGGATTCTGTCCTCACTTGGTCAATGCCCTATAAACAGCTCTTGACTAAGAGCTGCTTGATGTGTAGACAGAAATTCCATGGGGAAAGGACCACAACTTGCTTGGAAGGCCTCCATTCTGCCTGGAAAAAGTAAAAACCAATCAGCTCAGTGGTCTGAATTGCATGCTATTTTGCTAGCAGTGATGGAAGAATTGAACAGGGATGAAAAGCCTGTAGGTTTGACTTTTTACTGACAAATGGTCAGTGGCTGGTGGTCTGGGCTTATGGTCAGCAGGAGGGTAACAGACACGTGGCTTATTAAAGGGATGTCCATGCATGGCATAGCCCTATGGAAATTTGAGAGGTGCATTACAGTGGGACATATCAATGCCCATCAGAATCCCCTTCCAGGTTTGGCAGGGGATTGGAACAAACAAGCAGATACCCCCTGGGTTCCCTTCAGGTATCCACCTGGGTCCCCGAGATGAGTGGACACGGGGGGTCTGCAGCAATGCAGAGATGGGCTGGTTCCAGACCTATTCCTCTTTGCCTCTTCTGAGACACAAAATATCAATAAGACCTGCTCCATTAGCAGAGGAGACAAAGCCTGCAGATGGCTGTGTGGCAGGTTCCCTGGTGGGAAGGCCCTGAACATAGCTGGCGAGAGAGGCTCATGCTGGCAGTCCTGGGGCTACAAGTGGGTCCTGATAAGAATCGTCACTGACTCTAGACTGAGCTTTGCCTACCCAGCCCAAGGGGCAGATGCTCGGAGTGCTGTGAAAGAGCCAGATCCGAAGATACTGTGCTACTTTGGACGGCCCATTGTCATTTCTTCAGACCAAAGAATATACCTTATAGCTGATGACGTCCAACAGTGGGCAGGGGTATCCTCCTGAGAGTATTGGTTTCACAGAGAATGGAGTGGGGAATTAAACAGTGGTTGTCTAGGGTGGGTGGCTGGATGGCTCAGTCAGTTGAGCATCCGACTCTTGATTTCGGCTCAGGTCATGAACAGGGCTGTGGGGTCAAGCCCCACATTGGGCTCCAAGCTGAGCATGAAGCCTACTTGAGATTCTCTCTTCCTGTGCCCCTATCCCCAACTTGCGCTCTCCTTTCTCTCTCTTTTTTTTCTTTTTTTTTTTTTTTTTTTTTTTTTTTTAATTTTTTTTTTTTTTTTTCTCAACGTTTATTTATTTTTGGGACAGAGAGAGACAGAGCATGAACGGGGGAGGGGCAGAGAGAGAGGGAAACACAGAATCGGAAACAGGCTCCAGGCTCTGAGCCATCAGCCCAGAGCCTGACGCGGGGCTCGAACTCCCGAACCGCGAGATCGTGACCTGGCTGAAGTCGGACGCTTAACCGACTGCGCCACCCAGGCGCCCCTCCTTTCTCTCTCTTAAAAACAAAACGAAAAACAGTGGTTGTCTAAAAGTGGAGGGGCAGGGGGGACCAGGTGGGAGAGAAACCCATTTAGGAGGCTGGCTTACGAGGCCTTCACGAGTGTGTGCTCACTCGACAGCAGCACGAGGGGGGCTGCAGGAATGTCCCCACTGGATAGATTCTTCTGTTTCTCTGCTGGATCTGGAGAAGAGGAGGGGTGGAAGGTGCTAGTATTCTTTGCTTTTCCACATCACCTCAACCTTCCCCCCCCCCCCCCCCCCCGCCCCGACTTGATGTAGTGGTCACAGGACCCAGGACCACGAGGGCTGGATTTCTAAGCAAGAAACCGTAACTGTGTTTTTAACCTTTATGTCAGGATTCCTAAGGGCCTGATGGGGCAGGATGGCCATCGTCCCTTCGGGCGAAATTGGGGCTGACAGTGAATGCAGCTATATTGCCTGGTGGCAAAGATAGCCCACTAGTTCTGCACGTGTGTAACCTTACCTTATCTGACTAGAGCTGGACTGAGGGGAAGTGACTTGCTAGACTAGTTTTGTTGCATACAGTCTACACCAGCACAGTGAACGAACCCAATGTCCCTTCTAAAGGTGGAAATGTTTGGGTATAAATGGAGGGATGGAAAAATAGTAGCTGAGGGTAAGGGAATGAATACATGGGTTATGTAATGGGGGGTGGGGGGAGAGTCCAATATTACGTTAACATCTCCAAAGAGGCTCAGGGCAGGAGATGATCTTAGTTCTTAGCTTGAGTGTACCAGATGCCTGAGAGGGTGAAGACCACTCTTCATTTGGGAACCTGACAGGATCGAATGGAAGCCTGCAAACCTGAGTGGCCTCTGCCTGGGAGACCTTTTCAAAATAGGATATGATGCTGGACATGTAGTTATTAATGACTGGATGAGATTCTAGTGATGTGCCAGTATCTTTTGACTTTTATGATTGCTTTGCTGTTAGGGATCCGTGTTCGAAAACCAGGGTTTCTGGTTTGTGGTTTATAATAAGTATATGTGGTCTTGGACCCGTTTCTGGCACAGAACTCCTAAACCTTTTGGAATCTCCTCCTTGTAGTGAGCCCTAAATGTGTCTTTTGTTATGTTAATGGTGACTTGGACTTGGAAGGCACCTATGGATGGGGGCTGGTTGCCAGGGGAACCGACCTTGTGATTGGAGGGGTGGGAATTTCATTCCCACCTCTGATGGTTGGGGGCTGGTGTTGAATCAATCACCTTTGGCCATTGATTTAAACTAAAAGTCCGAGGTTCAGAGAGCTTCCGGGTTGGTGAGCACCCAGAGATGTGGGGAGAGTGGCGGGCCTGGAGAGGGCATGGAAGCTCCCCTCTCTGTTCCCCTCTTCCATCTGACTGCTCCTGAATTATATCCTTTTATAGTAAGTCAATGATCTAGTAAGTAAAACGTTTCTCTGGGTCCTGTGAGCCATTCTAGCAAATGAATTGAACCCAAGGAGTAGGTTGTTGGGACCTAGCCAGTCAGAAGTACAGGTTACAACGTAGACTTGCAACTGGTGTTTGAGTTGAGTTACCAAGAACTCCTATCTAGAGACAGTCGGTCAGAAGGACAGGTAACAACCTGAGCTTGCAACCGGCCTCTAAACTGAGGTGTGGGTGGGTGGGTGGGTGGGAGGGGGGCAGGTAGGTAGAGTCAGGATTGAGTTGAATTCTCAGACACCCTGTTGGCTTCTGAGAATTGTTCATCAGTGTGGGGAAACCTGCCCCCCACCCCACACATTGGAAATTGTGTTTCAGAATACCCTAAAGACAAGAGTACTAGGAGGGTGCCAGTGTTCTTACTAGAGGACTCACTATAGCTGCCCTTATCCTACATTTCCCATCTGGCACTGCTCTGGGCAGCTTTCCCAGAAGATAACACGGCGAGAGAGGTGTTCACCCTAACCACTCCACAAACCAGTAGGCGCCTTCTGCACCCTCCTCAGGGTGCCCTCGGGCTACCAAGGCGGTAGTGTAATTGAGCTGGAGCTACCAATACTCCCAAGGGGGGCTTCAGAGTGGCCCCCATGTCTGTGGTATCCAGCTGAGAGTAGTAGTGTGTCATGGGGTCTGTTGGATTGGACTTGTTCCTGAGTGCATGTGACAACCCCTAGCAAGTCCTGGAAATAATCAGGTACGTCTTCTGGGGCTTTGAGGTCCTTGCACGACCAGGCGGCCAGGCAGTTGGGTTAGGCCTGGCTTTTGTTTTATGCAACCGACGGTGGACCTGGTTGCTGTGGAGTGGCAACTGCAGGAAGAAAAAGCTAGTTTCTTTCAGTTCCTCCTTAGTGTAGCCTGGGCTGGGGATCCATGATGGACCTTGTGAATATATGAAATGCCTAAAAACGAAACACTGTAAATATCTGAAAAGAAAGGTTTGTCAGGGACAGGAAGGAACCAGCGAAGGCCAAAGATCTGAGGTGGGAATGTGCTTGTCATGTTCAGGGAATGGTCAGGAGGCTGGTCGGTACCGAGAGTGAGGGGGGCAAGAAGGAACTGACCCTAGAGAGTTAATGATGGGGACTACGTCTGCTTTCCCAGATCGCTTCCCGCCCAAGCATTGTTTTAAACCTCACAGCTTTTTCAGACCGGGTCTTGGTTCCTTTGGTGATTCAGTTCCCTTAATACCTTAGTAGTCCTCTGATCTGTTCGCTTCGGATGTTGCCAGAGTTCTTTTCTGGACATAGTTGTAAAGTCTGCTTTGCGTATTTGCCTCCTCGTTCCTGTGCTGCTCCCTTTTGCAATGAACGGTGGCTGCCTTGGTGCCATCGCAAACAGCAGGCCCAGATGAGAAGGACCCCACCTCTTTCAATCTACTTTTTTATTTTTATTTTTTTAATGTTTATTTTTGAGAGAGAGAGAGCATGCGCGCAAGTAGGGGAGGGGCAGAGAGAAAGGGGGCAGAGGATCCCAAGCAGGCTCCGGGGACAGTGAGTGGAGCAATAGAGTTATTTGACAGAAAGTACTAAGCTCTCAAGAGTGAGAGGGGTCCCAACTGGGTAGCCGCCGCCGATTTCTGTCCCTGACTTTTGGGATCTTATGAGAAAGTTTGTGAGAGACTACGCATGGCACCTAGCCTGGGCAGGTCTGGAATACAAGTATCCCTCCCCTCCCCCGCGTTTTCAGCCTCCTACTTGTAGCTGCAATGTGCCTTCCTGAAGTTCTCTTATCTCTCCCTGCCTAATGTGAACCCTCAAGATCAAGACCTGAGCCGAAGTCAGACGCTTACCCAGTGGAGCCACCCAGGCGCACCGAGTCCCCCTATTTAACTAAGGAGTCTTCTAAGTCTTTGTGTCAAGAGGTGACACGGTCCCTGAGCAACGGCAGGGTGGCTGACCCGATTATAGCTGTTAGGCTGGTATGAGGTAATGAGGCCAAATAGTTTTTAGATAGCATATTACTTACAGAGACAACATAAGATCAGATCAGCACGGTGTCATCTCCCCATGTCCCTAGCCCCACAGGGTAACACTGAACATGAAGAACCAAATGACAGACCACCAGAGTGGTAAGCCACTCTGCTGTGGAGCCAAGCTGTTTTATAGAAGGCCACAGAAGCTGCCAGCTGGATCCTAGCAGGGAGGTGGGGAAGCTAGAAAGCATTGCTCTCCCCCAGACCAGGGAGATGGATAAGAAACAGCCTTGTGGCAGTCTCCCACAAGATAGGGACGAAAAACAACACTGTATGTAGCAGCTGCCTGTTCTTATCTCCCCTTGTTCCAGGAGGAATCACAGAGGATTCTGCCCATGGGTTGAGTCAGACTGCAGACACCTTGTTTATGTGGCCTACATGGAGATATGCAGAGTCATCGCTCTGTCACGATGGAGCTGTTCCCTTACACTTTCGTTACACAAAGCCTTTTTCAGTATTCTTATTTGGGAGACAGAGGCGCAGTCTGCTTTTCTAATCTCACATCCCCAAATTTCTTACTTCTGCACCTTAACCAGCCAATTCTTGCCTGAGCTTTTGTCTTTCTTGTAACGCCTTGCTTAAATACAGCAAGTAACCGTCAACACACGCTAACATCACTTTCCATCGTCTTTTCCTAAAGCTGTAGGCTCAGAAGGCACTTGGCCTGACTTCCTTTTATTATAGGTAACATCTGCTATTTAACAAGACTCTCCGTCTTTCTTTTTTTTTTTTAGCTTTTTTTTCTTTTTTTGGATTCTCCATCTTTCTAGCCTCCAATATCATTTTTCTCGTCGTTCACTGGTTCAAACAACAAAAATTTCTTTATTGCTTATCCTATCATACCTGGTGGGTGAACAGGTCATTGGGACAGCCCTCCATGCTTTCATTCTGACAAGAGGCTTTGTCTTCAACACATGGCTACCAAGGTCAACCTTAGGGTTAAGGTTCAGAGCCATCTCTGTTACAGCAAGCTTCAAGTGGAGAAAAGCACACAGGAGTATGCTTGGTAGGTTCACGTAGGCTGAAACTGGTACATGGAATCTATTCTCCCATTCCATGTGGCCACACCTAACTGCAAGGGAAGCTGGGAAATGTCTGTCCAGGAAGAAGAGGAGACCATGGATTAGGTGAGTGGCCAAGAGTCTCTGCCACAGCGTGTTGTGGAATAGTGTTTTGGTAGTGCAGGTGGTGAGCAGTGGCTGAATTCTGGATTTCTGTAGAAGGTAGGGACCCCAGAATTTGTTGACATCAAGGGTTTTGGCCTGAAAAATTAGAAGAATAGAGTTGCTGTATGCCAAGATGGTAAAGGCTATCGAGAACTCAGTTTTAGGCATGTGAGTTTTGAGGTCTCTGAGCATCCACGTGGAGACATTAAATTAGCAGTTGGAGATGCAGGTTTCCATTTCAAAGGAGTGATTGCGACTGAATATATAATGTGGGGCCCCTCAGTACATGCATGGTATTTAAAGCTATTAAACAACATAACTGCAAAGCTATATATAGTAATACTGAATTTCATTCATTCTACAAAGTACATTTTTTTTTTTTTACATCTAAAGATCTTTGAAATTGGAATGCATCTTACAACACTAAATACAGCCTTCAATTATGATTGACAGTGTTTTCTTTGTTAGTAGCATTTTAAATAGTGATGTGTCAGGGCACCTGGGTGGCTCAGTCGGTTGAGTGTCCGACTTGGGGTCAGGTCATGATCTCGCAGTTTGTGAGTTTGAGCCCCACATCAGGCTCTGTTCTGACAGCTCAGAGCCTGCAGCCTGCTTCAGATTCTGTGTCTCCTCTCTCTCTGCCCCTCCCCTGCTCATGCTCTGTCTCTCTCTGTCTCTCTCTCTCTCTCAAAAATAACGTTAAAATTTTTTTTTGAATAATAATGTGTTTTATAATTGATGGCACCCCAGATTCAATGAAACTAATAATAGTAAAGATGATGATATCAAGCACTTAATAGTGTGCATCAGACACTGTGTTAAGCTGCTTCCCTGATTATCTTTACATGTTGTTATAGGAACGTTAAGAACTCAGATACTGGGGCATGACTGCATGGGTCTGAATTCTGGCTCTGACATTACAAACCATACGCCCTTGGCCAAAGGCTTAATCTGTTTCTGCCCCCTGGGTGTCGTGTGTAAGAGATCAATCACTGGGTTCTACTCCTGAAGCCAAGACTACAGTGTATGTTAACTAATTTGAGAATAAAAAAATCTGTGCCCTAGTTTCCTCATCTCTAAAATGGATGATAATAGTACCTAATTTATAGGTTTGTTATGAGGATTAAAGGAATTAGTACATGTGAAGTTCTTAGAACAGTGCTTAACACATGGTAACTGCTAAATTATTAACATTAACAAAATTAACATTGTTACAACTGTGGAAATTGTATGTGTGTATGTAAAAATTCATCAAGCGTGAAATCTTGCCATTTGCAACGACATGGATGGAGGTAGAGAGTATTAATGCTAAGCGAAATCAGAGAAAGATAACAATATGATTTCACTCATGTGGAATTTAAGAAACAAAACAAACAAGCAAAGAGAAAAAAATAGAGAGCAAACCAAGAAACAGACTCTTAACTATAAAGAACAAACTGTTTACCAGAGGGGAGGTGGGTGAGTGGATGGGTGAAATACATGGTGAGGATCAAGGAGTGCACTTGTGATCAGCACTTTGTGTTGTATGGACATGTTACATCACTATATTGTATACCTGAAACTAACACTGTATGTTACCTAACTGGAATGTAAGTAAGTTTTTATTAACGAAAAAACAAATGAAAAAACAAAAGAACAGGGGCACCTAGGCGGCTTACTCGGTTGAGCATCCAACCCTTGATTTGGGCTCAGGTCATGATCCCAGGGTTGTGTGATCGAGCCCCTGGTTGGGCTCCACACTGACATACTGAGTGTAGAGCCTGCTTGATGTTCATTCTCTCCCTCTCTCTCTCCCTCCCCCGTCTGTCCCTCTCCCCCATTTGTGCTCTCTCTCAAATGATAAAAACGATTAAAAACATTAAAAAAAAAAAGTTTCAAGCAAAACAAATCATCAAGCTGTACTGTTTCATGGATTTTACCCACATTATGGTGTGTATTTTACACCTCAGTAAGAAGAAAACCAAAACAGAAAAGTTTAGAGAAAAAGAGATCATATGTCTTATAAATGAGAAAAAAAAGTTATGTGTACAACCATATTCATAAAGATATTTTTGTCTGAAATTAATATAGTTACTCTAGCTTTCTTTGAATTAGTGTCAGCATAGTACATCTTTTTCTGTCCCTTTACTTTTAATTTATCTGTGTCTTTATATTTAAAGTGGGTTTCCTATAGACAACAAGTAGTTTGGTCTGGTGTTTTTTGTTTTTGTGCGCTCTGACAGTTTCTTTCATTTGATACATTTAAACCATTGATGCTTACTGATACAGTTGGGTTAATATTTGTCATATTTGTTCCTGTTTTCCATTCACTGTCCTCATTCTTTGTGTTTTGTTTTTTGTCTTCTACTCTTTTTCTGCATTTTCTTTTCTTTTAAATGAGGTATAATTGACCTATAACATTGTATTAGTCTCAGGTGTGCAACGTGAATCACTATTTGCGTATATTGTGACATGATCACCACAGTTAATCCAGCTAACTTACATCACCATACAAACTGAATTTTAAAAAAAATTTTTAAGATTTACTTTAACTCTCTTCAAATATCCAATACAATATTATTATTATTATTTAAAAAAAAATTTTTTTTTTTCTTTTCAACGTTTATTTATTTTTGGGACAGAGAGAGACAGAGCATGAACGGGGGAGGGGCAGAGAGAGAGGGAGACACAGAATCGGAAACAGGCTCCAGGCTCTGAGCCATCAGCCCAGAGCCCGACGCGGGGCTCGAATGCACGGACCACGAGATCGTGACTTGGCTGAAGTCGGTCGCTTAACCGACTGCGCCACCCAGGCGCCCCTATTATTATTATTATTATTATTATTATTTTAGACAGAGCATGAGAGGGGGAGAAGGGCAGAGGGAGAGAAAGAGAATCTTAAGCAGGTTTCACGCTCAGAGTGGAGCCCACAAAGGGCTTGATTCCAAAATGCTGACATCATGACCTGAGCTAAAATCAAGAGTCTGACACTCAACCGACTGAGCCATCCAGGTGCCCCTCTAATACAGTATTATTAACTGTAATCTCCATGCTGTAAACTATGTCCCTATGCCTTATTTATTTTCTAACTGGATGTTTATACCTTTTGACCCCCTTCACCCATTTTTCCCAGGTCCCCACCCCCCTACCTCTGACAATCACCAATCTATTCTCTGTATCTATGGGTTGTTTTTTTTTTTTTTTTTTAAGATTCCACATGTAAATGAGATCATATGGTCTTTCTCTTTTTCTGTCTGACTTATTTCACTTAGGCCCTCAAGGTCTATCCATGATGTCACAAAATGGCAAGATTTCATTCTTTTTATGGGTGAATAATATTCCATCGTGTATGTGTGTGTGCATGTGCGTATCACATTTTCTTTATTCGTCCATTAATGGACACTTGGGTTGTTTCCATATCTTGGCCTTTGTAAATAATGCAGTGAACATGGGGGTGCTGTATTCTCCGGTTATAACAGGACTTTTTTTTTTTTTTTTCAGTTTAATTTTAATTTAATTTTTTTAAATTTACATCCAAATTAGTTAGCATATAGTACAACAGTGATTTCAGGAGTAGATTCCTTAATGCTCCTTACCCATTTAGCCCATCCCCCCTCCCACAACCCCTCCAGCAACCCTCTGTTTGTTCTCCATATTTATGAGTCTCTTGTGTTTTGTCCCCCTCCCTGTTTTTATATTATTTTTGCTTCCCTTCCTTTATGTTCATCTGTTTTGTCTCCTAAAGTCCTCATATGAGTGAAGTCATATGGTTTTTGTCTTTCTCTAATTTCACTTAAGCATAATACCCTCTACTTCCATCCATGTAGTTGCAAATGCAAGATCTCATTCTTTTTGATTGCCGAGTAATTCTCTCTCTCTATATATATGCCACATCTTTATCCATTCATCCGTCAATGGACATTTGGGCTCTCTCCATACTTTGTTGTTGATAGTGCTGCTATAAACATTGGGGTACATGTGCCCCCTTCGAAACAGCATCCCTGTATCCCTTGGATAAATACCTAGTAGTGTGATTGCTGGGTCATAGGGTAGTTCTATTTTTAATTTTTTGAGGAACCTCCATACTGTTTTCCAGAGTGGCTGCACCAGTTTACATTCCCACCAGCAGTGCAAAAGAGATCCTCTTTCTCCGCATCCTCGCCAACATCTGTTGTTCCCTGAGTTGTTCATGTTAGCCATTCTGACAGGTGTGAGGTGGTATCTCATGGGGTTTTGATTTGTATTTCCCTGATGATGAGTGATGTTGAACATTTTTTCATGCGTCTGTTGGCCATCTGGATGTCGTCTTTGAAGAAGTGTCTATTCATGTCTTTTGCCCATTTCTTCACTGGATTATTTGTTTTTTGGGTGTTGAGTGTGATAAGTTCTTTATAGATTTTGGATACTAACCCTTTATCTGATATGTCGTTTGCAAATATCTTCTCCCATTCTGTTGGTTACCTTTTAGTTTTGCTGATTGTTTCCTTCGCTGTGCAGAAGCTTTTTATTTTGATGAGGTCTCAATAGTTCATTTTTGCTTTTGTTTGTCTTACCTCCAGAGACGTGTTGAGTAAGAAGTTGCTGTGGCCAAGATCAAAGAGGTTTTTGTCTGCTTTCTCCTCTAGGATTTTAATGGCTTCCTGTCTTAACATTTAGGTCTTTCATCCATTTTGAGTTTATTTTTGTGTCTGGTTTAAGAAAGTGGTCCAGGGGCGCCTGGGTGGCGCAGTCGGTTAAGCGTCCGACTTTAGCCAGGTCACGATCTCACGGTCCGTGAGTTCGAGCCCCGCGTCAGGCTCTGGGCCGATGGCTCAGAGCCTGGAGCCTGTTTCCGATTCTGTGTCTCCCTCTCTCTCTGCCCCTCCCCCGTTCATGCTCTGTCTCTCTCTGTCCCAAAAATAAATAAACGTTGAAAAAAAAAAAGTAAAAAAAAAAAAAAAGAAAGTGGTCCAGGTTCATTCTGCTGCACATCGCTGTCCAGTTTTCCCAGCACCACTTGCTGACGAGACTGTCTTTATTCCATTGGATATTCTTTCCTGCTTTGTCAAAGATTAGTTGGCCATATGTTTGTGGGTCCATTTCTGGGTTCTCTATTCTGTTCCATTGATCTGAGTGTCTGTTTTTGTGCCATTAACAGGACATTTTGTATGATTCTGTTTTCTTTCCTCTCAGCATACCAATTATACTCCTTTTTTAAATGATGGCCCTAGAGGGTGCAATATACATTTGAAACTAGTCCATATCCACTTTCAAGTAACACTATATCACTTCATGATAGTTGCAAGTACCTTAGAATATTCCCAGTTCCTCCCTTATATTCCTTATAACATTGCTGTTGTTTATATCACTTATCTGTAAGCTTATTAAATGTTGTGATTGCTATTATTGTTGCTAACGTTGTCACTATTATTATTTTGAACAAACTGTTATCTGTTAGATCCATTAAGCATAAAAATATGTTTTATTTTACCTTCATTTATTTCTTATCTAATGTTCTTCCTTTCTTTGTGTTGGTCCAAGTTTCTCACCTATATATTCTTTTTTTCTGATGCACTTTTAACAGGTCTGCTCTCAACAAGTCCCCTCAATTTTTGTTTGTCTGAGAGTGTATTTATTTCCCCTGCACTTCAGAAGGATAATTGGCTGGATATAGAATTCTGCGTTGGTGGTTTTTTCTTTCAACACTAAATATTTCACTCCACTCTTGTCTCTTCTCATTTGCTTGGTTTCTGAAGAAAACTCCAAAGTAATTATTATTATTATTATTATTATTATTATTATTATTTTTGCTCCTCTGTTAGGTAGGGTGTTTTTCCCTCTGGCTTTTAAGATTTTATCTTTGATTTTCTATAGTTTGAGGAGGGTATGTCTAGGTACACATTCATTGGCATTTATCATGCTTGGTATTCTCTGAGCTTCCTGGATCTGTGGTTTGGTGCCACTAACATTAGAGAGTTCTCAGCCTGGGACGACTGGATGGCTTGGTTGGTTAGCATCAGACTCCAGGTCAGGTCATGATCTCACAGTTCATGGTTCCAGCCCTGCATCAGGCTCTGTGCTGACAGCTCAGGACCTGGAGCCTGCTTCAGATTCTGTGTCTCCCTATCTCTCTGCTCCGACCCTGCTCACGCTCTCTGTCTCAAAAATAAATAAATATTTAAGAAAAAAAAATTCTCAGCCATTATTACTTTAAATATTCCTTCTGTTCCTTTCTTTCTCTTTTTTTTTCCTTCTGTTATTCCCATTGTGTGTATGTAACACCTTTTGCAATTGCCTCACAGTTCTTGGATATTCCATTCTTTTTATTTAATTTTTTCTCTTTGCATTTCAGTTTTGGAAGTTTATGTTAACTTATTCAGGCTCACGCATTCTTTGGCCATGTCTGATCTATCAATGAGCCCATCAAAGGCATTCTTTTTGTTAATTTTTTAAAATGTTTATTTGTTTTTGAGAGAGAGAGAAAGCATGAGCAACGGGGGGGGGGGGGGGGGGGGGGGTAGAGACAGACGGAGACACAGAAACCGAAGCAGCTTCCAGGCTCTGAGCTGTCAGCATAGCTGACACGGGGCACGGGGCTGGAACTCACAAACTGCAAGATCATCACCTGAGCTGAAGTCAGATGCTTAACTTACTAAGCCACCCAGGCACCCCTTCTTTTTTTTTAATGTTTGTTTATTTTGAGAGAGAGAGTGGGGGAGGGGCAGAGAGAGAGTGGGAGAGAGAGAATCCCAAGCAGGCTCCACACTGTTGGCTCTGTTGCAGGGCTCTGTCCCAGGACCGCGAGATCATGACCTGAGCCAAGATCAAGAGTTGGACCCTTGATAGACTGAGCCACCCAGGCACCCCTCAGAACCATTCTTCATTGCTGTTACAGTGTCTCTGTTTCTAGCATTTCCTTTTGATTCTTTCTTAAGAGTTTCCAACTCTATGCTTACATTACTTATCTGTTCTTACATGTTGTCTACTTTTCCCACTAGAGCTCTTAGCATGGTAATCCTAGACTTACAAAATTCCTGGTTTCATTATTCTCACATCTCATCCAAATCTGAGTTTGGTTCTGATGCTTGCTCTGTCTCCTCATACTGTGGCTTGTGTGTGTGTGTGTGTGTGTGTGTGTGTGTGTGTCTTTGGTATGCCTTGTAATTTTTGGTTGAATGTTGGAGATCATATACTGGGGAAAAGGAACTGTGGTAAATGGACCTTTAGTGATGTGGTAATAAGTGGGGGGCATTCTATAGCCCTATGATTAGGTCTCAGTCTTCAGTGAGCCTGGGCCCCTGAGCTGTGCCCTTTATGAGTGCTTCTCATTTCTTTCCTTTCCCTCCAATTGAGGTGAAACACAAAGGCTAGAGGGGGCTGGTGCTGGAGTTAGAGATACCCCCTCACCCCCTTAGGCTTACTTTCCCTTTCCCCCTACTGACAGGCAGGAGGCGCATTTCCCTTGAAAATATGGTGGAGCTCCTAGAGGTCGAATTATGGAGTTCCTCCCCCATAATTGGACTGGACCTTCCCCCAACTCTAACTCCCTCTCTCTCTCTTTCACACACACACAGACACACACACACACACACACACACACACACACACACACACACACCCCTGGTGTCTTGAACTCTAGCTTGTCCACACTGAGCCTCCAGTGATTCATCATTATAGTTTAAATTTTTTTAGCCTGGTACTGGTTTCCAGCTTTAGGCTTCGGTTCTAAGGCTTCTGCTGTAGTAAACTGGTAATTATCTGTATTTGCCTGTCTCTCGATTTTGGGAGTCCACAGCTCTGTGACCTTAAATTGCTGATGGATCTAAGAAGAGCTGTTGATTTTCATCTGTTCAGCCTTTCTGGTAAGGATGCCGGTAATGACTTCCAAGCTTCTTACATGTTGGGCCAGAAACTGGAAGTCAGCATTTTCTTATAACAGCAAATGATTAAAAACATGCCAAATGTGTATCATACATCAGTAAAGGACGGGTTATTTAAATTCTCATGCATACACCCAATGGAATACTATGTAATCAAAAAGGTCAGTTCTGCATGTCCTGATACGGAAAGATTTGCAAGATATTTTAAGTGACAAAATGCAAGGTACAGAAAATAAATAGCATGAATGAATGTTCTTCGCTGAATGTTCTTTGAAGGGAAATAAATGTTTGTTTTAAAAAAGGATAGGGGCGCCTGGGTGGCTCAGTTGGTTAAGCGTCCGACTTCGGCACTAGTCATGATCTTGCGGTTCGTGAGTTCAAGCCCCACATTGGGCTCTGTGCTGACAGCTCAGAGCCTGGAGCCTGTTTCAGATTCTGTGTCTCACTCTCTCTCTCTGACCCTCCCCCGTTCATGCTCTGTCTCTCTCTGTCTCAAAAATAAATAAA